>NC_138773.1:167842431-168579931 GCF_965119305.1 Pelophylax lessonae
TTTTGCTTCAGTGCTGACTGTGATGAGACACTGCTGTGTTCACATGTGCTATTGAGTGATTTTTAAATTGTATACACTTTTTTTCTATTCCACTATTCAATATACACCCTTTTGGGTTAAAAAAATTAAATTGTGGCATAGTCTGTACTAATCTATTTAAAAATTACAAACTTAAAGGGGAATTTTCTTTTTTTCCCTTCATAGCGTGCAGCAGAGCTGACTGACCTAAGACACTGCTGTGTTCATATGTGTTATTGAAAAATCACCAATTTTATATCCTATTTTCTATTCCGCTATTCAATCTACACCCTTGGGGGTAAAAAGAATTAAATTGCGGCATAGTCAGTATCGGTACGTGTGAGATACACCTTTCCAATTTTTGGGGCTCATCTTACACCGCCGAGGATTGCAGGGTGTTTCAGTTTGCCTCCTGCCTGTTCCGAACTCCTCCTACTCCTCATCCTGCCTTTGGGGTACAAAAAATAGTAATCGGGGCCTAGTCTGGGTCTGTACGTGTGAGATACACCGTTTTTTATAAAATTTTATCTATTCCGCTATTCAATATACACCCTGTTTGAGTGTAAAAAATTAAATTACGGCATAGTCTGTATTGGTACATGTGAGATCCACCTTTTTAAATTTGTTTGGCGCATCTCCTTCCACCGCCGAGGATTGCAGGGCGCTTCAGTTTGCCTCCTGTTCCGAACTCCTCCTACTCCTCTTCCTCATCCTCCCTTTAGGGTACAAAAAAATTGTAATCGGAGCCTAGTCTGTGTTTGTACGAGTGAGATACACCGTTTTTATATCCTTTTTTCTATTCCGCTATTCAATATACACCCTTTTTGGGGTGAAAAAAATAAAATTTGCGTCATACTTTGCATATTTGACTGTGAGATACACCCGTGCGATACTGTTGTTGTTTTGTTCCGCTATTCAAAAAACACCTTTCTAGGGCAAGATCATAAATTACAGACATATGAGGAGACCGTGGCCTGGGTCGTGGTGCTGCTGGTAGAGCTCCTGTTGCAAGGAGAGGACGTGGTCAATCTGTGCCAGCTACACGCACAAGTGAAACCCCTTCCTCAAGTGTGAGTAGGCGACAGAACCTGCAGCAGTATTTGGTAGGGCATCATGCGCCTCTAGAAGTGATGAGGCCAGAAGTACAGGCGATAGTAGATTGGGTTGCTGACAGTGCCTCCAGTTCCTTCACATTGTCTCCCACCCAGTCTACTGCAGAAAGGTCAGAGTTGGCACCTGCAGCCAATGTCCAACCGTCTTTCACCTCACCCCCTTGCAAATCAGGCAAGCAGTCTGAGCCCCAAGCCATGCAGCAGTCTCTTCTTCTTTTTGATGACTCTGTCAGCAGGGTTTCCCAGGGTCATCCACCTAGCCCTGCCCCAAAAGTGGAAGAGATTGAGTGCAGCGATGCCCAACCACTTATTTCTCAAGATGAGTACATGGAAGGACCATCGCAGCGCGTCTCCGATGATGACGAAACGCAGGTGCCAACTGCTGCGGCATTCAGAATTGTGGAGACCGACAAGGAGGTCAGGGGTGAAGACTGGGTGGAAGATGATGTGGAGGACGATGAGGTCCTCGACCCCACATGGAATGAAGGTCATGCAGGTGACCTGAGTAGTTTGGAGGAAGAGGCGGTGGTCGCACAGAGCCACCAGCACAGCAGAAGAGGGAGCAGGGTGCAGAAGCGGAGCGGCCGTGCCCTAGACACTACGCCTGCTACTGCCCAACGCAGCAAGGGACCGAGCGCACCAAAGCCAGCTCAAAGGAGTTCTCTAGCGTGGAAGTTCTTCAGAAAATGTGCTGATGACAGGACACGAGTGGTTTGCACCCTGTGCAATCAGAGCCTGAAGCGAGGCATAAACCTTCTCAACCTGAGCACAACCTGCATGATCAGGCATCTAAGTGCAAAGCACGAGCTGCAGTGGAGTAGACACCTTCAAAACCAAGAAAGGTCTCTGGCTCCTCCTGCTTCCTCTTCTTCTGCAGTCTTGGCCTCTCCATCCACCTCTGTAGTGATACCGGCACCTGCCATCCCGCAAACAGACGATCTGTCAGCAACACCACCACCTGGGTCACCAACCATCTCCACAATGTCCCGTGGAAGCGTTCAGCTTTCCATCTCCCAAACACTTCAGAGGAAGAGGAAGTACCCCCTTACCCACCCGCGATCCCTGGCCCTGAATGCCAGCATTTCAAAATTCTTGGCCTTTGAAATGCTGTCATTCCGTCGGGTGGAGACGCACAGTTTTAAAAGCCTTATGTCGGTGGCTGTCCCACAGTACGTCGTGCCCAGCCGCCACTACTTTTCCAGGCAAGCCATCCCTTCCCTGCACAACCAAGTGGGGGAAAAAAATCAGGTCTGCACTGCGCAACGCCATCTGTGCCAAGGTCCACCCAACTACCGATACGTGGACCAGTAAGCACGGTCAGGGGCGTTATATCTCCCTAACAGCACACTGGGTAAATGCAGTGGCGGATGGGCCTGAGGCGGATAGCAATTTGGCGCATGTCCTTCCACCACCGAGGATTGCAGGGCGCTTCAGTTTGCCTCCTGTTCCTAACTCCTCCTACTCCGCTTCCTCATCCTCTACCGCCTCCTCATCCGGTCAGTGTAACACCTTCACCACCAACTTCAGCACAGCCAGGGGTAAACGACAGCAGGCAGTTTTAAAACTTGCCTGTTTGGGGGAAAAAACCACACACCGCGCAGGAGTTGTGGAGGAGCATGGAACAGCAGACAAATGAGTGGTTGCTGCCAGCGAGCCTCAAGCCCGGCCTGGTGGTGTGCGATAACGGGCGAAATCTCATAGCAGCATGTGCTGAATTTGGTGGTGCAGAGGTTCCTTAAAAATTACCCCGATATGTCAGAGCTGCTGCAGAAAGTGCGGGCCGTCTGTGCGCACTTTCGGCGTTCTCACCCTGCTGCTGCTCGCCTGTCAGCGCTGCAGCATAACTTCGGCCTTACCGCTCACCGCCTCATATGTGACGTGCCCACAAGGTGGAACGCCACCTTGCACATGCTGGAAAGACTGTGCGAGCAGCAGCAGGCCATAGTGGAGTTTCAGCTGCAGCACGCACGCGTGAGTCGCTCTGCGGAACAGCACCACTTCACCACCAATAACTGGGCCTCCATGCGAGACCTGTATGCCTTGTTGCGCTGTTTTGAGTACTCCACCAACATGGCCAGTGCCGATGACGCCGTTGTCAGCTTAACTATCCCACTTCTATGCCTCCTTCAAAAAACTATTCGGGCGAAGATGGAAGAGGATGTGGCACAGGATGATGAGGAGGAGGAGGATGAAGAGGTAACATTTCCAGCAATTGTCCAGCAGGGGCACAGTTCTGGAGGATGAGGAGGAGGAGATGGAGGAGGAGATGGAACCATGTTCACAGCAGGGTGGCACCCAGGCCAGCTCATGGCCATCACTAGTGCGTGGCTGGGGGGATACAGAGGACACAGATGATACACCTCCCACAGAGGACAACCTTTCGTTGCCTCTGGGCAGCCTGGCTGTAACGCTCTGGCGTTTGTTTTAGTGAACTGGATTTGCAGCTGCAGAATTTCCACTCAGTAGTCCTGTAGAGATGTGTTGAATCACCATATCCAACTCTCCAGACTCATCATTGTGGCCCAGCCTGCTTCAGCATGCACATACACAGACACTCAGATAAGATGTTCCTGGAGTGATAGATTGTATGCGATAGTATAGAGGTGATGTACTGAAGGGACAGGCGTGAGTAGTGATAGCAATGATAGGCACTCAGGTAGTAATGTTCAGGAGTGTTAGCAGATGGTGATAGATAGTATGCAGGTAGGTTAGCAATCATGTACAAGTAGCAGGTGGTAGGGGACAGCAGATGAAGTGTACAGGAGATGCTAAGTTAGTGCAAGGATATAGATGGTAGTAGGCTCAAGAGCTAGCAATCTAGGTAACGGTGCAGATGATAGATATAGCAGTGCATAGATCCTAGAGATAGCAACAGTCTTTAGTATGCAAGAGTAGATAGTGTAAGTTGATAGGAAGGAATCCCCTGCGGGGTACTTATCACTAGTTGGTTTAGCGAGGTGAGGGGTCCGGTAGTGAGGTAAGGATCTTGTAGCGAGATACAGGATCAGGTAGCGAGATACAGGATCAGGTAGCGAGATACAGGATCAAGTAGCGAGACTCCGGTCAATCCAGGTATTGGGAAAATAGCTGGAGGATTCGGCAGCGTCAGACAAGGCTGTATAACAGGCGGTTTGCACGAACACCTTGTGAGTGAAAGCCGGTAATTGAAATAGCCGCTCAGACCGGCGCCTAGTGATGACATCATTCGGTGTTTAAAGAGATAGGCAGCTATATGCGTTCCACCTAGCTGAATGGTGGAACGCAATGCGGAAGAAGGAAGGAAGAAAGGTACCGAAGGTACCAGGATCTTACACTGGCACACATGAGCGATTACATGATGCAGTGTCTCCACAACGACCGCCGAGTTGCCCACATTCTAACTTGTGCTGATTACTGGGTGGCCACGCTGCTGGATCCCCATTACAAGGACAACGTACCGTCCTTAATTCACTCACTGGAGCGCGATCGCAAGATGCGCGAGTACAAGCGCACGCTGGTAGACGCGATGCTGCTGGCATTCCCACCTGACAGCGGGGCCACAGTGGAAGCACAAGGCCAAGGCAGAGGAGGAGGAGGAGGTCGCCAACGCAACCAGGGCACCGCCAGCACCTCAGAAGGCAGGGTTAGCATGGCCGAAATGTGGAAAAGCTTTGTCAGCACGCCACAACAAACAGCAGCACCAGCAGCTCATATGGAACGTCTTGGCAGGAGGCAGCATTTCACCAACATGGTGGAGCAGTATGTGTGCACACGCCTACATGTAGTGAATGACGGGTCTGCCCCCTTCAACTTCTGGGTCTCCAAATTGGGCACATGGCCTGAGCTTGCCCTTTACGCCTTGGCGGTGCTGGTGTGCGCTGCAGCCAGTGTATTATCTGAACGTGTATTTAGCACGGCTGGGGGCGTTATCGCAGACAAGCGCAGCCGCCTGTCCAGAGACAATGTGGACAAGCTCACGTTCATTAAAATGAACCAGGCATGGATCCCACTGGACTTTTCCGTACCTTGTGCAGAATAGAGATGGATACCGACCTTACCCAGCCATTGTTCTACTTTTTGATCTTTCTCACTCCTTTGGGGTGTACCCTCATTTAAAATGACTGAAAAAAAGCAGTGTTGGCTACCTCATCCTCCTCCTTCACCGCCGCTTCCACCTACACCGCCACATCCACCACCACCTCAACCTCCCTCCTACTCCATATGGGCCTCGTCCTTCACAGATGAAGAATTTTTTTTTTCAGTTTTTTTTGTTGTTTTAAGTTATTTCCCTATCCACATTTGTTTGCAGAGCACTTGCCATGCTCTTAACTACGTTTTGCTGCCATTTGCAGCACCATTTGCAGCCATTTTAGTGCCTGAAAGTTCGGGTCCCCATTGACTTCAATGTGGTTCGGTGTTCGGAAAAAGTCCGGGACACGGACCTGGACTTTTTTTTTTCAAGTTCGGCCGAACCCGCCGAGCACGGACATCCAGGTGTCCGCTCAATTCTACAAGTAATGAATTTTTTAATACTGAAATTCTTACCTTTTTGTTGTCACAGAACGTGGATGTACCATGCGGGATAGATTGACATGTAAGACACCCTCTTTTTCTGCACTGAAAAGTCTCTATTGTCGAAGTAGAAACAAATGTCCATGTGTTCTTTTTTTGGTATTCTGAATCTTACTAGGGGCTATGAGGTTCTTCAAAGTCCTAGCCTTTCTGAAAGTCACCTGTGGGTTCAGAGGCAAGATGTCCACCAATTTTGGATGCAATTTTAATATGCTCCAATGTTTCTGAAAAATGTTGATTTTTCGGGTACCTGTCATTGTAGTGTGTGACAAACCTAACTGATGCGGCTTTATCCTTATCTTTTTAGGTTATTTGTAGATGGTGGGAACGACTTGTGTGTTTGGAAGGTTTCTTCCAAAAGGGTGTCAGGAAAACCCTTTTCAGATAACTTTTGGATTAACATATTCCCTTGATTAATATAATCTTCGGTTTTTGTACAATTTCGTCGTAATCTTCTAAATTGACCACACGGAATGTTGTTCCGCCATGCTGGATGATGGCAGCTTGTATAATGGAAGTAGGAATTGCCACTAGTAGGTTTACAATGATTCACAAATTTACAATTTGGGACCCAAATCAAACAATAGCATACCTCCTCCCCAAAATGAACCCTCCAGAGGGACTCAGTCCAAACACTCACCCAGTGCACTAGATGAGTTTGAGACATCTGCAACGGCCATCCTGCAATCAGTTGAAAATGGGCCTATGGAGGAGAATGTATCCAGCACTGAGGTTGGTGCAGCAATGAATAATGTGATCCCTTCCACTTCCTATTGCAATGTGACAGGGCCTCCACCTAATATTTCACCCACATTAAGCACTTAAGCCCCAGCCCTATCAGTATTTTTTCCTAGAAAACTACTTAGAATCCCCAAACATTATATATATTTTTTTTAGCAAAGACTCTGGAGAATAAAATGTTGGGTCATTGCAATATTTTTTGTCACATGGTAATGAACATGTTGTTTTTTGTTTAATGCTTAATGGCTGGCTGGCTGGCACCCTGTGGTGGATGGCTGGCTGGCACCCTGTGGTGGGTGGCTGGCACAGGGGCTGTGGGCGGCTGGCTGGTATAGACAGGGCCTGTGGGCGGCTGGCTGGTACAGTGCCTGTGGCTGGCTGTCTGGCACCCTGTGGTGGCTGGCTGGCACAGGAGCTGTGGGTGGCTGGCTGGTACAGTGAGAAATGGGTGTGAAGGCGCCTGGTTCCTAATAATAGTACCCCTTATGCTGACCTGCTGCCCTCTAAAAAAAATGGATGTAACCACTTTGGAAAAATAGAAAGACAGGGAAGTGGGTGCTGGTGCAAGTGTGTTTTGGGTAGGTAAGAATAGTAAAATGTCAAATTTTGTGAGGGTGTATACACCTCAAATATAGTGTCTCATTAAACACAAGATATATGGTGGTATATTGACCTTAAAATGAATATACACCACAAAATTAATCCTACTCAAATAAATACATATACCATGCAAAATAACAATGGGTGATAAATAAATTGTATTAAAATAAATGATAATGATTCGTAAAGTGACAATGTGCACAAAATATAAGAGGGAATATTAACCTCAGGACTGATGTCTACATAAACACAGAGTATAAAGGTAGTGTGTATTGACCTTCAAGAATGGTCAATAAAGTGACAGTGTGCACGAAATGTACGAGGATGTATTAACCTCGAGACAAGTGTCTTAATGATTGCGCAGTAAATGAGGGTAAATAAAACTTCAAGCAAAAGGGTACCATACAAAATAAATTCTACACAATCTCATGAAAAGTGACAAGTGATGTGGTATTGTGCATATATTAATATATAAAGTGCTTCATACACACAGGGCCTGATTCATAGTACCGCTATTTGTCTAACGCCGGGATTTTTGCAAACTGGCGAGTCTGAACGTCTGAAATCAGTATTCAAAGTACGGCGGGCGGCCATTAACGTCTAGTGTTAGATTCATTAAGATGCTACAATGTCAGGGCGCGACTTAAAAACAGGTCAGCTAAAAGCTAGACTAATGTTTTGCCAAATTTGTTCCTGTACCCTAAAATATCCCAAATCACTGTGGAAGGTGTGGGAGATCATTTGGAGATGGAATAGCTTTTAAACTGTGTCAAAAAATGAACCTAGAAAGAGAGATTTCTGCAAAAGTGTAGAAAGTAAAAATAGCTCCTCAAGTCCCGAGCTGCAAAAGTGCGAATGTGCGCATGCGCAGCGCCAACTAAGCTCCAAAAGTTCCGCTGGACCAAACGCAAGCATGCAGTTTGTTGAATAGGAACGAAAAATCCGCTCTATCGCCCATGTAAAATGGAAAGACCTGGCGGATTACCAAAAAAAAACCACAGAGTTTATTCCTTAGTAAACACCATCACATTACCACGTTCTAGACGCCTTTCCTGCTCAATCAGATTTCACTAGAACAATCTTACATCGAACTTCCACATTATCTTGGGTATCCCACAAAATATTTACTCAGGAAACACGTACCCACATGGAAGAAAAAAATATATTAAGATTTTTTTTCCTATACCAAATACATAGGAAATTGCTTGGAAATGCTACAATTCGGCCCATGTTAAATATATTTGGCAGAATTGTGGTTTTCTAAATATATTGGAAATGCATATTTCTTCCATATCGGTATGGCCAAGCTTAGGCATTTTAGTACACATTTTCCTGCAGGTATATCCCCATACTTGGCTAATTAGCAAAGTATGTTAAATGAACAAATAAAGCTCAATCTCTCAATATTGCTAGATATTGACTTTATGTGGCATCTTTTGTATTTAGTTGATGTCTTTATATTAAGAGTTTGGTGATACAGCAAAAGTACTGATGCAAGCATTTGGAGTGTTAGAAAAAAAGTTGCCCATACAGAAGGCTCATTCTGGATTCAAACTCACAAACCTACAGCAGGAAGGCAGACTCCCTAATCATTGTGCTATTTCTCAGTCCTTAAAATTCCACACTTATTAGCCTATGTTCACATGTTGGCGTTGTTGTTATGGACCTTTTGAAGGTTTTTTTTTCCCAGGCATTTTATGGTCTTTAGAGCAGGAGTTTCACATGCGTTTTTTGTGCTGCCATTTTTAGATTGATTAGGGATCAATGGGAAACGCGTGTAATCTGCCCAAAAAGAAGCTCATGTACTTTTTGCAGCGTTGGGCGTTTTGCTCACGGCGTCAAAATACTCAGATGTGAACAGGGTGCATTGAAATGTATAGGATTAGTCTTGTTGTGCGTTTTGATAGCGGATCCTAGAGCAGACAAACTCCCCAAAAGCGCCCCAAAACGGGCTACGTTCACATGTCGGCGTTGTGGGCAGTTTTTGGGGTGTTTTTTTTCTCTTCTATCAAAAAACGCCTTCACAAAAAACCCTAGTAAAAATGCCTGTCAAACGCCTGCAAAAACGCATAGAAATAATGCCTGTAATAGCAACCACACCAAGATGTGAACATAGCCTAGTGATGCTTAGGAGTGCTGAGCCTGATTTTTGCTACCTATATGTTCAATCTTCATTCAAACAACTATCTGAACTCCCTAATAAATGCCAGTCAACACCCCCCCCCCCCACCCACCCAAATTATTGTAAACACAAAATGTGTGTTACAAGATTTTTTTGAAAATATATTTTCTCTTTCTCTCTTTTTCTCTTTCTCTTTCTCTTTCTCTCTCTCTTTCACTTTCTCTTTCTCTTTTTTTCGCTTTCTCTTTTTTTTTTTTTTTTTCTTTCTCTTTTTTTTTTTCTCTTTTTTTCTGTTACACACAGTTAATTTTTCGCCTGGGAGTTACCATTACTGGGTGTGTGTTTCCCTTGATTATATCAAGACTAGAGTTGAGCGGACACCTGGATGTCCGTGTTCGGCGGGTTCGGCCGAACTTGAAAAAAAAGTCCGGGTCCGTGTTCCGGACTTTTTCCGAACTTTACCCGGACACCGAACCCCATTGAAGTCAATGGGGACCCAAACTTTCAGGCACTAAAATGGCTCTAAAACACCAATGGAAAGGGCTAGAGTGCTGCAAATGGCAGCAAAACGTAGTTAAGAGCATGGCAAGTGCTCTGCAAACAAATGTGGATAGGGAAATAACTTAAAACAACAAAAAAAACAGAAAAATAAAAAAAAACATCTTTATCTGTGAAGGACGAGGCCTATATGGAGTAGGAGGGAGGTTGAGGTGGTGGTGGATGTGGCGGTGTAGGTGGAAGCTGCAGTGGAGGAGGACGAGGTAGCCAACACTGCTTTTTTTCAGTCATTTTAAATGAGGGTACACCCCAAAAGAGTGAGAAAGATCAAAAGTAGAACAATGGCTGGGTAAGGTCGGTATCCATCTCTATTCTGCACAAGGTACGGAAAAGTCCTGTGGGATCCATGCCTGGTTCATTTTAATGAACGTGAGCTTGTCCACACTGTCTCTGGACAGGCGGCTGCGCTTGTCTGTGATAACGCTCCCAGCCGTGCTAAATACACGTTCAGATAATACACTGGCTGCATGGCATGCCAGCACCTCCAAGGCGTAAAGGGCAAGCTCAGGCCATGTGCCCAATTTGGAGACCCAGAAGTTGAAGGGGCAGACCCGTCATTCACTACATGTAGGCGTGTGCACACACACTGCTCCACCATGTTGGTGAAATGCTGCCTCCTGCTAAGACGTTCCATATGAGCTGCTGGTGCTGCTGTTTGTTTGTTGCTAACCCTGCCTTCTGAGGTGCTGGTGGTGCCCTGGTGTAATGTTCTGGTACCTTTGGGTACCCTAATTACTCTTTCATAAGTGTATGCGCCCCACCATTCTCTTTTGTTAAGGTGCGCATACACCTTTAAGACTGATGCTGTCATCACTGAGCGCCGGACTGGATGGCTATTTAGATCGCCGGCTCTCACTCACATGTGTTCGTTCAAACTGCTTTGTGCCTTGATGCTAACCTGTCTTGAAGCTCTCATGCTTGCAAGCATACCTCGCTGTCGGAACCACGCTGCGCTGATCCCTGTATCCCGCTACCGGATCATCCGCTCTTGCCGAACCTCTCCTCTGCTACATTGCTATTAGTGATAAGTACCCCACAGGGGAAACCTCTATAACCTTTATACTAAGGCTTACACTATCTAGCTCTGCATACTAAGGACTATTACTACATCTGCATTATCTAAGATTGCTAGCTCTTGAGCCTACTACCACCTGTTCTTGCACTGGGTTGATCTCTCTTGTATGTCCACCTGCTACTCTGTCATCTACTACCATACATGATTGCTAAACCTATCTGCATCCCATCTGCTACTATCTTACTTTCAAGAACATTTCCTTTCAAGTGTCTGTCATCTACCATCCCTACCCAACCTGTCTCTTCAGGCTATCATCACTGTGTTACTATATACATAAGTCACTCTAGGAAACATCTTATTGAGTGTGTGTATTTACTTGCTGAATTGAGATCATCCACACATGAGTCATTGAGAGTTGGGATTGGTGTCTCAGCATTTCTCTACATGACTACTGAAGTGGAATATTTCTGCAGCTGAAAATCCACATCATACGTAAAACGCAGGAGCGTTACACCTGGTTGCGTTGGCGACCTCTTTCTCCTCCTCCTCTGCCTTGGCCTTGTGCTTCCACTGTGGCCCCGCTGTCAGGTGGGAATGCCAGCAGCATCGCATCTACCAGCGTGCGCTTGTACTCGCGCATCTTGCGATCGCGCTCCAGTGAGTGAATTAAGGACGGTACGTTGTCCTTGTAATGGGGATCCAGCAGCGTGGCCACCCAGTAATCAGCACAAGTTAGAATGTGGGCAACTCGGCGATCGTTGTGGAGACACTGCATCATGTAATCGCTCATGTGTGCCAGGCTGCCCAGAGGCAACGAAAGGCTGTCCTCTGTTGAAGGTGTATCGTCTGTGTCCTCTGTATCCCCCCAGCCACGCACTAGTGATGGCCATGAGCTGGCCTGGGTGCCACCCTGCTGTGAACATGGTTCCATCTCCTCCTCCATCTCCTCCTCTTCATCCTCCTCATCCTCCAGAACTGTGCCCCTGCTGGACAATTGTGTCCCTGGCGTTGGAAATGTTACCTCTTCATCTTCCTCCTCCTCCTCATCCTGTGCCACATCCTCTTCCATCATCGCCCGAATCGTTTTTTGAAGGAGGCATAGAAGTGGGATAGTTAAGCTGACAACGGCGTCATCGGCACTGGCCATGTTGGTGGAGTACTCAAAACAGCGCAACAAGGCACACAGGTCTCGCATGGAGGCCCAGTTATTGGTGGTGAAGTGGTGCTGTTCCGCAGAGCGACACACGCGTGCGTGCTGCAGCTGAAACTCCACTATGGCCTGCTGCTGCTCGCACAGTCTTTCCAGCATGTGCAAGGTGGAGTTTCACCTTGTGGGCACGTCACATATGAGGCGGTGAGCGGGAAGGCTGAAGTTACGCTGCAGCGCTGACAGGCGAGCAGCAGCAGGGTGAGAACGCCGAAAGTGCGCACAGACGGCCCGCACTTTCTGCAACAGCTCTGACATATCGGGGTAATTTTTAAGGAACCTCTGCACCACCAAATTCAGCACATGCGCCAAGCAAGGGATGTGCAACCACTCATTTGTCTGCTGTTCCATGCTCCTCAACAACTCCTGCGCGGTGTGTGGTTTTTCCAACAGGCAAGTTTTAAAACTGCCTGCTGTCGTTTACCCCTGGCTGTGCTGAAGTTGGTGGTGAAGGTGTTACGCTGACCGTATGAGGAGGCGGTAGAGGATAAGGGAGGGGAGTAGGAGGAGTTGGGAACAGGAGGCAAACTGAAGCGCCCTGCAATCCTCGGTGGTGGAAGGACATGCGCCAAATTGCTATCCGCCTCAGGCCCATCCGCCACTGCATTTACCCAGTGTGCCGTTAGGGAGATATAACGCCCCTGACCGTGCTTACTGGTCCACGTATCGGTAGTTAGGTGGACCTTGGCACAGATGGCGTTGCGCAGTGCACACCTGATTTTTTTCCCCACTTGGTTGTGCAGGGAAGGGATGGCTTGCCTGGAAAAGTAGTGACGGCTGGGCACGACGTACTGTGGGACAGCCACCGACATAAGGCTTTTAAAACTGTGCGTCTCCACCAGACGGAATGACAGCATTTCAAAGGCCAAGAATTTTGAAATGCTGGCATTCAGGGCCAGGGATCGCGGGTGGGTAGGGGGGTACTTCCTCTTCCTCTGAAGTGTTTGGGAGATGGAAAGCTGAACGCTTCCACGGGACATTGTGGAGATGGTTGGTGACCCAGGTGGTGGTGTTGCTGACAGATCGTCTGTTTGCGGGGTGGCAGGTGCCGGTATCACTACAGAGGTGGATGGAGAGGCCAAGACTGCAGAAGAAGAGGAAGCAGGAGGAGCCAGAGACCTTTCTTGGTTTTGAAGGTGTCTACTCCACTGCAGCTCGTGCTTTGCACTTAGATGCCTGATCATGCAGGTTGTGCTCAAGTTGAGAAGGTTTATGCCTCGCTTCAGGCTCTGATTGCACAGGGTGCAAACCACTCGTGTCCTGTCATCAGCACATTTTCTGAAGAACTTCCACGCTAGAGAACTCCTTTGAGCTAGCTTTTGTGCGCTCGGTCCCTTGCTGCGTTGGGCAGTAGCAGGCGTAGTGTCTAGGGCACGGCCGCTCCGCTTCTGCACCCTGCTCCCTCTTCTGCTGTGCTGGTGGCTCTGTGCGACCACCGCCTCTTCCTCCAAACTACTCAGGTCACCTGCATGACCTTCATTCCATGTGGGGTCGAGGACCTCATCGTCCTCCACATCATCTTCCACCCAGTCTTCACCCCTGACCTCCTTGTCGGTCTCCACAATTCTGAGTGCCGCAGCAGTTGGCACTTGCGTTTCGTCATCATCGGAGACGTGCTGTGATGGTCCTTCCATGTACTCATCTTGAGAAATAAGTGGTTGGGCATCGCTGCACTCAATCTCTTCCACTTCTGGGGCAGGGCTAGGTGGATGGCCCTGGGAAACCCTGCTGACAGAGTCCTCAAAAAGAAGAAGAGACTGCTGCATGACTTGGGGCTCAGACTGCTTGCCTGATTTGCAAGGGGGTGAGGTGAAAGACGGTTGGACATTGGCTGCAGGTGCCAACTCTGACCTTTCTGCAGTAGACAGGATGGGAGACAATGTGAAGGAACTGGAGGCACTGTCAGCAACCCAATCTACTATCGCCTGTAATTGATACAATTGGAGGGGCAAAGTGGGACTTTAAAGGTGCAAATGATGGAGAAAAATCTGGATTCTCATAAAAAATATCACATTTTATTTCACATGAAAGACAAAGGACATAACAGGAAATAATTTTAAAATGATAAAAGCACAAGAAAGCACTCGATTATGTCAACTGAACATGTTTTGCCATCTTCATAATAGCTTCTTCAGGAGTTTGATAGACATTTCTCGAGAGTGAGCATTCTAAATCTACAAAGGAAAAAAGTGAAAATAACAAGACAAAAAAGCAACAAAAGGGCATATATCAATGGTCCTATATTGAACGCCCAAAAATGGGGGTGTGTTGCCTTGTTTGGTTTTGGGAGGGAGTGGGGACGGAGTATAATTTTTCCTGCCCCATTTGTTGCCCCATATGGGCACCCGCGGTGCCCTACGTTTCCCCAGGCCTATAGGTTCCGACCTGAGAAGTAGAGGCACCGCCCCTTTTTCCAGGCCGCCCCTGAATTTGAACCCTTAATCATTTCAAAAGAATTCCCTTCATCGTGCTTTTTCAAACAGTGTTAATTTCACTATTGATATGTGGCATTAAATTGATATTTTGATACAACATGCTTTTCCATTTGAGCAATCTATATTTATGCATGGATGGATATATGCGGGTTTCCCCCTACAAGATCCATTACAATGTTGATTTGTTCCTGTGCAAAGGAATGTAGCTCTTAATGGTACATGTTGTAATTTCATTTGTTTCCCTTTTCCCGGTAAATCCACAATAGGGGACCTTTCTTTACTGCTTTGCAGGTTCTATCCCTTATAGTCTGCATTTGTTCTTGTGTTCCCTACATTGGGGACACTTCTTCTTTGTTCGATCGTGACATAGGGGCCGGACCGGATGTTTTCCTTCCCGCTTCCGGTTTCCGGTCCGGTCATGCGACGCGGTCGCGTCTTGATGACGCGCATCATTGGCGGGTTCCAATTGGGCGACCTGGAGCACCTCGCTCTCACTCCCTCGGTGACGTCAGACGCCGAGGGAGTGGAGGGGATGCATAAATGCCGGCACGATGGTTTAGTATGCCACTGGACCACCGGGAAATAGGACGACTTGCGGACAAACATGCGGTAATGGCGATTCTCTTTTTACTTCAAGCATCCACTCTGACTGCTATCCACCATTTTTTAATAATACATTTTGCCTTTTCTTCCTGTTTTAGCTCCTTGTTGGAGTGAATACCGGAGGGGGCCTTTTGCAGTCGGGTAACCTATATGGGATTTCCTTATGCTATATCTGTGCCAGTGCTTTTGTAACACCGGACCACCAGGGTAAATATCTTGTACACATATATTCTTTCATCATGTGTTACCATAGGTATTTTACCTATGGATTGTATACCTAAAGATTCCCTTTTCTCTCTCTTATTCCTTTGTTCAATTTTTTTTTAGGAAACATTGAACCTCTTCCCAATGGGATCATCCTCCCTTAATCTGATAGGGAGCTGGCTTTAATTCCTAACATGATCATCAAAAAGGCCCCTCAAGCTTATTATCTCTTCAAACTTTGAAGTAAAGGGTAAATTTGTGAATCCAAAATTTGAATATATCTCGTTCATACTCTGTGTTTATGAAATTTATGCAATTTTTCCCATTTTTCAGCCGCAATCTCCTTTTTGTCATTTTTGGCTTGGCTCGCATCTCCTCTATGGGTCAACGTTAGAGGTCAGGTTTCTCCGCTTCCCCTCCCTTTCACCCACCCCTGTCCTTGTATCCACGTCATTGCTATCCCCGGCATTTAAGGGTCCAGGCTTTTTCAAGGTGCAATATATATTCTGTTCATGTATAAATGTCAATTTTTTTTTAAATCAGATTTTTGGGCGTTCAATATAGGACCATTGATATATGCCCTTTTGTTGCTTTTTTGTCTTGTTATTTTCACTTTTTTCCTTTGTAAATTTAGAATGCTCACTCTCGAGAAATGTCTATCAAACTCCTGAAGAAGCTATTATGAAGATGGCGAAACATGTTCAGTTGACATAATCGAGTGCTTTCTTGTGCTTTTATCATTTTAAAACGATTTCCTGTTATGTCCTTTTGTCCTTCATGTGAAATAAAATGTGATATTTTTTATGAGAATCCAGATTTTTCTCCATCATTTGCACCTTTAAAGTCCCACTTTGCACCTCCAATTGTATCAATTTCTATTCGGGGATGTGGTGCTTCTAACATTTCTCATCTCTGGCAATATATTTAAAAGAATTCTGAATTTAGGGATTACATTTCCTGTTTACCCCCATATTGCTGGAGAAAAATTAGTATTTATCCAATTTTTGATATGTATATTTGATATGATTTTCTGTTCAATGTCCTAGTTCAATTTTTTTTCTCTATAAGGTAATTTTTACTTATAGACATTTCCTAGCTACGTTTAAGTGGTATTTGTGACTCAGAAACCTCTTCCACAATAGCACTGGTTCTCCAACCATGGATAGCTATTGTGGAACAGATTTTGATGGATAAATTCCATCAAGCCCAAAGCTCATCAGTAGGTGGAATTACTCTTGATCATTTTTTTATGAGACTGCGCAAACTATTGGAAAAAAAATCCAAAAACTTTTGGAATAAAAAGTATTTTTTAAAGTACACAGAAGAAAAATTAATCCCTTGGGGATTAAGGATTCAAATATTTCCTCTGATAAAAACAGTCGATGCAGAATTAAAAACTGAATGGGAGACCAATCTACACTCCTGCTCTTTAAAAATTATGAATTTACTTTGTTTACAATATACCAAGGATTTGGAAACTGTGAACAATGATATCAAACAGTTATATTCAGAAAATTCAACCCTATTGACCGATCCCTCCTTTCCCCAGATAGAAACCAAAATGCAAAAACAATTGGAATCTTTTGTAGGGAATTTGATTAAGATAAAAGAAAAAAAGTTTGCCAGAGATAAGCAAGCATATCAACAAGATGAAGCTTATCACTGGACCAGAGAGAGAGGAAGTAAACGAATTAAAAATCGCTATTTAGGCTCTTCTCACCCACAAACACCGAATAATGATGTTAGTGATTCAGATGTTTCTTCTCTATCCTCCACTTCTTCTTCACAGGTGAATACACAATATCACACCAATATCAATGGATCACAAAAACGCAAAAAGGATGATAAGAGGCACTTTAATACGTCTTCCAAACGCACTCCATTATTTCCTCCTGAACGTCATCCGACACTTCCCCTTAACCCTCACTCCCCTTCTCAATCCTCATTGAATTCTGGTGACTTAGGTCCTGACAACCTTCCAGCACCTTCAAATTCTAATCTTACTATTAATTCTTCCAAGGTGAGTCACAACACGGTGATTAACAGTGATGTTCGCACTGCACCTATATTTCAAACTCCCAAGAGCCAACATAGTTAGCAATCACCTTCTGAGCCACAGAACTCTGATTCTGAGGCCTTGAAGGTTATAAATTTGTGCTGTAAGGAATTAAATGAGGATCAAATATATGTTCTATCTTTAGGTTTAACGTATTGTCCTACTCAAAAAATTGATAACTTTGAGTTGATTAAAGATGTCCACCTATTTGCTCGTAGACTCATGTTTAAAGTAATATATGACAGACAATAACTCTCCAGATCTGGTCGGTCAGCTTCCCTCAAAACCCGCACAGGGCCATGATCTTTCAATGGCCGAAATGCAGGCACTCAATGATCTAATGGAACTCTGGGAGGAAGGAGAATCGTCCGGGTGGCCTTTCACTGAGGACTCTTCTCAATCCTCGATCCTCCATGAAGGCCTTCCTATGGAGCCTATTTTTCCACCCCCTTCGACATATAAATCAAAATCCCAATTTTTTCCTTTGTTGCAGTCAAATCCTAATATTTGGGCCTTTACCCAACAGGTTATTAGAGAAATACAAAAAACAAAGTGGAGAGATTTAAATTCCTCCAATCTGAATGAGAACCAAATTAGGGCGATTGAATCATTTCGGAACGATCCCTCCTTGACAATAAAGCCATCAGACAAGGGGGGGAAACGTCGTTGTGATGAAGACCACAGGATATGAAGCAATGGTCCTAGATATTTTGAACAATAAAGATTGGTATCGAAAAATTTCAGAAACTTATCTAACCAGATTAGTCATCAGATATCGCCAACTTATTTTTGAAGCCTACTCCAGAGCATTAATAAATAAAAAAACATGGGAGTTCTTGGATGTCAAAAACCCAAAGACTCCTACTATGTATGCCTTACCCAAGGTCCACAAAAATTAAAAAAAAAACCCTGGCAGGCCCATTGTTTCGGGCAATGGGAGTTTGACTGAACAAGCTAGTCAATTAGTTGATGATTACTTACGTCCCCATGTACTAGCCTTACCCTCGTATATTCGGGACACCAGTGATCTCATCAAAGCCATTGATGGGATCCGGGTCCCAGAAGGTGCCTGGCTAGTAGGGATTGATGTGGAAGCCCTCTACAACTCCATCCCACATCATTGTGGGGTCAGAGTTGTGGAGGGCTTCCTATCCGAAAGAGGTGGATCCTCAGTGGATTACAATACTTTCATCATTTCACTTCTTAGATTCATTCTAACCAATAATGTTTTTGTGTTCAATGGCTCCCACTACCTCCAGGTGCAGGGTGTGACTATGGGGACCAAGTGTGCCCCCTCTTATGCCAACCTGCACTTGGGGGGGTGGGAGCGAGACCTTTTCTCCAGGGAGGACCTTGAACATCTCCTATCGGGGGTTCTTCTATGGAGAAGATTCATTGATGACATTTTTATGATTTGGACAGGGTCATTAACCATGCTATTGGAGTTTTTTGAAGCTTTGAAACTTAATGATTTTAATTTAAAATTCACTTTTATGTATAGTCAGAAATATCTGGATTTTTTGGATATTAAAATATATGTCAGTGAGGATGGTACCCTAGGCTATACTTTGTTCCGCAAAACTACTGCGGACAATACAATTTTGAAAGCAGACAGCTCTCACCCCCAACCGTTAGTATCCAGTATACCGTTTAGTCAATATCTTAGATTACGGCGGAACTGTACCAAATTGGAGGATTTTGAGAGAGAGGCCAAAAATTTGCAAAGACGGCTTCTATCTAGAGGCTATAGCAAGGCCTGTTTAAAAAAATCCTATCATAGGGCCAAAGAATCGGACAGAAATGATCTGATTTTTGGTACAAAAAAGAAAAACGACTTTGGAGGAGTGCGGTTGATTACACGCTACTCGGGTCAACATGACCAAGTGCGCTCCATCTTCAAAAAGTTTTGGTATCTCCTTGAAGCTGATGAAAAAGTATCCAAATACATTGGAGATCGTCCCCAAATAACATTCAAAAGATCTCGGTCTTTAAAAGATCAATTGGTCCACAGCCATTATACCTCTTCCGAAAAACCTAAAAAATCCTTGACGGGCACCTATCCTTGTAAAAGATGTAATTTTTGCAAATATTTATCAAATACGAGCGAAATCACTCTTCCCAATGGCAAAATATACAGACCCAACTTTTATGCTAATTGCCAAACTGTTGGCGTTGTATATATAATGTATTGTAATTGTAAAGCTTTCTATATTGGAAAAACTAAGAGGCCCTTCTTTAATCGTGTTAGAGATCATGTTAAACTTGTCAAAAACAAAAAATTTGAAAGCCCCATCAGTCGTCATATGGGTTTTTATCATGGCTTCAATGAAAAAATGATGACTTTTTTTGCTTTAGAACAAATTCCACTTAATGAACTAGGAGGAAGTGTAGATAAAAATTTACTGCAACGTGAAACTAAATGGATATTCAATTTATCAGCCACTTATCTGATTAAGTTGGAGGCTGAACAATTGAATGTATGATAGTTGTCATGTATTCAGCTTATTTCAATGTATTATGTATACATGCATTTGTTCATATTGTATTCCTTTCATTGTGAATTGCATTTCACAGATGTTTATCATCTGTTAAAACCGAACAGAAGATCCTTTCCAAAATTACTCTCTAATTAGAATTACCTGGCCTGGGCCGGGAAATGGACGTGACATTGGGGATGCCTGGATGGGGGTGTGTTGCCTTTTTTGGTTTTGGGAGGGAGTGGAGACGGAGTATAATTTTTCCTGCCCCATTTGTTGCCCCATATGGGCACCCGCAGTGCCCTACGTTTCCCCAGGCCTATAGGTTCTGACCTGAGAAGTAGAGGCACCGCCCCTTTTTCCAGGCTGCCCCCTGAATTTGAACCCTTAATCATTTCAAAAGAATTCCCTTCATCGTGCTTTTTCAAACAGTGTTAATTTCACTATTGATATGTGGCATTAAATGCATATTTTGATACAACATGCTTTTCCATTTGAGCAATCTATATTTATGCATGGATGGATATATGCGGGTTTCCCCCTACAAGATCCATTACAATGTTGATTTGTTCCTGTGCAAGGAATGTAGCTCTTAATGGTACATGTTGTAATTTCATTTGTTTCCCTTTTCCCGGTAAATCCACAATAGGGGACCTTTCTTTACTGCTTTGCAGGTTCTATCCCTTATAGTCTGCATTTGTTCTTGTGTTCCCTACATTGGGGACACTTCTTCTTTGTTCGATCGTGACATAGAGGCCGGACCGGATGTTTTCCTTCCCGCTTCCGGTTTCCGGTCCAGTCATGTGACGCGGTCGCGTCTTGATGACGCGCATCATTGGCGGGTTCCAATTGGGCGACCTGGAGCACCTCGCTCTCACTCCCTCGGTGACGTCAGATGCCGAGGGAGTGGAGGGAATACATAAATGCCGGCACGATGGTAGTATGCCACTGGACCACCGGGGAATAGGATGACTTGCGGACAAACATGCGGTAATGGCGATTCTCTTTTTACTTCAAGCATCCACTCTGACTGCTATCCACCATTTTTTAAGGATAAATTTTGCCTTTTCTTCCTCTTTTAGCTCCTTGTTGGAGTGAATACCGGAGGGGGCCTTTGCAGTCGGGTAACCTATATGGGATTTCCTTATGCTATATCTGTGCCAGTGCTTTTGTAACACCGGACCACCAGGGTAAATATCTTGTACACATATTCTTTCATCATGTGTTACCATAGGTATTTTACCTATGGATTGTATACCTAAAGATTCCCTTTTCTCTCCCTTATTCCTTTGTTCAATTTTTTTTAGGAAACATTGAACCTCTTCCCAATGGGATCATCCTCCCTTAATCTGATAGGGAGCTGGCTTTAATTCCTAACATGATCATCAAAAAGCCCCCTCAAGCTTATTATCTCTTCAAACTTTGAAGTAAAGGGTAAATTTGTGAATCCAAAATTTGAATATATCTCGTTCATACTCTGTGTTTATGAAATTTATGCAATTTTTCCCATTTTTCAGCCGCAATCTCCTTTTTTGTCATTTTTGGCTTAGCTCGCATCTCCTCTATGGGTCAACGTTAGAGGTCAGGTTTCTCCGCTTCCCCTCCCTTTCACCCACCCCTGTCCTTGTATCCACGTCATTGCTATCCCTGGCATTTAAGGGTCCAGGCTTTGTCAAGGTACAATATATATTCTGTTCATGTATAAATGTCAATTTTTTTTAAATCAGATTTTTGGGCGTTCAATATAGGACCATTGATATATGCCCTTTTGTTGCTTTTTTTGTCTTGTTATTTTCACTTTTTTCCTTTGTAAATTTAGAATGCTCACTCTCGAGAAATGTCTATCAAACTCCTGAAGAAGCTATTATGAAGATGGCGAAACATGTTCAGTTGACATAATCGAGTGCTTTCTTGTGCTTTTATCATTTTAAAATTATTTCCTGTTATGTCCTTTGTCCTTCATGTGAAATAAAATGTGATATTTTTTATGAGAATCCAGATTTTTCTCCATCATTTGCACCTTTTAAAGTCCCACTTTGCCCCTCCAATTGTATCAATTTCTATTCAGGGATGTGGTGCTTCTAACATTTCTCATCTCTGGCAATATATTTAAAAGAATACTATCGCCTGTACTTCTTCTGGCCTCATCACTTCTAGAGGCGCATGATGTCCTCCCAAATACTGCTGCAGGTTCTGTCGCCTACTCACACTTGAGGAAGGTGTTTCACTTGTGCGTATAGCTGGCACAGATCGACCACGTCCTCTCCTTGCAACAGGAGCTCTACCAGCAGCACCACGACCCAGGACACGGCCCCTATTTGACGGTCTCCTCATATTTCTGTAATTTATGGTCTTGCCCTAGAAAGGTGTTTATTGAATAGCGGAACAAAACAACAACAGTATCGCACGGGTGTATCTCACAGTCAAATATGCAAACTATGCCGCAATTTAATTTTTTTTTTACCCCAAAAGGGTGTTTATTATATAGCGGAATAGAAAAAAGGATACAAAACGGTGTATCTCACACGTACAAACACAGACTAGGCCCCGATTACAATTTTTTGTACCCTAAAGGCAGGATGAGGATGAGGAGTAGGAGGAGTTCGGAACAGGAGGCAAACTGAAGCGCCCTGCAATCCTTGGCGGTGGAAGGAGATGCGCCAAACAAATTTAAAAAGGTGTATCTCACATGTACCGATACAGACTATGCCGTAATTTAATTTTTTTTCACCCCAAAAGGGTGTATATTGAATAGCGGAATAGAAAAATTTTTATAAAATGGTGTATCTCACACGTACAAACACAGACTAGGCCCCGATTACAATTTTTTGTACCCTAAAGGCAGGATGAGGAGTAGGAGGAGTTCGGAACAGGAGGCAAACTGAAGCACCCTGCAATCCTCGGCGGTGGAAGATGCTCCCAAAAGATTGGAAGGTGTATCTCACACGTACCGATACAGACTATGCCGCAATTTAATTCTTTTTACCCCAAAGGGTGTAGATTGAATAGCGGAATAGAAAAAATGTAATAAAAAGGTGTATCTCACACGTACAAACACAGACTAGGCCCCGATTACAATTTTTTGTACCTTAAAGGTAGGATGAGGATGAGGAGTAGGAGGAGTTCGGAACAGGAGGCAAACTGAAGCACCCTGCAATCCTCGGCGGTGGAAGATGCGCCCCAAAAGATTGGAAGGTGTATCTCACACGTACCGATACAGACTATGCCGCAATTTAATTCTTTTTACCCCAAAGGGTGTAGATTGAATAGCGGAATAGAAAAAAATGTATAAAACGGTGTATCTCCCACGTACAAACACAGACTAGGCCCCGATTACAATTTTTTGTACCCTAAAGGCAGGATGAGGATGAGGAGTAGGAGGAGTTCAGAACAGGAGGCAAACTGAAGCACCCCGCAATCCTCGGCGGTGGAAGATGCGCCCCAAAAGATTGGAAGGTGTATCTCACACGTACCGATACAGACTATGCTGCAATTTAATTCTTTTTACCCCAAAGGGTGTAGATTGAATAGCGGAATAGAAAAAATGTTATAAAACGCTGTATTTCACATGTACAAACACAGACTAGGCCCCAATTACATTTTTTTTGTACCCTAAAGGCAGGATGAGGATGAGGAGTAGGAGGAGTTTGGAACAGGAGGCAAACTGAAGCACCCTGCAATCCTCGGCGGTGGAAGATGCGCCCCAAAAGATTGGAAGGTGTATCTCACACGTACCGATACAGACTATGCTGCAATTTTATTATTTTTACCCCAAGGGTGTAGATTGAATAGCGGAATAGAAAATATGATATCAAAAGGTGTATCTATCTCACACGTACAGACCCAAACTAGGCCCTGATTACTATTTTTTGTACCCCAAAGGCAGGATGAGGAGGAGTAGGAGGAGGTCGGAACAGGCAGGAGGCAAACTGAAACACCCTGCAATCCTCGGCGGTGTAAGATGAGGCCCAAAAATTGGAAAGGTGTATCTCACACGTACCGATACTGACTATGCTGCAATTTTATTCTTTTTACCCCAAGGGTGTAGATTGAATAGCGGAATAGAAAATATGATATCAAAAGGTGTATCTCTCTCCCACGTACAAATCCAGACTGGGCCCCGATTACTATTTTTTGTACCCCAAAGGCAGGATGAGGAGTAGGAGGAGTTCGGAACAGGCAGGAGGCAAACTGAAACACCCTGCAATCCTCGGCGGTGTAAGATGAGCCCCAAAAATTGGAAAGGTGTATCTCACACGTACCGATACTGACTATGCCGCAATTTAATTCTTTTACCCCAAGGGTGTAGATTGAATAGCGGAATAGAAAATATGATATCAAAAGGTGTATCTATCTCACACGTACAGACCCAGACTAGGCCCCGATTACTATTTTTTGTACCCCAAAGGCAGGATGAGGAGTAGGAGGAGTTCGGAACAGGCAGGAGGCAAACTGAAACACCCTGCAATCCTCGGCGGTGTAAGATGAGCCCCAAAAATTGGAAAGGTGTATCTCACACGTACCGATACTGACTATGCCGCAATTTAATTATTTTTACCCCAAGGCTGTAGATTGAATAGCGGAATAGAAAATATGATATAAAATTGGTGATTTTTCAATAGCACATGTGAACACAGCAGTGTCTTATGTCAGTCAGCTCTGCTGCAGGCTATGAAGGGAAAAAAAAAAAAAGAAAATTCCCCTTTAAGTTTTTGTAATTTTTAAATAGATTAGTACAGACTATGCCACAATTCAATATACACCCTTTTGGGTTAAAAAAAATTGAATAGTGGAATAGAAAAAAAAGTGTATAAAATTGAAAATCACTTAATAGCACATGTGAACAAAGCAGTGTCTTATCAGTCAGCACTGAAGCAAAAACGCTGCACACAACTGACTGATAAAAATAGATTTTTTTCTCCCTCCTCCTCCTCCTCCTCAGCGGGCTTAACTGAGGGCAAAACGATTGTGTTCACTGCACCAACCCCCACACAGCAAAATCGATGTAGAACACTGACCCTGCCTACTCTCCAGCCTCGCCCTAATATTCTCGATAAGATCGTTCACTGGCACTGCACAACCAACCCCCCACACAGCAAAATCGATGTAGAAAACTGACCCTGCCTATTCTCCAGCCTCGCCCTAAAATGCCCTAATAATTCGTCCTGCCTGCACTCCGACCTGTCCCTGCATTCTTTTCAGACACAATACAATTTTTCACTGTCTGTCCCTAATCAGCAGCCAGCACGTATGATGTGTGCTCTCTCCCTAATACTACAGCAGAATGACGCAGCGCGCTGGGTCTCGAACTTTTAAAGACATGGTCACATGCTTCAGATGGCCAATCACAGCTACTAATACATTAGTAGGCATGGTTGGGATGGCTTAAGGCACACCAGTTAAACGCTTGTTGATTGGCTGTTGAAATCCCGCCATGAAAAGCACACCATTACATACAAAACAGGAAGTAAAATGACCGAACACGGATTTTAAACCCGAACATTCAGTAAAGTTTTCGGGTCCGTGTTCGGGTTACAAAAATCCAATTATTCGGTACGAACACGAATAATACAGTCCGTGTTCGCTCAACACTATCCATGACGACAACATTTCCCCCTTTATCAGAGGGTTTTATTGTAATCTGATCATTCTCCTTTAGTTCCCTCAGAGCCTTCTTTTGTTGTTGATTCAGGTTAGTGGATTTAGTCATTTTGTGTAGTTTTTCAATGTCTTTCGACATTTGTCTGACGAACAGCGCAATTGTAGGATTAGTGTTCAAAGGTTGGAATTTATGCAATTTTTTTCCGAAAGGTAGTTATTGTTGTATCCTCCGCATTTCCCTCTTCACTGTCTGTGGATGCATCAGATTCCTCCATATCATCAAGACCTTCTTCGTCTAATAATAGGTTGAGGTCCCTGATAGCTCGGAATTCCGCAGCGGTAAGTGCCATAGGTGGTTCAGTGGTTGTGGGTTTTTTATTGTACATCACTTTTAGTAGCAGGTTCCGTGCGAATAGATTGATGTCCTTAACTACCTCAAAAGTGTCCATACTTTGGTTTGGGCAGAAGGATAGTCCTAATGATAGTACTTCCCTTTGTTCTGGTGTCAGGTTCTGGGAGGAGAGGTTAATGACATTTAGTCCCTCTGTTCCTCTTGTCTTGACTCTGGTGGTTCTTGGTTCGGTGGTATCTTTGTCTTTGTTTTGGTTTTTTCTTTGCCTAAAAAAAACCCTTTTTGTGGTTGTTTTGGATCTTCATCTTTTTTCTTTTGTGATCTGGTCAAAATCTGATGGTAGGTAGTCGGTCTGTTGGATGCTGATATTTGTTGCCTCCAATTCTTGAGTATCGGTTTCTCCTAGCTCATTTTTCTTTTTTATATATTTTATTTATTATTCATCAAAATATAAGACTCCAAGCCTGCTTCTGCTTTATAATACACATCCGGCATGGGTGACCCCGGTAAAGCCAAAACCGGGGGCTATAGGAGGTAAGTGGAAGACGCTGTCCTCTACTAATGATCCCCCTGTGGGACCTCTCCTTCATCCCAGTGTCGGTGGCCGTTCTGTCTATACCTCCGAAAACACTGACAGGATGCGCGCGCACGTGCGCTACGTCATCCGCACGAAACTGGAAGTCGGCATAAGCCACGTCAATGCGCACATCTGCGTATGCGCAAGGGGGTATATATGGTTGGGAATTAGAATAGGGCGCCACTTCCCTCAAGCAGAGGGACTGAGAGGACGCCCGGATGTGCTGCAATGGACCATTACCCTTTGGACACCCCTGATACCAGTTAACAGTGAGTAACCACAATGCTATTCACATGCATTGATGGTCTCCCTCTTTTTCAATGAAAACTAAATAAAGTTTCCCCTTTCTCTATCCATTGATAGAACAAACTGGATCAGTTTTTGACTAGCACCCTCTAGTGGGTCTCTTTGGCACTACAACCAAATATTCCAAGTAAGTAAACCCTGAGGACAAAACAAATTTTACTATAAATATGCAACAAGGTCATCTGATCCAAACAAGTACTAATTCACGTTCTTGTCAAATATAGATTGGACCAGGATTGGGACTGTGTCCCCTATTTTTGACAGCCCAATAACACCACCTCGATAGTAAGTACCCTTAGGGCACAAGCTATATGAAACACCAAATATTGTCAAAAAAATATTTTCATCACATATTGTATATCCCTGCAGCAGTGTCCAATACCTAATGCTTATGTGGAAATAAAGGACCAGAAGCAAGGCTTAGGAGCAGAACTCTTACTAAAAGTATGTATCTCATTATGTGACCAATATGAAAAAAATTTTCAATTGGTAAACATAATATATACTTAACTCTTGTTTAAAGTAATCTCTGAAATTACAGAGTTCTCGCCTAAGCGAAAATAAATGAGGGCTTGGAAAAACCAATTGGGTGGGACTTTAACGGTACCAGTAGAATTGACGTATTGACAAAAGAGTTAAAAATATATTTAAGCTTTATTCCTTAGAGTAAAAACTCATCAGCTTATTATAAGCTTGATGAATATACTAGAAAATGCAAGAAACAGAAAATAAACAGACATCGAAAAACAAACATATATGATAGAATAGATCACATATATAGATGCAACCATGTGTACATGACCATGTAACAAGAGTATATAGGTGGCTACTCAAACTGAACACTCCAATGCTCGTCCACTGGGGCAGCGCTCAGCGCCCAACATGTTTCGCCGGAGGCTTCTTCAGGGGCGTATAGTAAATTACAACAATGGTCGTGAATCGTGATACTACATGAAACATAAAAGAGAAAGAATAAATATCACAAATATTCAGGTTTTAACACAATATTGGTTACATATACATAACACCATGCGGGTCCCAGGAGGAAAAAACCCTACCTGCTGAACACAAGTCCAAACCACCAGAGGACAGCCCCAGAACAACGTGCACGAAAGGAAATGGCAGGACACGCAACAAAGAAACTGGGGGGGACGGGTGCGGGAGCGGATATTAGATAGAATAGATAATGAACATAGCCACGTGATAACACATAGTGTATATTATTTTGATGCATGCAACATGCATAAAAAATTATTGTGGATGGAAAAAACCATACCTTGGCAAGTACCTAATGGATAGGAATCTTGATATGGGATATATTCTAATATCAGCATAAAATCAAAAGAAGAGATCGTGGGGGATAGCTCGAGAGCACATTAGAGGCAAGTAGCCGCTCTGCAATATAATATGCATAGATATCGTGTAAGAAAACAGGGTCAATTGCTAATATAATAAGTAATACAAACTATTCTGCATATCCTGATGGAGGCAAGAAAAATGTATACCTAAAGTTGAGCCTACACTCCAATGACTGATACGGTGGTATAGAAGATCATACGCAAAAGCCAGGGTATTTCACCAGTACATGGCTGTTGTTTGGATATGGCTCAAATAGATGGATAAGGAGCCCACTGTAACAAGGTAGGGAGAAGGCAACAGGCTCCGCATTAGACGTTTCCATATGGCCCACAGGTAAAGTTTTATCCCAAACATAGTATAATAGAAGAAATAGCGGGTGACGGTGCTTACCAGTATGTGCTCTGCGCATCACTTCCCCACGAACTGACACCATATTGCACGGTGCCAGTTTAAATAGCCTCTCCAACCCGACCGCGCACTTAGCCGGAAGTGACGACGGTCGGGTCCGGTCTCGAACGGCGCATGCGCAGTGCTAAAAAAGGGGAACAGGGGAAACCCGAGTTCCTACAGCCATAGGGCAGCTGGGGACGCCAAGAAAGGCATAGCCGCTACCCTATGAGGAGACCGCACACCCGTCCCCCACCAGGTGGCGCCTCCCAGGACCAAAACCAAGAGTGTTCCCCGGGAGGGCAATACCTCAAGACAGGACCCGCATGGTATTAACATACACCAAACAGTGGACTGCTTAGAATTGAACATACAACAGTAATATCGATACGGGCCAGCACAGATAAGCGCATGACAGAAATGAAACAAATTAGTTAGATCTAGATTATTGAAACATAAATGAACAGAGAAAAATATTTTGTATATAGCAAATGAGTCAAAACATATTCAAAAACACTACAAATAAGGTAGATATAGATGAACATTATATTAATATATTAGAACCTTAAACGATTCTAATTGGCTCTGTGTTTCACCACACATAAATACATGGGCCAGAGAGCATGCCAAAACAAAACCTAAGGAATCACAATAGGATATCAAGAGGGCAGTGATGGCATAGTCTCTAGGCCAATGAAGGTATACAGACATATATAACAAGAAAAGAAAATATAAACAGGGAATGTGGAAAGAAAAAGGAAAGGGAGGGGAGGGGGTTTTTTTTGACCATTCTATTAAGGCGCATGAGAGCCTAAAATTACAGTTTGGTAAATAATGAAAGGAAACAAGGGTTATGCTGTTGTTTATAAAAAAGGTTTGTATGTGAGTACCTCATTGATGCCAGGAGATATAGTGGCATCAAGATATTCTATCCAGTAGGTTTCTCGTTGCAAAATTTTCCTGTCCCAATCCCCACCACGGGGGTCAGGGGATACCACCTCTAAGACATAGGAGATGACAGAATTGTCATATTTGTGATGGAGGCCAATATGGCGTATTACTGTTGTAAGAATTATTTTCCCTCCTTCTGAGTAATAGAGGTGGTCGCCTATCCGTTGGTTGAACTGTCGGATAGTTTTTCCCACGTAATAGGCTTTACAGATACATTGCATCAAGTAGATGATGCCTCTGGTTGTGCAATTAGCGCGTTGCCTGGCTCTGTGCCAACTACCGTTAGGTAGACGTATTCCCCTACCTTCTGTGACCCAACTGCATCGTAAACATTCCCCACAGCGATAGGTACCCTTATGTGCCAACTGATGTAATGTGTCGGTTTGAAAATGGCTAGAGGTTAAACTGTCTCGTATTGAGGGGGCACGTCTGAAGACCGATTTGGGGTAGGGTTTAAGATATTTATTAAGCGTGTAGTCATTGGTCAAGACATGCCAATGTCGCTCCATGATTGCACATAATTCCTTTTCATGTGCAGAGAATTTGGTAATGAATCGCACCGAATTACTCTGTGGTTTGGGGCGGGTGCTGTATATTAGTTCTTCTCTGGATAATTTTTTGGCTCGAATAAAGGCTTTTCTCAATGTAGACTTGGAATAACCCCTTTCTAAAAGGCGATCCCTAAGATCATCAGATTGGGTTTGAAAATTGATTTCGCTTGAGCAATTTCTTCTCAAACGAATAAATTGAGCATAAGTAATGTTATTGAGCAGGGGGGTGGGGTGGGCACTTGCTGCGCAAAGTACGGTGTTACCCGCACTCGGCTTCCTGTACAAGTCAGTTGCCAATTCGCCACTTGGTAAGATGTTAATTGTGAGGTCGAGGAAAGAGATCTTCTCAGGACTTATGGTGTGGGTAAATTTTAAGTTAAGATTATTGGTATTGAGGCTTTCAAGAAAGGCATTTAAGTCTCCAGACGCACCTGTCCATATAATGAGCAGATCATCTATATACCTATGCCAACATAGGATATAGGGTAGCCAGATGTCCATGTATTCACTAGAGAAGATCTCTCTCTCCCAGCCTCCCAAATAAAGGTTAGCATAGGATGGTGCGCAGCAAGTGCCCATAGCCACCCCCTGGGTCTGTAGATACAATTGGTCTCCAAAGGTGAAGTAATTCTTAGTCAAAACAAAACGTAAAAGCTGTAGAACAAAATCTACCAGGGGCCATTCTCTGATTAGTCTCCTTTAAGAAGGATTCGGCCATCCGGATGCCCTGCTCGTGCGGGATGCTAGAGTATAATGCCTCGATATCTACCACTACGAGCAGGGCATCCGGAGGGACCTGAATCCCCTCAAGATGTTTAAGCAGGTCTGTAGTGTCACGTATATAAGACGGCAGTCTAAGTACATTTGGCATAAGATAGGAGTCCACATATCTGCTGATTTTCTCTGTTAGAGAACCAATGCCTGATACTATGGGCCTACCAGGTGGCTGGGTAAGGTTTTTGTGGACCTTTGGAATAGTATAAAAGGTAGGGGTCCTAGGGTGCTTGGGTATAAGGAATTCCATTGTGTCCTTGTTGATTAGGCCGTGGTTAAATGCTTCTGTGACCATTCCAAAGAGTTCACACTTGAAATCTTGTATGGTCACGTCTTCTATTGGAGTGTACCAAGTGGAGTTGCTAAGGACATCAAGGCACATGTTTTCATATTGACCATAGGTCATGATAACGATATTGCCCCCCTTATCGGAGGGCTTAATAATTATAGATTTGTTAGTTTGAAGTTGTTTTAAAGCTGAGAGCTGTTCATCATTCATATTTCTTTCAAAGGGGGGCCATTGCATGTCCTTGATGTCCCTAGCAACACACTGCACAAATGTCCAGATGTGAGGGTTCTGTGTCAAGTCAGGAAAACGTTGAGACTTACTTTTAAATTTGTCCGCCGATGCAGCTAGGTTCACAGATAGGTCCGGGGCAGTAACGATGCTATCCCCATCAATGATGGAAATAACCTCCGGGTTACCCTCATAGAGGAGGATATACTTAACTCTATCACCTACTATACCCACAGATATGGTGGACATAACCTCCTTGATAAAGGCATCATGCCGAAACGTGTAGGAAAACCCAGGATATTCTCCCTATAGATCCAACGCTAAACAAGAAGCATGAACAGATAGAGAGACATACCACTGTCACCATATCACCATGTCACAAAACTTCTTACTTTGATTCACTATCCCCTATGGGTCTATAACCCATACACTCAATGTATATACTCTTCTCCTCCTATATATATTTATACATGTTTGTATGTTGTTAAACTTTTCAAATAAATTGTATAAAACCAACAACAGTGTATTAGCCCATAAAGTCACAAAAATCCTTGGCTTGAGGCACCAATCTCTCTTCCAAATACTCTCTCGGGATGATGGCTAAACCAAATTAAAAAGTTTTTTGGGAATCGCACACCTATAACATAAAGGATGGGTATACACTGATTTCCAGAATAGGAAAGAAGTTCTTCAAGTGAAACAGCCTATAAAATCCTTCATGCCTTATAGTTAGACCAAACCAACATGTATTGATATGAAACAAAGCTGCAGAAAAAAAAAGGAATTAACAAATTCTGCTTGTGTGACATGACAGTCCTTCTTTTATGCATGAATATGCTGGTAAATCATGTAATGTTTGCTCAATGACCAGATAAAATTATATATATCCAACTTGGTCCAGAGGAGACATTCAGCAACATAAGATTTACAACATACATACAGTCTGGATCCCTGTGTCTCCCTCGCACAGAATCTTAAAGTGTGACACCATTCGCTGGTCATTATGAAGTATAAATGCAGGAAAACTCCAATTGAGCAAAAATGTTTTTTCTTGGAAAATTAGCAAAACACAAAGAAATCCTATGCAGCTTCTCAGAGAATATACCTTAAGTTCCAATGAACATTCTTGTAGAAAATTGTAAGAAAGCATGTGAAAAAGCAACATGAATAGCCTTGATTCTAATTCTGATGCAAGAAACACAGATAGAGCTCAGCTGTTTCAAATGAATGCAGCATGGTGAAGTAAAATACTCATCACAAGTCTCTGATGTAGCTGGTTTCCTCTTAAGGGTTGTAACAAACCACAAAATGTCCATCTACTGCCATTCCATGGCTCCAAATAAAAACTGACAACATCAAAGTGGTGATACAGATGAGCCCAACATGAGGGCTTCCGCCTGACATGTTTCGGCTGCTTCAGAGGCTCGTTTTTTTTTTTTTTCTAGTTTTTTTTCCCTTCACCTGTAAAACCATTCCTGTTTTTGAGGTTTTATCAGTGTTGCTCATCTAGCGCACCAGTTAATTTCATTAACAACCCCCTCTGCTACCTAACAGACCCGATCAATTTCCCAGGAGTTTAATTGATTTGATGCTATACTCTGATTAAAAAGTGTTTCTTTATTTTTTTTTTTTAGCAGTGTATTTTTTGACAAAATGTGGTACTTTGCACAGTAAGCAAGCCCAATTTATATTTGACTGTACCAAATTTACAATAGGACATATAATTATTTCTGTTTTAATGGATTATTTTTATTAAATCCATGGTACAGCCATGAGTGCTAATTACACCCCATGTTACATGAATATTGCAATGGGTTATTGGGAAGTAGGGATGAGCTTTGAGTTCGAGTCGAAGGTAAGTTCGACTCAAAGATCGCCAATTCGATTGTTTGTCGAAAGGCGAACAAATGTGCTTCTTCGCGGGAAATTAGGGAATCCCATAATGCACTGCACGCGCGCCGCAGCGCATTATGTGATTGGCCAAAGCATGCACCCTAACCTCATGCTTTGGCCAATCAAATGATCTCTGCCATGATTGGACTAAAGGCAGGCTGCCTTTATCCAATCATGGCTCAGGGGCCAAGTACATGCCCCACACTACATAAAGGGCTGCTCGCTCAGCCTCAGCGTGTAGTGTCATTGTACGGCGATCAGAAAGGGCCAGGCACGCGATTCAGGCAGGGACAGAGTAGTTGTTTTTTTGGGGTCAGACAGTGCAGAGAGACATTTGTAGCAGTGTAGGGAGGGCCAAGGTTCCTGTGTGAGGTAGGGATAGATTGATTTCTTTACATCAGATACCAGTACTAGTGATGGACGAACATCGGACGTGGCGGTTCGCGAACGTGATCCGCGAACATTTGAGAAAGTTAGCAGCGGACCCCATTCACTTTAATGGCAGGCGAACATTAAAAACCTCCAGGTCATATTTGCAGCCACAAAATACTTACTAGCTGTGTACACATAGTCCCACAACATGGACACTGACATACCAGAAGTATTGCTATTGGAAAAGTTGCCATAAAATGTATTTTTTTTTTTTTCTAAATCAGCCAGGACTGACAGCAGCCGGTACATACATGTCAAATACATATAGGGTCCATTCACACGTCTGTAAAATGGGTCCGCATCCGTTCCACAATTTAGCGGAACTTTTACAGACCCATTGATTTTCAATGCCAGTCTGAAAAATTAGGCATTCACAGGATACAGAAGTAAGTGTCGGCCATTACAGGCCCCAAAAATTAGCCCAAGGGCGTTCACCTGACAGCAAAGAACTTTGTATTCTGTGGCCTGGAGGTTGCTGTGTGGAGCAGGGACTGACTGTATAGTGACACAAGTCGCTAGCTAATAGGTCCACAAAAGTCTTTTGTCAGTGTAGGGAGAGGTTGCTGTGTGGAGCTGGGACAGACTGTAGCAACTAGACATTCAACGGGCATAAAAGGACAGGGACCATGAAATGTTATGGGTGGTGGCGGATATTTGTGGCCTGTCATGAGGAATTTGAATCAAACATGGTCACATAGTTGCATTCCTCTGAGATCCATACTCATTCATTTTTAGAAATGTGAGGTAGTCAACACTGTCGTGAGCTAGGCGAGTGCGCTTATCGGTCACGATCCCCCCCCCCTGCTGCGCTGAACGTCCTTTTGGACAGGACACTAGGGATGATCGAACTTTTCAAAAGTTCGGTTCGGCCAGAACATCCGAACTTCCCAAAAGTTCGGCCCGGATTTCAGAACCCCATTGAAATCAATGGGACCCGAACTTCAGTAATCAAAAAACACCATTTTGAAGCCCTAAAACCCAATAAATGCCCCTAAAAAGTGCCTAGGGTTCTGGGTCATGCCCCAGGGACTATTAATCACACAAAAAAAGTTCCTAAAAATTGTCATTTTTGCTAGAGAGCCAATTATTGAAAAAATAAAAAAAAATAAAAATGAGATTTTTTTTTATTTTGATTTTGGATTTAGTGTCTGGGGGGTCTAAAAAGTGTACCTGTGAAGTTTCAGCTCTGTAGCATGCCCAGAACCATAAAAAAAGATCGTTTGTATTATGTCACTTATAGAACAGGGATATGGCTCCGCTATTTTCACACCTTGCCGGTTTAGTATCAAGTGTTTTTTTGGGCATTTTTTGGGGGTTATTGGAGGCAGGCATAACATCAGAACTTCTGTGTAGGGGTATATATACACACATACTTATATGTATATATACCCATACACATATATAGGTGTGAAAGTAGCAGAACACTATACTTGTGCTAATGAAATAATTAACACTAATATGGCTCCGCTCCTATCACACCTGTGTAAGTGTAAAATACATATAAGTGTATGTGTATATATATATATACCCCTATACAGAAGTTCAGATGTTTTGCCTGCCTCCAAAGAACCAAAAAAAATGCCCCTAAAAACGCCTGCAAGAACAAACCTGGACATATAGTGTTCTGCTCCTTTCACACCTATATATGTGTATGGGTATATATACATATAAGTGTGTGTGTGTATATATATACCCCTATACAGAAGTTCTGATGTTTTGCCTGCCTCCAAAGAACCACAAAAAATGCCCAAAAAAATGGCAGCGCCAAAAAAAAATGCCCAGGAAAGTAGCAGAACACTATACTTGCGCTAATGAAATAATTAACACTAATATGGCTCTGCTCCTATCACACCTATATATGTGTAAGTGTAAAATACATATAAGTGTGTGTGTGTGTATGTATATATATACCCCTATACAGAAGTTCAGATGTTTTGCCTGCCTCCAAAGAACCCAAAAAAATGCCCAAGTTCAAGAAGTGTGCCATGCATGGCACGTGTGTAATTTTTGTCCTGCTTCAGTGCGCTCAGCAGATTGGCACCATTGTCGCACACCACTTTACCAACTGTCAAATTGTGCGGTGTCAGCCACTGCCTGTGAACGCAAAGCTGAAAGGAGTGCAGGACCAGTGTGGTGCTTGGCTTCCAGGCACAACAGACGCAGCACAGCATGGCAACGTCTAACCTGGCATGTCGAATAGGTTCTGGGGATCTTGGGCAGCGCAGTGGAAGAGACGGTAGCAGTGGAAAAGGAGGAGTCAGCCGAGGAGGAGAGGGAGGATGGAGTAGGAGGAGGAGAAGAAGAGGCAGGCCTGCATGCAATCCGTGGTGGTAAAACCAAATCTACACGGGTGCCACAGGTTACATGCTTGAGGGCTGTCAGAAGGTTCACCCAGTGGGCAGTAAAAGGTATATACCTTCCCTGCCCGTGTTTGCTAGACCATGTGTCTGTGGTCAGATGTATCTTGGCACCGACACTGTGTGCCAGAGATACATTCACTTGCCGCTGAACATGGCCATATAGCTCTGGGATGCCCTTCTGCGATAAATATTTCCTTCCTGGGACCTTCCATTGTGGTGTTCCAATGGCCACAAATTTTCAAAAGGCCTCCGACTCCACCAATTTATATGGCAGTAGTTGGCGGACTATCAGTTCCGACAAGCCAGCAGTCAACCGTTGGGCAAGAGGGTTATCCGGCGTCATAATTTTTTTACGCTACAACATTTGGGCCACGGAAGTCTGCCTTTTTCCAGAAAAACTTGAGGATGGCATAATGGAAGGTGGAGTGAAGGACAATTGTGAGGAGAGAGGAGAAGAAGAGGCTGGACGGTGAGAGCCTGGAGTGTGGCTTTGTGGGTTCTGATGGCGTTGCTCCCACTGGGCTCGGTGATGGGAGTCCAGGTGCCTTCTTAAGGCGGTCGTCCCTAGGTGAGTGTTGGGCTTACCGCGACTTATGCGTTGACTGTACAGGCTGCAGATGGCAACACTATTGTCAGCAGCTGACAGGTTAAAAAAAGCCCACACTCCGGAACCATGTGCCGACGTCCTGGGAGCGTCAGATGTGACCGTACATGTTTGATGGCTCGCTCCTGATACATTAGCAGTCTGGTTTGTCCCTCCTGTGCAATGTAAGTTCGGCCTGTTTCTCCTCCCTATCTGCTGGTCCATCTCTTTTTCTCTCTCTCTCTCTCTCTCTCTCTCTGAACTCCCCTCCTCTTCCTCTCTTGTGGGCACCCACGTGACGTCCATAGACACGTCATCATCGACATCTCCTTCCCCACCACTAACATTTGAGATCTCGGAGTAGGCAGCAACAGCAGGGACCCACCTCCTTGGGCTGATCTGGGTACTGTTGTCAGACTGCTGAGTGGCGGCTGTTGCTATCTCCTCTTCCTGATCCGATGCCAACAATGGCTGCGCATCGCAAATGTCTTGTGATGGATCGGAAAATAATTCCTGTGACTCAAGCGGAGAATATATGGTGGTGGTGTTGGTGGTGGTGTCTTTGCGGGTGCACACAACAGGGAGTGAAGAGGGTGCAGATAGAGAGGGTGAGGAGGGTGCAGAAGAGGAAGGCTGAGTGAGCCACTCAACCAAGTCTGGTGCATCCTATGATGTAATTGAACGCACCTTCTGCAACTTCCCACTTTCGCTCCAACCTGGTGCTCCTGCCCTACCCCTACCACCCCTGCGGAAGGGCCTGCCTCTTCCTCTGCCTGTCATTTTTTTAGATGACCCTGTGACAAACGTGTCTAGAGAAACGCAGTATATGTGGAAGAAGGTATATAACACCCAGCCTCAATCTGTTGTTTTGGGGGGCCACTGGTCTATCACACCAGTTTTAAAAAAAAATCCCCAGTAACTTTTGTCACTGTGTGCAGCAGAGTTAATGCAGCGAAAGAGGCAAAATTTCTGTAGTACCCAAATACACTATATTGTGCTTTCCATATTAGAAAGTATGTTATAAGTGTATTACACCCCTATATACTGCACACCAAACAATAGTACACCTATACCAGTCCTTTAAAAGACTTTTGTGGACATATTACTGAGCGATATGTGTCACTGACAGTCTGTCCCTGCTCCCCACAGCAACCTCTCCCTACACTGACAAAAGACAGAATATAGACACTTAGACAGTACACCTATATCAGTCCTTAAAAGGACTTTTGTGGACCCATTACCGAGCGATCTGTGTCACTGATAATCTGTCCCTGCTCCACACAGCAAACCTCTCCCTACACTGACAAAATGCAGAAAAAAAATTGCAGCCAGGTCAGGTCTATTTATAAGGTAGGGGGTATGTCCATGTTCTGAAATGTCTCAATTGGCTGTCCAGTACCACCTGATGGATGTGTCATGGGTCAGAGTTCTTCACAATGTAAAAGAATATGGCGGCCGCGAACATCGCCATATGTTCACATGATTGGCGAACGAGCAAAGTTCACCACGAACCACCGGGCGAACCATAAGGCCATCTCTAATCAGTACCAGTATTGTTCATTGGTCAATTTCTGCAACATTCTAATATCTTTATAGACATCACTGCAGATATCAGCCACAGTAACCTTTGCTCAGTTGTGGATTATCTATAGGGGTCACATAGCTGTGGGAATAGAGATCACTGCAAATATCAGCCACAGTAACTTTTGTGCTCAGTTGTGTTTTTTTTCTATCGGGGTCACATAGCTGTGGGAATAAGGATCACTGCAGATATCCGCCACAGTAACTATTGCACTCAGTTGTGTTTTTTTCTATAGGGGTCACATAGCTGTGGGAATAGAGATCACTGCAGATATCAGCCACTGTAAACTTTGTGCTCAGTTGTGTTTTTTTTCTATAGGGGGTCACATAGCTGTGGGAATAGACATCACTGCAGATATCAGCCACAGTAACCTTTGCTCAGTTGTGTAATTATCTATAGGGGTCACATAGCTGTGGGAATAGACATCACTGCAGATATCAGCCACAGTAACCTTTGCTCAGTTGTGGATTATCTATAGGGATCACAGATCATCCATCTCTAGGATTATAGATTACATGAGATATCAGTGAGAGTATTGATAATCGGTCAGTTGCATACATCTATAACCACCACAGCTCATCTATAGGGCTATCAATTACAGCATATTCGGTCATTGAATATCTATTGGTCAGTTGCGTATACCCTATATTGATCTGTATCAACATAATGTCTGAAAGGCCGACAAGGAGAGGCCGACGCTCACAGACCACGAAAAGAGAGCCTCTGTGTCGATTGCGAAAAGTGGTGTTCACAATCGACATTGTGTATCCTCTGCAGGCGGGGCACGCCCATCCTTTATTTCCGGTGCTGCCTGTGCTATTCATCCACAACATGTGGAAGAGTTGATGGAGTGGATCAATAAGCCATCCGATTCCTCATCCTCCTCTTCCTCTGACACCCATGCTCCCAGTAGTTTTCCTTCCACCCCAGCTGCCAAAGCGGGCCATTCCACAGGCTCCTTCTCCACAGCTACTCCAGTTGCCCCACCATCCTGCACGGAGGAGTCACCTGAACTATTCGATCATAGTGTCAGTGACATGCTCCTGGAAGATGCACAGCAATTTGAAAGCTGTGATGTTGTTTCTCAGGTTGATGAAGGGAATAACATGAGCCTAGAGCGAGGGGTGGCAACGATGGACAAGAGACCAGCAGTCATTTTGCCTCAGCTCAAGCATATTGCCAAGTTTGCTCCAGTGACGAGGAGGGAGGGGATGATGAGGTCACTGACCGTACTTGGGTGCCTGACAGGATAGAGGAGGAGGGGGGGGGATGAGGAGGACACACAACTGCAACGAGGCAGGATGTGCTTCATGGGCTGGCCTAGCAGTAGCCAACCTATTGCATCACAGCACAGAGCTCCATAGGTGCAGGGTGCTGCAAAATCCCCACGGACTCCAAAAAGTTCATTAGCGTGGGCTTTTTTCAGCACCTGTGCAGTAGACCGCAGCGTTGCTTTTTGCAGCATCTGTCTAAAGCGGATAAAACACAACCAGAACACCAGCCGCTTGGGCACCACATGCTTGACAAGGCACATGACTTCCTGCCATGCAGTCCGTTGGCAACAGCACCTGAAAGAGGCACCAGATCAAAACAAGCATACATCACCTTACTCCTCATCTGCGATCTCTAACCCTACTATATATCACATGCCTTCTCAAATACCAGCATTGAGAGGGATGATGGTATAGCACCCAATCTGCTAGCAGTACACCACCACTTGATTTGAGCAGCAGGCAGATTTCACTACCCCAGTATTTGAACCGTAGAAAGAAATACTGTCCCAGCCATCCACATGCACAGCGTCTTAATGCTAGCTTGGCCAAATTGATAGCATTACAGTTGCTGCCTTTTCAGCTGGTAGACTTGGCTCCCTTTCACAAATTTGTGGAATGTGCTGCACCACAGTGGCAGGTCCCAAAAAGGCATTACTTTTCACGTAAGGCCATTCCGGCTCTCTACCATCATGTGCAAGGTCGTGTTTTGGCCTCATTGGACAAAGCGTTCAGCAGAAAGGTGCACATTACTGATGACTCTTGGTCCAGCAGGCAAGGACAGGGACGTTGCATTTCTTTCACGGCGCACTGGGTAACTCTGCTGGCAGCTGGGAAGGATACAGGACAGGGTTCGGTCTCGCAGCTTGTTTTGCCACCATGCCTCCAAAAAGCTGGGGCTGGTTCTGCCACATCTGGCTACTCCTCCTCCTCCTCCTCTTCTTCCTCCCATTTCCTCTTCTGCGCAAGTCTCCTCTGCAGCAGCAGTGCTCCCTAAGTGTTCAAGGGGCTGCGCAAGCAGTCACGCTAAAAGATGCCATGCTGTGCTTCAGTTGGTCTGTCTAGGGGATAGGAGTCACACCGGTGCAGAGATTCTGTTAGCTCTGCAAAGGCAGGCTCAGAGATGGTTGATGCCATGACAACTTGAGCCAGGAATGGTTGTATTTGATAATGGCACCAACCTTCTCTCCGCCCTCCGACAGGGACACTTGACACGAGTTCCTTGCTTGGCACATGTTCTGAATCTGGTGGTGCAGCATTTCTTGAGCAGATACCCAGGCTTCCAAGATCTCTTGAGGCAGGTCAGGAAAGTCTGTGGCCATTTATGCCATTCGTTCAATGCCAGTCTCTCTTATCTGACATTCAAGGGGAATTGAAGCTGCACACAAACCGCCTCATTTGTGACATGCCCACCAGGTGGAACTCAAGTTGGCAATGCTGCAGCAGCTTCACATGCAGCAGAGGGCCATCAATTAGTACCTGTGTGAGTATGGCACAAGGACAGGGTCAGGGGAGCTTGGCTTTGTTTTGCCACGCAAGTGGCTTTTGATTAAGGATGCATGCATCGTCATGTCACCATTTGAGGAGGCCACTCGGATGGTGACCCAGGACGATGCATGCATCAGTGACACTATCCCGCTAGTCTACCTGCTGGAGCACACACTGCATGGAATCATGGACAGGGCACTTGAGGCAGAACAGAGGCAGGAAGATGAGGACTTCCTTTCCTCACAAGGCCCCTTTTATGCAGATCTCATTCCTGCAGGGGCACAAAACATACAGGAGGAAGAGGAGGAGGAGGAGGAGGAGGATTTCGGCAGCATGCATGTAGAGGAAGAGGATAGGATACAGCAGTCTTCAAGGGATGGTTTTGATTCCCCAGAAACCCCAGGAATTGTACGTGGTTGGAGAGAGGTTGCTCCTGCTGACAATGTCATCCTTAGTGAACCAGAGGACTCAGAAGCTCATGATTCCTCCACCTTACGTTGCATGGGCTCCCTGATTCTGCAAAGCCTGCGAAAGGACCTGAGGATTCGTGATATCGAGGAGAGGGATAATTACTGGTTGGCAACCCTTCTTAGTTACATAGTGAGGTTGAAAAAAGAAATCAGTCCATCCAGTTCAACCTATGATGTGTGTGTGTGTGTGTGTGTGTGTGTTTGTGTGTTTGCTGTTAACTGTACATTGTATACCCCTGTATGTTGTGGTCTTTAAGGTGCCCATCTAATAGTTTTTTGAAACTATCAATGCTCCCTGCTGATACCACTGTTTGCGGAAGAGAATTCCACATCCTTACTGCTCGCACAGTGAAGAACCCCCTTCGTATTTTAAGGTTAAACTGCCTTTCCTCTAGTTTTAGTGAGTGGCCACGTGTCTTATTGTATTTCCTTTCTCTGAATAGGTTTTTCCATATGCTAGGGTTGCCAGTACAATATTTGTACATTGATATCATATCCCCCCTCAATCGTCTCTTCTCCAGAGAGAATAAGTTCAGAGCTTGTAGTCTTTCCTCATAGCTGATGTCCTCCATTCCCCTAATTATTTTTGTTGCCCTTCTCTGGACTTATCCAGCACATCCTTCCTGAGGACCGGTGCCCAGAACTGGACAGCATACTCCAGATGTGGCCAGACCAGAGTCTTGTAGAGTGGGAGAATAATCTCTTTATTTCTGGAGTGAATCCCCTTTTTTATACATCCCAGTATTCTGTTGGCTTTGCTTGCAGCGGCTTGGCATTGCATGCCACTGCCAAGCCTGTTGTCTACCAGTACCCCCAGGTCCTTTTCCATCCTAGACTAACCCAGAGGTTCCCCCCCTAGTGAGTAGCTTGCTTTCTGGTTTCTGGCACCCAGGTGCATTACTTTACATTTTTCAATATTAAACCTCATCTGCCATGTAGTTGCCCACCACATAATTTTGTTCAGGTCCGCTTGTAAGGTTTCCACATCCTGCCCAGAAGATATTTGCCTGCTTAGTTTAGTTTCACCCGCAAATACTGAGATTTTACTCGATATCCCCTCCTCTAGATCATTTATGAATAAATTAAACAGGATTGGCCGCAGGACAGAACCCTGGGGGACCCCGCTTTCCATACCCGCCCAATCTGAGTACTCCCCATTAATCACCACTCTTTGCAACCTCCCCTGGAGCCAGTTCTCTATCCAGGTACTCACCTTATGGTCCATACCCACCTTCCTTAGTTTGAACAGTAAGTGTTTGTGGGGGAACGGTGTCAAAGGCCTTTGCGAAGTCCAGGTACACCACATCCACAGGCTTACCTTTATCTAGGTGGCAGCTCACTTCATCATAGAAGGTTAATAGATTGGTTTGGCAAGAACGATTTTTCATGAATCCATGCTGATTACTAATAATGATACCGTTTTCATTACAAAAGTCTTGTATGTGGTCCCTTAACATCCCCTCCAAAATCTTGCAGACTACTGATGTTAGGCTGACCGACCTATAGTTACCCGGGATATATCGCGGCCCCTTTTTAAATATTGGTACCACGTTGGCTTTTTTCCAATCAGCTGGCACCATACCCGTCTGTAAACTATCCTTAAAGATCAAGAATAATGGTCTGGCAATCACCTGGCTGAGCTCTTTAAGAACCCTCGGGTGCAAGCCATCCGGTCCTGGTGATTTATTTATGTTAAGTTTCTCTAGTTTAGTTCTAAGTCTATCTTCTGTTAGCCATGGCGGTATTTCCTGAGGTGTGTTGTTTAGTTTGGCCTTACAAGCTGGGTTAGTGTAGCCCCCCAATTCTTTTGTGAAGACTGATCCACGTTACAAAAGTAAAGTTGCAGAGCTCATCCTGCCTTCGCAGAGTGAGCAGAGGATGAAACATCTTGAGGAGGCCTTGAAGAAAAATTGTGTACCGCCTTTCCAGACACTGGGAGGTCAACATTTTCCGGACGTGTTTCTGAGGCATCGTTCAGCCAAAGGTCCCATTCCTGCACCATGCAAGAGTAACTGCGAGGCCTTGGTTACGGTGTTCAGGCACCACCTTTCACAAAGGACCAATTTTTGGCACTTATATAGCACATGTGGTTAAAGGTGTAGCGCTAATCCAAATTGGGTATGACAGATGCCCAAGTCCATATTACAAAGGAAAAATCCCCAATAGATTAGTGTCCACTCCACACCAAAGGTACGCTCGGGTGCAATCAGAAGAGCCACCACCGATTTCAAAAACACTGACTCTTACCGCATGACCAGGACCTTCATCACAAAGGTCATATGAAGCAGAGATAATATAAATATGCAGGCACCCGGAATGCTTCTCCAATGCTCTCTCACAGGGCAATGATTATTAATCCTCAAGTAGTGTATGGCTCGAGATGGAAGCAAAACAAACATCCCTCATAGTGTATTATGTGAAACGCACTTTATTCACACAACTAAAGCATAGCAGCTTACGTGATTGCAGAGTGGAAGCAGCGTTCCTCCGTGGATAACCGGTATCTATGAATTCCCCACCAAGAAAAAGGCCGCCATGTCTCCTCCTAGTGGCATGGTCAGCTGCCGTTGGCTCCCCCAACACGTTTCGTCAAATGCTGATGTCAGGGGTGTGGCCAAACAGGGCAGTCGCTACATATATATCTCAATGGAGAGAGGCGGGCACGCTATTATCTCCTGGAAGCCTAATACAAAGCGTTTCAATCACCGGAAGCAAAGCCTTCAGCCACTCTAAAAATATTTATTCACAGACTATCACAATCTTCTTACCAAACTAATACAATGATTCCACGATCATCCCCAACTGCCCCAGGCTTGATTAAGGTTAGAAAATGTCAAAGGTGGAACCATATAAATGGCTAATACCAGCAAGTCAGAGAGCAGCGCCATCTAATGGCTGGAAATCAGAATGCCCGGAGGAAATAATATTGACGCTACATCCAATCTCTCCATTACTTAATACAATAATACAAATAAATTAACACACAATTAATAAATACAAACAAGACTGAACACATGAAAAATAAATATATATAAAAAATATATATACAAAGTAATACATCAAACAAATCCCATAGTTTGGACATGGCGGTGTGAGGATGCTTCCTCTTGGTGCTCACGCTCTCCGGCCTCCCTCTTCGGCCATTATCTGCTATTTATCGCTGCACTGAGCGTCTGCAAGAAAAGGAGAACCAAGCCTACTGCAGCTTCTTCCTCGAGGGCCGCCTCGGTGACTCCAATCCATGCCTTCCTCCCGGATTCCTCTAGCCCTACGCCGAGAGCCCTGACACTGACGCCGCGTGGTGGACAAGGCCCAGCAGCTGCCTCCTCACCTGTACAAGGCTCCTCCCTGTTCACAGCCGCTTCCCCCATGGCTACCACGAGCCCGTTTACGCCTTCACAGCCTTCTCTGGCTGCTCAGCTGGGGGACACTCAGGACATCTGGGCCCTCCTCAGGGCCCTTCCCACAAAAGCAGACATGGAGGCGATTGTGGCCCAGGTGGCGGAACAGCACAGGAGTAACTTTCAAAGGTTGGGCGGTGAGGTGGCCTCCTTGGAAGGGAGCGTGGCGATGGGTGAATTGGTGGTCAGCAACCTGCAAACCAGGTTTACCCGACTGGAACAGACCCAGACTGTGCATAGTGAGGCCCTCGCCAACCATAAACTCAGGATGGAGGACATCGAGAACCGGAGCCACCGCAATAACCTGCGGCTCCGGGGGAATACCTGAAGCTACTGGGCCGGAGGACCTTGCAGAGACTGTGAGAGCTGTTCTCTCCCGTATCCTCCCACCGGACCCTCCGACCAACTTAGAATTCGACCGGATCCATCGGGCCCTAGGTGCACGACCATCTGACCCGGCTAGGCCCAGGGATGTCATCTGCAGCCTCCATAGGTATACGCTGAAAGAGCAGGTGCTCCGGGAGGCCTGGTCCAAGGGCTCTATCGATTTTGATGGCACTCTCATCCAGATATTCCCCGACGTGGCACGGGGTACACTGCAGCGACAGGCGATGCTTAAGCCACTATTGGCAAAGCTCCGGGCACCTGAGATCACCTATAGATTGGTATTTCCCCTACAACTGACTGTGAGGAAAAATGGATTGTCCTTTGTGCTCCGTAGGCGTGTGGACCTACTGGCTTTATGCAACTTCTTGGGCATTGCACGGATGTCGCTCCCGGACTGGCTGGCCCTGCTTCCAGACCGCGATCCGCGCCAGGGTCCCCGCGGATCGAATTATCAGCTTCCTCGCAGACAACGCCGGTTGAACCGGGGACCACCGCCGAGATCGCAAGGCCCTGAGATTGCTGCCCCTGAGACCTGATGCAGGGGTCTGTGAGTATGGCCCCCTTCCCTGACTTTTGCCCTTTCCTCACGTCCCTGTCCCTGAGGGCTCCCGCTGGCCCACAAACACTCACCCTCTGACCGCTGCTACCCTCGGTAATTCTCCGAGGCCCTGCACCCCCCTTGTTTCTACTTACCATTTGTACCCTGCACGACCCAGGATTACGCTGCTTTATGAATGCCCCCATGTCGCTGGATGCCGTAGCGGACTGTGACTGCTTGCTTCCCTGCTTGACTGGGCTTCCCAGTTGCCCTCTTCCTGCCCTACGCTTCATCTGATGTACGCTGCCGGAGCTCGGGAGGGGGGTGGGTATTATGGGGTGTCTTGGGGGTCTTGCTCTGAGATGGGACATGGCAGGGTGTTCTTTAATACTTTTTATGCACAGGACTATAGCTTCGCATTACAGTATCTGCTGCTGCGGGAATTGGCGCCTACTGTCACGGAGGCACTGTATCGGCTGGCATGCTCTGCGGCTCTCCCACGCGAAGGGCTGGGACACTGCTCCTCCAGATATGGTCCTCCCCTTCACCCTTTTGCTGCTAATACCTGATGGCTGCGGCTGGTCGAGGCTCAGTGGCGGCGTCAGGAGGGAATGGGGGGGGGGGTCCTGGGTCTCATGGCGAGTACTCTTTTGGAGTCTTCACAGTGACCTGTGTCGAGCCACCCGCCCTGCCTTTATCTGGGATATGCTCCATATGGATGTTCTTCCTCCAATGTTACCGACTGTTTATACTTTTTGGATGCTTGTTGATCACCTCTTCCTTGGCCGACTTGGGATGGACGGGGGGCGGTCACCATCCTCCTTTCGGTGTGGCCTTCCCCGTACCCCCTATAGGGTTTTTTTTACCCGGGGTCCCCCACGCTCCACTCTTATTTTGGGTGGTGGGTCTGGAACTCCGAGTGAATTGAGACTTGCTCTCACTGTGCCATTGGCACTGTAGCACCTTGGTTCTTTCTCCCCTCCCTTCACACCTCCCTGTGCTTTTCTTATCCTACTTCTTCCTCTCCTGACTCACTCTACTCTCCCCCCCCTTTTTTTTTTTCTCCTCCCTCCTCCCTTCCCCACCCCTCGGGTGGAGATGGCCACCCGCCAGGTCGATCCGATTCGCCTGGTCTCGCTCAACGTAAAGGGACTCAATACCCCGGAAAAAATGTTCCATTGTTTTGACTGACCTTCACCGCCTTCGGTCCCATGTTGGCTTCCTGCAGGAAACCCATTTCAAAGCCGCTAAACTCCCTGCATTGGGCGGCAGGCGGTTTCCCACTGTCTACCACAGCTGCTCGCCTGATTCCAGATCTAGAGGGGTTAGCATTTTGGTCAGTAACCAAACTCCCTGGACGTTCCTGGACTCGTGGAGTGATGAGACGGGCCGGGCTCTGTTTGTGAAGGGTCGTCTGGGCTCCATGTTAGTTACCCTAGCCAATCTCTACCTACCTAATACAGAACAGGTTTCATGCCTTGAATCTCTTTTTTCCAAACTGCACGACTTTATGGAAGGTCAGGTCCTCCCTGGAGGCGACCTTAATTTTGTCTTGGATCCGGTCTTGGACACTTACAGAGGCACTTCCCACATTTCCTAAGCAGCACTAAAACGCCTTAAGAAAAGCTTTCACGCCTTCCATCTAGTTGACGTGTAGCGGGTTCTTCACCCAACGACCAGAGATTACACTTTTTACTCTTCCCCCCCATGACTCCTACTCACGCATTGAATATTTCCTGATACCGCAGGCTCTGCTGGGCCATGTCGTGTCGAAGTCTATTGGCTCCATCACAGTTTCCGACCATGCGCCGGTGGTTCTTGAGATGGACCTACGAACCCTGGAGACTCGTCAGTGGCAATGGCGACTTAATGACTGTCTCCTCCAGGACCCCAAAATCCTGGAGGAGCTTTGAGTCGAACTTGGGGGGTTCTTTACGTCTAATGCCCTACCAGATAGTCCTCCACTGATGGTGTGGGAAGCTCATAAGAGCTACATGCACGGTATCCTGATTAAACTTGGGTCTCAACGCAAACGAGAAAGAACTCGACGGATGCAGGATCTTCTGATGCGCATTGCCTCGTTGGAGGCCACCCACAAACGGTCACTGGCACAATCTGCCATTCAGGAGTTGACTTTTCTTCGTGAACGGTTGCGTTCCTTGGCCCTTTTCAGAGTGAAGGCTTCGTTAGCCAAATGCAATGTGTATTTTATGAACACGGCGATAAGTGTGGCAGGATCCTGGCACGTGCACTACGCCAACAGCGGCCACAAACGTTTATCCCAGAAATTCTCTTGCCGTTGCACCGGAAAGTTCAAGCTACAGAGCATGTAGCGGAGGCCTTACGCCAGCATTATGCCTCACTATATAATCTGGCTCCTGACTAGGGATGATTGAACGGTTCGGGTCGACCATCGGTTCGACCCGAACATTGGCTATTCGAGGTTCGGCCGAATTCCGAACTTTTTGCTGAAAAAGTTCGGAATTCGGCAACCAGAACCGACCAAAATGCAATGGTACAGGAAATGGGCTTTAAAAGCCCGTGATTGGACCAGAACCATCAGTAAAATCCAATTGAGGGGGCAGGAGAATGCTAGGAATGTGATTGGAGTGACTAGGTGGTCCATAGGCCAATCATTAGTGAATACGCCCCCCAGTATATAAGATTGCCCCCGCCAAATTCCTAGCATTGTGATACAGGGACATGGAAGAGAGTGGAAGCAGTTCTGTTACTTCTGCTACAAAGTGTCATTTAGCAATTTTTAGTGTGAGTAAAGGGATATCTAGTGTAGTTAGGGTGCTATTTTCCACTATAGTTAGCTTTAATAATTTAGTTTCTGTAGGGAAAGTGTTAAGTGTAATGGGAACGGAGTGTAGTGTAGGGTTAACTGACTCTGACTGCTATGGCAGGGTGACAAAACCCTTCCATATCAGGGTGACCGCTATAGAGAAAAGATAGTTTCTCTTAGGTCACATTCAGTGCACTGATATGGCTTCTCGCCTGTGAGCATGCTTTTTGCTGCAGGCGTTTATTGGGCTTTTTTGAGGAGATGTTTGGAGTCAGGCATGACATCTGAACATCTGTGTAGGGGTATATATACATACACCCATGTCTGTATATATACACATACACATATATACGTGTGAAAGTAGCAGAAACATATGCTTGCGCGAATTAAATAATTAACAGGCATATGTCTCCGCTCCTATAACACCTATATATAAGTGTATGTGTATAAATACATACAAGTGTGTGTGTGTATATATATACCCCTATACAGAAGTTCAGATGTTTTGCCTGCCTCCAAAGACCCCAAAAAAATGCCCAAAAAAAAACGCCAGCTGCAAAAACACACCTGGTCGTTTTTGTAGCTGGCATTTTTTGGGCGTCTTTGGAGGCAGGCAAAACATCTGAACTTCTGTGTAGGGGTATATATACATACACCCATGTCTGTATATATACACATACATAGGTGTGAAAATAGAATAAATATATGCTTGCGCTAATTAACACCAATATAGCTTCTCTCCTATAACACCTATATATGTGTATGTGTATAAATACATATAAGTGTGTGTGTATATATAACTCTATACAGAAGTTCAGATGTTTTGCCTGCCTCCAAAGACCCCAAAAAAATGCCTGCAAGAACACACCTGGGCATTTTTTTTGGCGCAGGCATTTTTTTGGGGTCTTTGGAGGCAGGCAAAACATCTGAACTTCTGTATAGGGTTATATATACACACACACTTATATGTATTTATACACATATATAGGTGTTATAGGAGAGAAGCTATATTGGTGTTAATTAGCGCAAGCAAAGATTTCTGCTATTTTCACACCTATATATGTGTATGTGTATATATACAGACATGGGTGTATGTATATATACCCCTACACAGAAGTTCAGATGTTTTGCCTGCCTCCAAAGACGCCCAAAAAAATGCCAGCGCCAAAAAAAAAATGCCCAGGTGTGTTCTTGCAGGCGTTTTTTTGGGGGCATTTTTTGGGGTCTTTGGAGGCAGGCAAAACATCTGAACTTCTGTATAGGGTTATATATACACACACACTTATATGTATTTATACACATACACATATATAGGTGTTATAGGCGAGAAGCTATATTGGTGTTAATTAGCGCAAGCATAGATTTCTGCTATTTTCACACCTATATATGTGTATGTGTATATATACAGACATGGGTGTATGTATATATATTCCTACTCAGAAGTTCAGATGTTTTGCCTGCCTCCAAAGTCCCCCAAAAAATGCCCAAAAAAAACGCTTGCTACTAAACCGGCAAGGTGTGAAAATAGCGGAGCCATATCCCTGTTCTATAAGTGACCTAATACAAACAATATTTATTGTTATGGTTCTGGACATGCTACAGAGCTGAAACTTCACAGGTACACTTTTTAGACCCCCCAGACACTAAATCCAAAGAAATTATTTTTTTTTTTTCAATAATTGGCTCTCTATCAAAAATGACAATTTTTAAGAACTTTTTTTGTATGAATAATAGTCCCTGGGGCATGACCCAGAACCCTAGGCACTTTTTAGGGGCATTTATTGGGTTTTAGGGCTTCAAAATGGTGTTTTTTGATTACCGAAGTTCGGGTCCCATTGATTTCAATGGGGTTCTGAAATCCGGGCCGAACCTTCGGGAAGTTCGGATGTTCTGGCCGAACCGAACTTTTGAAAAGTTTGATCATCCCTACTCCTAACACATTTTCGTCCACCCGGGAGACACTCCGATCTAAGATCCAGGAGTACACACGGGCATCGGGCCTCCCAGGTCTTCCCGGGGAGGCTCTGGAGCAATTGGAGGAGCCGCTTTACCCTGACGAGCTCTCGGGGGCCTTGGCAGGGTCTCAGAGTGGCAAGGCGCCTGGGCCTGATGGCTTCTCTATGGCCTATTACAAGTGTTTTGAAGGGGTCCTCGCTCCACATTTCCTTGCCGCATACAACGCGACGGGCTTGGGGGCGGAGTTTCCGGTAGACTCGTTTCGCGCACACATCACGGTGATAGCGAAAGAGGGCAAGGATCCCCTCCTATGCCAGAGTTATAGACCTATCTCGTTCCTCAATGTGGACTTAAAGCTATTTTCCAAGATTCTGGCTTCTCGCTTGGCTCCCCTGCTCCCGCAGTTAGTTGAGGACAATCAAGTGGGCTTTGTGCCTTCTCGGGAAGCGAGGGACAACACTACAAAAGCTATTGACCTGCTGCACAGATCCCTATGCTGCTCCTCTCGACGGACGCCGAAAAAGCGTTTGATCAGGTGAACTGGGATTTCCTTCTGGAGACCATAAGACATATTGAATTGGGGCAGCGCATGATGTCCTGGATTGGTGTGATTTACTCTCGACCGTCGGCGTGCGTTAAGATCAACGGCATGCTCTCCGGTCCTTTGGACGCGTCAGGGGTGCCCTCTGTCCCCACTGATTTTTTTTTTTTTGACTCTCAAGCCCTTCTTGAGATTGATCAGGGCCAATGCCGATATAGGAGGGATGTCGGTCTCACTTATCTCTCTACTTAATCTTATGAGGGAGTTTCGCGACTACGAAGAGTTATCTTCCTACAAAATCAACCACCAGAAATCTGAGGCCCTACCAGTCTCGATGCCCCCTGATTTGTTGAACCTTCTCCAGAGGGATTTCCCCTTTAAGTGGAGTTCCTCACAAATCAAATATCTGGGCGTTTTCCTTCCTAACTGTCCTGATCGCATTTTCGAGTGCAACTTCCCTCCTCTTCTAGCTCATATTCAGAAGGACCTGGAGGGATGGCAGAAGGGAATGTTTTCTTGGTTCGGACGCTGTAACATTATAAAAATGAACGTTATGCCTCGTCTGCTCTACGTGTTGCAAGCCCTTCCTATTTTTGTTCCCCAGGCCTTCCTTCAGAAGATAAATGAGACCTTCCGTAGGTTTCTGTGGCTCTGGAGCCCCCCCACCTGGCACTAAAGGTTCTGCGTATGCCCAAGCTGAGTGGTGGCATGGCCTTCCCAGACGCAACGCTATACTATGCATCTTGTCATCTTACCAGGATTCTGGACTGGCATATACATGGACCTCTGAAACAGTGGGTACGCCTTGAACGGAGCTTCGGAGACTTTCCTCCGGAATCGTTGTTCTGGGGCGCCTCTGCCCTGCCAAAAGGGGCATCGGATCACCCGACCATAGGAGCCACTCTGGGGTTGGGACGTAGGTTGTGCAGGAATGGCTTAATTGCAACCTTGCCTTCCCCTCTGTTCCCGGTGATCGAGAACCAAGGCTTTACCCCTGGTTTCATTGACCCGGGTTTTTGCTTCCTGAAGGGCAGCGGTCGCCACCAGGCCAGACACTTCATTGTCTGTGGACAATGGGTCTCTCGGCAGACTCTCTTTTCCGACAGCTCCTTTTCCGCCTTGTCATTTTGGCAAAAGATACAGCTGGCTCACTTCCTGCAATCCTTGCCACCAGCGACCTCATTTACTAGACGCCTCACTCCTTTCGAGGACCTCTGTACATTGGACTCTCCATTGCGCCACACCATATCCTTGCTCTATTGTCTTTTGACGGGCCCCGATCCTTCGTACAGACCCCTGTACCTAGCCCGTTGGGAAAGGGACTTGAGACTTTCTTTGTCTGACCACCAGGTGGAGCGTATTTTCTTTTTCACCTATAAGACTTCTACGTGCTCCAAGTATCAGGAGGCTTGCTATAAGTTTTTGACAGGTGGTACTACACCCCGGCCAGACTACACAAGATGTTACCCTCATGCTTGGATCTCTGCTGGCGATGCGGGGAGGAGGTGGGATCCCTTCTCCACATCTTCTGGTCCTGCAGTCGACTGCAACCCTTTTGGGCTGAGGTGTTGCGCATTGCGCAAAAGTTCACGGATCATGCCCTCACTATGAGTCCTGCTCTCTTCCTTCTCCACCACAATAGCTTTCCGCGGTCGTCCTATCGGAAATCGATCTTGCCGCTCCTATTCACGGCGATTAAGAGCTGTATCCCTCTTCTCTGGAAACAGTCGCAACCTCCCACGGTAGCAATGTGGTTGCGAAAAGTGGCAAATATCAACAAAATGGAAGACCTCGTTGCGGCTGAAAGGGGCACTAGAGAGAAGTTCCTCAAACTATGGTACTACTGGCATGAGTTCAGTTTCTCCGATGAATATAAAGATTTGATCTCCTAGCTTGCTATCGGCGGACCGGTTGGCCATCCCCCCCCCCCTCCTTTCTATCTTTAACCCTCCCCCCCCTTTTTTTTTTCTCTCCCCCTTTTTCTTCTCTCCTTCCCTTCTTCCTACTTTTTCCCCTTCAATGCACTGTATTCTCTTCTTCCTTTCCTATACCAGCTCTTCTCTTCTGGAAAATCACCTTCCCCCCCTGGCATACGTAAACTAACTACCTCTCGACGTCTGCGGAAAGGTCAGGTCACCAGATCAGTTCCTCTCTGTCTCCGTATGCCGGCCATTTGGTAGAAGCCAGTGGAGATTGAGACCTCTCTGGGAGGCCAGTGCCCTGCAGATCGCCTTTTGACCTTGCATTTAGTTATCACTGTGAGATTATATGTCCTAAGGTCTGTTTCTGCCTCCTGATTTGTTATCTATTTACCTACTGTTTTTGGACATGTACCACTGTGCTTGATTGTAATGTATGCCTATTCCTTTTTCAATAAACATTGAATTTGAAAAAAAAATCCCATAAATTCCGTGAGGCTAGACATAAAAATTAATCAAATAGCAAAACAATATATCAGCAATGTCTAAAGAAATTGAACCGAACCTTAAGAATTATTAATAAAAGCATTAAAATCCCATTTAATATTCAGCCCGGAAGGGGCATAGGATTTGATTTTATATATCCAGTTGGTCTCTAACCTAGACACACCTCTGGTCATGTTGCTACCCCTCCAACTACCGGAAAACTTGTCGATGCCTAGGAACATGGTGCCCCTTGGATCCCTCTGATGGCATAAATCATAGTGTCTTGACACACTATGTTTGGGATAACCCTTAATAATGTTAGCCACATGTTCCTTCAATCTAACGTGTAGCATCCGAATCACGCGGCCCGCATAATCTAGGCCACACGGGCACCTAATGGGACAAACAACATATTTGGTGGAGCAAGAAATAAAGGGTTTGATACTATGTTGCTGATGTGTTGAACCAGATTGAAATGAGTCCACTCTTCTGCTGTTAATAACATTGAGTTTACAAATGGCGCATTTCCTGCAGGGATAAAAACCCCCTCTCTCTTGGAAAAAGGACACAATCCTAGGAGGATGCCTAATATTGGGGGCTACTTGCAGCCTTAAAGGGGGAACTCCCCTATGGACCACCTGAAGTAAATCAGGTAGAAGGGAGCCAAGCACACCGTCTTTACATAGTATGTGCCAGTGCCTACGCAAGATCTTTTTGACAGAGAAATGTTGGGCCCTTGGCTGCAGCAAATCTTCTCTGTCTTGTTGATCAACAAGTGTCAAAGCCTTATCCAGCTCACCCTCATTATACCTCCTCTCCAAGAATTGAATCCTAAGCGAGGAGGCATCCCACAGAAAATCATTCCTGCTCGAACAGTTTCGCTTGAGCCACAAGAATTGAATGACAGGAACGGATCTCAGCCATGCCGAATGATGGCAGCTGGTGGTATCAATAAATCAGTTTCTGTCAGTCTCCTTGAAAAAAGTAGAGGTCACAATCTGACCCTCCACCGGCCTGATGTTCAAATCAAAAAAATGAATTTCCGTACTGCTAGACTCATACTGTAGAATTATGCCCCTAACATTGGCATTTAAGGTGGCCATAAACTGATTCAAAGAATCGGAAATCGCCATCCCATAGGAGGAGGATGTGGTCGATGTACCTAGGCCAGAGCACAAGCTCTGGCCTAGGTACACCCTCCACGACATCCTCCTCCCATTTGGCCATAAACAGGTTTTATAAACAAAAAAAAAAGTTTTTCTTATTTTCTGTGAGTAAATTTTGAAAATAAATACATTTTTCTCCTTCACTGATGTGCGCTGATGAGGCGGCACTGATAGGCTGCACTGATGGGCACTGATGAGGTGGCACTTATGGGCACTGATGAGGTGGCACTTATGGGCACTGATGAGGTGGCACTGATGAGGAGGTACTAATATGCCGCACTGATGAGCACTGATAGGTGGCACTGATGAGCACTGAGAGGTGGCACTGCTGGGCACTGAGAGGTGGGTGGCACTGCTGGGCACTGAGAGGTGACACAGATGGGCGGCACTGATGGGCACTGAGAGGTGGCACTGATGGACACTGATGGGTGGCATTGATGGACACTGATGGGCGGCACTGATGAGCACTGATAGGCAGCACCATCAGTGCCCACACTCAGTGCCCATAATGCTGTTAGTCAGTGCCCATCAGTGCCTAGGTGAGCAGGCACTGATGGGCACTGATTGTGGGCACTGATGGGGGGCACTGATGGCGGTCACTGTGGGCACTTATCAAATTTTTTTCCCCTCTTGTGTAATCAGGGCACTGGTGATCAGTGCCCTGATTACATTCCTCTGTGTCCCCTTACCGCTGATCGGCTCTCCTCTTCCTCACACTGCAGTCTCTGTGTGAGGAAGGAGAGCTGGCGATGACAGCGGGAGCACGCGGGAAGCCTGTGACTGGGAGGCCATTTAAAGACGGCCTCCTAGATATTAGAGCACGCGCTGTAGCCGTCTTTCGGCTATAGCGCGGGCGGAAGGAGGTTAACACAGTGGCAGGTGCCAAGTCGGCATTACTTTGCAGCAGAGGGCCTTCAATGAATATCTCTGCGAGTACGGCACCAGCACTGGCTCAGCGCACCTGGGCTTTTTTTCGCCACATGCGCATGCATCAGTGACACCCTACCGGAACTGTTTTTGTTGGAGCACACTCTGCGTGGCATTATGGACAGGGCACTAGAGGCAGAGCAGCAGGAGGAAGAGGAGGACTTCCTTGCCTCTCAAGGCCCCCTTTATCCTGAGCCCATTATGCCTAGCTCCCAGAGGCCGAGCAGGATCCAGGGGTGGAAGAGGAGGAGGAGGACGATTCTTCGGGAACTTTTGCAGGCTTTGAGGAGGAGGAGGAAGACATGCGGCAATCTGCAAGGCCTAGTTTGACTCCCTCTGGACACTTTGGAGTAGTAAGTGGCTGGGAGGAGGAGGAGCACGTTCAAGATCATGTCGTTTTGAGTGACCCCGTGGAGTCAGCTTCTCAGGCCTTTGCAAATTTGCGACACATGGCAAACGTAATGCTTCAGAGCCTGCGAAAGGACCCCAGAATCAAGGCCATTAAAGAGACTGACCACTATTGGTTGGCCACCCTACTTGACCACCGATACAAGTCAAAAGTCTCTGAGCTTTTCCCGTCCACCCAGAGAGTCCACAGGATCAAATCCCTTGAGGACAGTCTCAAGAGGATTCTGGTGAACACGTTCCCCCACTCCCGTAGGGTGCAGGGGCGGGGACAACCTACCATGGACTCTACTGTGGGTCACGAGCGGAGCGTTGGAGAAGGCGTGCGGTTGACGGATGCCTTTCGGTCTTTTTTTTAGTCCTCACTGCCCAGGCCTCTCAGCTGCCAAATCGCATCGACAGCATCTGCATCACATGGTGGATGATTACGTCAGGGCACAAAGTGACACAGAGGGCTTTTCATGTGACGAATCTGATCCACAGGCATACTGGGTCTTAAGATTAGACCACTGGCCAGAACTGGCCCAGTATGCCATGGAGTTGTTGGCCTGCCCTGCTTCCAGTGTCCTATCGGAACGGGCATTCAGCGCAGCAGGAGGATTCGTCACAGACCATTGAACGAGACTCTCCGCCGACTCAGTCGACCGATTGACATTCATTAAAATGAATCAGCCGTGGATATCAAGCTTTGATGCACCTGATGCAGACCTTGTAGACTAGTCTATCGTTGCGATGTGGCAGCAGAGCCTCAGTTTAAGCCTGGACCAGGGTGCCACCCTCCAACCCTCCTCTCGTTCTGTTTAGGTTCACAGAACCTTATTTTAGTTTCCACTAGAAAAGAATCATTTTTTTTTTTTGGCCTTCAGCAACACCAGCTCTTTGGGCTTACGATGGGGAGGCTCCGCCAACACCAAAAATACCATGTTTGCGCACCTGTTCCACGGGTGCATACCTTCATAATTTTTACGCCTTCTTCAAAACCAGCTCTTTGGGCTTACGGTGGGGAGGCTCCGCCAACACCCAAAACACAATGTTTGCTCACCTGATCCACAGGTACACATCTTCTTAATTTTTTTGCCTACTTCAACACCAGCTCTTTGGGCTTACAGTGGTATGGCTCCGCCAACACCCAAACAACAATTTTTGCGCACCTGTTTCACAGATGCATATCATTGCAATTTTTTTCCTTACAAAGGCAATTATTGCCTTCATGACCAGCACTTTCATAGGGTTATGTGTCAAGGCATCGTCGGCACCACTAAAGGTCCAATTTTTAAGCATCCTTTATTTCTATTCAAAGTCAAGAGACAACAGTATTCATCCAGAACATCTCTAATCTTGTTCACTGTGCGCTACATTGTGGCCCCTACCCTTAACCCTAACCTTCAATGTATCCGTGCATATATGTCTATTTCTTGTGAGAATTCAAGTTAAAGTGCACCAAACACCATTTTACATGAAATAAAGTGCTTTTACATACATCTTTTGACTTCTTGAAAACTTTTGGTAATAATAGCCCCATTGTGAAAATACACCCGTTAATTATATCCACATTTAAAAAAAAACTCTAATCTTGTTCCCAGTGCACTGCATTATGTCCCCATCATACACATTGGTTGTGCAGTTGATTAGGAGTAAAAAGGCGCGGTTAAGCAAAAAATTAATTTTTGATGGTTTGGCATGCTATGATTCTGGTTCTGGACATGCTACAGAGCTGAAACTTCACACTTTGTACACTTCACACTTTGAAACTTGTACACTTTGACCCCCCCCCCAGACACTAAATCCAAAGAAATCTCATTTTTTTTTTTTTTTCAATAATTGTCTCTCTATCAAAAACGAAAATTTTTAAGAACTTTTTTTTGCCTTATTCATAGTCCCTGGGGCATGACCCAGAACCCTAGGCACTTTTTAGGGGCATTTTTTTTTTTAATACAAACGATTTTTATTGGGTTTTAGGAACAAGTAAAACCAAGAACAAAACCAAAACATGAAAAATTAGAAAAGTACAGTTACATAGTATCACCAGCAGATGCAACCAAGGGATCGCAGAGAACATAAATAAATCAGTGCAAAATCTTAACAGCAAAAAAAGGCATGTAAAGTGGCAGTGCTTCTACTATGTCATGGTATAGAAGAATCCAGCGCAGATTAATACTCATTGGATAAAGGCATACTTCGAAAAACAAACAAAAGCAAAATCTATACAATCCTGAGAAATGAGGTATAACTATATGGTTAAAACAACCAGGTAGACCACGGAGTGCTGAGATAGGGCAAGAAAACCAGAGACCCAATCAGCCTGTACACCAATTCTCCCATTTTTTATGAAACACATGCATAGTATCATACAGAGTATGGTAAACCCTTTCCATACTTCTGATCACCTCCATTCTCGATAGTACCTTGGTCCAAGGGACCGTCTCCGATCGCCAGTTAAGAGCTATAGTCCACAGCACCGAGCAACAGAGCATGTGTGCCAATCTCTGAGTGGGTGCAGGAGCACCTGGGATCTTAGCAAATAATAAGCCCATTTGGGGGGTAATAGAGACTCATGAGTCGAGCATTTTAGAAATCACATCCGAAACTGTGTCCCACACTGCAGACAATCGGCCACACTCCCAAAAGATATGAAGTATAGTACCCGGCGCATCACAGCCACGAAAGCAGCGGTCGGAGACACCCGGATAGAACCTATGGACCCTGTCAGGGGTAAAGTACCACCTGGTGTGGAGCTTCACCACTGTATCCTTCACTGACATAGATTTAGAACATTTGTGCATATTCTGAAGCATAAACGACTACGTCTCAACTGACAGCTCCACTCCGAGATCAGCCTCCCACGCGAGCATGGCTCGAGACTTGTCTGGCAAGTGTAAGCCATTGAGGTAACTATAGAGTCTCAAGATCACCCCCCTGTCTCTAGAAGAGTTACGGCAAATAGACTCAAAAAGGGAGGTTTCAAGACGGCCCGTCAGAGGGCCCAGGGAGTCGTAGCAATGTCTGATCTGAAGGTATTAGTAAAATTCAGAGTCAGGTATACGATAGCGACTCTTAAGACCTTCAAATGAGTAGAAGGAGGTTCCCCGAAACAAGGCGTGGAGGGTGGTCAAGGAGTGTAGTTCCCACCAACTGTAGGTGTCAGGAGACGTGAACGCAAGCTCAAAACTACTATTACCCATAAAAGACAACAACGGAGGTCTAGTGGATCGCAGTTGAAACCTGTCCCGATAGGTGGACCAGAGCTTCAAGGCGTGCCACACAATACTATTAAGCTGTTTGATGTCCCTAGGATATGTCATGGAGGACCAGAGCAGACCCTAAAGGTCGAAAGGGCAAACAGACTCACTCTCAAAACGCTGCCAAGGTGGCAGCGGGGCTTCAGCATGCCACTGTGCCATCTGAGCCAGTCTAGCAGCCAAGTAATAATGCCACAGGTTAGGAACACCCAGACCCCCCTGAGAGAGGGGCCTATAAACAGTGGGCTTCCCACACCTGGGCCTCTTACCCCTCCAAATGAATCTGTTCACCTCCTTCTGAATGTGATCCACAACCCTCCTCGGGAGGGCAACCGGCAGAGCCCGGAAGAAATATAAAAGTTTAGGTAATATAGACATTTTAACTGCTACCACCCTTCCCATAAAAGGGATCAAGAAGGAGTGCCATAGGGATAACCATTGTCTCACCTTAGTAAAAGCCTGAGGGTAGTTAACGTTATACGTGGCTAACAATGATGGAGCAAGACGTACCCCTATATACTGCAAGGATTGTGACGAGACTTTAAAGCCAAAGGAGGTTGTGATATGATTCATGGACTCCTGTGGGATGTTAACAGAAAGGGCTGAGCATTTGGATAGGTTAACACTTAAGCCCAAAACCCTCTCAAAGTCCCGTAAGATCTGCACCAGGTTGGGAAGAGACACCAAAGGGTCCAGGAGGAACACCAATACATCATCAGCGTATAGGCTGACCCTGTACTCCTCCGAACCCTTCAGATATCCCCTGATCGCCGAGCTACTGCAGATAGCCCTAGCGAGGGGCTCAATTGCCAGGGCAAAAATTAATGGTGAAAGGGGGCACCCCTGTCTGGTGCCCCTACCCAGAGGAAAAAAGTCGGAGGAGCAGCTCGGCAGCTTTATTTTAGTCTGGGGATCCCGATAGAGGGCCTTAAAGCCATGCACACAGGGCCATCTTACCGAATGGGCACGCTGGGCAGTTGCCCAGGGGCCCCACTTGCCCAGGGGGGCCCCACCTGCCCAGCGACCCAGCCCCAGCCAAGCATTAGTCCCGATTCCCATGTGCATCCCGCCGCTAAACTTAGCAGATGACAAGCGCCTGTCGGCCCTGCGCTGCTGTCAGGCCACTTGGGCCTTGGAGGGGGAGCCCACAACTGTAGGAATGCTTGTCCGCCTCCCCGGGAACAGGAACAAACAGGACAGTCGAATCTGACTCCCGTCCCTGTGTGTGTTTACCGGACCCAGCCGCCGAACTTGGAAGCTGTCATTAGCCTGGCACTGCTGTACCAATAAATATTGCCTTATAGATGATTTGCATTTTTATTCTCGTGGGTGATTGTGTAGGCGGGGCCCCAGTGCACTGTATTGCCCGGGGGCCTATAATGCTCTTAAGATGGCATTGCATGCACAAAAGCCCCCTGGAAACCGAATTTGGCCGAAATTACATCCAGATAAGGCCAGAGCACACTATCGAACGGCTTATGAATGTCAAGCCCTAATATCAAGGCCTTGCGGCGAAAAAGATCGGCGTCCTGAATGATATCGGAGGCCAGGCGAATGTTATCTGTGATTTGTCTAGAGGGGATAAAACCTGTCTGCTCCGGAGCCACTAGGGAGGAGATGATAGGTGCTAAATGGGCTGCCAATAGGCGGCCAAAGATCTTAAGGTCGTTATTAAGGACAGAAATAGGCCAATAATTTTGGGGAAGGGAGTGATCCTTATTGGGTTTAGGGATTAAGGTCATGTTGGCATAAAGCATGTCTGGGGGAAGCGGATTACCCTGTAAAATAAAATTAAAAACCCGTGCCAATTTAGGGGATAATAACTCCGAAATTTTCTTATAATAAGTGGACGTGAAGCCGTCCGGGCCTGGGGTCTTCGATGGCTTAAGGGACTTAATCACCGCCGCTACTTCCTCATCCGTGCATGGGGCATTCAGACTACCGAGCTGCTCCTCAGACAAGACAGGTAACCCCAAATCAACCAGGAAAAGGATACGTCTGAGGTATTAGCCTCCGGTGGGGAAAGCAATTTCTGGTAAAAACAGGAGAAAACATCTAACACCTCCTTGGGGTGTGAAACCAAGCTGCCCTCTTCATCTCTTACCTTATACACATGCACTGGCTGGAGAGATTGGTGGAGCTTACTGGTGAACATGGCCGAGACTGAGTTACTATGCAGGAGGAACCTGGCCTTGGCCCATTTAAGCGATTTTTCAATGGCTGATGACAGAATAGAGTCAAGGGCTACTTTCTTTTGAGAAATCTGTTGAAGAACATCAGGGGAATGTGTTTGGCTATGTAAGTGGTACAACCTATGTAGGTCAGTGGTCAAAGAGCGGACCTCTGCCATCCTCTTACACTTGGCCAAATCAATCAACTTGCCCCTCATAACCACCTTATGGGCGGCCCACACCATAGGAGGAGACACTTCATCCTTATCGTTGAAGGCAAAATATTCACGAAGGTGTCCAGCAACTGCGGTGAATGTCTCCAGATCAGAAAAGATGGAGTCATTCATTCTCCAGTTGGATGCAGAGAACGGGAGACCAACGTGATCTGTAGTAAATGACACAATATGATGACCACGGGCAGATATGAATACTGACCGAGGAAGAGTTTGCCAAAAGAATCGGAGTGCTGAATACATAATCCAACCTGGCATAGCTGTCATGTGGGTGTGAGTAGTGGGTATACTCCCTCACCCCCACCTTCAAGGCCTGCCATGTATCCAGCAGTTGAAAGTCTGTCAGTGACTTATTTAACGATCTAGGAAAGGCATTGGCCATGCTCACCGTTCGACTCCTGTCCAGAGTGGAATGTGCCACCAAGTTGAAATCGCCCCCAACCAGGACATGCGCAGAGGAATATCTTTCCAAAACCTGGAAGAAATGGCGAAAAAAGAGCCTTGTGAGACATTAGGGGCATAGAGATTAGCAATCGTGATTGTCTTACCCTGGATAGTGCCTTGTAGTATTATGAACCTGCTATCAGGGTCCCTATACACATGTTGGACATCAAAGAGCAGAGAGCCACGTACCAGGATCCTAACACCTCTGGTCTTGGATGTGTACGTAGTAAAGTAGACCTGTTTATACATTTTGTCAAAAAATTTAGGGTGATTCAAGGAAGAGAAGTGAGTCTCTTGCAGCATAATAACGTCCGCACCTAGGTGTTTATAGGAGCGGAATCCGCCTCTTCTGAGGGGAGTTAAAACCCCTCACATTATGCGAGAGTATGCGTAACCCCATACCTAGACGTAGAACAGGAGAATGTCACACAGGTGCCTATAGAGAGCTGTCCACACAAAGGGAAATGAAATAGTGCAAACGGTAGAGTATACAAGCGGGCTGGGAGTAATCCGGGGTTCCCAAATCAGGAGCCCAATCAGCACCCAGTAGTCTATAGACAGGGAGAAACACAAAGAAAAGAAAAACTTAAAATAAAAACAAATAAGAACAACCAAGAAACATGAGACCTGAAAATCTAACCCCCAAAGAGGGCGAGAGAGATCAAATCTCCTGCGAGTTCTAGCCACTGGGGAACTTCAGGGGAAAGGCCCCCGGTTCCAAAAGAAAGTCAACCAAGGACTAAACTGTCCTACACTCTTTGGGAGATGTACTGAACCTGCAGCATTAAGCAGTGTTTCACAGCCTTCCCCGCTGCAAATATCATGCAGGGAAATTGCAGTAACAACAACAACAAGTGCTGTAGAGTGGGGGGAACAAACGGACGGGCACAGAGAGCCTTCTGTATAGCCCCTAAAAAACGACAAGAACAAAACCCAAAAAAAGAAAAAAGGCCACAAAATAATTTAAAAAAAAAGACCGTGGGCTTCTCCCACCCCCCCTCTGTTCGTTGCAGCAAAGTAAAAAAGAAAAATTAAAGTGATCAAAGGGGGGTGCCAACTAGGGTGAGTTCAACCCCGGTAGATAACAGCAGTGAGAGCGACTAGACGGCACGATCTCTGGACCGGGGCCTGTTCCTGCCGTCTCTCCATGGTGATGGTGTCGCCCAAATCACAGAAGGGCGAGGGGTGGACAGGAGTCCAGGGTTATTCTGGGGTTCCATCAGTCCTAGCTTCACCAGGAGGTCTTTTCCTTCCATGACATTAAACACCGTATAAGTGGAGCCATTGTGGGGTACAGTAAGTTTGAATGGAAATCCCCATCTATACCGGATCCTGGCGGACTGGAGCACCGAGGGGACCTCTTTCATCTTCCTCCTTTTATCTAATGTCGTCAGGGAGATGTCAGGATAGATTTGGATAGTAACCCCCTCTAGTTGGATATGAGGCGTTTTTAGGGGCATTTATTAGGTTTTAGGGCTTCAACATTGTGTTTTTTGATTCCCGAAGTTCGGGTCCCATTGATTTCAGTGGGGTCCAAGAATCCGAACCGAACTTTCGGGAAATTTGGGTGTTCTGGTCGGCTGTGTCCTCACAAGGAGGAAGAGGAAGGAAGGTAAGTTTTTTTCATTAAAAACAAGGTAAGTGAAGAAGAAAAAAAATATTAACTATCCAATTCTTTTTCAGGTTTTTGTTTGCTAACTGATGCTGCAAATTATTTTTTTTTGGGTGGAACTCCACTTTAACATGAGCATGTTATGTAATGTTTCTTTCCCCGCTGTCTGTACCCACCCTGCCCCAATTCCAGTCTCCATACTACACGGCTTAACAAAGAGGCAGTACCTCGAAACAATTTGCCATGGAGACAGCTGCTAGCCGAGCTCAAAAGCCCTCAGAGCAGCCTGCCTATCGTTTACCCATTCGGATATTGACACAACAAATGCTGTCAATATACTTCCAATGCAACTCTCAGTGCTTTTCAGCCCATCTTCCCTCATTGTGTGCCTCCACCATCCTTACACTACAGGTCACAGGAGAGAGAAAAGATGACACTCCATTACTGCTCTGATGGTTCCCTGTGGTTTAAAGGCACAGTCTTTCATGTAAGTGGATACATGTTCAGACATCCCAAGTCTCCTTTGGCTGGCAGCTTACGGACACCCGCAAGTGCCGTGCAATTTCCCAGCTGGGTATGGGAGACTTGGGATGTCTGCAGTCACTGACAGAGCCACTGCTTCCTGTATAGTTCCGGATGTGAAATGCACTCCGCCTGTGACAGGAGCCATTCAGGAAGCAGCAGTTCTGCTCTCTACTGCAGCCGCTGCTTCCTTCAGCAGTACCTGCATGACCAGCATTACCCACCAGCATTACCCACCAGCATTACCCACCAGCATTACCCACCAGCATTACCCACCAGCATTACCCACCAGCATTACCTGCCAGCATTACCCACCAGCATTACCCACCAGCAGTAACCACCAGCATTACCAGACAGAAGTACCCACCAGCAGACAGTAACCGTCAGCAGTACCCACCAGCAGTATGTGCCAGCATTAATCGTCAGCAGTAACCGTCAACAACTAAACCGTTGGTGCAAAACACCTGTCCCCTGCACTCTTGAGTGGTGCAATCCTCTATCCAGCTTGGCTACAGACTTGCAGATGTCGAGAACTATTGACACAGCAACCTTGGAATGCTTCAGCCTTGCAGCCCCTCACAAGATCAGGGTGGTCTGGGAACTCTAAAACTGATAGACAAACACAAGGGCGCACCGGCCTAGTGCATTATCCTTTAAGCAGGTTTAATACAAATTATAGAATATAAATACTCAAAAACAAGTGCTTGATAAAAGCACATCAAACAAAGTTTAAAATTCTCAGCATCGAGATCGGGATTGGATTGTCTCCACGAAGCTGTATAGGCTTATGTGTTTCGAGGCAGCGCCTCTTCTTCAGAGCCTCTGAATTTTGACTATCATTTTTAGCAGTAACCGTCAGCATTACCCACCAGCATTAACCGCCAGCAGTAACTGCACCAGCAGTACCCACCAGCAGTAACTGCCAACAGTCTGCAAAATAAGTAGAAAAGGTATGTGCATTAGTTTGTGTAAATTGTTGCAATATGTTTTTTAATAACTAGTTGTGTTTTGTCATAATATGTCATGTCATGTCATAAATGTATGAATAAGGAGATGACATTTTCTGGTTGCCTAAGTCATATGTGCTAGGGGTGCAGCTAGCCCCCAGCACATGACTGGAAATATCCCAGCATGTGCAGTGTTTCTGACTCCTACCACCATGACCACTTCAAATCACTGACGTGGTCATGGTGGTTAGAGTGTTCCTTTAACCACTTGCCGACCGCTCACTGAGCTAGTACTGCGGCAAAGTGGCTCGATAACGTCCAGCGACGTAGACCTACGTCGGGCGCGTTCGCAGCTCGCAGGGCGCGCTCCCGCGTGCCCCGTGAGCCGATCCTTGTCTGATTCGGCAGAGAACCGATCAGTCACCAGATATAGACCAATGATTTTTGGTCTGGATCTGGTGATCGGTTCCAGCCAATGGCATCATGTCCCCTGCCTGTGTAATGTAAACACAGGCAGCGGAAGTGATGTAACTGTCCCTTCTGGAGCCCTTTCAGTTCCAGGAGAAGACAGAGAGACATTAAAAATGTGAGTTCCACCAAACAGCACACTGACACACCTCACATAGGCACATTTAACCCCTTGATTACCAGAGATGTATAGTAACTAAGTAGAACTACTTCACTACTGTACTTAAGTACCGAAAGGCTGTATCTGTACTTTCCTAGAGAAGAATTTTTTTCTCCTACTTCCACTTATACTTCACTAAATTTTTTCAATGATTTCAATACTTCTACTCTGATATTTTTTTTGTGCTGCATAGTTACTCGTTACAATTATAAAAATTACCACTGCCAGAACAGTAGATGGCAGGTTTCATGAAGCTCAAAACATGTGTATTATCAGCGCATACGAAAATAAATGCTACTCTATGTATAAATAAAAGCTGCATTTGAAATAATAAAAAACAATATGATGTTCAAACTTTTGACTTCTTTCTTTAATAACTACATAACACAGTACTTGTACTTTTACTTTCAGTACTTGAGTAGCAATTCTTTTTTCAAAACTACTGGTACTTTTACTTTCAGTGCTTGAGTAGCAAATTTTTTTAAAAAAACTACTTGCAATACTTAAGTACAAAAAATGTTGAATACTTTAGTACTTTTACTCAAGTCACTTTTTGATCGAGCACTTCCACTTCTACTCAAGTCACTTTTTGATCGAGCACTTGTACTTTTACTCAAGTATGGGTTTCAAGTACTTTATACAACTCTGCTGATTACCCCTGATCACCCCTTATCACCCCCCAAACCCCTCACAGTGAACACTATATACAGTGGTATACAGATCTTTTACTGATCACTGTATAAGTTGCACTTGTGACCCTAATTTGCGCTTGCGTTAGGCCCAAATAGGGTTAGGGCACCCGCCATCTATCCCCTAATAAAGTTTTGACCCCTTGATCACCCCCAGTTAACCCCTTCACTCCCTATCACTGTGCACTAAATACAGTATATAGGTAAATACTGATCACTGTATTTAGTGTCACTTGTGACCCTAATTTGCGCTTGCGCTAAGCCCAAATAGGTTTAGGCCACCCGCCATCTATCCCCTAATAAAGTTTTAACCCCTTGATCACCCCCAGTTAACCCCTTAACTCCCTATCACTCTGTGCACTAAATACAGTATATAGGTAAATACTGATCACTGTATTTAGTGTCACTTGTGACCCTAATTTGCGCTTGCACTAAGCCCAAATAGGTTTAGGCCACCCGCCATCTATCCCCTAATAAACTTTTAACCCCTTGATCTCCCCCCAGTTAACCCCTTTACTCCCTATCACACAGTGCACTAATATATACAGTATATCAGATAACTAATGATCACTGTATTTAGTGTCACTTGTGACCCTAATTTGCGCTTGCACTAAGCCCAAATAGGTTTAGGCCACCCGCCGTCTATCCCCTAATAAACTTTTTAACCCCTTGATCTCCCCCAGTTAACCCCTTCACTCCCTATCACACAGTGTACTAATATATACAGTAAATCAGATAACTACTGATTACTGTATTTAGTCTCACTTGTGACCCTAATTTGCGCTTGTGCTAAGCTCAAATAGGTTTAGGCCACCCACCATCTATCCCCTATAAAGGTTTAACCCCTTGATCTCCCCCAGTTAACCCCTTCACTGCCCTGTCACAGTGTTCACTATATACAGTGATTACCGATCACTGTATTATAGTGTCACGGGTGACACAACTTAGGCTAGTTAGCGTCAGGGTCCCACTACACCACCGTTATTTAGCGTCAGTTAGAGTCAAGTACACTAACACACATACACACACACACACCTCCATTACTAGTATAGTGTGTGAACAGATCACTATCTGATCTGATCAGAACTATACTAGCATCCCCATAGTTTAGTGTTCCCAAAACGCAGTGTTTGCACAATCCGCACTGATTCCTGCCACCCTACCCAGGCAAGTGTAGTAATCAATAGATTACTGTCACTTCCAAAAAACACAAATCACATAAAACTGCTGCGTTAGCAGAGTCAGGCCTGATCTCTGCTAGCACTAGCAGTTTTTTTGTAGCGACCATATAGTCCTTGACAACCAGGTGCTTTTTTACCTGTTAGTCAAACTACTGTACCGGTAAATTTAATTACTAAAATGTCCAAACGTTGGTACAGTAGTGCAGAGGCTTACAGTATACTGACCATGTCCGATGAGAGCGATGGGGAAGCTTCACTGGCAGAATCAGGGTCAGTATACGAACCTGATGACAGCAGCGGCTCCCTGACAGATAGCTCCGGCGACAGAGGGGTCCCTGCTAAGATCAGGCATACCCGACCCCATTCTGGAGTTGCCGAGATGCAAGAACCGGATGTTTCTCATATGCAGCAGAGTGCCAGTACTAGTGCCGCTCACACTTCTCGTGATCTGGCAAGCACGAGCGGCCTAGTACACCCTGGACCTAGCACAACCAGCACTGCAGTAACACTTGGTGACGTGACGAGTCCCATAAGTGCAGTTGAAGCTGGTGCGGTGCTAGCATGAGTAGTGGCCCGCAGCCACCGCGTATTCGAAGACAGGCCCATAGAGCCCATAGTGCCCTCCCTGAAGCGCATATCCCAATTGGCATCCCACAGATTCCACAGCGACAGTACTTTCCCCATTCACTGCCCAACCCACGATCCAAGTGGAAACAGCTGGTTTTAATCCCATTAACTTTTTTGAGCTGTATTTCACTGAAGATCTTTTCAGATATATTGTGGATCAATAAAATTTATACGCACAACAATTCACCAACCCAAATTCACCCCTTGCCAGACCATTCGACTGGAATCTTTTAACCTGTTTCTCTTGCAGGTACCCGTCGGCTGCCACACTGATTTTATATATTCTGACACAAACAGCGTTTGCGTTCAGCATATATGGATACCTCTGATGGCAGCAGCTGTGGTAGGCTGATTTCACCACTGCAGTTAAAATACCTTTAGGTATACGTGGAATATTGTCATGTATACCCACCATTAAAATCAGTGTGTGGCTGTTTGGGCAGTTAATGGTGTGTAATACTGCACAATATTCCTGTGGTGATTTCTGTTAGGTTCTCTTTTTTTTTGTTCAGCCAACACACTGCATGAAAAAAAAAAATCCTACACTATATGCCAAACAAGGACCAGCAATGTACTGGTACGTTGCTGGACTTTAAGTGGTTATACCAGGATGATGCTTGCAGATTTAGGCATCATCTTGGTACCATTTTTTATAGCCAGCGGTCGGCTTACATGTAAAAGCAATCCTAGCAGATAATTGGCCGCTAGACTGCTTTTACATGCAGTGGGAGGGGACTCCCCCCCCTCCTTCCGCCTTCCGCCGCCTTCCACGGTTTTTCTCAGGAATGGCTCCAATCATCTCTATGGCCTGAGATATCGGAAGCTACGAGCAATTCATGACTTCTGTTTCGCCAGAAATAAACAGCGCCATTGGGAAATTGGGAAAGCATTTTATCACACCAATTTTGGTGTGGTCAGATGCGTTAAGGGCAGAGGAGAGATCTAGAGTCTAAAAGACCCCAATTTTTTTTAAAAAAGAGTACCTGTCACTACAGATTGCTATCATAGGGGAAATTTAAATTCACTGTGATAACAATAAAAATGATAAAAAAAATGAAAGAAAAGGTGTCAAAATAACATAAAAAAGCAAAAAAAAAAAAATCAAGCCCCCCTGTCCCCCTGCGCTTGCGCGCAAATGCGCTCACACAAGCGTTGGTCTAGTGTCATATTTAAACCGCAATTGCACCATGCATGTGAGGTATCGCCGTGAACGCCAGGTCAAGGGCAATGATTCTTGCAGTAGACCTCCTCTGTAAGTCCAAAGTGGTAACCTGTAAAGACTTTTAAAGGCTTTTAAAAAAGTACGTAGTTTGTTGCCGCTGCACGGGCGTGCACAATTTTTAAAGCATGTCATGTTTGGTGTCTATGTACTCGGTATAAGATCATATTTTAAATTTTACCAAACAATTAGGAATAAAATAGTATATTTCTGCATTAAATATAAAAAAGTGTTTTTTTTTTACGCAAAAATTGCGTTTAGAAAATCTGTGCGCAAATACCGTGTGACAAAAAAAATTGCAACATCCGCCATTTTGTTCTGTAGGGCCTCTGCTTTAAAAAAATATATAATTTGTGGGGGTTCAAAGTAATTTTCCTGTAAAAAAAAATATATTTTTTCATGTAAACAAAAAGTCACAGAAAAGGCTTGGTCTTCAAGTGGTTAGAAGAGTGGGTGATGTGTGGTTAAGATTAATCATAAAATACCAGGACTGTTCAAACACCCCCCAAATTACCCCTCTTTGGGAAGTAGACACCCAAAGCTATTTTCTGAGAGGCATATTGAGTCCATGGAGTATTTTACATTTTGCCCTAAGTTTCAGGAAATGACAATTTGTTTTTTTTTTTTGTTTTTTTGTTTTTACACAAAGTTGTCACTAAATGATATATTGCTCACGCATGCCATGGGTATATGTGAAATGACACCCCAAAATACATTTTGCTGCTTCTCCTGAGTACAGGGATACCACATGGGTGATACTTTTGGGGATCGATCCTAGCTGTGTACGGGACCCCGAAAACCAATCCCCATCTTCAGGTTTTCTAATGGCGTAAATTGCTTATTTTACCTCCGCACTACCTGACACAGTTTCAGATTTCAAGATAGCACAAACCCCCCCCCCCCCCAAATGACCCCATTTTGCAAAGCAGACACTCTAAGCTATTTGCTGAGAGGCATGGTGAGTCCATGGAATAGTTTATATTTTGCCACACGTTTCGGGAAATTATTATTTCTTTTTTTTGTTTGTTTTTTTTTACACAAAGTTGTCAATAAATTATATATTGCTCACACATGCCATTGGGTATATGTGAAATGACACCCCAAAATACATTCTGCTGCTTCTCCTGAGTACAGAGATACCCCATGTGTGAGACTTTTTGGCAGTCTAGCCGCGCACAGGACCCCGAAAACCAATCCCCACCTTCAGGCTTTCTAAGGGCGTAAATTGTTGATTTCACTCCTTACTACCTATCACACTTTTGACACAAACCCACAAATGACCCCATTTTGCAAAGTAGACACGCCAAGCTATTTGCTGAGAGGCATGGCGTACTCAGGAGAAGCAGCAGAATTTATTTTGGGGTGTCATTCCACATATACCCATGTCATGTGTGAGAAATTTATCTTTTAGTGACAACTTTGCGTTAAAAATTTTTTTTTAAAAAAAACTGTAATTTTCCCAAAACTTGTGGCAAAATATCAAATATTCCATGGACTCACCATGCCTCTCAGCAAACAGCTTGGGGTGTCTACTTTCCAAAATGGGGTCATTTGGGGTGGTTTTGTGGTATCTTGTCATTTCAGGGCCTCCTAAACCGTTATAGGTAGTGAGAAAATGCAATGAAAAATGTACACCCTTTGAAATTCTGATGGTGGGGATTGGTTTTTCGGGGTCCGTAAACAGCTAGGCTCCGAAAAAGTCTCACACATGTGGTATCCCCATACGCAGGAGAAGCAGCAGAATGTATTTTGGGGTGTCATTCCACATATAACCCATGTAATGTGTGAGAAATGTATCTTTTAGTGACAACTTTGTTTAAAAAAAAAAAAACTTTAAAAAAAACTGTAATATTCCCAAAACTTGTGGCAAAATATAAAATATTCCATTGACTCGCCATGCCTCTCAGCAAACAGCTTGGGGTGTCTACTTTCCAAAATTGGGTAATTTGGAGGGGTTTTGTGGTATCTTGTCATTTCAGGGCCTCCTAAACCGTTATTGGTAGTGAGAAAATGCAATTAAAAATGTACACCCTTTGAAATTCTGATGGTGGGGATTGGTTTTCGGGGTCCCGTACACAGCTAGGCTCCCAAAAAGTTTTACAAATGTGGTATACTCTGGAGAAGCACATGTGGTAACTCCGTACTCAGGAGAAGCAGCAGAATATATTTTGGAGTGTAATTACACATATACCCATGGCATGTGTGAGCAATATATCATTTCAATGACTAGTTTGTGTAAAAAAAAACATTTTTTAGTCATTATTCAAACACCTGTGACAAAAAAATGAAATATTCAATGAGCTCAACATGCCTCTCAGGACATTCCTTGGGATGTCTACTTTCCAAAAAGTGGTAATTTGGGGGGGGGGGGGGTTGTACTGCCCTGCCATTTTAGCACTTTATGAAATGAGATAGGCAGTCAGAAATTAAAGCTGCGTAAATTCCAGTATTTACACCATAGTTTGTAGATGCTATAACCTTTGCGCAAACCAATAAAAATACGCTCACTGAGATTTTTTCTGTCAAAGACATGTAGCTAAATACATTTTGGCCAAAATATATGACATAAATTGAGTATATTGGATATTTTTTAAAAGACAAAGTTGAAAATGTAATTTTTCTCCAAATTTTTGATATTTTTTTATTAATATCGCAAAAAATAAAAAGCGCAGAGGTGGTCAAATACCACCAAAAGAAAGCTCTGTTTGTGGGAAAAAAAGGACGTAAATTTTGTTTGGGTACCACATTGCATGACCGCACAATTGTCAGTTAAAATCACGCAGTGCCGAGTTGCAAAAAGTGGTCTGGACGTAAAGCAGGAAAATCCTCCGGGGGTAAAGTGGTTAATATCTCTCAGAAGAAGTAAACCGCGTTATACTTATTTAATTTCATTTGATCATCCTCTAGTTGTGTTAAATTAGTGTGGGGGAGGGGGGCGCGGCAGAGTGAGAAGGACACGACGGCATGGAGTGCCACCTTCCTGAAATGAGTTTTTGCAGGTTGGGATGCCTGCATGTTTTATTAACCACTTTACGACCGCTCACATTGACACTACTGCGGCAATGTGGCACGTAGACCTACGTCGGGCGCGATCACGGCTCCCAGAGCGCGCTCCCGCGCGCCGCGGAAGCTGATTCTGGTCGGATTTGGTAGGGAACCGATCAGTCACCAGATACTGACCAATGATTTTTGGTCTGTATCTGGCGATCGGTTCCAGCCAATGGTTATCTCTCCCCTGCCTGTGTAATGTAAACACAGGCAGGGGAAGTGATGTCACTGTCCCTTCTGGAGCCCTTTCGGTTCCAGGAGAAGACTGAGACACATCAAAAAGGTGAGTTCCACCAACACTACACTGACACTACCTCACATAGGCACATTTAACCCCTTGATCACCTCTCACCCCCCTGATCACCCCCCAAACCCCTCACAGTGAACACTATATACAGTGGTATACAGATATTTTACTGATCACTGTATAAGTGTCACTTGTGAGCCTAATTTGCACTTGCGCTAGGCCCAAATAGGGTTAGGGCACCCGCCACCTATCCCCTAATAAAGTTTTAACCCCTTGATCACCCCCAGTTAACCCCTTTACTCCCTATTACTCTGTGCACTAAATACAGTATATAGTTAAACAGTGATCACTGTATTTAGTGTATTTAGTGTCACTTGTGACCCTAATTTGCGCTTGCGCTAAGCCCAGATAGGGTTAGGGCACCCGCCACCTATCCCCTAATAAACTTTTAACCCCTTGATCTCCCCCAGTTAACCCCTTCACTCCCTATCACACAGTGCACTAATATATACAGTATATCAGATAACTAATGATCACTGTATTAGTGTCACTTGTGACCCTAATTTGCGCTTGCACTAAGCCCAGATAGGGTTAGGGCACCCGCCACCTATCCCCTAATAAACTTTTAACCCCTTGATCTCCCCCAGTTAACCCCTTCACTCCCTGTCACACAGTTCACTAATATATACAGTATATCAGATAACTACTGATCACTGTATTAGTGCCACTTGTGACCCTAATTTGCACTTGCACTAAGCCCAAATAGGTTTAGGCCACCTGCCATCTATCCCCTATAAAGTTTTAACCCCTTGATCTCCCCCAGTTAACCCCTTCACTGCCCTGTCACAGTGTTCACTATATACAGTGATTACCGATTACTGTATTAGTGTCACGGGTGACACAACTTAGGCTAGTTAGCGTCAGGGTCCCACTACACCACCGTTACTTAGCGTCAGTTACAGTCAAGTACACTAACACACATACACACACATACAGACCTCCATTACTAGTATAGTGTTTGAACAGATCAATATCTGATCTGATCAGAACTATACTAGCGTCCTCATAATTTAGTGTTCCCAAAACGCAGTGTTTGCACAATCAGCACTGATTTCTGCTAGCACCTGCGTTTAGCCCCCCTGCCCAGACCACCTTACCCAGGCAAGTGTAGTAATCAATAGATTACTGACACTTCCAAAAAACACAAATCACACAAAACCGCTGCGTTAGCAGAGTCAGGCCTGATCTCTGCTAGCACTAGCAGTTTTTTTTTGTAGCGACCAAATAGTCCTCGACAACCAGGTGCTTTTATTACCTAGTAGTCACACTACTGTACCGGTTAATTTAGTTACTAAAATGACCAAACAATGGTACAGTGGTGAAGAGGTCTACAGTATAATGGCCATGTCAGATGAGAGCGATGGGGAAGCCTCACTGGCGGAATCAGGGTCAGTATACGAACCAGATGACAGCAGCGGCTCCCTGACAGATAGCTCCAACACAGGGGTCCCTGCTAAGGTCAGGCGTACCCGACCCCATTCTGGAGTTGCTGAGATGCAAGAACCGGGAGTTTCTCGTATGCAGCAGAGTGCCAGTACTAGTGCCGCTCCCACTTCTCGTGATCTGGCAAGCACGAGCGGCCTAGTACACCCTGGACCTACAACCAGCACTGCAGTATCACCTGGTGACGTGGCGAGTCACCTAAGTGCAGTTGAAGCTGGTGCGGTGGCTAGCACGAGTAGTGGCCCGCAGCCACCGCGTATCCGAAGACAGGCCCGTAGAGCTCATAGTGTCCTCCCTGAAGCGCTGGCATATCCTAATTGGCAGCCCACAGATTCCACAGCGCCAGTACTTCCCCCATTCACTGCCCAACCCAGAATCCAAGTGGAAACAGCTGGTTTTAATCCCATTAACTTTTTTGAGCTGTTTTTCACTGAAGATCTTTTCAGATCTATTGTGGACCAATCAAATTTATATACTCAATTCATCGCCGCCAACCCAAATTCACCCCTTGCCAGACCATTCGCCTGGAATCCTATTACGATTCCCGAGTTTAAAACCTTTCTGGGCCTTTCCTTCAACACGGGCATTACAAAAAAAGAATGAATTGCGGTTATATTGGTCCACTTACCCAATTCATCAAATGCACGTGTTCTCTGATGCTATGTCCAGGGCTCGATACGAAATATTTTGGTTCATGCATTTCAGCGACAATGAACTCTGTCGTCCTCGGGGAGACCCTGAATATGATCGGCTCCACAAAATTCGGCCCCTCGTAGACCACTTCAATCAGCGGTTCGTAGCCTTGTTTACCCCCGAACAAGATGTCTGCGTTGACGAGTCCCTGATTAAGTTTACTGGCCGCCTTTCTATCAAACAGTACCTCCTCAGCAAGCGTGCCAGATATGGGGTCAAGTTGTATAAACTGTGTGACAGGGCCACAGGTTATACAGTTAATTTCTGTGTCTACGAGGGAAAAGATAGCACTGTGGAGCCCCCCGACTGCCCAGACTACATAGGGAGCAGCGGCAAGATAGTTTGGGACTTGGTGTCACCCTTATTCGGAAAGGGGTACCACTTGTACGTGGACAATTTCTATTCAAGCGTGCCACTTTTTAGACACCTCTTTCAATTGCAAATTGGCGCTTGTGGCACCGTGCGATCTAATCGCCGGGGCTTCACCCAACGGCTAGTAAATGCCCCACTGAGGTGAGGGCATTGAGGTGCGAGGAATTTCTTGCAGTGAAGTGGAGGGACAAACGGAACGTTTTCGTTCTGTCCTCCATTCACCCAGACACGGCAGTTGAAATTACTACGGTCACCGCTGTTGTCGTTGAGAAGCCCCTCTGTGTCCACGACTATAACCGTAAAATGGGAGGGGTGGACTTCAACGACCAGATGATGGGACCGTACTTAATTGCCCGTAAGGCCGGCGTGGCCTGGAGCAGCATGGGATAGGACGTGAGTGAGAGCAGCTCCGCCGATACACACACTCCTTACCTTGTAAATCCTGCACTTGGAGATTCTTAATAGCCTCCCCGACATCCTCGCACCTGAAACCGGACTGTCTGCAGTATGTCTCCGCCGAAGAAGCAGACAGATACAGCCGCCAAACTTGAGAAATATCGCCGCACGGACAAGGATCTCCCCGCTCCAGATGGCGCTCAGGCAGGACCGGAGACGAGCGCCATGGGCGCTGAGACAGCTAAGGTGCTGGAGGCTATTTCTCAATGTCAGGCTTCACTAACTAGTAAGATCGAGGAGGTGAAAGCCGATATCTCCCTGATCAGACAGGATCTCCAGAAGGTGAGGGAGAGAGTGACCGAGGCTGAGCAGCGGATCAGTGCTGTGGAGGATTCCCTCCCACCTCTGCAAAACTCCTTAGACCGTCTCCAGCTCCAAGTTACTCAGTTAATGATTAAACAGGATGATATGGAGAACCGACTGCGAAGATGTAATATTCGGATGATCGGATTGCCTGAGGGAGCAGAGGGGGCCCATCCATCAGATTTTCTTGAGCAACTCCTGATTAACACCTATGGCCGTGCGGCTTTTTCCTCGACCTTTGCAGTGGAGAGAGCCCACCGCCTATTCGGCAGACCACCGCCGCAGGGGGCCCCCCCTCGCACTTTCATAGCCAAACTATTAAATTTTAGAGATAGGGACGCTGTGCTGCGTCTCACCAGGGAGAAGGGCAATATCCCCTTTGGGAATAGCAGGCTTGCAATTTTCCCGGATTTCTCGGCGGATGTCCAGAAAAAACGCAAAACCTTTATAGAGGCAAAACGCAGGCTCCGCATAAAGAACATTAAGTATGCCATGTTGTTCCCTGCCCGCCTCCGTGTGGAGGGCGAAGACAGAGTACACTTCTTCGATGATCCGGAGGCAGTTATTTCCTGGTTGGAACATCTCGAGGCGCGGGGTTAGGGCTGCCTCATGCCTCATCTCCCCTGTCGTGCTGGATCCTGGTTGGATCTTCTGAATCTCTGAGTTTCTAAACTATTGGATTGTTCTCTCCTCTCCTTGGCTGGAAGATACATTTGCTTATTTTTTTTTCTTTTTTTTTTTCTTTCTCGAGACCACCCAGATTCTTATTTTTGTAGACATGATAGATAGAACCTGAGATGGTCAGGTATCACCCGGGTCCTTCGGTGGGGTGGCTGGTACCTCCCCCCCCCCCCCCCTATGGATGTTTCCCCTTTCTTTTTTTTCCTTCCTTTTTTTTTTTTTTTTGGGGTATTTCGTCCATGGAGGGGGGGGGGGGTTAAAATAAGGAAAAAAGGAGGGGAGGAGGGGAAAAAAAAAGGAAAGGGAAAGGAGGGTAAAAAATTTTTTCCTTTTTTTTTTTTTTTTTTTTTTTGGCGGAGTCATTGAAGTCTCTCACTTTCTGTCCTAGATACATGTTCTGTTAACCAGCGAAGTTTCGCCATATGATTGCCTATGTTAGGCACATGCACCAACCATCCCTCTGCTACCGCCCTGCGGGACAGAAGGGATATCTCTCACACGTTTTTGTATTTGATCCCTTCCATTTGTTTTTTTTTTCTGTGTGTGTGTTTTTTTTCTTTTTTCTCCTGGGTTTTTCACGGGTTGATAGGGTGGATGGAGTTTTCTTTCTTGGATCAAGAGCCCGCACTAGTTGGAGTAGGAGCGGGGCGGGGTGGGTGGTTGGGATGTCTTTATTGTCGCTATATGTTTTTTCTTTTTATGTATCAAGGAATGAGTACTGCAATATTTTTTTACTGTGTTATTTTTCCCCCTTCTTGCCGAGTGAAATTATATATTTTTTCATGTCTTTTACTGATATATATTCTGTTTTTTTCATTTTTAGTATGTATTTCCCTAGATATCAGAACCGAACGGAACCCACGGAGCTCCTGCATGATATTATGCTGATCCATCTCCATGGCGCACCTTAAACTCCTTACTTGGAATGTTCGGGGCATGAGGGACAGACTTAAGAGGTCAGCTGTTTTTGATGCCTTAAAACGCCATAGGGCAGATGTTATAGTTTTACTTGAGACCCATCTAGAAGGTACTCTTCAAAGGGCGCTGAAGCGCCCTTGGTTGGGATGGACGTTCCATTCCATGTACACTTCTCATTCCCGTGGTGTGGCAGTCTTGGTTGCCAAAGCAGTGCATTTTGAGCTCCGGGGGTCCTTAGTAGATTCGCAGGGCAGATATGTGTTTTTAGATGTACTGCTGTATGGTGAGCCTTATTTGTTATTAGCCTTTTATGTTCCTCCACCGTTTTCGGCTTCTATACTGCATGAGGGCCTGGACTTCATGGTGTTGCATCCACGGATACCAGCGATCTGGTTAGGGGATTTCAACAACACCTTGAACCCCAGTTTGGATAGGTTACTTGCTCCCGGAGCCACACAGCCCCAGACATTGACAACTAGGTTTGCACGGTTGATGGAGGAATTTAATTTGCTGGACACTTGGAGGGTTTGTAACCCGTCATTAAGGGCGTACTCCTATTTTTCTGCCTCTCATAATTCTATGTCTCGTATCGACTTTATTTTTATATCCCCCTTTTTACTCCCCAGACTTTTGGATGCAGGCTTTTCAGCCCGCAGTCTTTCAGATCATTGTCCCTATTGGGTTACGCTCCGGATTCATAGTGAACGAATTCGGCCAGCCTGGCGATTAAACCCGTTTTGGCTCCCCCTCATCCCTGAGGAGATAGACTTGGCCGCTAGGTGGCAACAATTTTTTGCCGATAACGTCGGCTCGGCCTCCCCCTTGGTAGTGTGGGAGACCTTTAAGCTTCATGCTAGATCGACATTAATGACCACCATTAATTCTATTAAAGCAACTTCTGCTCAGGCGCATACCGAGGCGATTGGAACCTTGGCCTCTGCAGAAGCTGCGTATACAGCTGACCCGACACCCACTGGTGCGGATCAATTAAAATTAATGACAAGGGTAGTTGAGCAGCTGGAGTATGAAAAAGCCCGTAGGACACTTTTTTTTCAAAAACAAAAGTTGTATGAGCATGGAGAACGGGCGGGTAAACTTTTGGCCTATCTAGTACATTGCAACGATAGGCCTCCGGTAGTGATCACTCTTCATCCTCCAATGGGACCTCCTGTAACCGACCCTGGGTTAGTGGCTGACCGATTTCGGGATTTTTTCCGCGACCTTTACACTTCTACAGCCCCGGCCGATGACTCTCCGATTTCCCTGTATATGTCCCCGGATGTTCTTCCCCAATTGTCGGTCGAGCAGCTGGAGCTTCTCGAGGCCCCGCTGTCGCAGGAAGAGATTATTGAGGCTATGGCTAGAATTCCCAGGTCTAAGTCCTCGGGAACAGATGGAATGCCCATAGAATTTTATTCCACATACTCTGAGGTATTGGTGCCACACTTGTTGTCTATGTTTGAATGCGCATTTGAATCCTACACACTGCCCCCTACTATGCGGGAAGCTTTAATTGTTCTTATTCCTAAACCAGGTAAAGATCCCCATCAACCCACCTCTTATCGCCCAATTTCTTTGTTACAAGTTGACGTTAAGATTCTGGCTAAAATCCTGTCTATTCGCCTCAGTAAGGTCATTCTTTCTCTTGTTCATGCGGACCAGTCGGGTTTTATGCCAGGCAGGAACACCTCATTCAACTTGAGGCGTCTCTTTATGAATTTACAGGCTGCTCATGACAACATTGGCTCAAGAGTTGTGGTGTCCTTAGACACAGCAAGGGCATTTGACTCAGTAGAATGGGGTTTTCTCTGGAGATGCCTGGAGGGATATGGCTTTGGCCCCAATTTCATCCGGTGGGTACGGATTCTCTACCAGGCACCGGTGGCTAAAGTACTGGCTAATGGGAGGACATCGGAGGGGTTTTCTCTTACTAGGGGTACTAGGCAAGGTTGTCCCCTTTCGCCCCTTTTGTATGCGCTGGTAGCAGAGCCACTTGCGATAGCGATCCGGTCGCACTCTGATATACATGGTCTCCGGGTGGGAAGATTAGAAGAAAAAATTAGTATGTATGCAGATGATACCCTGTTGTACCTGGCTGACCCAGATTCATCCCTCTCGGTAGCCCTTTCCCTTATTAAACAGTTTGGCCGATTTTCTGGATTACAAATCAATTGGGACAAATCTCAAATTCTCCCCATAGATAATATTTCCCCCTTCCCTGTAAACCCACTTTTCCCTTTGCAGGTAGTGAATTGTATTAAATATTTAGGGATCCAGGTGACTAAATATTCAGTGGATTATATACAGAACAACATACAACCCTTGTTTACATTGTTAAAAGCTAAGACACAGATATGGGCGCGTCTTCCGCTGGGGGTTTGCGGCCGGATTAACCTCGTAAAAATGGTGTTACTACCTAAGTTTTTGTATATTTTGTGGCATTCTCCAATTTACCTTCCCCTTAAGTTTTTTCTTCAGATAGAAGCTATACTTAAGCCCTTTATTTGGGGATCCAGTAGACATAAGTTGGCATGGCGGAAGCTTAAGAGTCCCGTTGACCTGGGTGGTATGGCTCTCCCAGATTTTAATTTATATTACCTGGCATCACAGTTATCCCACTTCTTTCATCTTCATAGTTTTGATAGGGAGAGATTCCTGGCCCTTCTAGCCCCTGCATGGGCCCATGCATTAGTTGAACCCCTATCCTTGATTCTGGTGGGCGTACGGGGGGCTGAAACCCGGGGGGATAAGACCTCTATGTTATATCAGTATAGGCGAATATGGGAGGTGGTGTCAACCAAATTGGATATACCCTCGCTACATGCATATACGCCGCTGTGGCATAATACCAGTCTCCGTGAGTGTGCCTCTATTCTGGATGCACATGTGTGGGCCCACTATGGAATTTCCTATTTGGTTGATATACTTACCAATGGTGAACTCCAATCTTTTGATGAGTTAAAAGGGCAACACGATCTCCCTAACCATATGTATTTTAGGTACCTGCAGCTTAGGCACGCTTTCGCAGTTCAATTTCCCCGTCCTATTCAAGAATTGACCGTAATCCCAGTCTTGGAGGTGGTAATGGGCTTTGAATCTAAACAACTTATTTCATATATGTATAATGCACTCCTTTTGCCAGAATCAACGGTCTTGGCGTATGCCATCAAGACTAAATGGGAGGGAGATATCGGGACGCTTGAGGATAAGGAATGGGGGGAAGCCTTAGATAACTGCAAATTGGTTTCTCCGAAACTCTCGGATCGCCTGACTCAATTATATATTCTACATAGAGCCTACCTGACACCGGCTGTGGTGGCTACCTATAGTAGCGAGGCTACTGGCCAGTGTCCCATGTGCAGGGTGGAGCGTGGCACCTTTTACCATTTGCTCTGGACATGTACCGAGGTCCAGGGCTTTTGGGAGCAGGTGGTTAGATTTCTACATGATACCATGGGGTCTCCTTTGACCCTGGTTCCGAAATTCTGTTTACTAGGAATACCCCCTGATATTAATATAGATAAATATACCACACTGTTTTTGCATGAGACACTGTTTCTCGCTAGGAAGTGTTTGGCCCGCCGCTGGATGAGAGATTCACCTCCATCTATACAGGACTGGCTCCGGGAGATCAATGTAACCTTGCCCTATAAAAAACTGATCTACTCCCATAGAGGAAGTGTATCCAAGTATAATAAGATATGGGATAGGTGGGTTCAGGCCCCAGAGACGTGCATGCCATCTGAATAAAGCCACATAAGAGATCGTTCTAATTTCAGGGAGTGGTACAGCTGTTTGTTTTCATTCTTTGTGTTTCCTCTGTTTCCTTTCCTTCCCTAGGGAGGGGACGTATTAGTAATGCATATTATTAGTAGTATGTACAAAATGACAGATATCAGTCTACTTGTATTGTGTTCCTCGGCTTCCTTTAATTGCAGTACAGGTTCCTCTATATGAACCCTTGTTTGATATATATGTAAATTAGTTTGGTTTACTCATTCCTTAAAATTTCAAGATGTGTACTGTACAAAGTTGTATAGTTTTTGCTTTGATTTATTACAATAAAGAACTTGTTGAAAAAAAAAAAAAAAAAAAAAAAAAAAATTGCCCGTAAGGCCAGACGCTGGTACAAAAAAGTGTCTGTATACCTATTTCAATTGGCTATTTACAACGCTTTTGTCTTATACAAAGCGTCTGCCGGGACATTATCCTTCTTTCAATTCCAAGAAGAGATAATCAGAGCCCTTCTGTATCCAGCTGGTGCTCCTGCCCCAATTCCCCAACCAGATGCAGTGAGCCGACTGCATGAGAGGCATTTTCCGGAATTCCTCCCGAGTACCCCTTCCCAACGATACCCCCAAAAAAGATGCCGTGTCTGCAGCAAGCGCAGATTTAGGTGTGACACCTGGAATTATTGTCCCGACTGTCCTGACCGACCTAGTCTTTGCCACGGTGACTGTTTCCGTCGCTACCACACACTAGTGGATTATTAGCGTAGGGTACAGCACGGCACAGTTTAGGGCACATTTACACAGGGTCTCAAAAGATGTTCGATGGCTATCGTCATTTTGAGAGACCCGAACCTGGAACTCTAATGTTTTTAAGAAAAAAAAATACATAAAAAAGCCAAAAATAGTTGTCGTCTCAGTCATTTTTTATGTTCTTCTACACTTCCTACTGTACTTTTTACTGTACTTTGTTTGTTTTTCATTCTTTTGTGACGTGTTTCTCTTGCAGGTACTCGTTGGCTGCCACATTGATTTTATATATTCTGACACAAACAGCGTTTGCGCTCAGCATATATGGATACCTTTTCTGGCAGCAGCTGTGGTGATTTTCTGATTTCAGCACTGCAGTTAAAATCCTATTTTGGTATACGTGGTATAGTGTCGTGTATACTCATCATTAAATTAAGTGGGTGGATGTTTGGGCGGTTAATGGTGGCTAATACTACACATTATTCCTGTGCTGATTTCCCACAGTCTGCATGAAAAAAAAAACCTAAATTTTTTTAAAAAGAGTACCTGTCACTACAGATTGCTATCATAGGGGAAATTTAAATTCACTGTAATAACAATAAAAATGATAAAAAAAATGAAAGAAAAGGTGTCAAAATAACATAAAAAAGTAAATAAAAAAAAAATCAAGCCCCCCTGTCCCCCCGTGCTTCCGTGCAAATGCGCACAAGCGTTGGTCTAGTGTCATATGCAAACCGCAATTGCACCATGCATGTGAGGTATCGCCGCGAACGCCCGGTCGAGGGCAGTAATTCTTGCCATAGACCTCCTCTGTAAGTCCAAAGTGGTAACCTGTAAAGACTTTTAAAGGCTTTTAAAACCATACGTAGTTTGTTGCCGCTGCACGTGCTGCACGTGCGCAATTTTTAAAGCATGTCATGTTTGGTGTCTATGTACTCGGCATAAGATCATATTTTAAATTATACCAAACAATTAGGAATTATATAGTGTATTTCTGCATTAAATATAATTTTTTTTTTACGCAAAAATTGCGTTTGGAAAATGTGTGCACAAATACCGTGTGACAAAAACAATTGCAACATCCCCCATTTTGTTCTGTAGGGCCTTTGCTTTAAAAATATATAATGTTTGGGGGTTCAAAGTAATTTTCTTGTAAAAAAAAAATATTTTTTTCATGAAAACAAAAAGTCACAGAAAAGGCTTGGTTTTCAAGTGGTTAGAAGAGTGGGTGATGTGTTGCTAAGATTGAGCATAAAATGCCAGGATTGTTCAAACACCCCCCAAATGACCCCTTTTTGGAAAGTAATTTGCTGAGAGGCATATTGAGTTCATGGAGTATTTTATATTTTGCCCTAAGTTTCAGGAAAATGGCAATTCGTTTTTTTTTTTTTTTACACAAAGTTGTCACTAAATAATATATTGCTCACGCATGCCATGGGTATATGTGAAATGACACCCCAAAATACATTCTGCTGCTTCTCCTGAGTACAGGGATACCCCATGTGTGAGACTTTTTGGCAGTCTAGCTGCGTACAGGACCCCGAAAACCAATCCCCATCTTCAAGTTTTCTAATGGCGTAAATTGCTTATATTACCTCTGCACTACCTGTCACAGTTTCAGAGGCCCCGAAATTTCAAGATAGCACAACCCCCCCCCCAAATTACCCCATTTTGCAAAGTAGACACTCCAAGCTATTAGCTGAGAGGCATGGTGAGACCATGGAATAGTTTATATTTTGCCACAAGTTTCGGGAAAATTATTATTTTTTTTTTTTTTTGTTTTTTTACACAAAGTTGTCAGTAAATGATATAATGCTCACACATGCCATGGGTATATGTGAAATTACATTCCAAAATACATTTTGCTGCTTCTCCTGAGTACAGGGATACCCCATGTGTGAGACTTTGTGGCAGTCTAGCCGCGTAGAGGACCCGGAAAACCACTCCCCACCTTCAGGCTTTCTAAGGGCGTAAATTGTTGATCTCACTCCTTACTACCTATCACACTTTTGAAGGCCATGAAATGCCAAGATGGCCCAACCCCCCCCCCCCCCCAAATGACCCAATTTTGCAAAGTAGACACTCCAATCTATTTGCTGAGAGGAATGGTGAGTATTTTGCATCTCTCATTTTTTTTGGAAGAAAAAACAGGAAATGCATTTTTTTTTTCTCTTTTTTCAATTTCCAAAACTTTGTGACAAAAAGTGAGATCTGCAAAACACTCAACATGCCTCTCTGCAAATAGCTTAGGGTGTCTACTTTCCGAAAAGGGGTCATTTGGGGGGGGGGGGTTGTGCTGTCTTGGCATTTCATGGCCTCCGAAACTGTGATAGGTAGTCAGGAGTGAAATCAACAATTTACGCCCTTGGAAAGCCTGAAAGTGGTGATTGATTTTCGGGGTCCTGTACTCGGCTAAACTGCAAAAAAGTCTCACACATGGGGTATCCCTGTACTCAGGAGAAGCAGCAAAATGTATTTGGGGTGCCATTTCACATATACCCATGGCATGTGTGAGAAATATATCATTTAGTGACAACTTTGTGTAAAAAAACAAAATTAATAATAATATAGTTCCCGGAACTTGTGGCAAAATATAAAATATTCCATGGACTCACCATGCCTCTCAGCAAATAGCTTGGGGTGTCTACTTTGCAAAAAGGGGTCATTTGGGGGGTTTTGTGCTATCTTGAAATTTCAGGGCCTCCGAAACTGTGATGGGTAGTGAGGAGTAAAATCAAAAATTTACGCCATTAGAAAACCTAAAGATGGTGATTGATTTTGGGGGTCCCATACACAGCTAGGCTCCCAAAAAGTCTCACACATGGGGTATCCCCATACTCAGGAGAAGCGGCAAAATGTATTTTGGGGTGTCATTCCATATATATTCATGTCATGTGTGAGAAATTTATCTTTTAGTGACAACAAAAACATTTAAAAAAATTGTAATTTTACCAAAACTTGTGGCAAAATATAAAATATTCCATGGACTCACCATGCCTCTCAGCAAACAGCTTGGGGTGTCTACTTTTTTGTTTTGTAGTATCTTGACATTTCAGGGCCTCCTAAACTGTTATATGTAGTGAGAAAATGCAATGAAAAATGTACGCCCTATGAAATTCTGATGGTGGGGATTGGTTTTCGAGGTCCCGTACACAGCTAGGCTCCCAAAAAGTCTCACATATGTGGTATCCCTGTACTCAGGAGAAGCAGCAGAATATATTTTGGGGTGTAATTACACATATACCCATGGCATGTGTGAGCAATATATCATTTCAATGACAACTTTGTGTAAAAAAAAAAAAAATTGTTTTTTTTTTTAGTCATTTTTCAAACACCTGTGACAAAAAAAAAATGAAATATTCGATGAGCTCAATATGCCTCTCAGGACATTCCTTAGGATGTCTACTTTCCAAAAAGTGGTAATTTGGGGGGGGGGGGGGGGTTGTACTGCCCTGCAATTTTAGCACTTCATGAAATGAGCTAGGCAGTCAGAAATTAAAGCTGCGTAAATTTCAATATTTACACCATAGTTTGTAGATGCTATAACTTTTGCGCAAACCAATAAAAATACGCTCATTGAGATTTTTTTTGTCATGTAGCTAAATACATTTTAACCAAAAAAAATGACATAAATTGAGTATATTGCATATTTTTCAAAAGACAAAGTTAAAAATGTCATTTTTTCTCAAAAATTTCGCTCTTTTTTTATTAATATCGCAAAAAATAAAAAGCGCAGAGGTGATCAAATACCACCAAAAGAAAGCTCTATTTGTGGGAAAAATAAGGACGTAAATTTTGTTTGGGTACCACATTGCATGACCGCACAATTGTCAGTTAAAGTCGCACAGTACCGAAGCACAAAAAGTGGCCTGGACGTAAGACAGCAAAATCCTCCGGTGGTAAAGTGGTTAAAGGTGCTTCTTTTTATTACTAGTGAGAGAGGTGTGTTCCTTCCTTACCAATATGGGAACAGTAGCAGAGAGTCAGAGACTTGTCAGTTCTTGATTTGCCTGAGGGATTTGCTCTATGGGAGTGTTTCAATTATTCTTCACCGCGTGATTTATTTATTTTTTATTTATTGATGATTATATTTGCCAGTTTTATCTGTGCTTCCCTTTGTTATTGTCTTATATACGAGAGCAACCGCATCACCACTAAATCTTCCACATAGTAGCAAAAATGGCTCACTGGAATGCTGAAGAGAAAACTGACATCACTACATAATGGGCCAAAGTTGACCAGGAAAAAATTGGTGTTGAAGCTGTTTAGTAGGCAGGGTGTTTATTTTATTTGCACTTTTAAAGTCACAATTTACAATTTATTTATGCAGCAACATATAATTATACATACATACATTACATATACATATATATATATATATATATATATATATATATATATTTTTTTTTTTTTTCTTTTAGTGATCGACCGATATCGGTTTTTCATTACCGATACCGTTATTTTGGAAATTGCATATCGGTATTAGCCGATATGGGCCAATATTTTGAACATTTAAAATTTTGCAAAATAAACACAATTTTCAACACAAATCTGTTGCTGAACATGTTAAAGTTTGTTTATTAACATTTTTAACATTAAGGGCTTGTTCTTCACACCTTAAAGCGGAGTTCCGGCCATGAAAAAAATTTTCAATAAAAATACCCCCGGGACAGTCAGGGCTAGTACATTCCACAATGGATAGAATCTGTACTGTCCCGGGTCGCACTTACCTGCAAGAAGAAATACTCACCTCCAGCGTTGCCATCTCGGATGTGGGCAGCTGAAGCCAGCGCGATCCTCTTCTGCGTCCTGTTCCGTGTCCTCTTCTCCCAGAATGCCCCGGCACCGGCCCCACTCGTCACTTCCGGTGTGGCGCCGCATTCCTCCACAGCTTCTGGGCATGCCCAGAAGCTGTTTAGCAGGGAATGCGGCGCCGCACCGGAAGTGACGAGTGGGGCCGGTGCCGGCGCATTGATTCCTGGGAGCGTTGACGTTCAGCTCCCAGGAATTTTTGCAAACCGGAAGTGACGGCACGGGCCGCGGCCGCCAAGGGAGGAAGTGGAAGAAAGGTGAGTATATTTTTCTACAATAACAAGGTAAGTAAAAAAAAAAAATCATAACAATCCATTTCCTTTTCAGGTGCCGAAAAGCAAGTGGATGGCCACAAAATCGATTATGTTGATTTTGTGGCCGGAACTCCGCTTTAACTGCATGAAAACTGATAGGAAAACCACACTTGCAGGGACATCATCTGATTGTGAATGATGCATAAACTGCTGCAGTAATGCACTCACTCACTGCAATAATTTAAAATTACTACTGCAGTGCAGTCAGTGCAAAACTGCTAAAAAAAAGCTACACAAACAGCTAGACAGTGGATTGGAGTCAGTGGACTACCGCTGCAGTAGTGCACTCACTGCAATGATTTTAAATCACTACTGCAGTCAGTGCAAATTAAATTGCTAGAAAAAAAAGCTAGACAACAACAAACAGCTAGACAGTGGATTGGAGGAGTCAGTGGACTACTGCTGCAGTAGTGCATTTACTGCAATTATTTTAAATCACTACTGCAGTCAGTGCAAATTAAACTGCTAGAAAAAAAGCTAGACAACGACAACAGCTAGACCAGGGGTGGGCAAACTTTTTGACTCTAGGGCCGCAATGGGTTCATATATTGGACCCGGGGGCCGGACCAAGAGTAGATGGCAAAAAACGCTGTAAAAAATTGCGTGACTTTGAGGTCACAAAAGTGTGAAAGGGGCCTTCAGTAATTAAGGTATAGTGTGCCCCCTTTCAATGCAGAGTGACCAGCGTGCCCCCTTTCAATGCAGTGACCAGTGTGCCCCCTTTCAATGCAGAGAGACCAGCGTGCCCCTTTTCAATGCAGAGAGACCAGCGTGCCCCCTTTCAATGCAGAGAGACCAGCGTGCCCCCTTTCAATGCAGAGAGACCAGCGTGCCCCCTTTCAATGCACAGTGACCAGCGTGCCCCCTTTCAATGCACAGTGACCAGCGTGCCCCCTTCAATGCAGTGACCAGCGTGCCCCCTTTCAATGCACAGTGACCAGCGTGCCCCCTTTCAATGCACAGTGACCAGTGTGCCCCCTTCAAAACAGTGACCAGTGTGCCCCCTTCAAAACAGTGACCAGCGTGCCCCTTCAATGCAGTGACCAGCGTGCCCCCTTCAATGCAGTGACCAGCGTGCCCCCTTTCAATGCACAGTGACCAGCGTGCCCCCTTTCAATGCACAGTGACCAGTGTGCCCCCTTCAAAACAGTGACCAGCATGCCCCCTTCAATGCAGTGACCAGCGTGCATGCCCCCTTCAATGCAGAGACCAGCGTGCGTGCCCCCTTCAATGCAGAGACCAGCGTGCATGCCCCCTTCAATGCATAGACCAGCGTGCGTGCCCCCTTCAATGCAGAGACCAGCGTGCGTGCCCCCTTCAATGCAGAGACCAGCGTGCGTGCCCCCTTCAATGCAGAGACCAGCGTGCATGTCCCCTTCAATGCACAGTGACCAGTGTGCCCCCTTCAAAACAGTGACCAGCATGCCCCCTTCAATGCAGTGACCAGCGTGCATGCCCCCTTCAATGCAGAGACCAGCGTGCGTGCCCCCTTCAATGCAGAGACCAGCGTGCATGTCCCCTTCAATGCAGAGACCAGCATGCATGCCCCCTTCAATGCAGAGACCAGCGTGCGTGCCCCCTTCAATGCAGAGACCAGTGTGCGTGCCCCCCTTTAATGCAGAGACCAGCGTGCGTGCCCCCTTCAATGCAGGGACCAGCGTGCATGCCCCCCTTCAATGCAGAGACCAGCGTGCGTGCCCCCTTCAATGCAGAGACCAGCGTGCGTGCCCCCTTCAATGCAGTGTGCCCCCCCCCCGAGACCAGTGCACTTACCTGCAGCAGCAGTGGATTGGAGTCAGTGGACTACTGCTGCAGTAGTGCACTCACTGCAATGATTTTAAATCACTACTGCAGTGACTGCACTGCAGTAATGATTAAAAAATTTTGCAGCAGTGAGTGGCGCACTACTGCAGCAGTAGTCCACTGACTCCAATCCACTGTCTAGCTTTTTTTCTAGCAGTTTTGCACTGACTGCAGCGCATTCATTGCAAAACTGATAGAAAAAAAGCTAGATGGTGGAATGGATTGGAGTGGAGTGGACACTAGTACTGTACAACTACACTTTCAATACTCCCAGTTAAGTAGAACAATATTATAGTGCAGAAAGAATAACATTTCAGCATGTTCACCAGTTAAACAGCTTCTGTTTTTTTCATAAATTGCTGCCACTTCACTAAAAACATGCTCACTTGGTACCAGGGAAGGAGGAGCAGAAAGGTATCTTCTAACATTAGAAGCAAGTCTTTTGTAGCGTGCCTCATTTTCTTTCCACCACTGAAGAGAATCACCACTTCTTCTGTCAATTACTGGTTTCTTCAAATAAAGATGAAGTTAATCATCTGGGCTCATTATTACAGATTCAGAAGAATCCTCCGCATGAGGCCCCAATAAAACACTGAACATGGCATCTATTCGACCGTGATGAAGTTTCTCTTCTGTCCGTTGTCTTTTTGGACATTTTTCTCTTTTTGAAGCATCCTGCTCTTCCACATTAGGAACCTGCTCTTCTTGACTTTTCTTTTCGGCAGGAACCTCCTGCACCTCCTGTTGAATATCTTCTGTCAGCCATTGTTTTGCCTTGTCCAATACATCATCAGAAGAGGAAATGATGGTTCTTGTATCGGGGATCCAAAAGACATGCAAGCGCAACATTTTTATTCTCTTCATGCTTCTCAAAACGTTTGCCGAGGCTGTCCCTCATGGCCTGCCTACATGTTTTAGTGCCAAGTGTGTTGGGTCCTTCATTCTCTTGAATAAGCATCTTCAGCACTCTCACACATGGGATGACAGATGATACAGATGAGTCGTAATGACTCGCCTCTAGTGTCACTTCTTTCCTATATGGGGAGGAGGGTCTCAATGACATTGGCTACAATGTCCCACTGATCAGCAGTAGGACAAGAATATACTCCATATTCATCTGAATACTGTATATGGTAAGAGCTTGCTTCTGCTCCAGCATTCTTTGCAGCATATGAAGTGTTGACTTCAATTGTGTTGGAACAGCATTAATCAAGTTGTGTTTGGGTAGGCCAAGGTCTTCCTGAATGCACCTCAGCCACTGATTGGCAAGGATTGAATGGTGTAAATGGCCTGCGCACCTCTTCAGCATGCTAATTATTTCAAGCAAAGCTCTCCGGTTTAACAGAACATGATTTACCACAAGTTGGAGGGTGTGTGCCATTCAACTGCGGTCTGACACTTCAGCAAGTCTCATTCCTTTCACCATGTTCGCTGTCTCGAAGAACAAGCATCACTTGGTATTTGGTGATTCCCCATTCTTCTAGCATGCCTAGAAACCTTTCTCTAATCTACTCCCCAGTGTGGGATCCTTGCATCACTTTTGTATTCAACACCAAATGCCTTCTTGTCCATACGCTGTCAATGAAGTGGCATGTAAGACTCATTAGTGATTCTGTTTGTCCTGATCAGCAGTCAGTCGTGAATGAGAGTGAGTTGCCAGCATTCTCTGGTTTCAGCATAGCCTTTACTTTCTCAATGACCTTTTGGTTATTCTTTCCCAGCATTTGGGTTCGATAATACTTGTCACTCTTCAGTGTGTATCTTGGCTCAACTATGGACATCAACCACTTAAATCCAGAGTCAGACACCATTGTAAATGGCTGGTTATAAGTGACCATCATCTCTGTGATTACTCTTAGAGATGGCCTTACGTTTCGCCCAGGGGTCGGTTCGCGGCGAACTTTGCTCGTTCGCTGTTTGCTGAACATGCGAAAATATGGCAATATTCGCGACCACCATATTCTTTTACATTGTGAAGAACTTTGACCCATGACACATCCATCAGGTGGTACAGGACAGCCAATTGAGACATTTCAGCACATGGACATACCCCCTACCTTATAAATAGACCTGATCTGGCTGCCATTTTACATTCTGTCTTCTGTCAGTGTAGGGAGAAGTTGCTGTGTGGAGCAGGGACAGACTGTTAGTGACACAAATCACTAGCTTATAAGTCCACAAAAGTCCTTTTAAGGACTGGTATAGGTGTACTATTGTTTGGTGTGCAGTATATAGGGGTGTAATACACTTATAATATACTTTCTAATATAGAAAGCATATTATAGTGGATTTGTATTGTGCAGCATTGTGACTGGTCAGCGGTTCTGCAGCGTTACTACAACTACAAAGAGTGACAAATGGAATTAGAAAAAAGTATTATAACTGGTGTGATATACCAGTCGCCCCCCCAAAAACTACAGATTGAAGCGGAGTGTTATATAATATACTTTCATAAAAGTGTATTTGGGTACTGCAGAAATTGTGCCTCTTTCGCTGCGTTACCTCTGCTACACACAGTGACAAAAGTTATTGGAAATGTTTTTTTATAACTGGTGTGATAGACCAGTGGCCCCCCAAAATGACATATTGAAGCGGGGTGTTATATACCTTCTTCCACATATACTGCGCTTCTTCTTACACTGATACTTACTTCTGTATCCTGTGAATGCCTAATGTACCTCCAGCCACAGAATGCAAAGTTCTTTGCTGTCAGGTGAACGCCTGTGAGCTAATTTTTGGGGCCTGTAATGGCCGACACTTACTTCTGTATCCTGTTAATGCCTAATGTACCACCAGCCACAGAATATGAAGTTCTTTGCTGTCAGGTGAACGCCTGTGGGCTAATTTTTGGGGCCTGTAATGGTCAACATTTCTGTATCCTGTGAATGCCTAATGTACCTCCAGCCACAGAATACAAAGTTCTTTGCTGTCAGGTGAACGCCTGTGGGCTAATTTTTGTGGCCTGTAATGGCCGACACTTACTTCTGTATCCTGTGAATGCCTAATGTACTTCCAGCCACAGAATACAAAGTTCTTTGCTGTCAGGTGAATGCCTGTTGGCTAATTTTTGGGGCCTGTACTGGCCGGCACTTACTTCTTTATCATGCCTCATTTTTCAGACTGGAATTGAAAATCAATGGGTCTGTAAACGTTCCGCTAAATTTTAGAACGGATGCGGACCCATTTTACAGATGTGTGAATGGACCCTATATGTATTTGACATGTATTTACCGGCTGCTGTCAATTCTGGCTGATTTAGGCCGCGCTATTACACTAATACCAAGCAATATTACAAAAAACGAAATAAACGTTATAACTGTATAAACGATTTATATAACTTATAAAAAAAAATAAAAAATGTTATGGCAACTTTTCCAATAACAGGATCATCTCCTGCACCCCCTTCATAGCCTGGCGGTGACTCTCCTCCATGGCCTTCATGCGCTCCTGAATTGACGAAATTTTGCAAATAAAAAAAGAATGCTTGTCGATCGCAGATTCGCTTAATACTTCTGGTATGTCAGTGTCCATGTTGTGGGACTATGTGTGCACAGCTAGTAAGTATTTTGTGGCTGCAAATATGACCTGGAGGTTTTTCATGTTTGTCTGCGAACCTGCGGTTCGCGAACATTTGATCGCGTTCGCGAACCATCCCATCAGATGTTCGTCCATCACTAATCACTCTGTCCAGCAGTTGGGATCTTCCATCCGATTTTAGCCACCTGTTTATTTCTGAAACATCTGTTATTGTTGCCTGGGATAGTAATGTTTCACCTTTTGATTCATTTTGTTTTTTCTGTGCTGCATGATATAATTCAACATGAAGAACTTTTAGATGGGCCCAAAGATTTGATGTATTTTTGGTTTTTGCAGTTATTGATCCCATGCTTACATTGTTTGTGCATGTGTTGCACACTGCTGCTGCTTTTCCTGGAGATGGAGATGAGAAATAGTCCCAGACCACACTTTTTCAATTTTTCTATCTGCATCCATCTCCATTGAAATTTTAAAGACACTACTGAAATTGAATATATATTCTTTAAAAAAACTGTCTGGCTGGCACCCTGTGGTGATGAGTAGAGATGGCCTTGCGGTTCGCCCGGCAGTCGGTTCGCTACCCGCCAAATTTTCGGACACATGGCGTCGTTCGTGACGGCCATATTTGTTTACATTGGGGAGAACTTTGACCCAAGACACAGCCGTCAGGTGGAACGGGACAGCCAATTGAAACATTCCAGCACATGGACAGTCCCCCTACCCTATAAATAGACCTGACCTGGCGGCCATTTCACATTCCGTTTTCTGCCAGTGTAGGGAGAGGTCTGCTGTGCTCGTCAGGGAGAGTTTGCTAGACACATATAGCACTGTGAAGATCCACAAAAGTCCTTTCCAGGGCTGGTATTTCAGTATAGGCCTTCTACACTCTCTTTTCAAGTTAGGGACAGGTATCCTGTGGTTGCTTTAGGGGCAGTTAGAGATCGGCTGCAGTCACAAATCGCTCTGTCAATGTCCACAAAAATCCTTCTCAGGGCTGGTATTTCGGTATAGGTCTAGTATCTTTTGAGCTTAGGGAGAGGTATCCTGTGGTTGCTGTAGGGGCAGTTAGAGCTCGGCTGCAGTCGCACAGAAATCGCTTTGTCAATGTCCACAAAAGTAATTTAAAATGCTCCAATGTCGTTTTAGGGTCTATTACAGTCTCTTTAACATGAGGGCCAGGTATCCAGTGGTTGCTTTAGGGGCAGTTAGATATCGGCTGCAGTCGCACAGAAATCGCTTTGTCAATGTCCACAGAAGTCATGTAAAGGGCTGCAAATTTTTTGGTCTTGCTGTGCAGTGCACTAAAAAATGGGGGGGGGGGGGTAATCCACAGTATAATTTACTTTGTAGAAAGCATATTCTAGTGAATTAGTACTATTATTGTGCACTGTGCAGCATTGTGACAGGTGTGGTGGTGAGACTGAGCGTTTCAGCAGCAACACTACACACAGTGACAAAAGCACTTATAATGTATTATAACTGGTGTGATAGACCAATTGCCCCCCCCCCCCCAATGCCACATATTGAAGTGGGGTGTTATCTGAGTAAACTTTCAAGTGTATTTGTGTCAAGCAACAATATTGCCTAGTTTGCTGAGTGAAGTCTGGTACACACTGCGCCAAACTCTATGGCCAATTTTTTGAACTGGTGTGCTACACCAATGCCACATATTGAAGTGGGGTGTTATTTAACAGTATAATTTTCTAAGAGTGTATTTTAGTCCTGCAAACATTTGGCCTCTTTTGCTGTGTTAACTCTGCTACACACAGTGACAACAGATACTGCCCAATTATTTGTAGAACTGGTGTAATAAACCTGTGCGCCCCCCCCCAATGCCACATATTGAAGTGGGGTGTTCTCTGAGTAAACTTTTTCAAGTGTATTTGTGTCATGCAACAATATTGCCTAGTTTGCTGAGTGAAGTCTGGTACACACAGCGCCTAACTCACTGGCCAATGTTTTCAACTGGTGTGCTACACCAATGCTCCCCCCCCCCCAATGCCACATATTGAAGTGGGGTGTTCTCTGAGTAAGCTTTTTCAAGTGTATTTGTGTCATGCAACAATATTGCCTAGTTTGCTAAGGGGAAGTCTGGTACACACAGCACCAAACTCACTGGCCAATTTTTTGAACTGGTGTGCTACACCAATGCTCCCCCCCCCCCCCAATGCCACATATTGAAGTGGGGTGTTCTCTGAGTAAGCTTTTTCAAGTGTATTTGTGTCATGCAACAATATTGCCTTGTTTGCTGAGTGAAGTCTGGTACACACAGCGCCAAACTCACTGGCCAATTTTTTGAACTGGTGTGCTACACCAATGCTCCCCCCCAATGCCACATATTGAAGTGGGGTATTATTTAACAGTATACATTTCTAAGAGTGCAAACATTTGGCCTCTATTGCTGTGTTAACTCTGCTACACACAGTGACAACAGTTACTGGCCAATTATTTGTAGAACTGGTGTAATAAACCTGTGCCCTCCCCCCCCCCCATGCCACATATTGAATTGAGGTGTTATTTAACAGTATACTTTTCTAAGATTGCATTTTAGTCCTGCAAACATTTGGCCTCTTTTGCTGTGTTAACTCTGCTACACACAGTGACAACAGTTACTGGCCAATTATTTGTAGAACTGGCGGACTGATGGACCGGCAGATAGGGAGGAGAGGCAGGCAGAACTTGCATTGCAGAAGAGGTAGAAAGCAAACTGCAAATGTTGTGTGCGACAACGGTGCCAATCTACTGAACGCGCTGAAACAGGGCAAAATAACACACGTGCCATGCATGGCACACATCCTGAACTTGGTGGGGCAGCGATTCTTTGCCAAATACCCTGGGGTCCAGGACGTCTTGCGGCAGGCCAGGAAAATCTTGGGCCATTTCCGAAGATCTTACACAGCCATGGCTCGCCTTGCTGAGATTCAGCGGCGACACAACCTGCCCCTCAGGCGTCTTATTTGTGACTGCTTGACGAGATGGAACTCAACGTTGCATATGCTCGATAGGCTGCTCCAGCAGAGACGTGCAGTTAATGACCACCTGTTCGAACTCGGAGGCAGGACAGGTTCTGGGGAGCTTGGGTATATTTCACCTCGCCAGTGGCTGCTCATGCAGGATGCATGCAGACTTCTGCGGCCATTCGATGAGATCACCAAACTGGTCAGTCACGGCCAGTGCGCCATAAGTGACATCATACCTTACGCCTTCTTTCTGGAGCGTGCATTGCGTCGTGTCATTGATCAAGCCGTCGAGGAGCAGGAGCAGGAAGATCAGGAAGTCGCAATGTTGAATGAATTCCCAGGGGGTGCTACTCCATCTGAGACAAATCAACAGCAGGAGTCTGAAGAGGAGTCAGAGGAGGAGGAGGATGATGCTGGGGGGATGAGGAGGAGCAAGAAGAGCATGCTTTAAACCTTTCTGGGATCCCTTGTGTTATCCGTGGATGGGGGGAGGGGAACGAGGACGACATTATCCTGGATGATGAGCTGGAAGCAGGCCACTATACCGCTTCCAGGTTAGTGGGAATGGGGGCCTACATGCTGCAGTGTTTTAAGGGGGACCCCCGTATAAAACGCATAAAGGCCAAGGACCTGTAGTGGGTGGCAACGTACTTAGACCCCCGGTACAAACACAAAATGGCGGAAATGTTACCACAAAAACAGAGGGCAGAATGCAGCACTTCCAGGCCTTGCTGCGGGAAATGCTGCATTCTGCTTTTCCGTGCGCTGGCAGAGGAATTTCCAGTCACAGAGAGACAGTTGCGGGTAGCAATCCAACAGCGCCAGCAAGAAGAGGGCGGTTTGAAGATGTCTTGGTCACTTCAGATATGAGATCCTTCTTTCAGCCGAACCATTGACAGCTGTACTCCGGATCCAGCATGAGGGAACGCCTAGACCGACAAGTGTCCGACTACATCGGGTTAACGGCCGATGTGGACGCTCTGAGGAGTGATGAACCCCTGGACTACTAGGTGGGCAGGCTTGACCTCTGGCCAGAGCTTGCACAATTTGCAATGGAAATGTTGGCTTGCCCCCCATCCAGTGTCCTGTCCGAAAGGACGTTCAGCGCAGCAGGGGGGATCGTGACCGATAAGCGCACTCGCCTAGCTCATGACAGTGTAGACAACCTCACACTGTAAGCTGATGGCAGGAAGGAGCCGGAAGAAGGAAGGAAGCAGAGTGGGCGGAGCAACTATCGGCGGCGAGGGAGCTGTGGAGGAAGAGCCGCAGGGGACCCGTGCGGGGGGAGCCACACTAGGGAGCCGCAGGGAGCCGCGCTAGGTTACCGGGAAACCGGGCGCGGGTGCGGAGGACCCCGGGGACCAAGGCAGAGAGCGGCGGTGGAGGTCGGACACCGCTGCACCGTACTGAGGAGAGGAAGAGTGAGTGTTCCAGGAGGTGAGTGTTCCAGGAAGCAGGGGAAGAGGAGGAGGAGACCGTGTGGCAGCAGCTGTGAGTAAGGCAGCAGCTGCAAACAAGGAGAAGGAGAAAGCTGTGTGACTGTGCTCTGTGAACCAATAGCTGTGTGACTGTGATTACTGTTTAACCATGCTCTGCGACTGATAGCTGTGTAACTGTGCTCTGCGACTGATTGCTTTGTAACCATGCTCTGCCACTGATTCCTGTGAAACCGTGCTCTGTGACTAATTGCTGTGCAACCGTGCTCTGCGACTGATTGCTGTGCAACCTGCTCTGTGACTGATTGCTGTGCAACCGTGCTCTGTGACTGATTGCTGTGCAACCGTGCTCTGCGACTGATTGCTGTGCAACCGTGCTCTGTGACTGATAGCTGTGTAAACGTGCTCTGCGACTGATTGCTGTGTAGCTGTGCTCTGCGACTGATTGCTGTGTAACCATGCTCTGCGACTGCTGTGCAACTGTGCTCTGCGACTGATTGCTGTGCAACCGTGCTCTGAGACTGATTGCTGTGTAACTGTGCTATGCGACTGATCCCTGCATAACTGTGCTCTGCGACTGATTGCTGTGTAACTGTGCTCTGCGACTGATTGCTGTATAACCGTGCTCTGCGACTGATTGCTGTGCAACCGTGCTCTGCCACTGATTGCTGTGTAACTGTGCTCTGCGACTGATTGCTGTGTAACCGTGCTCTGCGACTGATAGCTGTGTAACTGTGCTCTGCGACTGATTGCTGTGCAACCGTGCTCTGCGACTGATTGCTGTGCAACCGTGCTCTGCCACTGATTGCTGTGTAACTGTGCTCTGCGACTGATTACTGTTTAACCATGCTCTGCGACTGATAGCTGTGTAACTGTGCTCTGCGACTGATTGCTTTGTAACCGTGCTCTGCCACTGATTCCTGTGAAACCGTGCTCTGCGACTAATTGCTGTGCAGCCGTGCTCTGCGACTGATTGCTGGGTAACTGTGCTCTGCGACTGATTGCTGTGCAACCGTGCTCTGCGACTGATTGCTGTGCAACCGTGCTCTGCGACTGATTGCTGTGCAACCGTGCTCTGCGACTGATTGCTGTGCAACCGTGCTCTGCGACTGATAGCTGTGTAAACGTGCTCTGCGACTGATTGCTGTGTAGCTGTGCTCTGCGACTGATTGCTGTGTAACCATGCTCTGCGACTGCTGTGCAACTGTGCTCTGCGACTGATTGCTGTGCAACCGTGCTCTGAGACTGATTGCTGTGTAACTGTGCTATGCGACTGATCCCTGCATAACTGTGCTCTGCGACTGATTGCTGTGTAACTGTGCTCTGCGACTGATTGCTGTGTAACCGTGCTCTGCGACTGATTGCTGTGCAACCGTGCTCTGCGACTGATTGCTGTGCAACCGTGCTCTGCCACTGATTGCTGTGTAACTGTGCTCTGCGACTGATTGCTGTGTAACCGTGCTCTGCGACTGATAGCTGTGTAACTGTGCTCTGCGACTGATTGCTGTGCAACCGTGCTCTGCGACTGATTGCTGTGCAACCGTGCTCTGCCACTGATTGCTGTGTAACTGTGCTCTGCGACTGATTACTGTTTAACCATGCTCTGCGACTGATAGCTGTGTAACTGTGCTCTGCGACTGATTGCTTTGTAACCGTGCTCTGCCACTGATTCCTGTGAAACCGTGCTCTGCGACTAATTGCTGTGCAGCCGTGCTCTGCGACTGATTGCTGGGTAACTGTGCTCTGCGACTGATTGCTGTGCAACCGTGCTCTGCGACTGATTGCTGTGCAACCATGCTCTGTGACTGATAGCTGTGTAAATGTGCTCTGCGACTGATAGCTGTGTAAACGTGCTCTGCGACTGATTGCTGTGTAACCGTGCTCTGCGACTGATTGCTGTGCAACCGTGCTCTGTGACTGATTGCTGTGTAGCCGTGCTCTGCGACTGATAGCGATCTGTGACTGACTGACTGTGCCCTGCGACTGTGCCCTGCGACTGACTGTGCCCTGTGACTGACTGTGCCCTGCGACTGAAAGTGCCCTGCGACTGACGGTGCCCGGTGACTGACTGAGCGTTCTCTGCGACTGAGTACCTGGGAAGACTGGTAAGTATCTTTGCGACTGGTGAGTATCTTTGCGACTGGTGAGTATCTTTGCGACTGGTGAGTATCTTTGCGACTCGTGAGTATCTTAGTGACTAGTGAGTACATTAGCGACTGGTGAGTACCCCAGGTTTAGTACCAGGGGTGATAGAGGTAGTGTAGGTAAGGAATAGCAGGTCGTTAACATTATCCCCATAGAGTAGTGGGTAATAATGTCCGACAGGATTGCGGATGCCACTCAGTGCACTTCTTGCGCCATGTATGAGTTCCTTGATGAACCAATCGAGGGCGAATACTGCTGTGCAAGATGTGAGCGACTTGTTGCTCTGGAAGTCCAGATCCTGGATCTAGAAAACACAATGGCAACACTGCGTTGCATCAACAACCTGGAAAGTAGCTTGGACATTACCCATCCGGAGCTGACAGGGGCCAGCATAGAGGAGGAAGGAGTAGAGGAGACGCAGGCATAAGTGGGTGACCGTTAGGAAGGGTAGTGGGAAGAGTGTCAGGGAGGCCAGTCCTGAGTTGGTACACCCTAACAAATTTGCCAAGTTGCAGGTTGAGGGGGATATCAGCTCAGGGGTGGCAGTACTGGAGCAGGCGCCCTCCCCCAGCTGCCAGGGGAGTGGTGGCTCCAGGAAGAAGGGGGGCAGTGACTCAGGAAAGGTTAGACAGGTTGTGGTAGTTGGGGACTGAATTATCAAGAGGACAGAGAGGGCAATCTGTCGAAAAGATCTCGGTAGCCGAACAGTATGTTGTTTACCGGGTGCTCGAGTTTGGCACATCGCGGATCTGGCAGACAGATTATTGTACGGGGCTGGGGATGACCCAGTGACCCAGTGGTCATGGTGCATGTGGGCACTAATGACAAATTAAAGGAAGGTGGAGGATCCTAAAGAATGATTTCACTGACTTAGGTAATAGACTGAGGAATAGGACCTCCAAGGTGGTTTTCTCTGAAATACTGCCTGTACCTCGAGCCACACAAGAGAGGCAGAAGGAGATTAGGGAATTTAACAAGTGGCTGAGGAATTGGTGTAGGAAGGAGGGGTTTGGGTTCCTGGAGAACTGGGCTGACTTCTCAGTTGGCTACCGGCTCTTTAGTAAGGATGGGCTGCACCTTAATGGGGACGGTACAGCTCTTTTGGGGAGAAAGATGGCCACCAAGTTGGAGGGGCTTTTAAACTAGGAGACGGGGGGGAGGGCTCGGAAGTAGAGTCAGTCAGGAGGGAGCAAAGGACAGAAGGCAGTTGTAGAGTCAGCAGCGACGGTAGTTCCATAACGTCAATTGGTAGGTCGGTGCGGGAAAACCTCCGACCAAACAGGAATAAACATAATCACCATTCACGATTAACTTCCGTAAAACTAAGAGGGGTATATGCTAATGCCAGGAGCCTAGCTAATAAAATGGATGAGTTGGAAATGTTAACACATGAGGATGACATAGACCTTGTGGGAATAACGGAGACTTGGTTCAACCCCTCACATGACTGGCTGGCCAATATTCAAGGATATTCGGTGTACTGGAAGGACAGGGTAGGAAAAAGAGGGGGAGGGGTACGTCTCTATGTCAAAAATAATGTAAGGGTGATAGAGAGGAGTGACATTACGGAAGGGATGAGTATGGATTAAGAATCCGTGTGGGTAGAAGTCCATAGGGAAGGAGAAAAGGGAAAAGTAATTGTGGGGGTTTGCTATAGGCCACCTAACCAAGGGGAGGAGGTAGAGCTGGAATTTTTAGCACTAATGGGTAAAGTGGCAAAATTGGGATCAGTCATCATATTGGGGGACTTCAATTATCCCGACATTGACTGGGATGAGGGGACTGCACACTCACAGAAGGCCCGTCTATTCACGGAAACCTTACAGGATAACTACATGTCACAGTTGGTGGATTCTCCCACTAGAGAAAATGCAGTCCTGGATCTATTGATCACTAATGACCCAGACCTAATCTCAGAGGTAGGAGTCCAGGACAACCTGGGCTCTAGCGATCACAGGATGATCACATTTAGTGTAAATAACAATATAACAAGGGAAGTGGGGAACATAAGAACCCTAAACTTCAGAAGGGCAAACTTTCCAAAATTTTACTCATTGATGGAAAGGGTAAACGGGGACCAAACCCTGGGATCACTGCCCATAGAGGAAAAATGGGAATGCTTTAGGAACATATTAAGCAAATGCATCTTGCAGTGCATTCCTATGGGAAATAAGTTTAAAAGAGACAAAGCCAAACCTGGCTGGCTAAACCGTAACGTTAAAAAATGTATTAGGGGAAAAAAATTGGCCTTCAAGAAATATAAATCAGAGGGCACAGTATCAGCTTTCCAGCAATACAAGAAAGGCAAATAAGAAAAGTAAATACGAAATCAAAATGGCTAAAATCAACTTTGAGAGACAAATAGCGAAGGATACTAAAAAAAAACCAAAGAAATTCTTTAAATATATCAACAGCAAAAAAACTAGGGCAGAGCATATTGCACACATAATTAACGATGATGGGAGGATGGTTACAGAGGACACTGAAAAAGCAACCGTGCTGAATGCTTTTTTCTCGTCAGTCTTTACACAGGAAACGGAGGGGTACACTGACCATGACTGTATGGTTAGTAGTAATACACAGGACTTGCCACTATGGCTAACAGAGGGTGAAATCAGGGAAAGGCTACATAAACTTAACACAAACAAATCACAAGGCCCCGATGGGGTACATCTGAGAGTACTCAAGGAACTCAGTAAGGTTATATCTAGACCACTGTTCCTGATCTTTGCTGACAGTATTAGGACAGGAGATGTACCTGGGGATTGGAGGAAAGCTAACGTGATTCCGATTTTCAAAAAGGGGCAGAGGCATATCCCGGGAAATTATAGGCCTGTCAGTTTGACATTGATAGCATGTAAACTTCTGGAGGGGATGATAAGGGACTATATCGTAGAGTTTTCTAAAGACAACAACATCATCAGTAGGGATGATCGAACGGTTCGGGTCAACCATCGGTTCGACCCGAACATTGACTGTTCGAGGTTCGGCCGAATTCCGAACTTTTTGCTGAAAAAGTTCGGAATTCAGCAACCAGAACCAACCAAAATGCAATGGGACAGGAACTGGGCTTTAAAACCCTGTGATTGGACCAGAACCATCAGTAAAAGCCAATCAAGGGGGCAGGAGAATGCTAGGAATGTGATTGGAGTGACTAGGGGGTCCAGAGGCCAATCATTAGTGAATACGCCCCCCAGTATATAAGATAGCCCCGCCAAATCTCTACCATTTTAATACAGGGCTGTGGAAGAGAGTGGAAGCAGTTCTGTTACTTCTGCTTCAAAGTGTCATTTAGCAATTATTAATGTGAGGAAAGGGATATCTAGTGTAGTTAGGGTACTATTTTACACTATAGTTAGATTTAATAATCTAGTTTCTGTAGGGAAAGTGTTAAGTGTAAGGGGACCGTAGTGTAGTGTAGGGTTAACTGACTCTGACTGCTATGGCAGGGTGACAAAACCCTTCCATGTCAGGGTGACTGCTGTAGAGAAAAGATTGTTTCTCTTAGAACACTTATAAACCCAGATAGTGGCTTCGTCCCTGTCACCCGGCTTTTGGTTTCAGGCGTTTATAGGGCTTTTTTGAGGACATGTTTGGAGTCAGGCATGACATCTGAACTTCTGTGTAGGGGTATATATACACACACACATGTATGTATATATACACATACACATACAGTGCCTTGCAAAAGTATTCGGCCCCCTTGAACTTTGCGACCTTTTGCTACATTTCAGGCTTCAAACATAAAGATATAAAACTGTAATTTTTTGTGAAGAATCAACAACAAGTGGGACAATCATGAAGTGGAATGAAATTTATTGGCTATTTCAAACTTTGTTAACAAATAAAAAACTGAAAAATTGGGAGTGCAAAATTATTCAGCCCCTTTACTTTCAGTGCAGCAAACTCTCTCCAGAAGTTCAGTGAGGATCTCTGAATGATCCAATGTTGACCTAAATGACTAATGATGATAAATAGAATCCACCTGTGTGTAATCAAGTCTCCGTATAAATGCACCTGCACTGTGATAGTCTCAGAGGTCCGTTTAAAGCGCAGAGAGCATCATGAAGAACAAGGAACACACCAGGCAGGTCCGAGATACTGTTGTGGAGAAGTTTAAAGCCGGATTTGGATACAAACAGATTTCCCAAGCTTAAAACGTCCCAAGGAGCACTGTGCAAGCGATAATATTGAAATGGAAGGAGTATCAGACCACTGCAAATCTACGAAGACCTGGCCGTCCCTCTAAACTTTCAGCTCATACAAGGAGAAGACTGATCAGAGATGCAGCCAAGAGGCCCATGATCACTCTGGATGAACTGCAGAGATCTACAGCTGAGGTGGGAGACTCTGTCCATAGGACAACAATCAGTCGTATACTGCACAAATCTGGCCTTTATGGAAGAGTGGCAAGAAGAAAGCCATTTCTTAAAGATATCCATAAAAAGTGTCGTTTAAAGTTTGTCACAAGCCACCTGGGAGACACACCAAACATGTGGAAGAAGGTGCTCTGGTCAGATGAAACCAAAATCAAACTTTTTGGCAACAATGCAAAACGTTATGTTTGGCGTAAAAGCAACATAGCTCATCACCCTGAACACACCATCCCCACTGTCAAACATGGTGGTGGCAGCATCATGGTTTGGGCCTGCTTTTCTTCAGCAGGGACAGGGAAGATGGTTAAAATTGATGGGAAGATGGATGTAGCCAAATACAGGACCATTCTGGAAGAAAACCTGATGGAGTCTGCAAAAGACCTGAGACTGGGATGGAGATTTGTCTTCCAACAAGACAATGATCCAAAACATAAAGCAAAATCTACAATGGAATGGTTCACAAATAAACATATCCAGGTGTTAGAATGACAAGTCAAAGTCCAGACCTGAATCCAATCGAGAATCTGTGGAAATCCAACCTCACTGAGCTCGAGCTGTTTTGCAAGGAGGAATGGGCAAAAATTTCAGTCTCTCGATGTGCAAAACTGATAGAGACATACCCCAAGCGACTTACAGCTGTAATCGCAGGAAAAGGTGGCGCTACAAAGTATTAACTTAAGGGGGCTGAATAATTTTGCACGCCCAATTTTTCAGTTTTTTATTTGTTAAAAAAGTTTGAAATATCCAATAAATTTTGTTCCACTTCATGATTGTGTCCCACTTGTTGTTGATTCTTCACAAAAAATTACAGTTTTATATCTTTATGTTTGAAGCCTGAAATGTGGCAAAAGTTCGCAAAGTTCAAGGGAGCCGAATACTTTCGCAAGGCACTGTATATAGGTGTGAAAGTAGCAGAAACCTATGCTTGCGCTAATGAAATAATTAACACCCATATGGCTTCTCTGCTATAACACCTATATGTGTGTATGTGTATAAATACATATAAGTGTGTGTGTATATATACCCCTATACAGAAGTTCAGATGTTATGCCTGCCTCCAAAGACCCCCAAAAAATGCCAAAAAAAACCACCTGCAACAACACACCTGGGCGTTTTTTTTTTGGCGCAGGCGTTTTTTTTGGGCATTTTTTGGGGGTCTTTGGAGGCAGGCAAAACATCTGAAATTCTGTATAGGGGTATATATACACACACACTTATATGTATTTATACACATACACACATATAGGTTCTATAGAAGAGAAGCCATATGGGTGTTAATTATTTCATTAGCGCAAGCATAGGTTTCTGCTACTTTCACACCTATATATATATATATATATATATATATATATATATATATATACATAGTTACATAGTAGGTGAGGTTGAATAAAGACAATAGTCCATCCAGTTCAACCTGTGTAGGTGTGTGTGGCTGTAATCATCTCACATAGCCCTTAATGTCCTGATCCTTGAGATGTAAGTCTAAGAGTCTTTTGAAAGCCACCATACTACCCGCAGAAACCACCTCTTGTGGTAGAGAATTCCACAATCTTGTAGCCCTAACAGTAAAGAACCCCCCACGTTGCCTGAGGTTAAAACGCTTCTCCTCTAATCGCATTGTATGCCCTCTTGTCCTCATGCAATCCCTTCGAATGAACAGCTTTTTTTCTTAGCTGAGATCTCCATTGAGATATTTATAAATTGCTATCATGTCCCCCCTCAGGCGTCTCTTCTCCAGGGAGAATAAATCAAGCGATTGCAGACGCTCTTCATAGTTAAGGTCCTCCAATCCCCTAATCAGTTTAGTTGCCCTTCTCTGGACTCTCTCCAGCTCCAACACATCCCTCCTGAGGACTGGTGACCAGAACTGGACAGAATACTCCAGATGCGGTCGGACCAGAGTTTTATAAAGTGGAAGGATTATAGTCTTATCTCTGGAATACATCCCTTTCTTTATGCATGCTAATATTCTGCTGACTTTGGCAGCTGCCGCTTGACATTGCATGCTGTTGCCTAATCTATCATCAACCAAGACTCCCAGATCCTTCTCCATTTTTGGTTCCCCTCCTAACGTGTATTGTGTTTTTATGTTTTCAGTCCCCAAGTGCAAAACCTTACACTTCTCCACATTAAACCTCATTTGCCATGCCGTTGCCCACTCCGTTATTTTGTCCAGGTCATTCTGTAGGATATCTGCTTCATGCTGTGCAGTTATTACCCTGGCCAATTTTGTGTCATCTGCAAAAACTGATAACGAGCTACTGATCCCGTCCTCAATGCTGTTTATGAATAAATTGAACAAGGTTGGTCCCAGGACTGAGCCCTGGGGCACCCCGCTTACTACCTCTGACCAGTCTGAGTATGCGCTGTTTATTACCACCCTTTGGACACGCCCTTTTAGCCAGTTCCGTATCCAAGAGCAAACCCTGCTGTCGATACCTGCAGACCTTATTTTATAACTTAAGCGCTTGTGGGGAACTGTATAAAATGCCTTAGCGAAATCCAAGTACACCACATCTACTGGTCTGCCCCTTTCTAGCTCACCTCCTCGTAGAATGTTAAGAGATTGGTTTGACAAGAACGCCCATTTGTAAACCCGTGCTGATTACTGCTGATGATGTTGTTGTCTTTAGCATACTCTACGATATAGTCCCTTATCATTCCCTCCAGAAGTTTACATACTATTGATGTCAAACTGACAGGCCTATAATTTCCCGGGATATGCCTCTGGCCCTTTTTGAATATCGGAATCACGTTAGCCTTCCTCCAATCCCCTGGTACATCTCCTGTCCTAATACTGTCAGCAAAGATCAGGAACAGTGGTCTAGATATAACCTTACTGAGTTCCTTGAGTACTCTCGGATGTACGCCATCCGGGCATGGTGATTTGTTTATGTTACGTTTATCCAGCCTTTCCCTGATTTCACCCTTTGTTAGCCATAGTGGCAAGTCCTGTGTATTACTACTAACCATACAGTCATGGTCAGTGTACCCCTCCTTTTCCTGTGTAAAGACTGATGAGAAAAAAGCATTCAGCACGGTTGCTTTTTCAGTGTCCTCTGTAACCATCCTCCCATCATTGTTAATTATGTGTGCAATATGCTCTGCCCTAGTTTTTTTGCTGTTGATATATTTAAAGAATTTCTTTGGGTTTTTTTTACTATCCTCCGCTATTTGTCTCTCAAAGTTGATTTTAGCCATCTTGATTTCATGTTTACTTTTCCTTTTTTCCTCCATGTATTGCTGGAAAGCCGATACTGTGCCCTCTGATTTATATTTCTTGAAGGCCAATTTTTTTCCCCTAATAAGTTTTTTAACGCTACGGTTTAGCCAGCCAGGTTTGGCTTTGTCTCTTCTAAATTTATTTCCCATAGGAATGCACTGCAAGATGCACTTGCTTAATATGTTCCTAAAGCATTCCCATTTTTCGTCTGTGGTCAGTGATCCCAAGGTTTGGTCCCAGTTTACCCTTTCCATCAATGAGTACAATTTTGGAAAGTTTGCCCTTCTGAAGTTTATGGTTCTTATGTTCCCCACTTGCCTTGTTATATTGTTATTTATACTAAATGTGATCATCCTGTGATCGCTAGAGCCCAGGTAGTCCTGGACTCATACCTGCAAGATTATGTCTGGGTCATTAGTGATCAATAGATCCAGGACTGCGTTTACTCTGGTAGGGGAATCCACCAACTGTGACATGTAATTATCCTGTAAGGTTTCCGTGAATAGACGGGCCTTCTGTGAGTGTTACCCATTAGTGCTAAAAATTCCAGCTCTACCTTCTCCCCTTGGTTAGGTGGCCTATAGCAAACCCCCACAATTACTTTTCCCTTTTCTCCTTCCCTATGGACTTCTACCCACACAGATTCTAAATCCATGCTCATCCCATCCGTAATGTCACTCCTCTCTATCACCTTTATATTGTTCTTGACATAGAGACATACCCCTCCCCCTCTTTTTCCTACCCTGTCCTTCCGGTACACCGAATACCCTTGGATATTGGCCAGCCAGTCATGTGAGGGGTTGAACCAAGTCTCTGTTATTCCCACAAGGTCTATGTCATCCTCATGTACTAACATTTCCAATTCATCCATTTTATTAGCTAGGCTCCTGGCATTAGCATATACCCCTCTTAGTTTTACGGAAGTTAAACGTGATTGGCGGTTATGTTTATTCCTGTTTGGTCTGAGGTTTTCCCGCACAGACCTGCCAATTGAGGTTGTGGACCTACTGTCGCTGCTCACCCTACAACTGCCTTCAGTCCTTTTCTCCCTCCTGACTGACTCTACTTCTGAGCCCTCCCCCCCCCCCGTCTCCTAGTTTAAAAGCCCCTCCAACTTGGTGGCCATCTTTCTCCCCAAAAGAGCTGTACCGTCCCCATTAAGGTGCAGCCCATCCTTACTAAAGAGCCGGTAGCCAACTGAGAAGTCAGCCCAGTTCTCCAGGAACCCAAACCCCTCCTTCCTACACCAATTCCTCAGCCACTTGTTAAGTTCCCTAATCTCCTTCTGCCTCTCTTGTGTGGCTCGAGGTACAGGCAGTATTTCAGAGAAAACCACCTTGGAGGTCCTATTCCTCAATCTATTACCTAAGTCCCTGAAATCGTTCTTTAGGATCCTCCACCTTCCTTTTACTTTGTCATTAGTGCCCACATGCACCATGACCGCTGGGTCATCCCCAGCCCCGCACAATAATCTGTCTGCCAGATCCGCGATGTGCCGAACTCTGGCGCCCGGTAAACAACATACTGTTCGGCTACCAAGATCTTTTTGAGAGATTGCCCTCTCTGTCCTCTTGATAATTGAGTCCCCAACTACCACAACCTGTCTAACCTTTCCTGAGTCACGTCCCCCCTTTTTCCTGGAGCCGCCCCTCCCCTGGCAGCTGGGGGAGGGCACTTGCTCCAGCAATGCCACCCCTGAGCTTATATCCCCCTCAACCTGCAACGTGGCAAATTTGTTAGGGTGTACCAACTCAGGACTGGCCTCCCTGACACTCCTACCTCTACCCTTCCTAATGGTCACCCAACTGCATACCTCTACTGCTCGCGTCTCCTCTATTCCTCCCTCCTCTATGCTGGCCCCTGCCAGCGCCTGATGGGTAATGTCCAAGCTCCTTTCCAGGTTGTTGATGCTACGCAGTGTTGCCACTGTGTTTTCTAGATCCAGGATCTGGTCTAAAAGAGCAACAAGTCGCTCACATCTTTCACAGCAGTATTCGCCCTCGATTGGTTCATCAAGGCACGCATACATGGCGCAAGAAGTGCACTGAGTGGCATCCGCAATCCTGTCGGACATTATTACCCACTACTCTATGGGGATAATATTAATGACCTGCTATTCCTTACCTACACTACCTCTATCTCCCCTGGTACTAAACCTGGGGTACTCACCAGTCGCTAATATACTCACCAGTCACTAAGATACTCACCAGTCGCAAAGATACTCACCTGTCGCAAGATACTCACCAGTCGCAAGAATACTCACCAGTCGCAAGATACTCACCAGACGTAATATACTCACCAGTTGCAAAGATACTCACCAGTCGCAAGGATACTCACCAGTCGTAATATACTCACCAGTCGTAATATACTCACCAGTCGTAATATACTCACCAGTCGCAAAGATACTCACCAGTCGCAAGGATACTCACCAGTCGCAAAGATACTCACCAGTCGCAAAGATACTCATGAGTCACAAAGATACTCCCAGTCGCGCAAGGATACTCACCAGTCCAAAGATCTTCACCAGTCGGTCAGTCGCAGAGCACTGTCAGTCAGTCGCAGAGCACAGTCAGTCAGTCGCAGAGCACAGTCAAACAGTCGCAGAGCAGTCAGTCAGTCGCAGAGCAGTCAGTCAGTCGCAGAGTAGTCAGTCAGTTGCAGCACAGTCAGTCAGTCGCAGAGCAGTCAGTCAGTCACAGAGCAGTCAGTCAGTCGCAGAGCAGTCAGTCAGTCGCAGAGTAGATTTAAGCAGATAGATCAGCTCAGTGCAGATCGTACCACAGCTACCCCTCTCAGTCTATAGTAGCCCCTTAGTAACCTGTATTGCTTGTAGTTTTGTACTTTTAGTCGCCCCACCAGCCCCACCCCCCTACCAGCTGATCTGTTGTTTCCTACTTGCGTCCTCCGGTCACGGTCAGGTCCTGTCAGGTCCTTGTCCCCGCCGCCGCTGCTCTGTCCCCGCTCTGTCTCCCTGTCGCACGGTCACTCCCTGGTCACCCTCCAACGCTCTCGGTCACCCTCCGAGGCTCCTTCACCCGGCCCCTGGCTCCCTAGTGCGGCTTCCCCCGCACGTCCGGCTCGGGGCTCCTCCTCCGCTCCTCCTCCACACACACACACAGCTCCCTCACTGTGCACACAGCTCCCTCGCTGTGCACCGATCACCGATCACCCCGCAGCTTCCGGCTTGTGTATGTGTATATATACATACATCTGTGTGTGTATATATACCCCTACACAGAAGTTCTGATGTTATGCCTGCCTCCAAAGACCCCCAAAAAATGCCCAAAAAAACGCCTCATACAAAACCGGCAAGGTGTGAAAATAGCAGAGCCACTATCCTGTTCTATTGCAATTCTAATATAAACAAACTTTTTTTTTCTGGTTCTGGACATGCTGCAGAGCTGAAACTTCACAGGTACACTTTTTAGACCCCCCCCCCCCCCCCAGACACTAAATCCAAAGAAATCTCTTTTTTTTTTCAATAATTTTTTCAATAATTGGCTCTCTATCAAAAATGACAATTTTTAAGAACTTTTTTTGTGTGATTAATAGTCCCTGGGGCATGACCCAGAACCCTAGGCACTTTTTAGGGGCATTTATTGGGTTTTAGGGCTTCAAAATGGTGTTTTTTGATTACCGAAGTTCGGGTCCCATTGATTTCAATGGGGTTCTGAAATCCGGGCCGAACTTTCGGGAAGTTCGGGTGTTCTGGTCGAACCAAACTTTTGAAAAGTTCAATCATCCCTAATCATCAGCAGTAATCAGCACGGGTTTACAAATGGGCGTTCTTGTCAAACCAATCTCTTAACATTCTACGAGGAGGTAAGCTGTGAGCTAGATAGGGGCAGACCAGTGGAAGTGGTGTGGATGTGGATTTTGCTAAGGCATTTGATACAGTTCCCCACAAGCGCTTAATCTATAAAACAAGGTCTGCAGGTATCGACAGCAGGGTTTGCTCTTGGATACGGAACTGGCTAAAAGGGCGTGTCCAAAGGGTGGTAATAAACAGCGCATACTCAGACTGGTCTGAGGTGGTAAGCGGGGTCCCCCAAGGCTCAGTTCTGGGACCAACCTTGTTCAATTTATTCATAAACAGCATTGAGGACGGGATCAGTAGTTCCATATCAGTTTTTGTAGATGACACAAAATTGGGCAGGGCAATAACTGCACAGCATGAAGCAGATATCCTACAGAATGACCTGGACAAAATAACGGAGTGGGCAACGACATGGCAAATGAGGTTTAATGTGGAGAAGTGTAAGGTTTTGCCCTTGGGGACTAAAAACATAAAAGCACAATACACGTTAGGAGGGGAACCATTGTGGGAATCAAAAATGGAGAAAGATCTGGGAGTCTATGTTGATGATAGATTAGGCAATAGCATGCAATGTCAAGCGGCAGCTGCCAAGGCCAGCAGAATATTAGCATGCAAAAAAGCTATTCAGTCGAAGGGAATGCATGAGGACTCGAGGGCATACAATGCGATTAGAGGAGAAGCGTTTTAACCTTTGGCAACGTGGGGGGTTCTTTACTGTTAGGGCTACAAGATTGTGGAATTCTCTACCACAAGAGGTGGTTTCTGCAGGAAGTATGGTGGCTTTCAAAAGACTCTTAGACGTACATCTCAAGGATCAGAACATTCAGGGCTATGTGAGATTATTACAGCCACACACACCTACACAGGTTGAACTGGATGGATTATTGTCTTTATTCAACCTCACGTACTATGTAACTATGTAACATTTATAAAAATGAATGAGGCATGGATCTCTGAGGAATTCAACACATGTGACCAGTAGGCCAGGTTTCATCGAAATTCCTCCACCCACAACAATTCCTGGTCCTTGGCTTCGCTACATACAGCGGCATAAAAGGCATTTCCTGTCCATTGAATGGCAAATTTTTGGGGCCTTTCAGGGCCGACAATTATTTTTTCTGTCAATGCCTAATGTACCTTCAGCCACCAAATACTAAGTTCTTTGCTGTCAGTTCAAACCATGTGAGCTAACTTTTGGAGCCTATACAGGCCGACACTTACGGTTCTGCATACTATGAACGCCTACCATACCTCTAGCCATCAAAAACTAAGTTTTTTGCTGTCAGTTCAAACCATGTGAGCTAATTTTTGCAGCCTATACAGACTGACACTTACTTCTGTATACTGAATACTACATTCTTAGCTGTCAGGTAAACCCATGTGGGCTATTTTTTGGTGCCTTTTATGGCCAACACTTACTTCTGTATCCTGTGAATGCCTAATGTACCTTCAGCCACAGAATACTACGTTCTTAGCTGTCAGGTAAACGCATGTGGGCTAATTTTTGGGGCCTGGAATGGCCGACACTTACTTCTTTATCCTGTGAATGCCTAATTTTTCAGACTGGAAATGAAAAACAATGGTTCTGTAAAGGTTCTGCCAAATTGTGGAATGGATGCGGACCCATTTTACAGATGTGTGAATGGACCCTATATGTATTAGACAATGTATTTACCGGCTGCTGTCAGTTCTGGCTGATTTATGAAAAAATATATATATTTTTTTTTTTTTTTGCTGTAAAAAAATTAATAAAAAAATGTAGGGCAAATTTTTCAATTGCAATACTTCTGTTATGACATTGTCCATGTGCTGGGACTATTTGTGCACAGCTAGTACGTCTTTTGTGGCTGCAAATATGACCTAAAGGTTTTTAAAGTTCGCCTCCCATTAAAGACAATGAGGCCCACCGTGAACACTCGGTTCGCGGACTTTTGAGAAAATTTGCGGCTGGCCGATGTTTGTCCATCGCTACTCATATTACATTTCTTTACTCTTTACACCACTGTGGGTTGTAGCAGCAGCAGTACACACATACAATTTTATATAAGTCACATACACTTTTCCTGGCGCGAGTGTTTATTTCTTCTCATTAAGGATAACTGAGAGAGTAGTCAGACGAGCCGAAGGTCAGGGCAGGCAGCAAGTAGCAAAGATTAAGAGGAAGCCGGGTCAAATAATCAGGAACAGCGGGTACAGAACACAGGATCACAGGAAGAGCTGAAGATAACACAGCAATTATCTGGAGTGACAGCTTTGTCTAAATAGGCCAATTGGTGCCAAGACAATTAGCGCGCGCATGCGCACAATTGAAAATTTGCATACGCCAACTGCGCATGCGCATTGGCGAATGTGTGTTCCTGAGGGGAAGATTGCCAATACGCCTACGCCGATGTCATGGTCTTACCTCCTTGCTGTTCTCCTTCGTTTGACATGTGCTGGCGGCCATCTTGGTTTCTGGGTTTCTTGTAGCCTCCCAGCCTGCGGCTCCTCCTTCCCACTGGGAGGAGCTGGATGCCTAGCTCATATATATAGGAGGTCTGTGGCTCAGTTCCCTGCTTGGTCCTCCTGTGTTCACATGCTACTAAGACTGCTGCTACTTCTGGTTCCTGTTCCTGGCTTCGTCTGACTACCCTGTTGGTTCCTGATCCTGGCTTCGTCTGACTACCCTGTTGGTTCCTGATCCTGGCTTCGTCTGACTACCCTGTTGGTTCCTGATCCTGGCTTCGTCTGACTACCCTGTTGGTTCCTGATCCTGGCTTCGTCTGACTACCCTGCTGGTTCCAGACCCCTGGCTTCGCAAAGACTCTGCATCGGTTTCGCCATCCGTTTGGACTTTTGCTTTATAGCTTGTTTTTCAATAAAGCTGTCTTATTTTCACTTATCTGTTGTTGTACGTCTGGTTCATGGTTCCGTAACATTAGGACCAAGCCATGAATTCTGACGGTACAGGGCCATCCTCGCTACCCACGCTGGTTGCCAGACTTGATCAGCAGGATCACCTGTTGGGTCGGGTCGCCGTGGCGTTGCAAACCCTGCTTGAACGCACGGTACCACAGGCCATGAATTCTGACGGTACAGGGCCATCCTCACTACCCACGTTGGTTGCCAGACTTGATCAGCAGGATCACCTGTTGGGTCAGTTCGCCGTGGCGTTGCAATCCCTGCTTGAACGCACGGCTCATTTCGCTCCCGTTGCCGATGGGTCGGTTGTCGCTCCTGGGTCCGCTCCGGTTGTTGCGCCAGAGTCTACCCCGACACCTGTTGTTGCGCCTGCGGTGTTTCGGGGTATGTCCGGTTCTGCCCCCCTTCCACAGCGCTTTGGGGGAGAGCCAACTCAGTGCCGAGGTTTCCTTAACCAGGTGGGCATTTATTTCGAGTTGCTGCCACATGCCTTTCCTACTGAGAGATCAAAGGTGGGCTTCCTGATCTCGCTGCTCTCGGACAAGGCCTTGGCCTGGGCCAGCCCTTTATGGGAGAACAACAATCCGGTGGTTGCCGAGTTTTCCGGTTTTGTTGCTTCTCTTCGGAAGGTATTCGATGTGCCGGCTCGTGCTGCCTCTGCTGCGAAGCTCCTTATGTCCATCAGACAGGGTTCACGATCCGTAGCTGAATACGCCATTGAGTTTCGTACCCTGGCAGCAGAGGTGGGCTGGAATAATGAGGCTCTGGTCGCTGCTTTCTCTCATGGTCTCTCGGATGCCTTGAAGGATGAGGTTGCAGCTAAGGACCTACCAGTGGAGCTCGAGTCCCTTATTTCTTTCCTGATTTTGATTGACACCAGACTCAGGGAGAGACCTTCCTTTAAGGAGAGTCTGCGGAGGCCTCCTAACAGATTGGCGCCTACGTTTGCTGTCCCACCCGTGCCTCCCTCTCCTCCCACGCCTCCTGGGGATGACTTGTCTGGGGGTGAACCCATGCAGCTGGGGTTTGCTCGCCTGTCCGAGGGGGAGAGGGTACTCCGGAGACGCGAGGGCCGATGCATGTACTGTGGTCTCGGTGGGCATTTTCGGTTGGCATGTCCGAACCGTCCGGGAAAACGCTCGCACCTGAGATCCTGTCAGGGGCAGATCTTGGGTGGAGTCTCCTCGTCCCCGGTTTCCCGTGTTGACAAACCACTGATCACTGTTGTCCTCTCCTGGGTCGGGGGCTCGGTGACGACCCAGGCGTTGGTGGACTCTGGTGCTGGTGGTTTGTTCATTGATAGTGTGTTCGCTGCCACCAATTCCATTCCTCTGCAGGCTCGGGGTTCACCTCTGGCTCTTGAGGCGATAGACGGCAGACCCCTTCTGCCGCCACACGTGACTCATGAGACCCTTCCAGTGGGGTTAGCCATTGGTGCCGTTCACAGAGAGTCGGTCTGCTTCCAGGTTATTTCGTCTCCACACTACTCGGTGGTCTTGGGGTACCCCTGGCTCCAGAAGCATAATCCGATTTTCGATTGGAGATCGGCCGAGATCCTCTCGTGGTCACCGCAGTGTGGGGCTAGTTGCATCCATGGGCCTGTCAAGTTGCTGTGTACTTCCTCGGACTCTCTGTTGCCCCCTGAATACGAGGAGTACCGGGATGTATTCGATAAGGTGCGCGCGGTTGCCCTACCTCCGCACCGCCCATACGATTGTGCCATCGAGTTACAATCTGGTGCCGTTCCTCCTCGTGGCAAAGTCTATCCACTGTCGGTAGCAGAGAATGAGGCCATGGAGGAGTACGTGAGGGAGGCGCTTTCACGCGGTCACATTCGCAAATCCTCGTCCCCGGCAGGGGCTGGATTTTTCTTTGTGAAAAAGAAGGGCGGTGAGTTGAGGCCTTGCATCGATTACAGGGGTCTCAATCGCATCACGATCAAGAACGCTTACCCGATACCCTTGATTTCCGAGCTGTTCGACCGTCTTAAAGGGGCTACAGTCTTTACCAAACTCGACCTGAGGGCGGCATATAACCTCGTAAGGATCAAGGCGGGCGATGAGTGGAAGACCGCGTTTAACACCAGGACCGGTCATTATGAATCCTTGGTTATGCCCTTTGGGCTGTGCAATGCGCCCGCAGTCTTTCAGGAATTCATCAACGATGTTTTCCGTGACCTGTTGCAGCAGTGTGTGGTGGTCTATTTGGATGACATCCTGGTATATTCTGAGTCCATGGAGACCCACATTCTGGATGTCAGACGAGTGTTGCAACGGTTACGAGAGAACAAGCTGTTCGGTAAGCTTGAGAAATGCGAATTTCACCGATCCCAGGTAACCTTCTTAGGTTACATCATTTCCGCTGAGGGGTTCTCCATGGATCCTGAGAAGGTTTCGGCTGTCTTACAGTGGCCCCAGCCCAGTGGTCTTCGTTCCCTGCAGCGCTTTTTGGGCTTCGCCAATTATTATCGGAAGTTCATCAGGGACTTTTCCATGCTAGCCAAACCTCTCACGGATCTGACCAGGAAGGGCAGTAATTCTCAGGTCTGGCCGCCCGAGGCCATCCGAGCTTTTGAGGCTCTAAAGTCCGCCTTTGTGTCGGCTCCGATTCTGTCGCATCCCAACCCTGGGTTGCCCTTTGTCCTCGAGGTGGACGCGTCCGAGACGGGAGTAGGCGCCCTTCTGTCTCAGCGTAGAACACCAGAGGGTCCTCTGCTTCCTTGTGGGTTTTACTCCCGGAAACTGTCTTCTGCTGAGTGCAACTACCAGATTGGTGACAGGGAGTTATTGGCCATCGTGCAGGCTCTTAAAGAATGGAGGCACTTGCTCGAGGGTTCGGTGGTTCCGGTCCTCATCCTGACGGACCACAAGAATCTGACCTACCTTTCTGAGGCCAAGAGATTGACACCACGTCAGGCCAGATGGGCTCTGTTCTTGTCACGTTTTAATTACGTGGTCTCCTACCTACCCGGTTCCAAGAACATCAGGGCGGATGCCTTATCACGGCAGTACTCCGACCTGTCCAGGGAGGAGTCGATTCCGACTTCGGTCATACCTCCGAATCAGATCCTGGCCGCCATTCGCACCAGCCTGACCTCTCCCCTGGGTGAGCAGATTTTGGCGGCTCAAGCCGGTGCTCCCTCTGGGAGACCCAACGGCAGATGTTTTGTGCCTGAGGAGTTGCGCACTCGGTTGTTGCGAACCTACCATAACTCCAAGACCGCGGGGCATCCTGGAAAGAATCAGCTGTCCTGGGCTGTTTCACGTCTGTTCTGGTGGCCTTCCCTACGTTCCGACATCGCCGCGTATGTAGCGGCATGCTCCGTTTGTGCCCAGAGTAAGTCCCCTCGGCACCTTCCGGTGGGTCTTCTGCAACCCTTAGCCACCGGGGAGCGCCCATGGTCACACCTGGGGATGGATTTCATTGTGGACCTCCCTGCATCCCGAGGCCATACGGTCATTCTCATGATTGTGGATCGGTTTTCCAAAATGTGCCACTGTGTTCCTCTCAAGAAGTTACCCTCTGCACAGGAGTTGGCCACGATTTTTGCCAGGGAGGTCTTCCGGTTGCACGGTTTGCCCAAGGAGATTGTGTCGGATCGGGGGAGTCAGTTTGTGTCCAGGTTCTGGCGCGCCTTTTGCTCCCAGTTGGGGATTCATCTCTCCTTCTCCTCGGCCTACCACCCTCAGTCCAATGGGGCCGCAGAACGATCCAATCAGGCCTTGGAGCAATTCCTTCGTTGCTATGTCTCCGATCACCAAGACAATTGGGTTGACCTCCTGCCTTGGGCTGAGTTTGCCAGGAACACGGCGGTGAACTCTTCCTCTGGGACGTCTCCCTTCTTGGCCAACTATGGGTTCCAACCTGCCGTGTTACCGGAGGTATTCTCTCCCCAGGATATTCCGGCTGTGGAGGATCACCTTTCCGTTCTACGTGCTTCTTGGGTACAGATCCAGAAGTCCCTTGAGGTCTCTGCGCAGCGCCAGAGACTCCAGGCTGATCGCAGACGAGCGCCTGCTCCTTCCTACCAGGCCGGAGACCGTGTATGGTTGTCCACCCGCAACCTCAACCTTCGAGTGCCCACTCCCAAGCTGGCGCCTCGCTTTGTTGGTCCCTTCCGAGTGCTTCGCAGGGTAAATCCGGTAGCCTATGCCCTTGCGCTTCCTCCTGGCATGCGGATCTCCAACGTGTTTCATGTCTCCCTGTTGAAGCCACTGGTGTGTAATCGTTTCACTTCCTCGGTTCCTCGGCCTCGTCCGGTCCAAGTGGGCAATCGTGAGGAGTATGAGGTGAGCAATATCCTGGACTCTCGCCTGGTCCGCGGTCGGGTGCAGTTTTTGGTTCATTGGCGTGGTTATGGTCCTGAGGAGCGTTCCTGGGTTCCCTCCGCAGATGTCCATGCTCCTGCCTTGCTTCGAGCCTTCCATGCACGCTTCCCTCAAAAACCGTTCTTTACTCCGTGGAGGAGGGGCCCTTGAGGGGGAGGTACTGTCATGGTCTTACCTCCTTGCTGTTCTCCTTCGTTTGACATGTGCTGGCGGCCATCTTGGTTTCTGGGTTTCTTGTAGCCTCCCACCCTGCGGCTCCTCCTTCCCACTGGGAGGAGCTGGATGCCTAGCTCATATATATAGGAGGTCTGTGGCTCAGTTCCCTGCTTGGTCCTCCTGTGTTCACATGCTACTAAGACTGCTGCTACTTCTGGTTCCTGTTCCTGGCTTCGTCTGACTACCCTGTTGGTTCCTGATCCTGGCTTCGTCTGACTACCCTGTTGGTTCCTGATCCTGGCTTCGTCTGACTACCCTGTTGGTTCCTGATCCTGGCTTCGTCTGACTACCCTGTTGGTTCCTGATCCTGGCTTCGTCTGACTACCCTGCTGGTTCCAGACCCCTGGCTTCGCAAAGACTCTGCATCGGTTTCGCCATCCGTTTGGACTTTTGCTTTATAGCTTGTTTTTCAATAAAGCTGTCTTATTTTCACTTATCTGTTGTTGTACGTCTGGTTCATGGTTCCGTAACAGCCGATTAGTCTCTGACAGCCTTCCAATGCAGCTGCCAAAGCGGCCCGTTCCACAGCCTCCTTCTCCACAGCTACTCCTTCAGTCACCCCACCATCATGCACGGAGGAGTCACCTGAACTACAGTATTTGATCATGGTGTCAGTGACATGCTCCTGGAGGATGTGCAGCAATTTGAAAGTTGTGATGTTGGTTCCCAGGTTGAGGAAGGGAATATCGTGAGCCTAGAGAGAGGGGGTGACAATGACGGACAAGAAACCAGCAATCATGTTGCCACAGCTGAAGCATATTGTCAAGTTTGCTCCAGTGATAAGGAGGGAGGGGATGATGAGGTCACTGACTGTATTTGGGGGCCTGGCAGAATAGAAGAGGAGGAGGAGGAGGATGAGAAGCACAACTCCAATGAGGCAGGATGTGCTCCAGGGGCCGCCATAGCAGTAGCCAACCTATTGCGTCACAGCACAGAGCTCCACAGGTGCAGAGTGCTGCAAAATCCCGGCAGACTCTAAAAAGTTTATTAGTGTGGGCTTTTTTCAGCATGTGTGCAGTAGACCACAGCGTTGCTGTTTGCAACATCTGTCTAAAGCGGATCAAGCATGGCCAAAACACCAGCCGCTTGGGCACCACATGCTTGACAAGGCATATGATGACCTGCCATGCAGTCTGTTGGCAACAGCACCTTAAAGAGGCACCAGATCAAAACAAGCATACATCACCTTGCTCCTCATCTGCGACCTCTAACCCTACTATACCTCATGCCTTCTCGAATACCAGCATTGAGAGGGAAGATGGTATAGCAATGAGCGACACAGAGCCTTGCACCCAATCTGCTAGCAGTACACCACCACTTGATTTGAGCAAAAGGCTGATTTCACTACCCTAGTATTTGAACCATAGAAAGAAATACTGTCCCAGCCATCCACATGCTCAGCGTCTTAATCCTAGCTTGGCCAAATTGCTAGCATTACAGTTGCTGCCTTTTCATCTGGTAGCCTTGGCTCCCTTTTGCAAATTTGTGGAATGTGCTGCACCACACTGGCAGGTCCCAAAAAAGGAATTTATTTTCGTGCAAGGCCATTCCAGCCAGTGTTTTGGACTCGTTGGACAAAGCGGTCAGCAGGAAGGTGCACATTACTGCTGACTCTTGGTCCAGCAGGCATGGACAGGGCAACTCTGCTGGCAGCTTGGAAGGATGCAGCACAGGGTTCGGTGTTGCAACTTGTTTTGCCACCATGCCTCCAAAAAGCTGGTGCTGGTTCTGCCACATCTGGCTACTCCACCACCTCCTCCTCCTCCATGTCCTTTTCTGCTCAATTGTCCCCTGTAGCAGCAGTGCTCCCTAAGCGTTCAAGGGGCTACGCAAGCAGTCAGGCTAAAAGATGCCATGCTGTGCTTCAGCTGGTCTGTCTAGGGGATAGGAGTCACACCGGTGCAGAGATTCTGTCAGCTCTGCAGGGGCAGGCTCAGAGATGGTTGACGCAATGACAGCTTGAGCCAGGAATGGCTGTATGCAATAATGGCACCAACCTTCTCTCCACCCTCCGACAGGGACACTTGACACATGTTCCATGCTTGGCACATGTTATGAATCTGGTGGTGCAGCGTTTCTTGAGCAGATACTCAGGCTTCCAGGATCTCCTGATGCAGGCCAGGAAAGTCTGTGGCTATTTCTGCCGTTCTTTCAATGCCAGTGCTCACTTATCTGATATTCAAGGGGAATTCAACCTGCCCACCAACCGCCTCATTTGTGACATGCCCACCAGGTGGAACTCAATGTTGGCAATACTGCAGCGGCTGCACATGCAGCAGAGGGCCATCAATCAGTAGCTGTGCAAGTATGGCACAAGGACAGGGTCAGGGGAGCTTGGCTTTTTTTTCGTCACGCCAGTGGCTTTTGATTAATGATGCATGCATCGTCCTGTCACTATTTGAGGAGGCCACGAGGATGGGGAGCTGGGACACTATCCCGCTGGTCTACCTGCTGGAGCACACGCTGCATGCAACCATGGACAGGGCACTTGAGGCAGAACAGCGGCAGGAAGAGGAGGACTTCCTTTCCGCACAAGGCCTCCTTTATGCAGATATCATTCATGCAGGGCCACAAAACACACAGGAGGAAGAGGAGGAGAAGAAAGAGGATTTCAGCAGCATGGATGTAGAGAAAGAGGATAGCATACAGCAGTCTTCAAGGGATGGTTTTGATTCCCCAGAAACCACAGGAGTTGTACGTGGTTGGGGAGAGGTTGCTCCTGCTGACAATGTCATCCTTAGTGACTCAGAGGACTCAGAAGTTCATGCCTCCACCAACTTACGTTGCATGGGCTCCCTGATTCTGCAAAGCCTGCGAAAGGACCCGAGAATTCGTGCCATCAAGGAGAGGGATAATTACTGGTTGGCAACCCTTCTTGATCCACTTTACAAGGGTAAAGTTGTAGAGCTCATCCTGCCTTCGCAGAGGGAGCAGAGGGTGAAACATCTTGAGGAGGCCTTGAAGAAAAGTTTGTGTACCGCCTTTCTAGGCACTGGGAGATCAACATTCTTTGGACGGGTTTCTAAGGCATCGTTCAGCCAAAGGAGGAGTGGGGGAGAAGGCAGCCGGCTGACTGATGCCTTTAAACAGTTCTTTTGTCCTCAGCAGCACACAGGGCTGTTAGGTTTAAGCAACCATTGCCAGCGTCTCCATCATATGGTGCATGATTATCTAGGCGCAATAGCAGACTTGGAGACCTTTCCAGCTGCGCATCCACTGGCTTTGTGGGTCTTGAGGATGGGCCACTGGCCAGAACTTGCTCAATATGCAATGGAGCTACTGGCCTGTTCTGCTTCCAGCGTGCTTTCCGAATGGACATTCAGTGCTGCTGGAGGTTTTGTGATGGACAAAAGAGTACGTCTGTCCACAGACTCTGTTGACCAGCTGACTTTTTATCAAAATTAACCAGTCCTGGATCAACATGAGCTATCAGGCCCCTGATGCTGATGTGACTGATTGAATTTGCTAGGGGTCTGCCATCCCTTGAAGATTGCATATCCTGCCTATCCTATTCCTCCACCTTTATTTTGCTAGCTTCCAACAATGTTTTTTTGGTTTAGGTCACTACCAACCCCCAAGGCCTAATTTTTCTGCACTTGTATGACAGGTGCATACAATTTAAATGTCATATGTCATTTTTAACAACAGGCCCTGTCCCTGTGCCCTGCTAACTGTGAGGGTATACGGTGTTTAGGCACAAATAACACCAAAGGCCCAATTTTTTGCACCTGTGTGATACATGCAATTTCATATTTGTATGGAATTCTTACCAGCAGGTCCCATTCCTGCGCCCAGCAAGAGTATTTGCGAGGGCTTGGTTACGGTGTTCAGGCACCACCGACAGCAACGGCCCAATTTTTGGCACCTGTATAGCTCATGCAATTTTAAATTTGTATGCAATTTTTACCAGCAGGTCCCGTTCCTGCACCCAACAATAGTATTTGCGAGGGGTTGGTTACGGTGTTCAGGCACCACCAACAGCAAAGGCCCAATTTTTGGCACCTGTATAGCTCATGCAATTTCAAATTTGTATGCAATTCTTTCCAGCAGGTCCCGTTCCTGCACCCAGCAAGAGTAACTGCGAGGGGTTGCTGTGTTCAGGCACCACCAACAACCAAGGTCCAATTTCAGTTTCAGTTCCTGCGGATACTAACCTTCCAGGTCCCCATCACTCCAGCCAGTTTGCATAGCCGCCACCCAACCTTGGCCAGGTCAGATGACAGCACAGCGCTCCCACTAGATCACTGATAAGAACACATACAGCGCTTGATCTTTTCCACTTTCATGCAATTTCAAATTTGTATGTAAGTCTTACCAGCAGGTCCCGTTCTTGCACCCAGCAAGAGTAACTCCGAGGCCTTGGTGAAGGTGTTCAGGCACCACCAACAGCAAAGGCCCAATTTTTGGCACCTGTATAACAATTACATGCGTTTTCAAATGTGTATGGATTTTTTAGCAGCAGGGCCCATTCCTGCACCCAGCAAGACTAAATGCGAGGGGTTACGGTGTTCAGGCACCACCAACAAACAGGGCCCATTTTTTCTGCACCTGTATGACAAGTACATGCGATTTGAAATTTGTATATACAAACCCAAATCCAAAAAAGTTGGCACACTGTATAAATTGTGAATAAAAACAGAATGCAATGATGTGGAAGTTTCAAATTTTAATATTTTATTCAAAATACAACATAGATGACATATCAAATGTTTAAACTGAGAAAATGTATAATTTTAAGGGAAAAATATGTTGATTTTAAATTTCATGGCATCAACACATCTCAAAAAAGTTGTGACAAGGCCATGTTTACCACTGTGTGGCATCCCCTCTTCTTTTTTTAACAGTCTGCAAACATCTGGGGACTGAGGAGACAAGTTGCTCAAGTTTAGGAATAGGAATGTTGTCCCATTCTGGTCTAATACAGGCTTTGAGTTGCTCAACTGTCTTAGGTCTTCATTGTCACATCTTCCTCTTTATGATGCACCAAATGTTTTCTATGGGTGAAAGATCTGGACTGCAGGCTGGCCATTTCAGTACCCGGATCCTTCTTCTATGCAGCCATGATGTTGTAATTGATGCAGTATGTGGTCTGGCATTGTCATGTTGGAAAATGCAAGGTCTTCCCTGAAAGAGACGACGTCTGGATGGGAGCATATTTTGTTCTAGAACTTGGATATACCTTTCAGCATTAATGGTGCCTTTCCAGATGTGTAAGCTGCCCATGCCACACACACACTCATGCAACCCCATACCATCAGAGATGCAGGTTTCTGAACTGAGCGCTGATAACAACTTGGTTTGTCCTTGTCCTCTTTAGTCTGGATGAAATGGCGTCCCAGTTTTCCAAAAAGAACTTTACATTTTGATTCGTCTGACCACAGAACAGTTTTCCACTTTGCCACAGTCCATTTTAAATGAGCCTTGGCCCATAGAAAACGCCTGCGCTTCTGGACCATGTTTAGATGTTCACAGGTTGAACTGGATGGACTATTGTCTTTATTCAACCTCACCTACTATGTATGTAACTATGTAGATATGGCTTCTTTTTTGGCCTATAGAGTTTTAATTGGCAACGGCGAATGGCACGGTGGATTGTGTACACTGACAATGTTTTCTGGAAGTATTCCTGAGCCCATGTTGTGATTTCCATTACAGTAGCATTCCTGTATGTGATGCAGTGCCGTCTAAGGGCCCGAAGATCACGGGCATCCAGTATGGTTTTCCGGCCTTGACCCTTACGCACAGAGATTGTTCCAGATTCTCTGAATCTTTGGATGATATTATGCACTGTAGATGATGATAACTTCAAACTCTTTGCAATTTTTCTCTGAGAAACTCCTTTCTGATATTGCTCCACTATTTTTTGCCACAGCATTGGAGGAATTGGTGATCCTCTGCCCATCTTGACTTCTGAGAGACACTGCCACTCTGAGAGGCTCTTTTTATACCCAATCATGTTGCCAATTGACCTAATAAGTTGCAAATTGGTCCTCCAGCTGTTCCTTATATGTACATTTAACTTTTCCGGCCTCTTATTGCTACCTGTCCCAACTTTTTTGGAATGTGTAGCTCTCATGAAATCCAAAATGAGCCAATATTTGGCATGACATTTCAAAATATCTCACTTTCAACATTTGATATGTTATCTATATTATATTGTGAATAAAATATAAGTTTATGAGATTTGTAAATTAGTCCATTCCATTTTTACTCACAATTTGTAATGTCCCAACTTTTTTGGAATTGGGTTTGTATATATATTTGTATATGACATTTTTTGCTTTAGAAATGTCAGTATTCCTGCAGCAGGCTACATACATCATAGAGATGCACTACTTTACAGGCACGATATTTGAAGGAATTTTTCATTTTTATAGTTTCACTTTAAGCCTCATTAAAATCAGCAAATCAGTGCTCCTTTAAAAACAATCTTTTTTAAAAACTTTTTTCTTCATTGCTACATGTTCCCCAGGTCAGGATTCGGACCCCCATACACTTTTTTTGGGGAAATAACTGGCATTTAAGCTTTCAAAAATGAGGCCGTTTGATTTTTGAGGTTTGAGTCCCATAGACTTCAATGGGGTTCATTTGTTTGAACAAACTTATCCTCTGTTTGCAGGGTGTTCTGGTGCGAACCAAACGGGGGGGTGTTCGGCTCATCACTAGTGATTGCATTGAGACCTCTATAATCAATGCAGGGCCAGAGTGTACCATCCTTTTTATCCACAAAGAAGAAACCAGCCCCAGCAGGAGAATTTAATTTACTTATAAATCCTTTCTGCAGATTTTCCTGGACATACTTGGACATGGCTGGAGTCTCAGGGATGGAGAGAGGGTAGACTCGACCTCGGGGTGTTGAAATCTCGGGTTGGAGGTCTATCGCACAGTTGTAGGGACGATAAGGAGGCAAACTGTCAGCAGCTTTTTTGCAAAAGAAACCTTGGAAGGCCAGATAATGCCGAGGGAGCAATGGAGAGGTAGTGACCTCAGCCACAGGTACACAGAGAGGTGGAGATACCTTGGGGAGACAAGTCTAATGGCATTGGGGCCCCCCAAGATAACACTTGGCCAGAGTTAAAATCCAGATAGGGTGAGTGTTTCTTTAACCATGGAAGTCCAAGAATGATGGGACTAGAAGACTTGGGAAGTATCCTCCCGATGAAGGACACCAACATGCATGGTGATGGAGGTTGTTCTAAACCATAGGGGTCCGAAGGCCAAGGTTGAGCCATCCACTGCCGATACAGATAGAGGCATAGCCAGGGGAACTAGAGGAACGCCCAATTCAGTGGCCAAGGACTGCTCAATGAAATTCCCGGCTGCTCCAGAGTCCACATATGCAGAAACTTGATACAAATTCAGGGCCCAATAAATAAAGATGGGTATGACAAATCGAAGGTAAGTGGTGGAGTTCAGATTCTTGTCTAGATCGCCTCCCTCTAAGCGACCTAGACCCGAGAGTTTCCCGGAAGGACAGGGCAGGATTTTATCATATGACCACCAGCTCCGCAGTAAAGACACAGGCCGAGTCTCAGCCGATGTGACCTCTCTTGTGGAGTGAGGCGTGTCTGGCCTAATTGCATGGGTTCTTCAGACGCCAACACTGCAGAAGAGATGGGTTGTTCAAGAATGTTCTGGACAACAGGAGCGAAGTTACCCACAAGGGGGGGTGACGTGACACAGTCCTTTCCAGATCTCACTTGTGGAAGCGGACATCAATTTGGATGCTAAGGGCAATCAAGCCATCCAAGGTGGTGGGTATAGTTCTGCCAGCTAGTTCATCCTTTATATGATCTGCAAGACCTTGCCAAAAGGTTGCAGTAAGAGCCTCATTTTCAATGCCAGTTCCGAAGCCAAGGTGCGAAACTGAACTGCATATTGACCAACAGTCATGTTTCCTTGACGAAGTCGAAGAGCTCCAGAAGCATATGAGCCCCTGCCAGGAGCATCAAAGGTGTTATGGAAAGCTTTATAGAAAAGAAAATAACTGCTCCTGCGCTTGAGGGGTTGTTTCGTGCGACTTGAATCTTAGCTGGTGTTGTCATTGTCTTACTGTTGGAAATTTTGTTCAAAGCCAGGCAAAATGACCAAGTCCTCTTTAATGAAGTGCCTATTCAGCTATTTCAAGACCTCTCACCTATTACACTGAAGAATAGGAGAGCATTCAAACCTTTGCTGGAGGTCTTGAAAAAAAAGAATATTCAGTACAGGTGAAAACTCCCCTTTGCAGTTCAAGCTACATATGGAGGGAAGCAGTATTTGCTACGCACGCCAGATGACTTACCTGCATTCTGCTCAGGCTGCAGATAGATCTGATCAGACTACCAGACTGGTATGCAGAATTTTTGCTGCCTCATATTCAACAAACAGCATAAGAAACGTGATCTCAACTCTCTTTTCTCCTCTCCTCCAAAAACACCCAGAACCAGAGACCATAAGAATGATTCCCGAGATTAGTTCTGATCACATAGTGCTCCCTTCACCTCTTCTCAATGCTCCATGATCTGACCTGCAACTTATTTATTTGGCCACCAGAGGTTGACAAATCATTTTTCACCATTTAGAAGACCAATTCCTCCTGGCAAAACTTCTAAATGACCCATATTCTCTTTTTGACTTATAAAGCATCAGGTTTTTTCCAGTACAAATGACAGCAGATTACTCTGACAATTACATATATCAGTTTGCTGGTGAGGATAGTACTGTCAGTTACTGATTATGAGGATTAATCGGTCTGTCTTCTTGTTTCCTTTCTGGATATCACATTAACTGAGATCTTTCAGACTCCTCAAGTTAAGATCACGGGGGGCGTGGCGACCGGCGCTGTAGACAGCGGCTTGAATCGACAAGTACCGTGTTACTCCCTGAACACATCCGCAGGTTCAGAAGCCAGCAACCGAGCTCTGCATTACCTCCAGACACCCGCCAACATGACCCGCCATAGGAGAGACTTACCAAAGCTCTCTAAGCTGGAAAACTTTCTTCAGCCCCACGGACCTGGACTACTCCAAAATTGCAGCGGCCCGCAATATCCCTCCACACGAGGCAGCAGACAATAGGATAATCCACCTCCATCCTGCAAGGTAGGCAATCCTGACAGTGAGGGATCATCCGGATCCTCATCCCCAGTGTCCCCCTCATCCAAGAGCCCTGCAAAGACAAAACCCCGTATAGTCTCTCCTGCTAAACAGTGGCAAGAGACAAACAGGGAGATGGGTCTGCCACCAAGATCTGCATCAGGCTCCACACCTAAATTACAAGACCCCTTTGATGCTTTTCCTACAGGGGGAAAACCAGTCTCTGACACGACACTCAAAGGCATGTTACATTCCCTCAGATCATCACTGCATTCAGACATAATGAGCTGCATGCAACAATTCAAACAAGAAATCCACACTATCGGTGACAGAATCAATACAGTGGAAACTTCCCTAGGGAATTATGCTTTGTCCTTTAATGCCACGGTGGATGCACATAACCAGCACTCGGATTACATCATGTGGCTGAAGGACAAAATTGCCGACCTGGAAGGTAGGTCCAGACGAAACAACCTAAAATTAAGGGGGATTCAGTACAAGTGACCCAACTAGCCCAATATGCGGCTCGATTATTTTCAACCTTGGCTCCCTCACTATCCAAAATTGACCTCTCAATAGACAGAATACATAGACTCCCTAAACCAGCGTTTCTGGCTGCAGATCTACCTAGAGATGTCTGCTTCAGATTCACTTTTTCCGATCTAAGGAAAAAATCATGGCAGCCTTTCGTCAAGCAATGGAGCTCCCTGCGGAATTTTCAGGCCTGCAAATTCTGCCTGACCTGTCCAGACACACCTTACCAAAAAGGAAAAATCTGGCGACAATAACAAAGGCACTGAGAAACCACAAAATTCCTCATAAATGGAAACATCCAGCATCTTTGTCCATCACTTAAAGCGGAAACGCCACAACAATTTCCACCCTGGAGGAAGTCATTGACCTGCTTCAAAGATGGGGTATTCTCCTCCCACCTGAGGACTTTCCTCATCGCAAGGCAACCCCTACACCTATCTCCAACGAATGGCAAGTAGTCTCTAGGAAGAGATCAGGGAAAAACAAAAAAGTTGCAAATGGCGGCTACCTCACTCCAAGTCCGCACTAACACGGTCCCCCGCCTATGGATCTAATCTCATCCTTATGGCCCCTTATCCTCACAAGTTATTAACTGTCCTAGTTAATTTCGGACCCCTTCACTGGTCCTTTTTTTACGTCTTCCTTCCCCCACCCCCTTTTCAATTAGGTTTTCTTCCAATGTCTGATGAACACTTCCAACACTTGTCAAACCTCATCTTCTTTAAGGATACACATGTCAAACACCCTCAGAAATAGAGATAGCCTTGCGGTTCGTGGCAAATTTTGCTTGTTCGCTACCCGCCAATTTTGCGAGCACATGGTGTTGTTCGCGGCGGCCATATTAGTTTACATTGGGGAGAACTTTTACCCATCACACAGCCGCCAGGTAGAACGTGTATTTGTGTCCTGCAACAATATTGCCTCTTTTGCTGTGTTAACTCTGATACACACAGCGCCAAACTCACTGGGCAATTTTTTGAACAACCAGTGGCCCCCCAATACCACATATTGAAGTGGGGTGTCATCTAAGTATATTTTAATAAGTGTATTTGTGTCCTGCAACAATATTGCCTCTTTTGCTGTGTTAACTCTGATACAAACAGTGCCAAACTCCCTGGCCAATTTTTTGAACAACTGGTGTGATAGACCAGTGGCCCCCCAATACCACATATTGAAGTGGGGTGTTATCTGAGTATACTTTGATAGGTGCATTTGTGTCCTGCAACAATATTGCCTCTTTTGCTGTGTTAACTCCGATAAACACAGTGCCAAACTCCCTGGCCAATTTTTTGAACAACTGCTGTGATAAACCAGTGGCCCCCCAATACCACATATTGAAGTGGGGTGTCATCTGAGTATACTTTCATAAGTGTATTTGTGTCCTGCAACAATATTGCCTCTTTTGCTGTGTTAACTCTGATACACACAGCGCCAAACTCACTGGGCAATTTTTTGAACAACCAGTGGCCCCCCAATACCACATATTGAAGTGGGGTGTCATCTAAGTATATTTTAATAAGTGTATTTGTGTCCTGCAACAATATTGCCTCTTTTGCTGTGTTAACTCTGATACACACAGTGCCAAACTCCCTGGCCAATTTTTTGAACAACTGGTGTGATAGACCAGTGGCCCCCCAATACCACATATTGAAGTGGGGTGTTATCTGAGTATACTTTCATAAGTGTATTTGTGTCCTGCAACAATATTGCCTCTTTTGCTGTGTTAACTATGATACACACATAGTTACATAGTTACATAGTTACATAGTTAGTGAGGTTGAAAAAAGACATCAGTCCATCCAGTTCAACCTATGATGCGTGTGTGTGTTTGCTTTTAACCGTACATTGTATACCCCTGTATGTTGTGGTCTTTAAGGTGTCCATCTAATAGTTTTTTGAAACTATCAATGCTCCCTGCTGATACGACTGCTTATGGAAGAGAATTCCACATCCTTACCGCTCTTACAGTGAAGAACCCCTTAGGCACTTTAAGGTTAAACCGCCTTTCCACTAGTTTTAGTGCATACAAAAATTGCCGTGTAGTTTCGGCCCTAGCCCCTGTGAAGAGACCAAAAAATATTGAAAGAAAAAGATGGGGTTTTTGCAGGCCAGTGGGAGTAGAAGGATCAGCCCGAAAACCAGTTTATAAAACCAAGTAACATTTTATTTATACATGAGATAAAACGCATGGACCACCATGCATGGTAAATTTAGGTTAACATACAAATGAATAAAATCAAGCAATTGGGTCATTAGCAACATAGAAATACATCCCATAGGGAAAACAAGATCAAAGCCTGTGTAGGATGGAGAGTAGGTCTCACGGTGGAATCGGTTAATGTAGGTCCCCAGCAAGCCGACGCGTTTCGCTAAAGGCTTCCTCAGGGCCTAAGAGACCATAACAGACTGGTATTTCGGCTGTCCAGGCTGTCGGTACACTGCAGTTACTGAGGGCTTATGGAGCTCGGGAGGTATTACCCCTTCTATCAAACATAACGATATACATATCCATGTTTTCTCCTGCCTAAAGCTATCATTCCATTACAAATAGGTATTTACTGCTGTTTTCCTGGGACCTCTAAGTCTGAACTATGACACCCCTTATTATCATCTAAAATGTGCCTACCCGTGAACGTTTGGGGCTATTTCCATATTACAATAGATATTGTAGACTCAATTCTGAGTTCATATTGTGGAATATATCAGGGAGAGGATACGGAGAGTCGCTTACTCCCAGAATTTACTATCAGAGAAGATTTTAAGCCTCTCCTTTTATGGTATGCAAGGGTCCAAGTTTCTGAACTCAGCATTAATAGAGTATATATATATATGTACGCCAACATTGAATCTATTTCTTAAATACGGAAGCAGCAATCCCTATTCAGTATCTGTGCCGTCACAATCCTGTCATCTGGTCTGAGTCATTATCAACAAGGAGAAATACCGGTCTGTTATGGTCTCTTAGGCCCTGAGGAAGCCTTGAGCGAAACGCGTCGGCTTTCTGGGGACCTACATTGACCGATTCCACCGTGGGACCCACTCTCCATCCTACACAGGCTTTGATCTTGTTTTCCCTACGGGATGTATTTCTATGTTGCTAATGACCCAATTGCTTGATTTTATTCATTTGTATGTTAACCTAAATTTTACCATGCATGGTGGTCCATGCGTTTTATCTCATGTATAAATAAAATGTTACTTGGTTTTATAAACTGGTTTTCGGTCTGATCCTTCTACTCCCACTGGCCTGCAAAGCCCCATCTTTTTTTCTTTCAATATTTTTTGGTCTCTAGTTTTAGTGAGTGGCCACGTGTCTTATTGTATCTCCTTTCTCTGAATTGTTTGTTCCTTATGCTCAGGTCACCAGTACAGTATTTGTACATTGATATCATATCCCCCCTCAATCGTCTTTTCTCCAGAGAGAAAAGGTTCAGTGCTTGTAGTCTTTCCTCATAGCTGATGTCCTCCATTCCCCTAATTATTTTTGTTGCCCTTCTCTGGACTTTCTCCAGTTCCAGCACATCCTTCCTGAGGACCGGTGCCCAGAACTGGACAGCATACTCCAGATGTGGCCGGACCAGAGTCTTGTAGAGTGGGAGAATAATCTCTTTATTTCTGGAGCGAATCCCCTTTTTTATACATCCCAGTATTCTGTTGGCTTTGCTTGCGGCGGCTTGGCATTGCATGCCACTGCCAAGCTTGTTGTCCACCAGTACCCCCAAGTCCTTTTCCATCCTAGACTCACCCAGAGGTTCCCCCCCTAGTGAGTAGCTTGCTTTCTGGTTTCTGGCCCCCAAGTGCATTACTTTACATTTTTCAACATTAAACCTCATCTGCCATGTAGTTGCCCACCCCGTTATTTTGTTCAGGTCTGCTTGCAAGGTTTCCACATCCTGCATAGAAGATATTGGCATGCCTAGTTTAATATCATCTGCAAATACTGAGATTGTACTAGATATCCCTTCCTCTAGATCATTTATGAATAAATTAAACAGGATTGGTCCCAGGACAGAACCCTGGGGGACCCCACTTTCCACACCCGCCCAATCCGAGTACTCCCCATTAATCACCACCCTCTGTACTCTCCCCTGGAGCCAGTTCTCTATCCAGGTACTCACCTTATGGTCCATACCTACCTTCCTTAGTTTGTACAGTAATCGTTTGTGGGGAACGGTGTCAAAGGCCTTTGCAAAGTCCAGATACACCACATCCACAGGCTTTCCTTTATCTAGGTGGCAGCTCACTTCATCGTAGAAGGTTAATAGATTGGTTTGGCACGAACGATTTTTCATGAATCCATGCTGATTACTACTTATAATACCGTTTTCATTACTAAAGTCTTGTATGTGGTCCCTTAAAATCCCCTCTAAAATTTTGCAGACTACTGATGTTAGGCTGACCGGCCTATAGTTACCCGGGATATATCTCGGCCCCTTTTTAAATATTGGTACCACGTTGGCTTTTTTCCAATCAGCTGGCACCATACCCGTCTGTAAACTATCCTTAAAGATCAAGAATAATGGTCTGGCAATCACCTGGCTGAGCTCATTAAGAACCCTCGGGTGCAAGCCATCCGGTCCCGGGGATTTATTTATGTTAAGTTTCTCTAGTTTAGCTCTAAGTCTATCTTCTGTTAGCCATGGCGGCACTTCCTGAGGTGTATTATTTAGTTCGGCCTTACAAGCTGGGTTCGTGTAGCCCCCCGATTCCTTTGTGAAGACTGAAGAGAAGAAATTATTTAACACTTCCGCCTTTTCTCTGTCCTCAGTGGCCATATTTCCTTTATCATCTTTTATGGGGCCAATGTGTTCTGGCCTCGCTTTCCTACTATTTATATACTTAAAGAACTTCTTGGGGTTCTTTTTACTCTCCTCCGCTATATGTCTCTCGTGTTCTATTTTAGCCTCCCTGATTTCATCTTTACATTTCTTATTACACTCTTTGTAATGCTTAAATGCTGCCAATGACCCCTCAGTCTTGTATTTTTTGAAGGCCTTTTCTTTAGCACTAATATACATTTTTATGTTGGAGTTTAGCCACCCAGGGTTTAGTTTTGCTCTTTTAAATTTATTTCCCTTTGGAATGAACTGGCCAATCCCCTTGTTAAGTATGCTCTTGAAGCACTCCCATTTTTCCTCCGTGTTCTTTGTTCCCAATTGATATTTTCTAGCAGCGAGCGCAGTTTAGGGAAATTGGCTCTTTTGAAATTCAGTGTCCTTATATTACCCTTGTGTTTCCTATTACTGTAATTAATACTGAAACCAATTGACCTATGGTCACTGTTCCCTAAGTTGTCCCGTATTTCTATATCCGTGAGCAGGTCTGTATTGTTGGTAATTAGTAGGTCAAGTACTGCATTGTTTCTTGTCGGTGCATTCACCATCTGACCCATGAAATTGTCCTGCAAAACATTTAGGAACTGCCTAGCCTTGGCTGAGTGCGCGGTTCCTTCTGCCCAGTCTATATCTGGATAATTAAAGTCCCCCATTATAATGACATTTCCCATCCTTGCTGCCAATCCTATCTGTAACATGAGGTCCGCCTCACCCTCCTCCCTCTGGTTGGGGGGCCTATAGCATACGCCCAATATTACCTTCCCCACCGTGCCTTCCCTTTGAAGCTCTACCCATAGGGATTCTGCCTCATCCATAGCTCCATTATTAATATCATCCCTCATATTTACCTGTATACTGTTCTTAATATACAGACATACCCCTCCCCCTTTTTTACCTTCTCTATCCCTGCGATAAAGGGAATACCCCTGAATGGTCGCCATCCAGTCATGAGAGCTGTCAAACCAAGTCTCAGTTATCCCCACAAAATCTAAGTCCTCCTCAAACATCAGCAGCTCCAGCTCTCCCATCTTGTTGGCCAAGCTTCTGGCATTGGTATACAAACCTCTTAATTTTGATCGGTTACATATATCCTCATTTGTTGTTATTAGGCTGCTCTCTTGATTTTTCCCCATACCCACCCTGGGTTTAGGAGCTCCGAACACCCTACCGCTAATGCCCCCATTTCTGCCCTCTGAATCTTGCTTTCCACTGGCTAATTCTACATCTGTACCCTCTTCCCCGTCACCTAGTTTAAAAGCCCCTCTAACTTTGTGGCCATCCTCTCACCCAGTACGGCTGCACCCTCCCCATTTAGGTGCAATCCGTCCCTACCAAAGAGCCGGTGGCCGACTGAGAAGTTGGCCCAGTTCTCCAGGAACCCGAAACCCTCCTTACTGCACCAGCTCCTCAGCCACTCGTTAACTTCCCTAATCTCCCGCTGCCTCTCTGGTGTGGCTCGAGGTACAGGTAGTATTTCGGAAAATACTACCTTGGAGGTCCTACTCCTCAACTTAGCGCCTAAGTCCCTGAAATCGTTTAGGACTCTCCATCTTCCTCTGCCTATGTCATTGGTACCCACGTGTACCATGACAGCTGGGTCTTCCCCAGCCCCACCCAATAATCTGTTCACCCGATCCACGATGTGCCGGATGTGCCAAACTCCCTAGCCAATTTTTTAAACAACTGGTGTGATAAACCAATGGCCAACCAATACCACATATTGAAGTGGGGTGTCATCTGAGTATACTTTCATAAATGTATTTGTTTCCTGCAACAATATTGCCTCTTTTGCTGTGTTAACTCTGTTACACACAGTGCCAAACTCACTGGCCAATTTTTTGAACAACTGGTGTGATAAACCAGTGGTTCCCCAATACCACATATTGAAGTGGGGTGTTATTTAACAGTATACTTTTCTAAGAGTGTGTTTTAGTCCTGCTCTAAGGAAAAAATCATGACAGCCTTTCGTCAAGCAATGGAGCTCCCTGCGGAATTTTCAGGCCTGCAAATTCTGCCTGACCTGTTCAGACATACCTTACCAAAAAGGAAAAATCTGGCGACAATAACAAAAGCGCTGAGAAAAAATTACTGATTGGAAAGAAAGCAATTGAGGTCCAGTACTATATTTAACCCCTTTGGGTTCATAGCGTTTTAACAAATATATCCACTTTGGTTAATTTTGGGATATACCTTTTTTCATATTGCCTCCCCTCCAATTGGGCATTATGGGGGCGGGAACACAAGAAACCTTTCTTGAATTCCTTGATGAAATCAACAACAATAGATATGGCATATCATTCTTATGATATGCCGCATCTTGCTGGGTGCAGAAATGGGACCTGCTGGTAATAATTCCATGCAAATTTGAAATCGCATGTGCTACACAGGTGCCAAAAATTGGGCCTTTGCGGAAGGTGGTGCCTGAGCACCGTAACCAAAGCCTTGCAGTTACTCTTGCTGGGTGCAGGAATGGGACCTGCTGGTAAGAATTCCATGCAAATTTAAATTTGCACGTGCTACACAGGTGCCAAAAATTGGGCCTTTGGTGTTGGTGGTGCCTGAACGCCATAACCCCTCACAGTTAGCAGGGCACAGGGACAGGGTCTGCTGTTAAAAATGACATACGACATTAAAAATTGTATGCACCTGTCATACAAGTGGAAAAAAATTAGGCCTTTGGGGGTTGGTAGTGACCTAACCCAAAAACATTATAGATAAAAAAGCAGGTGCGCTAAACTCATATGTGTCAAACCAATCAGGTTGAAAGTGAACCAATACAGTGATATCGAAATGATTTAGTCACAAAACTAATAATAAAAAACACATCACACAGTGAATGCTGAATGATATAACTGATGTGCCTCAAAGGACAAAATTAATATAAATCATAGAGGTCGCTCACTAATATAAATGACGAAAAAAACTCATAAAGGTGCAAATAAGATAAGGTGCGCAAAGTCCAAAACAATGTCCGTGATATAATGTGATATACAGGTCCCTCTCAAAAAAATTAGCATATTGTGATAAAGTTCATTATTTTCTGTAATGTACTGATAAACATTAGACTTTCATATATTTTAGATTCATTACACACAACTGAAGTAGTGCAAGCCTTTTATTGTTTTAATATTGATGATTTTGGCATACAGCTCATGAAAACCCAAAATTCCTATCTCAAAATCTCACAGGCTGTTTGCCTCCATGCCACGCCGCATTGAAGCAGTCATTTTCTGCAAAAGGACGACCAAGTATTGAGTGCATAACTGAACATAACTTTTTGAAGGTTGACTTTTTTTGTATTAAAAACACTTTTCTTTTATTGGTCGGATGAAATATGCTAATTTTTTGAGATAGGAATTTGGGGTTTTCATGCGCTGTATGCCAAAATCATCAATATTAAAACAATAAAAGGCTTGCACTACTTCAGTTGTGTGTAATGAATCTAAAATATATGAAAGTCTAATGTTTATCAGTACATTACAGAAAATAATGAACTTTATCACAATATGCTAATTTTTTGAGAGGGACCTGTATATGGTGATTTCCAGGTGTAAAATTCACAGCAACTTAAGGTGCAGGTGATCCCACCACCATGTCTGGACTGGCCCCTTACCAAAGAGTGGAAGCTGTAAGGGCGTATAGGTATTAGAATCCAGATGAAGGAAAAATGCCCAAGTGAGGATATAGGCTGGAAAACACCACTCAAAAGAGAGGATAAGCCTCTTACCGGATGATTATTGGCATAGGGCTGATCACAAGCTCTCCTGATGATAGATATCCTCCTTCCTGGGCAGCCTATAGAAAGATCCAAAACTGAGCAAAGGTTACTGTGGCTGATATCAGCAGTGATCTCTATTGCTACAGGTCTATGAATATTTTAGAATGTTGCAGAAACTGACCGATGAACAATACTGTGACTGGTATCTGATGTAAAAGAAAGACAGCTCTCCCTACCTCACACAGGAACCTTAGCCCTCCCTACACTGCTACTCACTCACTGGCACTATACTGCCTGATATGATGTAAAGCAATCAATCTATTTCTACCTTACACAGGAACCTGTCCCTCCCTACACTGCGCCCGCACAATCACACTACACGCTGCGGCTGCGCAAGCGTGTAGTGTGGGGCGTGGCCCCTGAGCCATGATTGGTTAAGGCCTCATGCACACTGGACGTTTTTACAGCTGCTGTTAGCAGCGTCAGACGTTTTTTTTTGCAGCTGCAGAACGCCCATCCATGTTATTCTATGGCCTCATGCACACATAGAGCTTTTAGGAGCTCCAAGTGGCATAGGCGTTTTACAGCTCCAAAAAAAACCCAGGAACTGTGGGTTCAGGAGCTCCAGCGTCAAGCTGCAAAAAACGTCTGACGCTGCTAAAGGCTCCATAACGTTGCTTAACGTGCGTTAAACCACGTTATACGTTTTTTTTCTTCCATTCAAAATCAATAGCTCGCTATGGGAGCCTATTGATTTGAATGGAAGTCACACCGCAGGTCGGATCAGGGTGATCCGACTTGCGGTGCGACCTGCACTGTGAGAATCTTGAGGGGGAACTCCACGCCAAAATGGGGAAAAAAATGGCATGGGGTTCCCCCCCAGGTTCCAAACCAGGCCCTTTGGGTCTGGTATGGAATTTGAGGGTAGCCCCACGCCGAAAAAACGGCGTGGGGTCCCCCCAAAATCCATACCAGACCCTTATCCGAGCATGCAGCCCGGCATGCCAGGAAAGGGGAGGGGACGAGCGAGCGGCCCCACCCCCCCTGGATCATACCAGGCCACACGCCCTCAACATGGGGGGGGTGTGGGTGCTTTGGGGCAGGGGGGGCTCTGCACCCCGCACCTCAAAGCACCTTGCCCCCATGTTGATGAGGACAAGGGCCTCATCCCCACAACCCTGGCCGGTGGTTGTGGGGGTCTGCAGGCAGGGGGCTCATCGGAATCTGGAAGCCCCCTTTAACAAGGGGGCCCCCCAGATCCCGGACCCCCTCCCTATGTGAATGGGTATGGGGTACACTGTACCCCTACTCATTCACCCCTTAAAATGCAGTGTATGGAAATAACGACAGGAGACGTTTTGGAAAATTGATTAAAAATCTTCATCCGGCTCTTGTCCTCTCCGGGGGTCTTCTGCTCTTTTGCTGTCCGCCCTTCTTGTCTTCTCCTCTCCGGGGGTCTTCTGCTGTCTACGGCCAGGGTTGTGGGGATGAGGCCCTTGTCCTCATCAACATGGGGGCAAGGTGCTTTGAGGTGCGGGGTGCAGAGCCCCCCCTGCCCCAAAGCACCCACACCCCCCCATGTTGAGGGCGTGTGGCCTGGTATGATCCAGGGGGGTGGGGCCGCTCGCTCGTCCCCTCCCCTTTCCTGGTATGCCGGGCTGCATGCTTGGATTAAGGGTCTGGTATGGATTTTGGGGGGGACCCCACGCCGTTTTTTCGGCGTGGGGCTACCCTCAAATTCCATACCAGACCCGAAGGGCCTGGTTTGGAACCTGGGGGGGAACCCCATGCTGTTTTTTTTTCTCCCCATTTTGGCGTGGAGTTCCCCCTCAAGATTCTCACAGCGCAAGTCCCGCCGCAAGTCGGATCACCCTGATCCGACCTACGGTGCGACTTCCATTCAAATCAATAGGCTCCCATAGGGAACCATTGATTTTGAATGGAGGCAGAAAAAACGCTGCTAACAGCTACTGTGGCCAAACGTGCAATAACGCTAATAGAAAAAGCTACTGAAAGCACGTTTTTACAGCTGCTGTTTCCCGGCGTTATGTAAACAGCTTTGGAGCACGTTTTTATGACGCCCTGTGTGCATGGAGCCTAAAAGGCAGCCTGCCTTTAGTCCAATCATGGCAGAGATCATTTGATTGGCCAAAGCATGAGGTTAGGGTGCATGCTTTGGCCAATCATATAATGCACTGCACACGTGGCGCGCGTGCAGTGCATTATGGGAAACTCAAATTTCCCGCGAAGAAGCACATTTGTTCGTCATTCAACAAACGATCGAATTGGCAATGTTCGAGTCGAACTTACCTTCGACTCAAACTCAAAGCTCATCCCTAATAGGCACACCTGCAGTTTCTGCTTTGAACTCGGTGGAACTTTGTTGTTTTACTTTGCAATTATCATAATATTTGTATTTTTTAAATGCTTTTAATATTGTTTTTATGTGTGGAAACACCCCCTGAGAGGGCTGACCTTCAAAACTTTAACCCAAGATGATGGATTTTTATCAAATGTGTCCTAGACCTCCCTCTACTCTAAATCCTGCAATTGAGCTGTGCTGCTATTTCATAACAAATTTTATGTAACATAGTGATACTTAAATAGTGTTACCAATAATAATCACATCAGCCATAGATAAAACAAATAAAAATGTGTACATTACAAAAAAACCCTATTTCTTTTACACAACTACAGTATATCCACAATAAACACATTTTTAACACAGACAGTGAATACACCATTCCAGTGCTTCACTTAATAACCCACAAATAGAGCCCAAAGGAGTATACACTATTTTCTGACTGAAGTTTCCATTGAGGGGGAAACATCATCTGACTCAGGAAAGACGCCTAGAGTGTATGTACAGTGTGTAGTATGACCTTTAGATAGTAGATAAAAAATTAAAGGTGAGGGCATTGCATGCATGGCGGTGGTGAGCACAGGTGAATCTCCATGATTTGCTAAGGGAATTTTTGTCTCAAGAACACAATCACAAGTTGAACTCTTGTTTATTTGGTTATTAAGTGAAGCACTAGAATGGTGTATTCATTGTCTGTGCTAACAGCACGTTTACTGTGGACATAGTTATATAGAAGGAATCGTTTTTTATTTGTGATGTGCACATTTTTGTTTATGAATTGTAAATATTGACATAGTTGCCAACATTTAAAAAACAAAATATTTAGGGACTTTTTTTTTTTTTTTTCCAGAAAGGCAGTGTATGGAGAGTCATATGTTAACCACTTCTGGACCGGAAGATTTTCTCCCCTTAATGACCAGGCCATATTTTGCAATTCAGCACTCCGTTACTTTAACGGACAATTGCGCGGTTGTGCGAAGCTGTAATTTAAAAAAAATTGATGTCCTATTATTTCCACAAATAGAGCTTTCTTTTGGTGGCATTTAATCACCTGTGCGATTTTTTTTTATTTTTTGCACTATAAATAAAAAATGAGCGACAAATCTGGAAAAAAAACACAAAATATTTTTTACATTCTGCTATATAACATCCTTGAAAAAAAAAAATAAAAATTTAAAAATCTATTTTTTTTTTTTACATTTTAGGCCCATTCATTTTCTGCTACATATTTTTGGTTAAAAAAAAAAAAAAAATCGCAATAATTGATTGGTTTGCGCAAAATGTATTGCATCTAACTATGGGAGAGATTTGGTTTATTGTTTTTTTTTTTTTTTACTAGTAATGCGTTTTGTAGAGGGACTGCGACATTGCGGCGGACAGATCGGACCCCTAACTGACATTTTTGACACTTTTGGGGGGGACCAGTGACATTACTACAGTAATCAGTGCTAAAAATATGCACTGTTACTGTAATAATGACACTGGCAGGGAAGGGGTTAACATTGTGAGTGATCAAGAGGTTAAATGTGAGCCTTGGAGGGGAGTGATTCTAACTGTGGGGGGGGGTGGCTTGGGAAATGATAATAGAGGATCACAGGGGTTTTATGATCATTCCAGGGAGAAGAAAGGTCAGCTGTGTTTACAACAGCTGACTAGAGATGTCGCAAACATAACATTTTCCGTTCACGAACGGCAAACGCAAATTTCCGCAAATGTTCGCCAAACGGGCGAACCGCCATAGACTTCAATAGGCAGGCGAATTTTAAAACCCACAGGGACTCTTTCTGGCCACAATAGTGATGGAAAAGTTGTTTCAAGGGGACTAACACCTGGACTTTGGCATGTCGGACGGGGATCCATGGCAAAACTCCCATGGAAAATGATGTAGTTGACGCAGAGTCGGGTTTTAATCTATAAAGGGCATAAATCACCTAACATTCCTAAATTGTTTGGAATAACGTGCTTTAAAACATCCAGTGTGTGTATACGATCAGGTATGATGTTGTATCGATCAGGTATTGTAAGGGTTACGCCCGCTTCACAGTGACAGACCAAACTCTGACAGACCAAACTCCCCTTTTAACGCACCGCAAACAACCGCAAACAGTCTATTTGCACAACCACAAACTCCCCATTTGCACAAGGTTGGATACCAAGCTAGCCATGTCCCGTTCCTTGTCCTCACTGACGTCATTGAAGGTCTCTTCCTCCACCCAGCCACATACAACACCAAGGGTCCCCGAAAGGTGACAACAAGCCCCCTGGGATGCCTGCTTTGGTTGGTCTTCCACCTCCTCGAAGCCACCTTCCTCCTCTGACTCCTCTTTTTCAGGCTCATTTCTCTGCGTTGCCGCAGGTCCAGAAATCGACGACGACAAGGCTGCTTCTGGTGGTGATGGTGACCACAACTTTTCCTCTTCATGCTCATCTATGGCCTGATCCAGCACTCTTCGCCTGGGCACGCGCCAGAAAAAACGCATATGGGATGAGGTCGATGATGTTGCCTTGGGTTTGACTGACCAGGTTTGTCACCTCTGCAAAAGGACACATGAGCCTACAGCCATTGTGCATGAGCGTTCAGTAACGCGGCCAAAAAATACCCAGCTACGCAGAGGCTGTCCTTTTTTTTTTTTTTTTTTTTTAATTAAAAAAAAATCTGTTCTTACCAGTTTAATCTCTGTTTTGTCCCCTATCAGGCATATTAAAAAAGAATAGCGCGCAAATGCAAAAGAAATTACTACCAAATCTGAAGAGAGTCCATAAATAAAAATGGGGGTTTGGTCCCACCATATGGCCATATCGTGCTCAAGCCCACTACTGCGTCAAAGTACCCCATTATCAGTAGGTCCTACACTATCCATGAAAAAGAGATGAATCCAGCCCTTCTAACCCTTGGAGACAACACTCCTTGCTGGGAAAAATGTGCAAATGCACTACAGGGGACTCCTCCTATATCCATTTGATGGTGGACACTGATTGAGTACAGGTGTATGTGGGGGGTGGGGAGGGCTGCTCAACCTCGATAGTCTGGTCAGACCGAATACATAATAAACAGGCAAAAATTTGGGGGAGCATACCCATGTATTTCCAAAGCTGCTGCAGCTATGAACCAAAAGACATGCATATTAAAAAAGAATAGCGCGCAAATGCAAAAGAAATTACTACCAAATCTGAAGAGAGTCCATAAATAAAAATGGGGGTTTGGTCCCACCATATGGCCATATCGTGCTCAAGCCCACTACTGCGTCAAAGTACCCCATTATCAGTGGGTCCTACACTATCCATGAAAAAGAGATGAATCCAGCCCTTCTAACCCTTGGAGACAACACTCCTTGCTGGGAAAAATGTGCAAATGCACTACAGGGGACTCCTCCTATATCCATTTGATGGTGGACACTGATTGAGTACAGGTGTATGTGGGGGGTGGGGAGGGCTGCTCAACCTCGATAGTCTGGTCAGACCGAATACATAATAAACAGGCAAAAATTTGGGGGAGCATACCCATGTATTTCCAAAGCTGCTGCAGCTATGAACCAAAAGACATGCATATTAAAAAAGAATAGCGCGCAAATGCAAAAGAAATTACTACCAAATCTGAAGAGAGTCCATAAATAAAAATGGGGGTTTGGTCCCACCATATGGCCATATCGTGCTCAAGCCCACTACTGCGTCAAAGTACCCCATTATCAGTGGGTCCTACACTATCCATGAAAAAGAGATGAATCCAGCCCTTCTAACCCTTGGAGACAACACTCCTTGCTGGGAAAAATGTGCAAATGCACTACAGGGGACTCCTCCTATATCCATTTGATGGTGGACACTGATTGAGTACAGGTGTATGTGGGGGGTGGGGAGGGCTGCTCAACCTCGATAGTCTGGTCAGACCGAATACATAATAAACAGGCAAAAATTTGGGGGAGCATACCCATGTATTTCCAAAGCTGCTGCAGCTATGAACCAAAAGACATGCATATTAAAAAAGAATAGCGCGCAAATGCAAAATAAATTACTACCAAATCTGAAGAGAGTCCATAAATAAAAATGGGGGTTTGGTCCCACCATATGGCCATATCGTGCTCAAGCCCACTACTGCGTCAAAGTACCCCATTATCAGTGGGTCCTACACTATCCATGAAAAAGAGATGAATCCAGTAGTGCATTTGCACATTTTTCCCAGCAAGGAGTGTTGTCTCCAAGGGTTAGAAGGGCTGGATTCATCTCTTTTTCATGGATAGTGTAGGACCCACTGATAATGGGGTACTTTGACGCAGTAGTGGGCTTGAGCACGATATGGCCATATGGTGGGACCAAACCCCCATTTTTATTTATGGACTCTCTTCAGATTTGGTAGTAATTTCTTTTGCATTTGCGCGCTATTCTTTTTTAATATGCATGTCTTTTGGTTCATAGCTGCAGCAGCTTTGGAAATACATGGGTATGCTCCCCCAAATTTTTGCCTGTTTATTATGTATTCGGTCTGACCAGACTATCGAGGTTGAGCAGCCCTCCCCACCCCCCACATACACCTGTACTCAATCAGTGTCCACCATCAAATGGATATAGGAGGAGTCCCCTGTAGTGCATTTGCACATTTTTCCCAGCAAGGAGTGTTGTCTCCAAGGGTTAGAAGGGCTGGATTCATCTCTTTTTCATGGATAGTGTAGGACCCACTGATAATGGGGTACTTTGACGCAGTAGTGGGCTTGAGCACGATATGGCCATATGGTGGGACCAAACCCCCATTTTTATTTATGGACTCTCTTCAGATTTGGTAGTAATTTCTTTTGCATTTGCGCGCTATTCTTTTTTAATATGCATGTCTTTTGGTTCATAGCTGCAGCAGCTTTGGAAATACATGGGTATGCTCCCCCAAATTTTTGCCTGTTTATTATGTATTCGGTCTGACCAGGCTATCGAGGTTGAGCAGCCCTCCCCACCCCCCACATACACCTGTACTCAATCAGTGTCCACCATCAAATGGATATAGGAGGAGTCCCCTGTAGTGCATTTGCACATTTTTCCCAGCAAGGAGTGTTGTCTCCAAGGGTTAGAAGGGCTGGATTCATCTCTTTTTCATGGATAGTGTAGGACCCACTGATAATGGGGTACTTTGACGCAGTAGTGGGCTTGAGCACGATATGGCCATATGGTGGGACCAAACCCCCATTTTTATTTATGGACTCTCTTCAGATTTGGTAGTAATTTCTTTTGCATTTGCGCGCTATTCTTTTTTAATATGCATGTCTTTTGGTTCATAGCTGCAGCAGCTTTGGAAATACATGGGTATGCTCCCCCAAATTTTTGCCTGTTTATTATGTATTCGGTCTGACCAGACTATCGAGGTTGAGCAGCCCTCCCCACCCCCCACATACACCTGTACTCAATCAGTGTCCACCATCAAATGGATATAGGAGGAGTCCCCTGTAGTGCATTTGCACATTTTTCCCAGCAAGGAGTGTTGTCTCCAAGGGTTAGAAGGGCTGGATTCATCTCTTTTTCATGGATAGTGTAGGACCCACTGATAATGGGGTACTTTGACGCAGTAGTGGGCTTGAGCACGATATGGCCATATGGTGGGACCAAACCCCCATTTTTATTTATGGACTCTCTTCAGATTTGGTAGTAATTTCTTTTGCATTTGCGCGCTATTCTTTTTTAATATGCATGTCTTTTGGTTCATAGCTGCAGCAGCTTTGGAAATACATGGGTATGCTCCCCCAAATTTTTGCCTGTTTATTATGTATTCGGTCTGACCAGACTATCGAGGTTGAGCAGCCCTCCCCACCCCCCACATACACCTGTACTCAATCAGTGTCCACCATCAAATGGATATAGGAGGAGTCCCCTGTAGTGCATTTGCACATTTTTCCCAGCAAGGAGTGTTGTCTCCAAGGGTTAGAAGGGCTGGATTCATCTCTTTTTCATGGATAGTGTAGGACCCACTGATAATGGGGTACTTTGACGCAGTAGTGGGCTTGAGCACGATATGGCCATATGGTGGGACCAAACCCCCATTTTTATTTATGGACTCTCTTCAGATTTGGTAGTAATTTCTTTTGCATTTGCGCGCTATTCTTTTTTAATATGCATGTCTTTTGGTTCATAGCTGCAGCAGCTTTGGAAATACATGGGTATGCTCCCCCAAATTTTTGCTTGTCCCCTATCAGGGGCTGGTGTATGGAATAGATTTTAGGAACTGGGAGATGGAAAACGATGGTTGGTCGGTCCTCTTCCAATTTGGGGCACTGTGCGTTCGCCGTGCAATGTACTGTGCCACCCTATATAAGTGGTGTGTTAAGTAGTACTATTCTTGTCAGTTTAATCCCTGTTACGTCCCCTATCAGGGGCCGGTGTATGGAATAGATTTTAGGAACCGGGAGATGGAAAAAGATGGTTGGTCGTTCCTCTTACTTCCAATTTGGGCCACTGCGCGTGCGCCGTGCAATGTACTGTGCCACCCTATATGAGTGGTGTGTTAAGTAGTACTATTATCAGCTTAATCCCTGTTACGTCCCCTATCAGGGGCCAGTGTATGGAATAGATTGTAGGAACCGGGAGATGGAAAAAGATGGTTGGTCGGTCCTCTTACTTCCAATTTGGGGCACTGCGCGTGCCCCGTGCAATGTACTGTGGCACCCTATATGAGTGGTGTGCACACAGTACAGTCTGTGGGCCTGTGGCCTCTCACACACGGGCAGGCAACTGCAATATATATATATATATATATATATATATATATATATATATATACAGTGTATGTGTATATATATTAAAAAAAGAAAAGCAGACTGATGTACCAGGCCTAAAAAGGGCTTTTTGGGGTGCTGTCAGGACGCTGTCCCTACAGCAGATGAGTCTTTGAGGACTGGAGTGGACACAGAACACTGGCCTAGCTATTAATTCAGCAGCAGCATCACTCTCCTTGCTCTAACTAACACTGCAGCTTCAGAATGAATCTAAGATGGATGCTGTCCTTGTTTTTTTATAGGAGGTGGGAGGGTCTGGGAGGGAGGGTTGGCTGGATTGTGTCTGCTGACTGTGAGGTACAGGGTCAAAGTTTGCTCAATGATGACGTATAGGGGGTGGACCGAACATTGCATATGTTCGCCCGCCGCGGCGAACGCGAACAATCAATGTTCGCTGGGAACTGTTTGCCGGCAAATAGTTCGGGACATCTCTACAGCTGACTATTCTTCTCTCTCAGTGAGAAACGATCACGGGTGTCAGGCGTGCTGTGGTGAAATGTGGGTGTGGCTGCATTTGTGCTAAATAATGGGTGTGGCCCCCCCTCCTCCCCCCTGCCATCCATCGGGCCCTCCAGCGCCCGGTCCCTCCTGGTGGCGGTGTCCTGCCAGCTCCCCCTCCTCCCTCCTGCCGTCTACCGGGCCCTCCAGCCTCTCTCCCTTCTCGTGCGGCGGTGTCCTTCCTGCTCCCCCTCCTCCCTCCTGCCATCCACCAGGCCATCTAGCATCCATCCCTCCTCAGTGTGACGGTGTCCTGGCAGCTCCCCCTTCCCCCTCCTGCTGTCCCTCTTGTGTCCCTCCTCCCCTCCTCAGGCACTCCTGGTAAGCTGTCCCGCTCTAATTGTGGGCTGCCAGCCCCCTCTCCAGCCATCCTGCTCGCTATCCTCTTTTTCCTCCCTGCCCTGTGCCAGCCAGCCCTCTCTCCCCCCTCATTCCGTGGCCACTTCTTCTCCACGCCAGGATGGCCAAGCTGGACGGCTTGCTCTCCCACCTTCACGCCGCTGCCGCAGTTCGTGAGGCTGCCAGGTGGCAGCGGTACTGGGAAAGCAGAGCCCGGCTGCGGCGGTGGGGGGCGGGACTCCACTCACGCTCGGAGGGCTAGGCCTCCGGAGCGCTTCTCCCCGGACCCCCGCCCCCGAGCTGGTCGATCCCTTAGGAGCCCCGATCGGGACCCTCCAGGCCCGCCGGCGAAGCGTGCAGCTGCTTTGGCCGGCGGAGCGGCTGGGAGGAATCCTCGGCAGCAGCGGAGCTCAGGGGGTGGGAGGGGTAGATTTGCCTTGGTTTCCCCTCCCCCTTATTTCTGTATGCTGTGCACATTCCGGGGGTGGTGAAAACGTTGGCTGACGCATTGTCTCGCTTTCAATGGGACCGGTTTCGAGAATTGGTGCCGGCGGCAGAGCAAAGCGGGGTCCCATGTCCCGATTGGCTGTGGGAGATAGCCTTGGGGTCATCGCCGGCTGGATCCAGTGGTCGGTGAGTGAAGCAACGTGGTCAGCATATTCAAAAGTATGGCTCAAGTGGTGGGAGGTGCCTGCGTTTGGCGGAGCTGGATAGCGGGGACCCTGATGTTCAGTGGGTGGTCCTCTACTTTATGGCGAGACAGTTTGAGAAGGGCGGGTTGGCATCCGCCGTGGCTCGCAAGTTGGCCGGCTTGGCTTTCTTGTTTAAGTTGCAGGGGAGTTATGATTTTACAAAGGACTTTGTTGTTCGGCAAGCTCTGAAGCGGTATGGGCGGGCACATCGCCGTAAGGACGTTAGGCGCCCGGTGTCCTTTCCCCTCCTGCTAGATATTTCTGCTACTTTAGGTACACTGTGTGTTTCCGGTTATGAGGTCCTCCTGTTTCAGACAGCGTTCTGCCTGGCGTTTTTTGGGGCTTTTCGGAATGGGGAATTGGTGAGCCCCTCCAAAGGAGTTTCGGGGGGGGCCTGTTGGCCCAGGATGTGTCCTGCCGGGAGGAGGAGGTTAGCCTGTTGCTCCGGCAGCCCAAAACGGATCAGATGGGTAGAGGCGTGCGTATCCGGTTGTTTGCCATGCCGGCATCGCCTTTGTGCCCAGTGAGTGCTGTGCGTGAATTTTTTGCCCTTACGGCCGCGGGTGGGTGGCTTGTTTTTACTACATGCTGACGGTGCTTCCTTGTCCAGATATCAATTAATTGGGGTGTTCCGTAAGTGTTTGGGGGTCTTGGGTTTGGATGCTAAATGCTATGCCTCACACTCCTTCCGCATTGGGGCGTCCACAGAGGCCGCTCGATGGGGGTTGGATGAGGAAGCGGTTAAGCACATTGGTAGGTGGGATTCCAAGAGGTTTTCTTTGTATGTTTGTCCTCATCTTTTGTAATTGTCGTTGGGTGTCCTGGTGTGTGCGTCTGTGTACTTCTGAGGAACCTGCTGGGGATGCTGTTATTTTGCTTTTTGTTTTTGTTTCGTTCAGATGAACCATGCCTCGTCTGGATATTGGGACACTCCTATGTGTTTTGGGGTGCAAGGCGAGCAGACGTCCGTCCCGTAGACAGCTAGGGTTCACCAGACAGGAGGCCTGCGTCTGCTGGCTGGGGGTGCTGGGTATGATGTGGAGCAGGGTGGTGCCAGAGGTTTATAAATTTGCTCGGTGGGATAGGCATCCGGATGTGCTGGTGCTTCATGTGGGGGGTAATGATTTGGCGGTGAGATCTATACGGGACATCAAATTGGATTTCCTGCATCTACGTGTGTCGCCCGTACTTCCTGGCGTTTGGCCAGGTCGGTGGAGCGTGTTAACAGGGCTCGCATAAAAGTTAACAAAGCGGTGGGCAAATTTGTTTGTAGCAATGGGGGAGTGGTCATGAGGCATCTGGAGTTAGAGGTTGAGACCTGGAGGTACTTACGGGGGTGTGGTGTGCACTTGAATGCCGTGGGGATGGACTTGTGGGCCCTGGGGTTGCAGGATGGTATACAGAGGGCGTTGATGGTGTGGAGGGGCACTCAAGGGTAAGGCTTCACCCTTGGCGTGCTGTGGCGTTTTTTGTTGGTCTTTGCTGGCAGGTGCAAGAACCTTTAAGTCAAGGTAATGGTTCGGGACCCACTGGTGGTAGGTTCCCTCTGGTGCCTTCCAGTTGATGTCAGTTTGACTGGAAGGTAAAATGAGTACACTGCGGGTAGAGTGTTGTCTCCGAGCTGGCGTTTTGCGGCTGGAGGCCTATTATGTTTAAGTGGGCCCGCAGTGTAGTATTTATCGGAACATTAAAGACCAACAAAAGCTTTAACTGTTTTTTAAGTTTCTGTTTTAAGGAATGTTTTTTTCCTTTATGTTAATTTATGTTAATTTAATTTGGAATTGATTAATAAAAGGGCTGCTATGGCCAATTTTATTCCACTCAGTGTCGTCTCGATTATTGGGATAAGTTTTAAAGGTGAAAGGGTGCAAGTGGGTGGTGGGTTGACCTTTCAGCCAGGTTAATAGTGACATCTGTTATACACAGAGTTGTATAAAGTACTCGAAACCCATACTTGAGTAAAAGTACAAGTGCTCGATCAAAAAGTGACTTGAGTAGAAGTGGAAGTGCTCGATCAAAAAGTGACTTGAGTAGAAGTACTAAAGTACTCAAATTTTTTGTACTTAAGTATTGCAAGTAGTTTTTATAAAAATTTTGCAACTCAAGTACTGAAAGTAAAAGTACCAGTAGTTTTGAAAAAAAAATTGCTACTCAAGTACCTAAAGTAAAAGTACAAGTACTGTGTTATGTAGTTATTAAAGAAAGAAGTCAAAAGTTTGAACATCATATTGTTTTTTATTATTTCAAATGCAGCTTTTATTTATACATACAGTAGCTTTTATTTTTGTATGCGCTTATAATATACATGTTTTGAGCTTCATGAAACCTGCCATCTACTGTTCTGGCTGTGGTAATTTTTATAATTGTAACTAGTAACTATGCAGCACAAAAAAAAATTATCGGAGTAGAAGTATTGAAATCATTGAAAAAATGTAGTGAAGTAAAAGTGGAAGTAGGAAAGAAAAATTCTACTCCAGGAAAGTACAGATACCGCCTTTCGGTACTTAAGTACAGTAGTGAAGTAGTTCTACTTAGTTACTATACATCTCTGGTTATACACTGGTCATGGAAAGCACATGCACAGATATTTCACTTTCAAGCTGGTGGGAGACCACATTTTAAATATGAATGAATATAAATACTGTGTGTATATATATATATATATGTATATATATATATATATATATATATGTGTGTATATATATATATATATATATATATATATATATATATATATATATATATATATGTATATATATATATATATATATATATATACATATACACACACCTGCAAGAAAAAGTATGTGAACCCTTTGGAATGATATGGATTTCTGCACAAATTGGTCATAAAATGTGATCTGATCATCATCGAAGTCACAACAATAAACAATCACAGTCTGCTTAAACTAATAACACACACAGAATGAAATGTTGCCATGTTTTTATTGAACACACCATGTAAACATTCACAGTGCAGGTGGAAAAAGTATGTGAACCCTTGGATTTAATAACTGGTTGAACCTCCTTTGGCAGCAATAACTTCAACCAAACGTTTCCTGTAGTTGCTGATCAGACGTGCACAACGGTCAGGAGTAATTCTTGACCATTCCTCTTTACAGAACTGTTTCAGTTCAGCAATATTCTTGGGATGTCTGATGTGAATCGCTTTCTTGAGGTCATGCCACAGTATCTTAATCGGGTTGAGGTCAGGACTCTGACTGGGCCACTACAGAAGGCGTATTTTCTTCTGTTTAACCACTTACCGCAAAGTAACGTATATATACGTTGGTAAACTTTGCGGTGTTATACCGGGGTGATGCCTCTAGCTAGAGGCATCATCCTGGTACCATAGTTTAGAGCCGGCGGTCGGCTTTCCGGCGGTAATGACCCGATCGCGGCTCGGGAGCCGCTCGATCATCACCCTGGTGAGAGGTAGGGGACGTCCACCTCCCCCCTCCCGCCGCCTTCCGCTGCTCTGCCCAGGTCTCCCGTCCCACCAGGAGACCCGAGCAACCAGCCGGCACATCCGCCGGCTGGATGCAGTCCCGATCGAAGCCGGTGTTCTGTGAAAAAACCATACCCGTGAGAAAACCATACCCTCGTCACTTCCGGAGGGTATGGATTTCTCACGGTAGTTTAACTTGCGGCGGTTACATTATAACAGCTCCTCTGCATCATGCCTCATGTCCGCTCCTTCCCCTGTCACTTCCCTGATCTCGGTTAATAAATATAAAAGCGGATCACGGATCACGGAGCACGTGCTCGCTTACGAGCCGTCACTTACATTTTATACACCCGTCGCCGCTTTTATATTTATTAGGGGAGATCAGGGAAGTGACAGGGAGAGGAGAGGAGATGATTGATGTTGCAGCAGAACTGTTTTAATGTTACCGCCGCAAGTATTAGTGCCGTTAACATATCCTACCCTCTGAGCATGCGCACTTGTGAACTTCTTCCTTGTTCAATTACGTCTCCGGGGCTCTGAGCATGCGCTCTGCTGCGCTGCTCTGCTGTTTCAGACCGGAAGTGACGAGGGGTATGGTTTCTTCACGGGGTATGGTTTTTTAACGTTGCACCGGAAGCGGCTTCGATCGGGTCTCCGATGACGTATTCCGGAGGCGGCGTCCATGACATCACGTCCGGGTTACTCTGCTGCAAAAGGCGGCAGATTCAAAAAACGACTGTATTCAAAAATGCCGTTTTCAGCGTTTTGAATACATTGTATTGGGTAGTGGAGGGGTCTAGGGTCTTTTAGACTCTCGATCCCTCCATAAAGAGTACCTGTCACTGCATATTGGTGTCACAAGGGATGTTTACATTGCTTGTGACAGCAATAAAAGTGATCAGATTTTTTTTTTTTAAAACCTGTGATAAAGTTAAAAAAATACATAAATAAATAGGAAAAAAAAGTCGAGCCGCGAATAAAATCACTGTTCAAACCACACATGTGAGGTATCACCGTGATCGCCAGAGCGTGAGCAATAGTTAAAAAAAAAGAGCAACACTCTAACTCTAAACTGGTAACCGTTAAAAAGTTTTAAAGCGTCGCCTATTGAGATAGTTTGTCGCCATTCCACGGGTGTGCGTAATTTTAAACCGTAACATGTTTGGTATCTATTTACTCGGCGTGACATCATCTTTCACAATATACAAAAAAATGGGTTAACTTTACTGTTTCGTTTTGTTTAAATGCAGTGAAATGTGATTTTTCGTAATTTTTCCGTAAAAAATGCGTTTTTAAAGACCGCTTCTAGGAAAAAATACTGATTTTAACTTGTAAACAAAAAGTGTCAGAAATAGGCCTAGGGCTTAAGTGGTTAAGCCATTCTGTTGTTGATTTACTTCTATGCTTTTGGTCATTGTCCTGTTGCAACACCCATCTTCTGTTGAGCTTCAGCTGGTAGACAGATGGCCTTAAGTTCTCCTGCAAAATGTCTTGATAAACTTGGGAATTCATTTTTCCTTCGATGATAGCAATCTGTCCAGGCCCTAACGCAGCAAAGCAGCCCCAAACCATGATGCCCCCACCACCATACTTCACAGTTGGGATGAGGTTTTGATATTGGTGTACTGTGCCTCTTTTTCGCCTCACATAGTGTTGTGTGTTTCTTCCAAACAACTCGACTTTGGTTTCATCTGTCCACAGAATATTTTGCCAGTACTGCTGTGGAACATCCAGGTGCTCTTGTGCAAACTGTAAATGTGCAGCAATGTTTTGTTTGGACAGCAGTGGCTTCCTCTGTGGTATCCTCCCATGAAATCCATTCTTGTTTAGTGTTTTACGTATTGTAGATTCGCTAACAGGGATGTTAGCATTTGCCAGTGACTTTTGTAAGTCTTTAGCTGACACTCTAGGATTCTTCTTCACCTCATTGAGCAGTCTGCGCTGTGCTCTTGTAGTCACCTTTACAGGATAGCCACTCCTGGGGAAAGTAGCAGCAGTCCTGAATTTTCTCCATTTATAGACAATTTGTCTTACCATGGACTGAGGAACAGCAAGGCTTTTGGAGATACTTGTATAACCCTTTCCTGCTTTATGCAAGTCAACAATTCTTAATCGTAGGTCTTCTGAGAGCTCTTTTGTGCGAGGCATCATTCACATCAGGCAATGCTTTTTGTGAAAAGCAAACCCAGAACTGGTGTGTGTGTTTTATAGGGCAGGGCAGCTGTAACCAACACCTCCAATCTCATCTAATTGATTGGACTCCAATTGGCTGACATCTCACTCCAATTACCTCTTGGAGATGTCATTAGTCTAGGGGTTCACATACTTTTTCCACCTGCATTGTGAATGTTTACATGGTGTATTCAATAAAAACATGGCAACATTTCATTCTTTGTGTGTTATTAGTTTAACCACTTGCCGACTGCCGCACGACTATTTACGTCGGCAGTCAGCCCCTCACAGACAGAGCGACGTAGTACTACGTCGCTAGCCTGTGAGGGTCTAGGGAGCGAGCGCGTGCCCCTGGAGGCGCGCTCCCGCGCGGTCATGGACCCCCCCCCCGCCGATCATGGACCCTATGTCCGCCGGTCACTCGGCGATCGTCATTGCAGAGGGAGAAAGGCAGGCGGCCGATGTAAACAAGCGCCTGTCATTCTCCCCTGTGTAGGAATAGTGATCATACGGTTCTACTATGTAGGACCGTTGATCACTGTTCCTACACCTCAAGCCACAGCCAATCACAGTTAGAATCACGCCCCTAGGGACACACATAACCCCTCCCTCTCAAAAAAAGTTAACCCCTTCACTGCCAGTGTAATTTTACAGTAACAGTGCATATGTATAGCACTGGTTACTGTAGAAATGTCACTGGTAACCCCAAAAGTGTCAAAAATGTCAGTCAAGGGTCCGATCTGTCCGCCGCAATGTTGCAGTACCGCAAAAACAAAATTGCAGATCGCCGCCATTACGCGTTAAAAAAAAACAACAAAAATGACAAAAATCTTTCCCTTTGTTAGTAAACGCGATAACTTTTGCGCAAACCAATCAAAATACGCTTTTTGCGATTTTTTTTTTTTTTTTTTTTACCAAACATATGTAGCATAAAACAAATTGGCTGAAAATGTTAAAAAATTTTGATTTTTACATTTTTTTGGGGGGGAATTTCATATAAAAAAATTTGAAAAATATTGTTATTTTTGCAAAATTGACGCTCTTTTTTTTGTTTAAAGCGCATGATCAAAAAATCGCACAGGTGATCAAATACCACCAAAAGAAAGCTCTGTTTGTGGGAAATAAAGGACATCAATTTAATTTGGGTACAGCATCGCATGACCGCGCAATTGTCCGTTAAAGTCACGCAGTGCCGAATCGCAAAATAGGCCCTGGTCAGGAAGGGGGTAAAATCTTCCGAGGCTTAAGTAGTTAAGCAGACTGTGATTGTCTATTGTGACTTAGATGATGATCAGATAACATTTTATGACCAATTTGTGCAGAAATCCATTTCATTCCAAAGGGTTCACATACTTTTTCTTGCAGCTGTGTATATATATATATATATATACACACACACATACATACATACATATACACACAGTATCTCACAAAAGTGAGTACCACACCCCTCACATTTTTTCCATTACCAGTAGAAGCCCCCCTCCCCTCAGTACAGACCCTCCAGTAGTAGAAGTATTTATTACTGATGAGGGACGTGTATCCCTATCTTACCAATATGGGCACAACTGCTTTGGAACAAGATGTAACAGCAGAGACATCTGAGAGTGTACATGTCAGTTGATTTGCCTGAGGATTTTGCTGTATGGGAGTGATTCAATTATTCTTCACCGCCTGATATTTTATGACTTTTTGATGGATGTACATTAGCCATTAGTCAACATACAGGGGCCATCCATCACTGCTTCCTTTTCCCCCACCAACTTCCAAAAAAAAAAAAAAAAAATATATATATATATATATATATATATATATATATATATATATATCCTCCATCACAGCCATTAGTATTCTTTTATTTTTTTTTTTAATTTTCCGCCTTCCACTCTACAGACCCCTCAGAAATAGAAGCCCCCCCCTCAGTACAGACCCCTCAGCAGTAGAAGCCCACCTTCCCCTCAGTACAGACCCCTCAGTAGTAGTAGCTAGGGATCGACCGATTATCGGCAGGGCCGATATGCACTTTCCCCGATATATCGGAATCGGCCACCAAGGTGACCGATATTGCCAATATTTTGGAAAGTGCTTGTACCAGAGTGATGCCTGCAGCTAGAGGCATCACCCCGGTACCGGCATCCATAGCCGACGGTCGGCTGTCTTGTAATGACAACCGATGTGGCTGAGAAGCCGCTCGGCTTTCATTACAAGGAGCTGGAGGGGACGTCCCCCCTACTGCCGCCTTCCACGGTTCGCCCGGGTCTCCCATCCCACCGGGAGGAATTCTCTCCTTCCAGACCAGAGCTGGGTGACATTTAGGGGATCCTAACGCGCAGGGCAGGAGGCACTTTTCGGAGCTCTAATTTGCTGCTACCTCGATGTAATGCATCTGGGGGATGGGGCTTGGCTGTCACTGTGTCCGGTCCTTTAAATATTGAACGATCTGTACCGACAGGTCTTCCTTGTCATGTCATCTCAGTGATCGGGTTGTGTGTGCCGTGTACAGCCACTATGTTCGATCGGGAGCGAGGCTGGAACCTGTCCTTCGCTGGCTGCGGCTTCCTCGGGGTCTACCATGTCGGGGTGTCCAGCTGCCTGCAGGAGAGAGCGCCCTATCTGATCAACGAGGCCATCAAGATCTATGGGGCGTCTGCCGGGGCTCTCAATGCTGGCACCCTGGTGTTCAGGTGCTGACTTGATGAGTCCTATGCAGAGACCGAGGGGGGGGGGGGGGGCTCCTGTGTACACAGCAGTTCGGCTTCTAGTGGTGCCAGAATGACATCACTTCCGGGTATTCGGCGCCAGATTAAAAAAAAAGACAGCATTCAAAACAGCCAAACATGGCGTTTTTAATGCTTTTAAGTGCAGAGGAGGGGTTTGGAGTCTTTTAGGCCCTCCGATCCCTCCACAAGCGTACCTGTCAAGTGATAAAAAAAAAAAATGTAATGTACAAAAATATCGGCCGATACTGATATTAAATGGCCAAAATGTTGGTATCGGCAACAAGAAAAACGATATTGGTCGATCACCAGTAGAAGCCCCCCTCCCCTCAGTACAGACCCTTCAGTAGTAGAAGTATTTATTACTGATGAGGGACGTGTATCCCTATCTTACCAATATGGGCACAACTGCTTTGGAACAAGATGTAACAGCAGAGAATTCTGAGAGTGTACATGTCAGTTCTTGATTTGCCTGAGGATTTTGCTGTATGGGAGTGTTTCAATTATTCTTCACCGCCTGATATTTTATGACTTTTTGATGGATGTACATTAGCCATTAGTCAACATACAGGGGACATCAATCACTGCTTCCTTTTCCCCCACCAACTTCCAAAAAAAAAAAAAAAAAAAAATATTATATATATATATATCCTCCATCACAGCCATTCGTATTCTTTTAATTTTTTTTTTAAATTTTCTGCCTTCCACTCTACAGACCCCTCAGAAATAGAAGCCCCCCCCCCCCCCCAGTACAGACCTCTCAGTAGTAGAATCCTAGCTTCCCCTCAGTACAGACCTCTCAGTAGTAGAAGCCCCCATCCCCCCAGTACAGACCCCCTCAGTAGTGCAAGACACCCCTTCCCCTCAGTACAGACCCCTTAATAGTAGGACACACCCCTTCCCCTCAGTACAGTCCCCTCAGTAGTAGAAGCCCCCTTCCCCCCCAGTACAGACCCCTCAGTATTAGAAGACACCCCTTCCTCCCCAGTAGCAGAAGCCACTCATTCTCCCCAGTACAGACCCCCTCAGTAGTAGAAGCCCCCCTTCCCCTCAGTACAGACCCCCTCAGTAGTAGAAGCCCCCCTTCCCCTCAGTACAGACCCCTCAGTAGTAGAAGCCCCCCTCCCCCCCAGTACAGACCCCCCCTCCCCCCCAGTACAGACCCCCCCCCCCAGTAGTAGAAGCCCCCCCTCCCCTCAGTACAGACCCTTCAGTAGTAGAAGAATTTGTTTACTGATGAGAGACATGTATCCCTTTCTTACCAATATGAGCACAACTGTTCTGGAACAAGATGTAACAGCAGAGACTTCTGAGAGTGTGCATGTCAGTACTTGATTTGCCTGAGGACTTTGCTTTATGGGAGTGTCTTAATTATTCTTCCCAGCCTGATATTTTAAGACTTTTTGGTGGATATACAGTATGCCAGTTGGTTTATCTGTCCTTTCCATTTTTATTGTGATTGATACAAGAGCAACCGCATCACCTCTAAATCTCCCACATAGCAGCAACAATGGCTCACTGGACTGCTGAAGAGAAAGGTGACATCACTTCCACCTGGGCCACAGTTGACCAGGAAGCCATTAGTGGGTTAGCTATATCCAGGTAATAACACCTAAAGTTGTTAAGTAGGCAAGATCATTTTTTTATTTGCACTCTTAAAGTCATGATTTACAATTTATTTATGCAGCAGTATATGATTCTAATATACAGTATATGCCTTACAGTTAATAATGTAATCTCCACGACTTGTACAAATCAAATTATATTTACGTATTTAGGCAATCGCAAAAAAAAAAAAAAAATGCTCTCTGTGTTTCCATTTTCTCTCTAGCTCAGCCAAAAAAGCCTAACTGTTTTGTGTGTGTGATTCACAAGTTCATTGTGCATCATACAGGCGGTCCTTGGGTTACAAACAAGATAGATGCTGTAGGTTTGTTTATAAGTCAAATTTGTTTGTAAGACAGAACAGGTATGTTTTTTAAGTTTAGCTCCAGCCAAAGAATATTTTTTAGGTTTTTGGATAGCATAGGGAAGGGTTAACATCCCTGTACCATTTGTTTTGCTGTCTGTACCCCTGTTCAGAAGATTTCACCTCACTTTCTGTCTCTGACATTCATCATGTATTTGTCTTAGGTTGTTAGTTATCTATCCCTGGACTCAGAAGTATTTCGCCAATTTTGGAGTTCAGTCAAGCCCTGCTGCCAGTAAAAGTAACACCAAGCTACAAGCTCAAGGCAAGAAATATCTTGCTACCATGGACAAAGCCGTTCACCATCTGGATGATATGAAAAAGCCCCTGGCTGGTATCAGCAAGCAAGGTGCTGATGCGCTCTATGCGGATCGTGAGGGTTTCAAGGTACATATCTAAAGAAATATGGAAATCTGTCAATTTTCTAGAGCTTAAATGTATATTAGATGTCTGCAGTATGCCTGCATTGTAGATGTTTTGTAAAAGAAAACACAGGAAATCACCTTTCGCCTTTTCCCTGGATCAACTGTGGGTATAGGATTGTGTATATGGGATTGTATAGTTGTTTTTTATTTTTTTTGCTTGAACTAGACAGACTTGTGTCTTTTTTCAACCTGACCAACTATGTAACAACAACTGTACTTGGGACTGGTTGTTTGTTTGTTGTGCGATGTTAGCAAACCTCAGACACCCACTGAAAGCAAATAAGTATGTAGCGCCACCCCCATGAGGGCCAGTTGGTACTGCATGTCGTCCTGTGCTACCCTGACCCTGGGAACTTCCAAGCCCATCTGACACGCTAGGTGACATTCTAGGTTCTGACACACTGGGTTCTGACATGGTGTATACCCATTTAAATGAAATGCAGGATTCAACATTGTTTTGTATTAAGTACAGGCATACCCCACTTTTAAGTACACAATGGGACCAGAGCATGTATATAAAACGAAAATGTACTTAAAGTGAAGCAATACCTTTTTTCATTTCTCAATGCATGTAAATACTCTAGCTCCATAGGAAATCTATCTTGGTCAGCTTGACATGGCATTGCTCCCAAACCATGTGACAAGGACACCAAGCTTGGGGAGCATGTTAAGGGGATCCAGGACTATGACATAGTAGATTACCTAGGCAAGCTGGCCAGCCACAAACAGGATATGTTGTAGTCCTGGGTCCCCTCTCGGTGCTCCCTAAGTTTGGTATCCCTGTCACTTATGGTTTGGGAGCAGTGCCATGTCAAGCTGACCAAGATTTCCTATAGACGCCAATGTTAAAAACCGGGAGTAGTGTCATGCCAAGCTGAACAAGCTGTGTCCTTACTCGCGAGTGTACTTAAAGTGAGTGTACTTAAAGCGGGGTATGCCTGTACTCAGTAATCAGCCAAATCCTGGGAAAACACTTGCATACACTCATACAATGAGATAATTAGAATGACTTTAACGGATTGAGCTATTACTACAAGGGTCCGCATACAGTGACTTTAATCCTAATGAGAGATTGAGCTGTATGAGAACCAGTCACACTTCCCTTTAGAGGCAAGAAGAGTAGTAGTCCAAATTTAAGCCTGAGGGTTGTCTTCACTGGCAGCGTTGGAGGTCAGATGTGAACAGGAAATTCTCAGTGTATAACATAGGGTTCAAAAATCAGCAAAAGAATGCTAGGTATGACAAAGTAGTAAATCCCAAATGACAACTCAGTTTATGTTGTCTGCATGAAGTGTCCATATGTTGTATGTTAGAGACAGGCAGGGGAGGGTTTGGGCATAAGCCCCCTTACCAGATCCTGGAGATGGCTGACACTCACACAGGAAGTGATGCAGGGTCTGCCCACCAGTCAGCAGGGAGCTGTATGCGGTTGATCGGTCAGATATGGATTTAGCAATCTGAGCTGTCATCCGCTGGGCTGTCTCTCTTTCTTAAGCCAAGGTCACGGGCAGGGGCATTTGGCACCTGGGGCGGATCCTATATCTGCCCCCCCCCAGACGACGCACCACACATCAACATGTCATCAAGTGACGTTGTGTGTAGGGCCTCCACGCACTGCAGCCTGAAACATGAAAGAGTCCTCCTCCCTCTGCTCCCCCGGTGGCCAGGCCCCTTCTCCTCCCCTGCAAAAATGGCGCCGACTGACCTGAGGCACCAGATGGAAATACATGTAACTGCCAGTGGCGTCACTAGGACTGGTGTCACCTGGTGCAGTAAACCATGGTGTCACTCCCCCCACCAAAAAATTATTTTCCTGTTTTCTGAAAGTGCGTCAAAGATGCAGCATGCCGGACTTTTGGTGCACTTTCAGAAAATGCAGAAAAAAAATGCGCAATCTAATAGAAATCTATAGGACTGCAGCTATAACTGCGGGTAAAATGTAGGAAGACTCCCTTTACATTACATAGCCCTGTACTTGGACCCCTTTATGATACAAAGTCCCCCCCTATGAACCCTTTACATTTATACAGCCCCCCCCCAAGGAATTCTTTACATTATAAAGCCCCCCCTATGGAACCCTTTACATTATCCAGCTCCCCTATAGACCCCTTTACATTCATACAGCCCCCCCCCACCATGGAACCCTTTACATTCATTCAGACCCCCCATGGAACCCTTTACATTATACAGCCCCCCCCCCCCATGGAACCCTTTACATTATACAGCCCCCCCATGGAACCCTTTACATTCATACAGCCCCCCCAAAGAACCAGTTACATTCATACAGCCCCCCCCCCCCATGGAACTCTTTACATTATACAGACCCCCCCATGGAACCCTTTACATTCATTCAGACCCCCCCATGGAACCCTTTACATTTATACCCCCCCCAAAGAACCCTTTACATTCATACAGCCCCCCCTAATGAACCCTTTACATTATACAACCCGCCCCATGGAACCCTTTACAATATACAGACCCCCCCATGGAACCCTTTAGATTATACAGCCCCCCCACCATAGAACAATATACATCATACAGCCTCAACTCCCCCCCCCCATGGAGCCCTTTAGATTTTACAGCCCCCCCCACCATGGAACCCTTTACATTAACCAGCCCCCCATGGAACCCTTTACATTCACACAGCAGCCCCCCCATGGAACCCTTTACATTATACAGCTTCCCCCCCATTAAACTCTTTACATACAGGCCCCCCTCCCCCAAGGCACCAGATGGAAATACATGTAACTGCCAGTGGCGTCACTAGGACTGGTGTCACCTGGTGCAGTAAACCATGGTGTCACTCCCCCCACAAAAAATTATTTTCCTGTTTTCTGAAAGTGCGTCAAAGATGCAGCATGCCGGACTTTTGGTGCACTTTCAGAAAATGCAGAAAAAAAATGCGCAATCTAATAGAAATCTATAGGACTGCAGCTATAACTGCGGGTAAAATGTAGGAAGACTCCCTTTACATTACATAGCCCTGTACTTGGACCCCTTTATGATACAAAGTCCCCCCCTATGAACCCTTTACATTTATACAGCCCCCCCCCAAGGAATTCTTTACATTATAAAGCCCCCCCCCCCATGGAACCCTTTACATTATCCAGCTCCCCTATAGACCCCTTTACATTCATACAGCCCCCCCCCCCACCATGGAACCCTTTACATTCATTCAGACCCCCCCATGGAACCCTTTACATTATACAGCCCCCCCCCCATGGAACCCTTTACATTATACAGCCCCCCCATGGAACCCTTTACATTCATACAGCCCCCCCCAAAGAACCAGTTACATTCATACAGCCCCCCCCCATGGAACTCTTTACATTATACAGACCCCCCCATGGAACCCTTTACATTCATTCAGACCCCCCCATGGAACCCTTTACATTTATACCCCCCCAAAGAACCCTTTACATTCATACAGCCCCCCCTAATGAACCCTTTACATTATACAACCCGCCCCATGGAACCCTTTACAATATACAGACCCCCCTATGGAACCCTTTAGATTATACAGCCCCCCCACCATAAAACAATATACATCATACAGCCTCAACTCCCCCCCCCCCATGGAGCCCTTTAGATTTTACAGCCCCCCCCACCATGGAACCCTTTACATTAACCAGCCCCCCATGGAACCCTTTACATTCACACAGCAGCCCCCCCATGGAACCCTTTACATTATACAGCTTCCCCCCCATTAAACTCTTTACATACAGGCCCCCCTCCCCCAAGGCACCAGATGGAAATACATGTAACTGCCAGTGGCGTCACTAGGACTGGTGTCACCTGGTGCAGTAAACCATGGTGTCACTCCCCCCACAAAAAATTATTTTCCTGTTTTCTGAAAGTGCGTCAAAGATGCAGCATGCCGGACTTTTGGTGCACTTTCAGAAAATGCAGAAAAAAAATGCGCAATCTAATAGAAATCTATAGGACTGCAGCTATAACTGCGGGTAAAATGTAGGAAGACTCCCTTTACATTACATAGCCCTGTACTTGGGCCCCGTTATGATACAAAGCCCCCCCCCCCCTATGAACCCTTTACATTTATACAGCCCCCCCCCAAGGAATTCTTTACATTATAAAGCCCCCCCCCCCATGGAACCCTTTACATTATCCAGCTCCCCTATAGACCCCTTTACATTCATACAGCCCCCCCCCCACCATGGAACCCTTTACATTCATTCAGACCCCCCCATGGAACCCTTTACATTATACAGCCCCCCCCCATGGAACCCTTTACATTATACAGCCCCCCCCCCAAAGAACCCTTTACATTCATACAGCCCCCCCCCCAAAGAACCCATTACATTCATACAGCCCCCCCCCCCCATGGAACTCTTTACATTATACAGACCCCCCATGGAACCCTTTACATTCATTCAGACCCCCCCCATGGAACCCTTTACATTTATACCCCCCCCCCCAAAAAAAACCCTTTACATTCATACAGCCCCCCCTAATGAACCCTTTACATTATACAACCCACCCCATGGAACCCTTTACAATATACAGACCCCCCCCCCCATGGAACCCTTTAGATTATACAGCCCCCCCACCATAGAACAATATACATCATACAGCCTCAACTCCCCCCCCCATGGAGCCCTTTAGATTTTACAGCCCCCCCCCCCCACCATGGAACCCTTTACATTAACCAGCCCCCCATGGAACCCTTTACATTCACACAGCAGCCCCCCCATGGAACCCTTTACATTATACAGCTTCCCCCCCATTAAACTCTTTACATACAGGCCCCACTCCCCCAAGGAACCATTTACATTTTACACCATCACCCCTCCCCACACCCATGGAACTCTTTACATTATACAGCCCCCCTCCCCCCCATGGAACCCTTTACATTATCCAGCTCCCCTATGGACCCCTTTACATTCATACAGCCCCCCCATGAAACCCTTTACATTCATACAGCCCCCCATGGCACCCTTTACATTCTACAGCCCCCCCCCATGGATCCCTTTATACAGCCCCACCCCCCATGGAACCCTTTACATTCATGCAGCCCACCCATGGAACCCTTTACATTCATACAGCCCCCCCAAGGAACCCCTTACATTCATACAGCCCCCCCCCCCCCATGGAACCCTTTACATTCATACAGCCCCCCCAAGGAACCCCTTACATTCATACAGCCCCCCCCCCATGGAACCCTTTACATTCATACAGACCCCCCCCCCATGGATCCCTTTAGATTCATACAGGCCCCCCCCATGAACTCTTTACATTATACAACCCCCCCCATGGAACCCTTTACATTATACAGCCCCCCCCACCATGGAACCTTTTACAATATACAGACCCTCTCACAGGGAACCCTTTACAATATACAGAACCCCCTTCCCCCATGGAACCCTTTAGATTATACAGCCCCACCACCAAAGAACCATTTACATTATACAGCCTCACCCCCCCCCCCCCCCATGGAGCCCTTTAGATTATACAGCCCCCCCCCCCACCATGGAACCCTTTACAATATACAGCCCCTCTCCCAGGGATCCCTTTACAATATACAGACCCCCCCCATGGAACCCTTTAGATTATACAGCCACCCACCAAAGAACCATTTACATTATACAGCCCCCCCATAGAACCATTTACATTAACCAGCCCCCCCCACCCCTCATGGAACCCTTTACATTCATACAGCCCCCCCCCCCCCAATGGATCCCTTTACATTTTCCAGCCCTCCCCATGGAACCCTTTACATTCATACAGCCACCCCCCCCATGGAACCCTTTACATTCATACAGCCCCCCCCATGGAACCCTCTACATTCATACAGCCCCCCCATGGAACCCTTTACATTATACAGCCCCCCTACCATGGAACCCTTTACATTATACAGCCCACCATGGAACCCTTTACATTCATCCCCCCCCCATGGAACCCTTTACATTTATACAGCACCCCCATGGAACCCTTTACATTCATACAGACCCCCCCATGGAACCCTTTACATTATACAACCCCCTCATGGAATCCTTTCCATTATACAGCCCCCCCCCACCCACTATGGAACCCTATAAATTCATACAGCCCCCCATGGAACCCTTTACATTCATACAGCCCCCCCTAACCATGGAACCCTTTACATTATACAGCCCCCCATGGAACCCCCTTACATTCATACAGGTCCCCCCCCCATGGAACCCTTTACATTATACAACCCCCTCATGGAACGCTTTCCATTATATAGCCCCCCCCCCCCACTATGGAACCCTTTACAATATACAGCCCCTCTCCCATGGAACCCTTTACAGTATACAGAACCCCCCCCTGAAACCCTTTAGATTATAAAGCTCCCCTACCAAAGAACCATTTGTATTATACTGCCTCAGCCCCCCTCCCATGGAACCCTTTACAATATACAGAACCCCCCCCCCCCCATGGAACCCTTTAGATTTTACAGCCCCCCACCAAAGAACAATTTACATTATACAGGCCCCCTCCCCCAAGGAACCATTTACATTTTACACCCTCACCCCCCCACCCATGGAACTCTTTATATTATACAGCCCCCCCTCCCCCCTCCCCCCCCATGGAACCCTTTACATTATCCAGCTCCCCCATGGAACCCTTTACATTCATACAGCCCCCCCCATGGCACCCTTTATGTTCTACAGCCCCCCCATGGAATCCTTTACATTATACAGCCCCCCCAAGGAACCCATTACATTCATACAGCCCCCCCCATGGAACCCTTTACATTCATACAGACCCCCCCATGGATCCCTTTACATTCATACAGCCCCCCCCAATGAACCCTTGCATTATACAACCCCCCCATGGAACCCTTTAGATTATAAAGCCCCCCCCCCACCATGGAACCCTTTACAATATACAGCCCCTCTCCCAGGGAACCCTTTACAATATACAGGACCCCCCTCCCCCATGGAACCCTTTAGATTATAAAGCCCCCCCCCACCAAAGAACCATTTACATTATACAGCCCCCCATGGAACCCTTTACATTAAACAGCCCCCCCCCATGGAACCCTTTACATTCATACAGCCCCCCCAATGGAACCCTTTACATTATCCAGCCCCCCCCAATGGAACCCTTTACATTCATACAGCCACCCCCCCCCCCCCCATGGAACCCTTTACGTTATACAGCCCCCCATGTAAGTCTTTACATTATACAGCCCCCCCTTGGAACCATTTACATTCATACTGCCCCCCCCCCATGGATCCCTCTACATTCATACAGTCCCCCATGGAACCCTTTACATTATACAGCAGCCCCCCCCCCCCACCATGGAACCCTTTACATTATACAGCCCACCATGGAACCCTTTACATTCATAGTTACATAGTTAGTGAGGTTGAAAAAATACATCAGTCCATCCAGTTCAACCTATGATGTGTGTGTGTGTGTTTGCTTTTAACCTTACATTGTATACCCCTGTATGTTGTGGTCTTTAAGTTGCCCATCTAATAGTTTTTTGAAACTATCAATGCTTCCTGCTGATATGACTGCTTGCGGAAGAGAATTCCACATCCTTACTGCTCTTACAGTGAAGAACCCCCTGCGGATTTTAAGGTTAAACCACCTTTCCTCTAGTTTTAGTGAGTGGCCACGTGTCTTATTGTATTCCCTTTCTCTGAATAGGTTTTTCCATATGCTAGGGTTGCCAGTACAATATTTGTACATTGATATCATATCCCCCCTCAATCGTCTCTTCTCCAGAGAGAATAGGTTCAGTGCTTGTAGTCTTTCCTCATAGCTGATGTCCTCCATTCCCCTAATTATTTTTGTTGCTCTTCTCTGGACTCTCTCCAGTTCCAGCACATCCTTCCTGAGGACCGGTGCCCAGAACTGGACAGCATACTCTAGATGAGGCCGGACCAGAGTCTTGTAGAGTGGGAGAATAATCTCTTTATTTCTTGAGTGAATCCCCTTTTTTATACATCCCAGTATTCTGGTGGCTTTGCTTGCAGTGGCTTGGCATTGCATACCACTGCCAAGCCTGTTGTCTACCAGTACCCCCAGGTCCTTTTCCATCCTAGAATCACCCAAAGGTTCCCCCCTAGTGAGTAGCTTGCTTTCTGGTTTCTGGCACCCAAGTGCATTACTTTACATTTTTCAACATTAAACCTCATCTGCCATGTAGTTGCCCACCCCATTATTTTGTTCAGGTCCGCTTGTAAGGTTTCCACATCCTGCCCAGAAGATATTGGCATGCTTAGTTTAGTATCATCCGCAAATACTGAGATTTTACTCGATATCCCCTCCTCTAGATCATTTATGAATAAATTAAACAGGATTGGCCCCAGGACAGAACCCTGGGGGACCCCGCTTTCCACACCCGCCCAATCTGAGTACTCCCCATTAATCATCACCCTTTGCAACCTCCCCTGGAGCTATATCCACCCCCCCCCCCCATGGAACCCTTTACATTTATACAGCCCCCCCATGGAACCCTTTACATTCATACAGACCCCCCCATGGAACACTTTACATTATACAACCCCCTCATGGAACCCTTTACATTATACATCCCCCCCCCACTATGGAACCCTATACAATATACAGCCCCTCTCCCAGGGAACCCTTTACAATATACAGAACCCCCCCATGGAACCTTTTAGATTATACAGCCCCCCACCAAAGAATCATTTACATTTATACAGCCCCCCCATGGAACCCTTTACATTTATACAGCCCCCCCTATGGAACCCTTTACATTCATACAGCCCCCCCCCCCATGGAACCCTTTACACTCATACAGCCCCCCCCCCCCATGGAACCCTTTACATTATACAGCCCCCCCATGGAACCCTATACATTCATACAGCCCCTCTCCCATGGAACCCTTTACAGTATACAGAACCCCCCCATGAAACCCTTTATATTATAAAGCTCCCCTACCAAAGAACCATTTGTATTATACTGCCTCAGCCCCCCTCCCATTGAACCCTTTACAATATACAGAACCCCCCCCCCCCCATGAACCCTTTAGATTTTACAGCCCCCCACCAAAGAACAATTTACATTATACAGGCCCCCTCCCCCAAGGAACCATTTACATTTTACACCCTCACCCCCCCCCCCCACCCATGGAACTCTTTATATTATACAGCCCCCCCTCCCCCCCATGGAACCCTTTACATTATCCAGCTCCCCCATGGAACCCTTTACATTCATACAGCCCCCCCATGGCACCCTTTATGTTCTACAGCCCCCCCATGGAATCCTTTACATTATACAGCCCCCCCAAGGAACCCATTACATTCATACAGCCCCCCCCCCATGGAACCCTTTACATTCATACAGACCCCCCCCCATGGATCCCTTTACATTCATACAGCCACCCCCCCCCATTGAACCCTTACATTATACAACCCCCCCATGGAATCCTTTAGATTATAAAGCCCCCCCCCCACCATGGAACCCTTTACAATATACAGCCCCACTCCCAGGGAACCCTTTACAATATACAGGACCCCCCTCCCCCATGGAACCCTTTAAATTATACAGCCCCCCCCATGGAACCCTTTACATTCATACAGCCCCCCCAATGGAACCCTTTACATTATCCAGCCCCCCCCCCCAATGGAACCCTTTACATTCATACAGCCACCCCCCCCCCATTGAACCCTTTACGTTATACAGCCCCCCATGTAAGTCTTTACATTATACAGCCCCCCCTTGGAACCATTTACATTCATACTGCCCCCCCATGGATCCCTCTACATTCATACAGTCCCCCATGGAACCCTTTACATTATACAGCACCCCCCCCCCCACCATGGAACCCTTTACATTATACAGCCCACCATGGAACCCTTTAAATTCATAGTTACATAGTTAGTGAGGTTGAAAAAATACATCAGTCCATCCAGTTCAACCTATGATGTGTGTGTGTGTGTTTGCTGTTAACCTTACATTGTATACCCCTGTATGTTGTGGTCTTTAAGTTGCCCATCTAATAGTTTTTTTAAAACTATCAATGCTCCCTGCTGATACGACTGCTTGCGGAAGAGAATTCCACATCCTTACTGCTCTTACAGTGAAGAACCCCCTGCGTATTTTAAGGTTAAACCACCTTTCCTCTAGTTTTAGTGAGTGGCCACGTGTCTTATTGTATTCCCTTTCTCTGAATAGGTTTTTCCATATGCTAGGGTTGCCAGTACAATATTTGTACATTGATATCATATCCCCCCTCAATCGTCTCTTCTCCAGAGAGAATAGGTTCAGTGCTTGTAGTCTTTCCTCATAGCTGATGTCCTCCATTCCCCTAATTATTTTTGTTGCTCTTCTCTGGACTCTCTCCAGTTCCAGCACATCCTTCCTGAGGACCGGTGCCCAGAACTGGACAGCATACTCCAGATGTGGCCGGACCAGAGTCTTGTAGAGTGGGAGAATAATCTCTTTATTTCTTGAGTGAATCCCCTTTTTTATACATCCCAGTATTCTGGTGGCTTTGCTTGCAGCGGCTTGGCATTGCATACCACTGCCAAGCCTGTTGTCTACCAGTGCCCCCAGGTCCTTTTCCATCCTAGAATCACCCAAAGGTTCCCCCCCTAGTGAGTAGCTTGCTTTCTGGTTTCTGGCACCCAAGTGCATTACTTTACATTTTTCAACATTAAACCACATCTGCCATGTAGTTGCCCACCCCATTATTTTGTTCAGGTCCGCTTGTAAGGTTTCCACATCCTGCCCAGAAGATATTGGCATGCTTAGTTTAGTATCATCCGCAAATACTGAGATTTTACTCGATATCCCCTCCTCTAGATCATTTATGAATAAATTTAACAGGATTGGCCCCAGGAAAGAACCCTGGGGGACCCCGCTTTCCACACCCGCCCAATCTGAGTACTCCCCATTAATCATCACCCTTTGCAACCTCCCCTGGAGCTATATACACCCCCCCCCATGGAACCCTTTACATTTATACAGCCCCCCCATGGAACCCTTTACATTCATACAGACCCCCCCATGGAACACTTTACATTATACAACCCCCTCATGGAACCCTTTACATTATACATCCCCCCCCACTATGGAACCCTATACAATATACAGCCCCTCTCCCAGGGAACCCTTTACAATATACAGAACCCCCCCATGGAACCTTTTAGATTATACAGTCCCCCACCAAAGAATCATTTACATTTATACAGCCCCCCCATGGAACCCTTTACATTTATACAGCCCCCCCCTATGGAACCCTTTACATTCATACAGCCCCCCCCCCCATGGAACCCTTTACACTCATACAGCCCCCCCCCATGGAACCCTTTACATTATACAGCCCCCCCATGGAACCCTATACATTCATACAGCCCCCCCCATGAAACCCTTTACATTCATACAGCCCCCCCTAACCATGGAACCCTTTACATTATACAGCCCCCCCCCCCTTGGAACCCCCTTACATTCATACAGGTCCCCCCATAGAACCCTTTACATTATACAGCCCCCCATGGAACCCTTTACATTCATACAAGCTCCCCCCCCCCCATGGAACCCTTTACATTATACAGCCCCCCCCCCACCATGGAACCCTTTACAATATACAGCCACTCTCCCAGGGAGCCCTTTACAATATACAGAAGACCCCCCCCCCCCCCATGGAACCCTTTACATTATACAGCCCCCCATGGAACCCTTTACATTCATACAGCCCCCCCATAGACCCCTTTACATTCATACAGCCCCCATGGGACCCTTTACATTATACAGCCCCCCCCCCCATGGAACCCTCTACATTCATACAGCTCCCCCATGGAACTCTTTACATTATACAGGCCCCCCCCTCCACCATGGAACCCTTTACATTAAACAGCCCCCCCAAGCAACCCTTTACATTTATACAGCCCCCCCCATGGAACCCTTTACATTATACAGCTGCCCCCCTTCCACCATGGAACCCTTTACAATATACAGCCCCTCTCCCAGGGAACCCTTTACAATATACAGCCCGTCTCCCAGGGAACCCTTTACAATATACAGAAACCCCCCCCCCATGGCACCCTTTAGATTATACAGCCCCCCCCCACCCAAAGAACCATTTACATTATACAGCCTCACCCCCCCCCCATGGAACCCTTTACTTTATACAGCTCCCCCATGGAACCCTTTACATTCATACAGCCCCCCCATGGAACCCTTTACATTCATACAGCCCTCCATGGAACCATTTACATTATACAACCCCCCCCATGGAACCCTTTACATTATACAACCCCCCCCACCACAGAACCTTTTACATTATACAACCCCCCCGCCATCACGGAACCCTTTACAATATACAGAACCCCCCCATGGAACCCTTTAATATACAGCCCCCCACCAAAGAACCATTTACATTATGCAGCCTCACCCCCCCCATGGAACCCTTTACATTATACAACCCCCCCACCACGAAACCTTTTACATTATACAACCCCCACCACGGAACCCTTTACAATATACAAAACCCCCCACCAAAGAACCATTTACATTATACAGCCTCACCCCCCCATGGATGGAAACCTTTACATTCATACAGCCCCCCCCCCATGGAACCCAGGGCCGGGACAAGGGGTGGGCAGGAGGGACGGTTGCCCTGGGCGCAATGGTTTGTTGCAGGGATGGGGGGCTGTCTTGACCCTAACCCTAAGGGAAGGGGGGCACAGTTTGGCATCCTTGCCCTGGGCGCTGGATGAACTTGTCCCGGCACTGATGGAACCCTATTCATACAGGCCCCCCCCCCATGGAACCCTTTACATTATACAGCCCCCCACTATGGAACCCTTTACAATATACAGCCCCTCTCCCAGGGAACCCTTTTACAATATACAGAACCCCCCCATGGAACCCTTTTGATTATACAGCCCCCCCACCAAGAACCATTTACATTATACAGTCTCACTCCCCCCCCCCCCCACCCAATGGAACCCTTTAGATTATACAGACCCCCCTCCCCCAAGGAACCATTTACATTACACAGCCCCAACCCCCCCCCCCCCAAGGAACAATTTACATTACACAGCAAAAGCACATCCCAACCTTACTTTTTAATAGGAGAGCGGAGCAGCAGGCAGTGAGTCTAAAGCAGAACGGGACAGGGAGAATCATCAGCCCTGAATAAACAGTGGGAACTGCGGAAGTTAACTTTGCTAGTTAACATTAGGTGATTGGTTGCTAGGGGCCCTAACAACCAATCACCTGCTGTTATCAAAGTTAACTTCCGCAGTTCCCACTGTTTATTCAGGGCTGATGATTCTCCCTGTCCTGTTCTGCTTTAGACTCACTGCCTCCTGCTCCGCTCTCCTGTGTCAGTGAGCGGCGTAGGCAGTCCGGTGGCCGGCCCTGGGTGCCACCCTGGTGCTCCCTGGCACCCGGGGCGGACCACCCCTCCTCCCACCCCCCTGTTAGTACTCCACTGGTCACAGGGGTTCTTCAGCACAGCAATGCATGGCAAGTCCTCTTGGGCAGGAACAGCGTGGCTCCTGGCACCACAGCAGGCCGCATATCCCACAGCTGGGTGTTGGGGCCGGTGCTCACTTGATTGATCCAAGGAAGAAGAGAGCATTGGCCTGCTGGGAGGACCATTTTATAGCTTCTCCCATAATTCTCCCATGGAGAGGGTGGCTTGTTGCGAAATGTAGTCTACAAAGAATTCAGCAATTCAGTAATGGCTGCGCAGAGGACTACATTTCCCACAACAGTCTCCTCTGTGCTCAGAAATGTGATGCAGATGATCTGAGTCCAGCACTAGGGGGAAACAGGAATAGCATGCAAAGGTGAAGATTAAGTCTACTACATTCATATTACAGTAGTCCACTCCCAAATACAAGTATTTTATATTGAGTACAACTGGGGAGACATTTAACAGCTGACTGTAATCAGAGTTGTATAAAGTACTCGAAACCCATACTTGAGTAAAAGTACAAGTGCTCGATCAAAAAGTGACTTGAGTAGAAGTGGAAGTGCTTGATCAAAAAGTGACTTGAGTAGAAGTACTAAAGTATTCAACATTTTTTGTACTTAAGTATTGCAAGTAGTTTTTTTTAAAAATTTTGCTACTCAAGTACCAAAAGTAAGAGTACAAGTACTGTGTTATGTAGTTATTAAAGAAAGAAGTCAAAAGTTTGAACATCATATTGTTTTTTATTTTTTAAATGCAGCTTTTATTTATACATATAGTAGCATTTATTTTAGTATGCGCTGATAATACACATGTTTTGAGCTTCATGAAACCTGGCATCTACTGTTCTGGCAGTGGTAATTTTTATAATAGTAACGAGTAACTATGCAGCACAAAAAAAATATCGGAGTAGAAGTATTGGAATCATCGAAAAAATATAGTGAAGTAAAAGTGGAAGTAGGAGAAAAAAGTTATACTCTAGGAAAGTACAGATACCGCCTTTCGGTACTTAAGTACAGTAGTGAAGTAGTTCTACTTAGTTACTATACATCTCTGCTCCCACCACCATGCTTGACTGTAGACAAGACACACTTGTGTTTTTACTCTTCACCTAGTTACCACGACACACGCTTGACACCATCTGAACCAAATAAGTTTATCTTGGTCTGATCAGACCACAGGACATGGTTCCAGTAATTCATGTCCTTAGTCTGCTTGTCTTCAGCAAACTGTTTGTGGGCTTTCTTGTGCATCATCTTTAGAAGAGGCTTCCTTCTGGGATGACAGCCATGCAGACCAATTTGATGCAGTGTGCTGCAAATGGTCTGAGCACCGACAGGCTGACCCCCCACCCCTTCAACCTCTGCAGCAATGCTGACAGCACTCATACGTCTATTTCCCAAAAACAACCTCTGGATATGATGCTGAGCATGTGCACTCAACTTCTTTGGTCGACCACGGCGGGGCCTGTTCTGATTTGAACCTGTCCTGTTAAACCGCTGTATGGTCTTGGCCACGGTGCTGCAGCTCAGTTTCAGGGCCTTGGCAATCTTCTTATAGCCTAGGCCATCTTTATGTGGAGCAACATTTTTATTTTTCAGATCCTCAGAGAGTTCTTTGCCATGTGGTGCCATGTTAAACTTCCAGTGACCAGTATGAGAGAGTGAGAGCAAAAACACCAAATTTAACACACCTGCTCCCCATTCACACTTGAGACCTTGTAACACTAATGAGTCACATGGCACCTGAGAGGGAAAATGGATAATTGGGCCCAATTTAGACATTTTCACTTAGAGTGTACTCACTTTTGTTGCCATTGGTTTAGACATTAATGGCTGTGTGTTATTTTGAGGTGACAGCAAATTTACACTGTTATACAAGCTGTACACTCACTATGTTACATTGTAGCAAAGTGTAATTTCTTCAGTGTTGTCATATGAAAAGATATAATAAAATATTTACAAAAATGTGAGGGGTGTACTCACTTTTGTGAGATACTGTATATATGATTATAAATGACCCTTGCAAAATTCTGCTAGTGAATGGGAATAAAAATCAATCTCATGCAGAATGTTTTTCTATATATAACACCAGCCACGTCAACCCCTTCATGACCAGGGGCATTGAAGTCTAGATACTCAGAATAAAGCACCTTCAAAATCCCTCTAGTAACTTGTCAAAAATTCTATCATTAATTTGCATTTCTTAACTTTTTTTTGTTTTGTTTAGACAAATAAGTGCCTGTTTGTTTTTGTTTATATGCCTATAAACAGGAATTGTTGGGTTAATCAAATTTTTTAGTTTTATTTTTTACACTATAATGAGAACATAGAGTTAGATTTACCACTTGCCGACCGCCGCAAGTACATTTACTGCGGCGGTCAGCCCCGTGCAGGCAAAGCGTCGTAGTACTTCGTCGCTCGCTCCCGCCGCTCTGGGGCGCGCTCCTGCTGATAACCTGATTGGGTTCAGAACCGATCAGTCATCAGGTCCAGGCTAATGATTTTTGGCCTGGACCTGTTGATTTGTCCGGCCCAATCAGATTCTGATCTGTGCCTGTGTAATGTAAACACAGGCACAGAAAAGACCCGCTCTCCCCTCCCATGATCCTTTTTGGATTCATTGAGAGGATGAATCCAAAGCACACCCACACACACTTAGATAGGCACATTTAACCCCCGATTGCCCCCCCAGTTAACCCCTACACCCCCTGTCACAACACTGTATACAGTATATAGCATTTTCCTATATACCCGTATAAGTGTGACTTGTGACCAGGTTTAGTGCTTGCGGCCGTTCCTTTTACACTTAGGATACCCGCCACCCCCCCCCCCCCCAATAAAGATTTAACCCCTGATCACCCCCAGTTAACCCCTTTCCCCCTGTCACATTGCACACTAATACACACGTAATATAGTGTTTTACTGTATTTTGCATTAGTGTGATTGTGACTTGAGTTAGCGCTAGCGAGTCAGTTTCAGTCCCAAGGAGGTTAAGGGTCCCCGCCACCCCCCAAATAAAGATTTAACCCCCTGATGCCCCCCTGATCACCCCTACACCCCCTGTCACAACACACACTGTATACAGTATATAACATTTTCCTATATACCCGTATAAGTGTGACTTGTGACCAGGTTTAGCACTTGCCGCCATTCCTTTTATACTTAGGATACCCGCCACCCCCCATAAAGATTTAACCCCCTGATCCCCCCCTGATCACCCCCAGTTAACTGCTTCCCCCCTGTCACATTGCACACTAATACACACGTAATATAGTGTTTTACTGTATTTTGTATTAGTGTGATTGTGACTTGAGTTAGCGCTAGCGAGTCAGTTTCTGTCCCAAGGAGGTTTAGGGTCCCCGCCACCCCCCCAATAAAGATTTAACCCCCTGATGCCCCCCCGATCACCCCTACACCCCCTGTCACAACACACACTGTATACAGTAGAAAACATTTTCCTATATACCCTTATAAGTGTGACTTGTGACCAGGTTTAGCACTTGCCGCCATTCCTTTTATACTTAGGATACCCGCCACCCCCCTAAAGATTTAACCCCCTGATGTCCCCCTGATCACCCCCAGTTAACCGCTTCCCCCTGTCACATTGCACACTAATACACACGTAATATAGTGTTTTACTGTATTTTGTATTAGTGTGATTGTGACTTGAGTTAGCGCTAGCGAATCAGTTTCTGTCGCAAGGAGGTTTAGGGTCCCCGCCACCCCCCCAATACAAATTTAACCCCCTGATGCCCCCCCTGATCACCCCTACACCCCCTGTCACAACACACACTGTATACAGTATAAAACATTTTCCTATATACCCGTATAAGTGTGACTTGTGACCAGGTTTAGCACTTGCCGCCATTCCTTTTATACTTAGGATACCCGCCACCCCCCCATAAAGATTTAACCCCCTGATCACCCCCAGATAACCGCTTCCCCCTGTCACATTGCACACTAATACACACGTAATATAGTGTTTTACTGTATTTTGTATTAGTGTGATTGTGACTTGAGTTAGCGCTAGCGAGTTAGTTTCTGTCCCAAGGAGGTTTAGGGTCCCTGCCACCCCCCAATAAATATTTAACCCCATGATCACCCCCAGTTAACCCCTAAACCCCCTGTCACAACACACACTGCATACAATATATAGCCGTTTCCTATATACCTGTAGCAGTGTGACTTGTGGCCAGGTTTAGTGCTTGCGGCCATTCCTTTTAGGTTTAGGGTCCCCGCCACCCTCCCCTGATCCCCCCGATCACCCCCAGTTAACCCCTTCCCCCTGTCACATTGCACACTATACACACATAATATAGTGGTTTACTGTATTTTTGTATTAGTGTGATTGTGATTTGAGGTTAGCGCTAGCAAATTATTTTCTGTCCCAAGTAGGTTTAGAGCAGATCCCCGGCGCATAGTTAGAAATAACCCCTTGATTACCCCACACACACACACATACACTTCCATTACTAGTATAGTGTTTGAACAGATCAATATCTTATCTGATCAGAACTATACTAGCGTCCCCATAGTTTAGGGTTCCCAAAACGCGGTGTTTGCACGATCAGCACTGATTCCTGCCAGCACCTGCGTTTAACCCCTCCGCCCAGCCAACCGCACCCAGGCAAGTGTAGTAATCGATAGATTACTGTCACTTACAAAAAACACACAAAACCGCTGTGTTAGCAGAGTCAGGCCTGATCCCTGCTAGCATTAGCAGTTTTTTTTGGTAGCGGTTTAAATAGTCCTTGACAACCAGGTGCTTTTTTTACCTGTGAGTCACACTACTGTACCAGTAAATTTAGTTACTAAAATGACCAAACGTTGGTACAGTAGTGCAGAGGCTTACAGTATACTGACCATGTCAGATGAGAGCGATGGGGAAGCCTCACTGGCAGAATCGGGGTCAGTATACGAACCTGAACAGAGCAGCGGCTCCCTGACAGATAGCTCCGATGATGGATGGGTCCCTGTTAGAATCAGGCGTACCCGACCCCATTCTGGAGTTGCTGAGGTGCAGAAATCGCAGGGTGCTCATATGGTGCAGAGTGTCGGTACTAGTGCCGCTCATCCTTCTGGTGGCCTGGCAAGCGCCAGCGGCCTAGTACACCCTGGACCTTGTACAACCAGCACTGCAGTACTGCAGTAACACTTGGTGACGTGGCGAGTCCCATAAGTGCAGTTGAAGCTGGTGCAGTGGCTAGCATGAGTAGTGGCCCGCAGACACCACGTATTCGAAGACAGGCGCATAGAGCCCATAGTGCCCTCCTTGATGCGCTGGCATATCCCAATTGGCAACCCACTGATGCTACAGCGCCAGTACTTCCCCCATTTACTGCCCAACCTGGAATCCACGTGGAATCTTTTCAGATCTATTGTGGATCAAACAAATTTATACGCACGCCAATTCATTGCCGCCAACCCAAATTCGCCCCTTGCCAGACCATTCGGCTGGAAATCTGTAACGATTTCCGATTTTAAAACCTTTCTGGGCCTTTCCCTCAACATGGGCATAACCAAAAAGAGTGAATTGCGGATATATTGGTCCACTAGCCCAATTCACCATATGCGCGTGTACTCCATGTCCAGGGCGAGATACAAGCAAATTCTGCGATTTATGCATTTCAACGACAATGAAATCTGTCGTCCTCGGGGAGACTCTGAATATGATCGGCTCCACAAAATTCAGCCCCTCATAGACCACTTCAATCAGCGGTTTGCAGCCTTGTTTACCCCCGAAAAAGTTGTCTGCGTTGACGGGTCCCTGATTAAGTTTACTGGCCGCCTTGCTATGAAACAGTACCTCCCCAGCAAGCGTGCCAGATACGGGGTCAAGCTGTATAAGCTCTGTGACAGGGCCACAGGCTATACAGTTCGTTTCCGGGTCTATGAGGGAAAAGATAGCACTGTGGAGCCCCCCAACTGCCCAGACTACATAGGGAGCAGCGGCAAGATAGTTTGGGACTTGGTGTCACCCTTATCCGAAAAGGGGTACCATTTGTACGTGGACAACTTTTACACAAGAGTGCCACTATTTAGTCACCTGCTCGAACTACAAATTGGCGCATGTGGCACCATGCAACCTAATTGCTGGGGCTTCCCCCAACGGCTTGTAAATTCCCGTCTTAGTCGGGGGGAGAGAGCCTGCTTGAAAACGGACAGATTGCTTGCAGTGAAGTGGAGGGATACACGGGATGTTTTCGTTCTGTCCTCCATTCACCCAGACACGAGGATCCAAATTCCTACAGCAACTACTGTTTATTTATTCCAATTGGCTATGCTGAACGCCTTTGTCCTATACAGGGCGTCAGGACGAACTGGATCCTTCCTAGAATTCCAGGAAGCGATCATCAATGCCTACCTGTACCCAGGAGGTGTTCCTATCCAACTTCCCCTTTCTAGATGCAGTGAGCCGGCTGCATGAGAGGCATTTTCCACATGTCCTCCCGCGTACCCCTACCCAAAGATACCCCCAAAGAAGATGTCGTTTCTGTCGCAGGCGCGGATTTAGGCGTGACAGCCGCTATTATTGTCCCAGATGTCCTGACCAACCTGGTCTCTGCATCGGGGAATGCTTTGAGCGCTACCACACACAAGTAGTGTATTAGTGTAGGGTACAGCACGACATAGTGTAGGGCACACAAACACAGGGTCTCGAAAGATGTTCGATGGCTATCAACATTTTTGAGAGACCCAAGCTGGAAAATTGCAGTTCACAGAAAAAATAAAAAAATAAATTAAAAAGCCAAAAACAGTTGTCGTGTCAGTTATTTTTATGTTCTTCTACTCTTCCTACTGTACTTTTACTGTACTTTGTTTGTTTTTCATTCTTTTGTTAACCTGTTTCTCTTGCAGGTACCCGTCAGCTGCCACACTGATTTTATATATTCTGACACAAACAGCATTTGCACTCAGCATATATGGATACCTCTGATGGCAGCAGCTGTGGTAGGCTGATTTCACCACTGCAGTTAAAATACCTTTAGGTATACATGGTATATTGTCATGTATACAAACCTTAAAATCAGTGGGAGGCTGTTTGGGTGGTTAATTGTGTGTAATACTACACAATATTCCTGTGCTGATTTCTGTTAGGTTCTCATTTTTTTTCATTCAGCCCACAGGCTGCATGGAAAAAAAAAAACCTACACTATATGCCAAACAAGTAACAGCAATGTACTGGTACCTTGCTGGACTTTGAGTGGTTATACCAGGATGATGCCTGCAGATTTAGGCATCACCTTGGTATCGTTTTTTACAGCCAGCGGTCGGCTTACATGTAAAAGCAATCCTAGTGGATAATTGGCCGCTAGATTGCTTTTACATGCAGTGGGAGGGGACTCAACCCCCCCCCTTCCGCCACCTTCTGCCGCCTTCCGTGTTTTTTCTCAGGCTCTCCTGTCCCACTGGTTAACCCGAGAGTGCAGCCGGTGGTTCAATTATCTGACCATAGAGCTGATTGGAGATGAGAATGGCTCCAATCCTCTCTATGGCCTAAGATACCGGAAGCTACGAGCATTTCATGACTTCTGTTTCGCCAGAAATAAACATCGCCATTGGGAAATTGGGAAAGCATCTTATCACACCAATTTTGGTGTGCTCAGATGCATTAAGGTCAGAGGAGAGATCTAGAGTCTAAAAGACCCCAATTTTTTTTAAAAAAGAGTACCTGTCACTACAGATTGCTATCATAGGGGATATTTAAATTCACTGTGATAACAATAAAAATGATTAAAAAAAAAAATGAAAGGAAAGGTGTCAAAATAACAAAAAAAAGCAAAATAAATAAAAAAAAATCAAGCCCCCCCTGTCCCCCCGTGCTTGTGCGCAAAGGCGCACGCAAGCGTTGGTCTAGTGTCATATGTAAACCGCAATTTCAGCATGCATGTTGGGTATCGCCGCGAACGCCAGGTCAAGGGCAGTAATTCTTGCAGTAGACCTCCTTTGTTAGTCTAAAGTGGTAACCTGTAAAGACTTTTAAAGGCTTTTAAAAATGTACGTAATTTGTTCCCGCTGCACGGGCGTGCGCAAATTTTAAAGCATGTCCTGTTTGGTATCTATGTACTCAGCATAAGATCATCTTCTACATTTTACCAAACAATTTGGAATTATATAGTGTATTTGTGCATTAAATTAAAAAAAAATGTATTTTTTTCACAGAAATTGCATTTGGAAAATCTGTGCGCAAATACCGTGTGACAAAAAAATTTGCAACATCCACCATTTTGTTCTATAGGGCCTCTGCTTTAAAGAAATATATAATGTTTGGGGTTCAAAGTAATTTTCTAGTAAAAAGAAAAATATGTATTTTTTTCATGTAAACACAAAGTCACAGAAAAGGCTTGGTTTTCAAGTGGTTAGAAGAGTGGGTGATGTGTGGCTAAGATTGAGCATAAACTGCAGGGACAGTTTAAACCCCCCCCCCCCCCCCATGACCCCTTTTTGAAAAGTAGACACCCAAAGCTATTTGCTGAGAGGCATATTGAGTCCATGGAGTATTTTATATTTTGCCCTGAGTTTCGGGAAGGTGACAATTTGTTTTGTTTTTTAACACAAAGTTGTCACTAAATGATATATTGCTCACACATGCCATGGGTATATGTGAAATGACACCCCATTACATTCTGCTGCTTCTCCTGAGTACAGAGATACCACATGTGTGAGACTTTTTGGGAGCCTAGCTGTGTACGGGACCCCGAAATTTAATAAATCAATAACCACTTTCAGGCTTTCCAAGGGTGTAAATTGTTGATTCATTCTACATATACCCATGGCATGTGTGAGCAATATATCATTTAGTGACAACTTTGTGTAAAAAAACAAAAAAAAAAAGAAATAATATATTTCCCGTTACTTGTGGCAAAATATAAAATATTCCATGGACTCGCCATGCCTCTCGGCAAATAGCTTGGGGTGTCTACTTTGCAAAATGGGATAATTTAGGGGGGTTTTGTGCTATCTTGAAATTTTAGGGCCTCCGAAACTGTGACAGGTAGTGTGGAGGTGAAATGCACAATTTACGCCATTAGAAAACCTGAAAGTGGTGATTGCTTTTCGGGGTCCTGTACACAGCTAGGCTCCCAAAAAGTCTCACACATGGGGTATCCCTGTACTCAGGAGAAGCAGCAGAATGTATTTTGGGGTGCAATTCTACCTATACCCATGGCATGTGTGAGCAATTTATATTTTAGTGACAACTTTGAGTTAAAAAAAAAATGTAATATTCCCGAAACTTGTGGCAAAATATAAAATGTTCCATGGACTCACCATGCCTCTCAGCAAATATCTTGGGGTGTCTATGTGACGGTACTCGCCGTCACTGAGACTGAAAAAAAACTATGTGACAGATAAATTGATGGTTTGGACTGCTCAGTTGATCAGACTTGTGACAGATGCATGTCATCAGCTCAAACACCTGTCTTCCATGGATTGTAAATCATGTTGATTTGATCATCTATTGTTTACTGTGGGTTCTCAGTATTTACACTATAATATGTGTATTTGTATCTGTTTTACTTTTGGTGCCGGCAGTCTGGGCTTCCAGGCTGACTTAAGTACGCTGAGCTAATTAGCATGTGAATGATAACCTTGTCTAGATGGGATTAGCCATGAGTCAGCTGTACCTCGTTATCTATTCATTATGTGATGCTTTTATGTAAATATTCAGGCCATTGTTCATGTAGTGACTGTCATGCTTCTCAAGTGTATAAAAGTCTACTGCTTGTTTTAATAAATGAGCTAGTTGCTTTCAGAGACATACAAGCTAAGTTCAGGCTAGTTTTTGTATGGGGGGCGGCTGGAATATCTCTATATGTCCAGACTGGAGGAAGCCGTATACTGACGGAAGACCACAAGCACGGTGTGGGTCGACGGTTCCGTCACATTGGTGGCAAGCGGTGGGATGCTTCCTGCAGTCTAGAACATCCAAACCTCCACCGGGATCCAAGGTCCGGGGAGCAGAAGAGGAGAGGTACAGATATCAGCCGCCATGGAAGAGGAATTCGGAAGGAGGTTGCGAGAGATGCGGATACAGCACAGGGGACCGGTGTCAGAGAAGGTCCTGCTGGGATGGCACGATTCAATCCGATTGGAACTCTGGGAGGAAGCGCTAGCCTGTGAGCAGCGACACCAGGGAAAAATCCTCCCCTCCTTCCAGGAAAGGTACTGGTCACAGTACGAAGTGCGAATGGTGTTTTTGGGGAGACTACCGCACAAGGAATGGAAAGCTGAGTTAAGCAGGCTGGTCCAGGTGGAGATGCGGTTGGATGAGAGCTATAGAGCCCTCCGCTGGTATGTAACCCAAGTGTGCCCATGGACAGCAGATGGCAGCCCAACAGAAGGCTTTTGCTACGGCGGCCTGGGGCTGTTATTAGAGAGGCTGTCTGAGGACCCTGACTTTGGGAGCGATTTGGAGTGGCGTTTGGAGGAAATCTTAGAATACAGAGAACAGATGCTGAATGTCTTGGATGTGCACTGGGTACTGGAAGATTTGGAATTTCTAGCAAATCAGGAATGGGAGCTGGAGATCGCCTACAGACAGCTGCTAGACTCTGCTCAGTGCCAGGCCTGGGCTCCCCTTGCCTGGGAATACCCAGAAGTACCAGCTGACAGTCCAGAAATCCTGACTGAAGAGTCGGCAATGTGGCACAGTAATAGTGTGCTTTGCTCACCTGCACCCACGGCTTTGGATGCGGAGGTCTTATGGCGGATGCAGCAAGTGCTGACTCACCTGGACGAACGTGTTTCTGCACAGGATGAGCTTGGATGGAGGAATGCATCTGTTCAGCCGCTGGATAAAGGTATGGGAGAAGAGGAAGCCATCTTCATTCCCAAACCACGGATTACAAATTTAATGGACTTTCCATTGGAAGATGATTTGGATTATAAATCACCTACAAAAGTGTTGGCACTGGGCCCAAGTGCCACCAGTCCATGTCCTGGACTTTTAGCAATTCCAGACACTGGAGATTTATTAGACTTTTCTGCTGAGGAGGAAGCTCCCAGTGAGCCTGCAGCAGATGAGCAACCATCCAGGCCTAGCGCTGCTGACCTCTGGATGCAACAATTGGTGACCCAGCAAGATGTGTGCAAGGCCACTGACTTTTCAGTTTATGTTCCTGCAGAACAGCTGGCATCAGGGCCTAGCACTACTGAGCTCTGCCCAACACCAACAGCAGCTTCAGCTTCCCAGAGAGAAGAGGCAGCTGACCTTTCTGCTACACCACTGACAGGGACATGGGATTTCAGGCCAGCAGCATGTGTGGAGTTACAAGAAACTTCTACAGCAGAAGCGCTGACAACTGGACAGAGGGTCCAAGACCTCTGCCCCACACCTGCATCAGTCCCGGAGGCCCAGGGTGAGAAGGTGGTGGTCACTCCCCAGCAGCAGATCAGGATGCAGGGGGAGAAGAGACAAGAGGTTGCCGGAGAAGATTACGTGGAGTCCCCAGCAGAAGTGCTGGCAACAGAGCAGAGTGCTGCTGGTCTCTGCCCTCAACTCACAAGGGATGGATTTCCTGAGCAGGTGGATGAGACTACAATCCCCACCTGTATACCCCAGGGATGCTGGGCAGTCGGCCCAGATCCCCAACAGCATGAGGGAGTGAGCCCAGCCACCCTGTCTTCTCCCCAGCAGCTGAAAGGACTCCAGGGAGAAGGGCCAGTCCACGCTTCTTCCCTACAGCGGGTATGTTCTGCGAGAGAGGCAGAGGTTGGTTGGGTGAGTAATGCTCCCTTTGGGACAATTTGCTTGGGGTACTGTGTGGGTATAGACATTGGGGGGCTGGAACTACAGACTACCTTCAAAGTCAACCCATTTGGGGTCCCCTCCTGTGTTAGTCTCCTTCCAGAAGCAGAGAGATGTGACGGTAGTCACTTTGGTTGGGGGGTCCTTGGAACACAGCTTACCTTAGAGAGGTTGGGAAATACCTCTCTCAACCCCCTAGGCACTTCTTATGTCTAAATCACCCTGTGTCTTTTAGGGACACAGGGTGACCAAGAAGCCCAGTCTGGCCTGCCCAAACCAGACTTCAACAGACTGATTGGCTATGAGAGCTCCATGCGCCCTGCCGGGACAAACTTACAAGCTATGTGGAACTTTGTCAAGGAAGTTGCCATGATGGATTGACTCTTTGGGACTTGTTACCCGACGAACTCAGGCACAGACCAGTTGGGGGTCTGGTACCTGGTTCGTCTACCTTTGGGGGGAAGATATGTGACGGTACTCGCCGTCACTGAGACTGAAAAAAAACTATGTGACAGATAAATTGATGGTTTGGACTGCTCAGTTGATCAGACTTGTGACAGATGCATGTCATCAGCTCAAACACCTGTCTTCCATGGATTGTAAATCATGTTGATTTGATCATCTATTGTTTACTGTGGGTTCTCAGTATTTACACTATAATATGTGTATTTGTATCTGTTTTACTTTTGGTGCCGGCAGTCTGGGCTTCCAGGCTGACTTAAGTACGCTGAGCTAATTAGCATGTGAATGATATCCTTGTCTAGATGGGATTAGCCATGAGTCAGCTGTACCTCGTTATCTATTCATTATGTGATGCTTTTATGTAAATATTCAGGCCATTGTTCATGTAGTGACTGTCATGCTTCTCAAGTGTATAAAAGTCTACTGCTTGTTTTAATAAATGAGCTAGTTGCTTTCAGAGACATACAAGCTAAGTTCAGGCTAGTTTTTGTATGGGGGGCGGCTGGAATATCTCTATATGTCCAGACTGGAGGAAGCCGTATACTGACGGAAGACCACAAGCACGGTGTGGGTCGACGGTTCCGTCACAGTCTACTTTCCAAAATGGGGTCATTTGGGGGGGTTTTGTGCTATCTTGAAATTTCAGGGCCTGGGTAGTGAGGAGTAAAATCAAAAATTTACGCCATTAGAAAACCTGAAGATGGTGATTGATTTTCGGGGTCCCGTACACAGCTAAGCTCCCAAAAAGTCTCACACATGTGGTATACCCATACTCAAGAGAAGCATCAGAATGTATTTTTGGGTGTCATTCCACATATACCCATGTCATGTGTGAGAAATGTATCTTTTAGTGATAACTTTGTGTTAAAAAAAATTAAAAAAAAAACTTTAATTTTCCCAAAACGTGTGGCAAAATATAAAATATTCCATGGACTCACCATGCCTCTCAGCAAACAGCTTGGAGTGTCTACTTTCCAAAATCAGGTCATTTGGGGGGGGGGGGGGGTTGTGGTATCTTAACATTTCAGGGCCTCCTAATCCGTTATAGGTAGTGAGAAAATGCAATGAAAAATGTACGCACTTTGAAATTCTGATGGTGGGGATTGGTTTTCGGGGTCCCGTACACACCTAGGCTCCCAAAAAGTCTCATATATGTGGTTTCCATGTACTCAGAAGAAGCAGCAGAATATCTTTTGGGGTGTAATTACGCATATACCCATGGCATGAGCGAGCAATATATAATTTTAATGACAACTTTGTGTAAAAAAAAAAAAAAAACATTTTTTTTTAGTCATTTTTCAAACACCTGTGACAAAAAAATGAAATATTCAATGAGCTCAACATGCCTCTCAGGACATTCCTTAGGATGTCTACTTTCCAAAAATTGGTAATTTGGGGGGGGGCGGGGTTGTACTGCCCTGCCATTTTAGCACTTCATGAAATGAGATAGGCAGTCTGAAATTAAGCGCCGGTTCACATTACCGCGACGCTACTTGCAGGGGCGACCTCCGAGATCGCGGTGCGAGCAGCGCGCCGCGACCTCGGAGCGGCCGCCACGGACTTCATAACATTGAAGTCTATGGCGGTCGCCTCCTGGTCGCCCCAAAGAAGCTCCGGACCCTTTTTCTAGGTCGGAGCGACTTGTGTCGCTCCTATTAGAACGGGTCCGCAGCTTCCCTATGGGAGGAGACCTGCGGCGACCTGTGAGGTGACCAGGTCGCCTCACAGGTCGCCCCAGTGTGAACCGGCACTAAAGCTGCGTAAATTTCAGTATTTACACCATAGTTTGTAGACGCTATAACTTTTTCGCAAACCAATAAAAATACGCTCATTGAGATTTTTTTTGTCAAAGACATGTAGCTAAATACATTTTGCCCAAAATATATGACCTAAATTGAGTATATTGGATATTTTTTTTAAAGACAAAGTTGAAAATGTAATTTTTTTCTCAAAATTTTCACTCTTTTTTTATTATTATCGCAAAAAATAAAAAGCGCAGAGGTGATCAAATACCACCAAAAGAAAGCTCTGTTTGTGGGGAAAAAGGAAGTAAATTTCGTTTGGGTACAGCATTGCATGACCGACAATTGTCAGTTAAAGTCACGCAGTGCCAAGTTGAAAAAAGGGCCCTGGTCTTTGAGCAGCCAAATCCTCCGGGGCTTAAGTGGTTAAAGTACATTCACATCTGCAGGTGTCAGAAGAGATCTGTACTGGGAGGTCTGTACCTAGAGGATGAAGGATAGGGGATTGCCTGTGCTGAGGGGTCTATATTGAAGGGGAAGGGGGGAGGAATGTATCTATTACTTGGGGGGGGATAGGGAATGTCTGTACCAGGAAGAGGGAGGGTTGCCTGTACTGAGGAGTCTGTACTGGGGAGAAGGTGGGAGTCTATTACTGAGGGGTCTGTACTGGGTGGGGGGGGGAATGGGGGGTCTCTACTGGGAAGGAGGGGGTTGCCTTTACTCAGAGGTAGGTGGTGTTTCTACTACTGAGGGACCTGTTCTGGGGGGGGGGGGGGTTGTCTGTGTTGAGAGGTCTGTACTGTGAAGTGGGGGGGTTGTGTATTGTCTGCAAAAGGAATGGACAGAGGGCGCACCAGCCTAGCGCATTATCTTTAAAACAGTTTATTGTAAACATACGTACACATTATACTCACAAGACAATTGGGAAACATGGGCAAGTATAAGCAATATGGGAGCACCAAGGATCTCCACTGGGCGTCATCTGCTACCGCAGGCCGTGGAAGGATGTGGACCTCCAAAAAAACGCTTACGTGTCCAGGATGGTGGCACCAGACATGTACATACAGATACAAACAGGAAACGGAGACACACGGATACACAGCGATGCCCCGCTCTGATGAAGGGGGAACACCCCGAAACGCATAAGTGTTTTTTTTGGAGGTCCACATCCTTCCACGGCCTGCAGTAGCAGATGACGCCCAGTGCAGATCCTCATGTTTCACAACTGTCTTGTGAGTATAATGTATACGAATGTGTACAATAAACTGTTTTAAAGATAATGCGCTAGGCTGGTGCGCCCTCTGTCCATTCCTTTTGCAGAACCTGTTTGGGTTACCACGACCCGTTGAGAGTGGCAGCACAGCCGGAATAACTTCAATCAGACCCAAATCGCATTTTTTGGGATACTAGCTGCAATGCCACCCCTCAAGCGCAGGAGTCAATTTGCTTGTTGTGTATTGTCTGTACTGGGGGAAGGTTTTTTTTTTATTACTTAGGACTCATTCACATGTAAGATTGGGGAGTGGTAAAACCCTGTGATTTAGCTGTGCTTTTACCACTCCCAACCACTATCCCCTTTAGCTGCAGAGGCAGCAGCAAGGGGTGTATGCATGCCATGGCTGCAATGTTTTGCTTCATGGCCGTGGAGAGAATTATACCCCCTGTCACTTTTCAAGTAAATGGGCTACTCTGCAAGTGCTTCACAACTGCATGGAATGCATGCAATTTCATTGCATGAGTGCAATGATGGAGTAAAAGCAGTCAAATGCTCTCTGAAGAATAACCTCAGTGAACATGGAAAACTCTTCAAAGAGCAAAACGTGTGACTGAGCCCTTAGGGATCTGTACTAGGGGTCAGGGAGGGCGGAGTGTCTGTACTGGGGAGGGGGGTTGTTTTTACTGAGAGACCTGTACTGGGGAGGGGGGTTGTCTTTTCTGAGGGGTCCATACTGAAGAAGGTGGGGGGAATTTGTACTAAGGGGTCTGTGCTGGGAGAGGAGGTTTCTTCTACCGAGGGGTCCATACTGAGGAGGTGAGCGGCAAGGGGGGGGGGGGTGTTTAAGACGGGTCTTTGCCGGGGGGGCTTTGTTCTGTCCTGGGGGAGGGGGAGTCTGTACTAAGGGATCTATGCTGATAGTTTGGTTTGTGCTGAGGAGTCTGTGCTTGAAGGGGGGGTCTGTGTTGAGGGATCTGTGCTGGGGGGTTAGTCTATGCTGAAGGAGCTGTGTTGGGGGGGGGGATGGACTGTGCTCTTGAAAGGGGGAGTCTGGACTGAAGAGGTAGGCTGGGAGGAGGGTTTAGGGTTGTTAGGGGAGATCTGTACTGTGTGGATATGGGCTTGGGATGAAGATTGATGTGTGCTTCGAAGAGGAGGTCGTTTTGGTTGCACTCTGTAAAGTAGAGAGTGCATTATGTATTCCTGACCCCTGCACTATAGACACTGGGGGTAAATGATCAAATCTGGAGCAGCTGTGCATGGCAATCAATCATTTTATAGCTTTTATTTTCACAGCTTAACTGAACAAGCTGACGATAGTATCTGATTGATTGGTTGCTATGCACAGTTGCTTCAGATTCTGTCTGCTCCAGTTTTGATAAATTCCACTCACTGCTTTTTACCTTTTATACTCCTGACCACTGCACCCTAAGGACTTTACTCCTGAAGTTCTTCTTAAACCACTTGGCGCCCACATTATAGCCAAAAGATGGCTATAGCGTGGGCTTCAACTGCCGGGAGGGCAAAAATAGACGTCCTCCATTCTTGTGCCCTTGAGGCGGCATGCTTTGTGATTGCCGAGTCCTTGGGACTCAGCTGATCACAGAGCAAGGTAAAGGGCCAGTCACAGCAGGCCCTTTACCACGTGATCGTCAGCCAATGACAGCTGATCACAGAAGTAAATAGAAGCCATCAGCGTGAAGAAAAGAAGAAGAAAGCTGTTAACCGACTTCTGTTAGAGAGACTTTGGTCCCCTAAGTGCTCACTAGTGCTGCTATTCAGTGCCCTCCAGTGCTGCTAAATATCAGTGCCCATCAGTGCCATCCATCAGTACCCATCAGTACTGCTATTCAGTTCCCACCACTGCCACCTATCAGTGCCTGATCAGTGCACAGCAGAGCCACCTATCAGTGCCAATTAGTGCTGCCTATCAGTGCCACCTATCCATGCCACCTGTCAGTGCCCATTAGTGCCACCTATCAGTGCCCATCAGTGCCACCCATCAATGCAGATTATCAATGCCCATCAGTGAAGGAGAAACATTACCTGTTTGCAAAATGTTATAACAAAATATAAAAAAGGTTTTGTTTTGTTTTTCAGAATTTTCTGTCTTTTTTGTTTGTTTAGCAAAAAATAAAAAAACAGTGGTGATTACATACCACCAAAAGAAAACTATTTGTGTGGAAAAAAATTAAAAAAAATGTAATTTGGGTACAGTGTTGCATGACTCTCGAATTGGCATTCAAAGTGTGAGAGCGCTGAAAGCTGAAACTTGGCCTGGTCAGGAAGGAGGTGAAAGTGTCCAGTAAGCAAGTGGTTAAGGTAGGCTGTATGTAGAAAAGCATATATAATGGAACAGTTTCAGTTCATTAAAATGAGTGTGCTGAAGTTTCTTTGTTACACTCAGGCTTGTGGAATAGTCATTAAAGCATATTTTTTCAGGTAAAAGGACTGTGGCCTCCCACTTTTTGCAATTTGTCCACGCCCACAATTTGGCCCAGCTCACTCAAACCATTTTTGCAGGGTGTAAAAAACATGATTGGCTCTGGGTGCTAGGTACTCCACCTTTCATACCCTCTTTTTTGTTCAGTGTTAATGGTGTTTCTTTCAAAAGAAGGAAAATCCAAACCAAAAATAAAAACCACTAGAGTTTATTTTTTGTATATAACACTAGTTACTTTGACTTCCAATCTCTCTCAGTCTAGATGCCTCTCTGCCTGTCAAAATAATTCATTGTTTTTTCTTTCACAGCGTTTTGGTGAGATAGTGGTTGAGGAAGCAGCTGAAAAGACGGGACATAAAATCACCCCTAAAGCCAAGCAATCCTGGGGGAAATTCATGAATGCCATGGTGGATGCTCTAAACTAAGGCTCCTACTACATTTGTGTATATTATATTATATTATATTTTTTGTATCTCTCTTTCACTTCATTCTTTCCATTTTATTTAAAAGCAGATGGATTCCATAGGCAAGAACTTCAGCTTTTATACTGTAATAAAATGCAAATACATGCAACCTCTGTGCATATAGCAGCTAGTTCTATTGTATTGGATTGTTTTTCTTAGTTACGCGTTTTGAAATATTAACAGGTGTCAATACTGGTAGAAGTACATAAATGAATTACAGAAACCCAAAAAACAAGGTTAAAATTTTCTTGTTCAGCCTAAACCCTGGGCAACATATCATTTTTCCATTTAGGTGGGCTGAGAACTCCTATTACATACAGTGCCTTGAAAAAGTATTCATGCCTCCTTGAAATTTTCCACATTTTGTCATGTTACAAGCAAAAACGTAAATGTATTTTATTGGCATTATATGTGATAGACTAACATAAAGTGGCACATATTTGTGAAGTAGAAGGAAAATGATAAATGGTTTTCAAAATTTTTTACAAATAAATATGTGAAAAGTGTGGCGTACATTTGTATTCACCCCCCTGAGTCAATACTTGGTAGAACCGCCTTTCACTGCAATTACAGCTGCAAGTCTTTTTTGGGATGTCTCTACCAGCTTTGCACATCTAGAGAGTGACATTTTGCCCATTATTTTTTGAAAAATAGCTCAAGCTCTGACAGATTCAATGGAGAAGCGTCTGTGAACAGAAATTTTCAATTCTTCCCATAGATTCTCAATTAGATTTAGGTCTGGACTTAGACTGGGCCATTCTAACACATGATGCTTTGATCTAAACCATTTAATTGTAGCTCTGGCTGTATGTTTAGGGTTGTCCTGCTGGCAGGTGATCCTTTACCCCAATCTCAAGTCTTTTGCAGACTCTTAACAGGTTTTCTTCTAAAATTGCCCTGTATTTGGCTCCATCCATCTTCCCATCAACTTTGACCAGCTTCTCTGTCCCTGCCAGGCCGGACTGGCCATAGGGCAGAACGGGCATTGTCCCGGTGGGCCGCGGCGCTGCTCTCACTCAGCTCAGAGTCATCAGATTCACAGACACAGACAGTACTAGAAGACATTCCCCCACTGCGGCCGCCGGCCGCTGTACTTGCCAGCTACACCAGCTCCGCGGCCAATCAGCCTTCTGCTCAGGGAGGCTGATTGGCCGCGGAGCCGGCCCGGAATTCAAGTAGTCAGTGTGTGTGTTCTTTCCCGCGGCCGCCGATGTCCTGCCCGGTGTGGCCAGCCCAGCCTCGCATCGGCAAGAATGATCAATCAAGAGAAGCTGCAGATGGGAGCTCCTAACCTTCAGTCCGACTCCGGGCTGCTCGCGGGGGCAGGGGCGGGGAGAGAAGGTAAGTGACTGCCTGCAGTGCAGCCTGTGCAGCCCCGGCCGTGTGTGCTGAATAGGAGGGGGATGGGGCGGCTCGGCTGCATATAGAGGATTTGATGTTTCCCTATTCTGGCTCCTGCTGCCATTGGATGGATGGATGGATGATTCTCCTCCTCCCTTCTACAGGCATTGTGCTGCTGCAGGAGAAATATGGAAATATCAATTTCTCTTTATGCAGCTGAGCTGTCCCATCCCCCTCCTATTCAACTTCTTTTACTGCCCCCCAGTGCTCTTATCCCTCCCCCCCAGTGATCTTAGCCCCCCTCCCCCCCCAGTGACCTTAGCCTCCCCCTCCCCCCCATTATCTTAGCCCCCCTCCCCCCAGTGATCTTAGTCCCCCTCCCCCCAGTGATCTTAGCCCCCCAGTGCTCTTAAACCCCCTGTGCTCCTTAGCCCCCCCCGTGCTCTTCAAGTCCCCACAGTGCTTTTCATCTCCCCCTATGCTCTCTGGCTCCCCCAGTGCTCTCCACCTCCTGTGCTCCCTGGCTCCCCCCTAAGTGATTTCCAGCCCCCCCCCGTGCTCTCCAGTCCCCTCCCCGTGCTCTCCATCCCCCTGGTTTTCCCTGCCCGCCCCCCCCCAGTGCTATCCACACCCTGCGCCTTCCAACCCCCCTGCAATGCTTTCCAACCCCCCCTTTAATTCTCTCCAGTCCCCCCCCCCTTGCCCTTCAGCTCCTCCAGTGCTATCTGCTTTCCCTGTGCTCTCTGGCCCCCCTAGTGCTCTTCTATCTTCTATCATGTCTGCAGTCTCTGACCTTCTCTTGTATTACATCCGCAGTCTCTTGACCATCTCCTGTACTATGTCTGCAGTCTCTGACCATCTCTTATATCATTTCTGCAGTCTCTGACCATCTCCTGTATCATGTCTACAGTCTCTGACCATCTCTTGTATCATGTCTGCAGTCTCTGACCATCTCTTGTATTGTCTCTGACCATCGCTTGTATCACGTCTGCAGTCTCTGACCATCTACTGTATCACGTCTGTAGTCTCTGACCATCTCCTGTATCATGTCCTCAGTCTCTGACCATCTCCTGTATCATGTCCTCAGTCTCTGACCATCTCCTGTATCATGTCCTCAGTCTCTGACCATCTCTTGTATCATGTCCTCAGTCTCTGACCATCTCCTGTATCATGTCCTCAGTCTCTGACCATCTCTTATATCATGTCTGCAGTCTCTGCAGTGGCAGAGCCAGAGGGCTAGCTGGGGTGGCAATTGCCACCCCAGACGACATCCTTGCCACCCCTGTTGCCACACTGCTTGTGGTAGCTGAACGAGAGGGCGCCTGTGCAGCAAGTTCTCTGTGACTGTGTGACTGAGCGCGGTGAGCGGCAGCGGCGCGGTGAGCCGCTGCACAACTAACCAATCACGCGTGCCTGCACACCTGATTGGTTCACTGTGCCGCTACTCACCGTGAGTAGCAGCACAGCGAACCAATCAGGTGTGCAGGCACGCGTGATTGGTTAGCTGTGAAGCGGCTCACGGCGCCGCTGCTGCTCACCGCGCTCAGTCACAGAGAACTAGCTGCACAGACGCCCACTCGTTCACTTCTTCTTCTACCTGCTGTACCCTTAGGTAAGTCTCTCTGGTCTCTGCATGATTGAAGGGGACACGGCATGCTGATCACTACACTGATGGGTTGGGATGCTGGTCACTACACTGATGGGTTGGTATGCTGGTCACTACACTGATGGGTTGGGATGCTGGTCACTACACTGATGGGTTGGGATGCTGGTCACTACACTGATGGGTTGGGATGCTGGTCACTACACTAATGGGTTGGGATGCTGGTCACTACACTGATGGGTTGGTACGCTGGTCACTACATTAATGGGTTGGGATGCTGGTCACTACATTGATGGGTTGGTACGCTGGTCACTACATTGATGGGTTGGTACGCTGGTCACTACACTGATGGGTTGGGATGCTGGTCACTACACTGATGGGTTGGTACGCTGGTCACTACACTGATGGGTTGGTAAACTGGTCACTACACTGATGGGTTGGTACGCTGGTCACTACATTGATGGGTTGGTACGCTGGTCACTACACTGATGGGTTGGGATGCTGGTCACTACACTGATGGGTTGGTACGCTGGTCACTACATTGATGGGTTGGTACGCTGGTCACTACACTGATGGGTTGGGATGCTGGTCACTACACTGATGGGTTGGTACGCTGGTCACTACATTGATGGGTTGGGATGCTGGTCACTACACTGATGGGTTGGGATGCTGGTCACTACACTGATGGGTTGGTACGCTGGTCACTACATTGATGGGTTGGTACGCTGGTCACTACATTGATGGGTTGGGATGCTGGTCACTACATTGATGGGTTGGGACGCTGGTCACTACATTGATGGGTTGGGATGCTGGTCACTACATTGATGGGTTGGGATGCTGGTCACTACACTGATGGGTTGGTATGCTGGTCACTACACTGATGGGTTGGGATGCTGGTCACTACATTGATAGGTTCGTACGCTGATCACTTCATTGATGGGTTGGCACGCTGGTCACTACATTGTCAATTGATGGGGGGCATGCTGGTCACTACATTGATGGGTTGGGATGCTGGTTACTACATCGTCAATTTATGGGGGGGGGGCATGCTGGTGACTACATTGATGGAGGGCAATATTGTGCAGCCCTACTCATAGGCGTGTGCACGGGGTGTGCCGGGTGTGCCGAATCACCCTCGTGCAGTGCTTCTGCCATGGCCGCCGCCGCTGTGTCTGCTGCTTTCTGCCCCTGGCTGCTCAGCTCCCAAACCCAATCCTGTCGGTGCGGAGACTGAGAGGAAATGTCTGGGGGAGGACCCTGGCCTGCTGTAAGGGGGGGATCTATATAGGGGACCTCACCTCACCCTGAAAGATATAAAACTTCCGCGCTAGTGGTCTATTTGGAGGAGAGGATAGGTGTGTAGGCTCTCTGTGTATATAAAATATAAATGTGATGTATGAATAGGACCGTCCGTGTCACCTATCAGTGATCGTCACCTGCCACCCATTAGTGACAGTCAGCAGTCATCTGTCACCCGTCGCACAGCCCATCACCAAAGTACCGTTATACAGCCACCATCATGTCCAAAAAAAGTGTACAGCAGTGAGGAGGCATTTCAGATCCTCTCTATGACTGATAAGAACAGTTAGGAGTTCTCACCAGATTTCAATTCCGATTCCAAATTCAATTCAGAATTTGAACCAATTGATAGCAGTGGATCGGCGTCGGAATCGGAGGAAGATCGAGTCTCTCCTAAAAGGGCATGGTGCTCTGGAAACCAGTTAGCCACCAGCAATAGACCCCAGGATCAAATGCCCAGGCCCAGCACCAGTGCTGCAGTATCACATCCAAGTACCAGCGCAGGAATTTCAAATCCCCCTCCTACCAGCACTGGAGTGTCACATCCCCCAAGATTCAGGGCCACTACATACCTTCCAGATGCACTTGCCAAACCAACATGGCTGCCTTCCAACTCGGGAACAGCAAGCATTCACCCTTTCACTGCCCAGCCAGTTGTGCAGGCCAATCCTGAGAATTTCTCAGAAATTGATTTTCTTTGTTAATTTTTGCAAAACACTTTGCTGCAATTTATTGTGGACTAGACCAATCTCTATGCCAAACCGTATATTGCAAACAACCCCCAATCATCCTATGCCCGTCCGTTAGAGTAGAGAGATTTGACTTTGGAGGAGTTCAAATTGTTTATGGGCCTCACTATAAACATGGGGCTTACAAAAAAAATGAAGGATATGCCTATTGGTCCACCAACCTTATCCACCCCATGCCCATTTATTCTGCCGTAATGTTCAGGTCCTGATATGAGATGATTATGCGCTTCCTTCACTTCAGAGACAACACCCAGTGCCCTCCCCAAAACCATCCAAAATATGACAAATTATGTAAAATTCGCCCTCTCATAAACTTTTTTTCCCAAAGAATTGCAGAACTTTATGTCCCTGATCAGAACATACATATGGATGAGTCCCTGGTACACTTTACAGCCCGGCAAGGAATAAAACAATATATTCCTAGCAAAAGGGCCAAATACGGGATCAAAATTCACAAGTTATGTGAAAGAGCCACGGGATATTTATATGCGTTCCGCACATATGAAGGAAGAAAATCCCAGCTCCAGCACCCTCCAGCACAACCGGAAAAATTGTATGGGACCTAGCATATCCACTGCTGAACAAAGGTTATCATATATACCTGGATAACTACTATACCAGCCTGCCCCTTTTCAAACACCTACACCATGCAAAAACCCTGGCGTGGGGAACCACCAGAAAGAACAGGAAGGGCTTTCCACAAAAAATGTGAAAGGGGGAAAAAGCAGCTTTGAGAAGCAGCAAAGTGCTAGCCTTGAGGTGAAAGGATAGCAGAGATGTATATATGAAGTCCACCATCCAAAATGACACCACAGTTGAGGTTCAAAGAAGACGAGGTCCCATTCAAAAGCCAAAATGCGTCCAATAATATAATCCTTACATGGGGGGGGGGGGGGGGTGGATTTCAATGACCAAATCCTTCAGCCCTATTTGGCAACAAGGAGGTCCTGTTTTTGGTACAAGAAAGTAGTGATTTATTTAATGAATTTAGCCATTATATTATCTACACCAAATCCATGGAAAACCCCACCCCCTTCCTAAAATTAATCAAAGAAGTTGTCATGTCCCTCATCTATCAACAAAGACCCCCCCCCCCCCCCCAGAAAACCTTTGCTCTGATGCTGTTAGCAGACTTCGTGAGCGCCACTTCCCGGACAACATTCCACCATCTGAAGCAGGCCGAAGACGCCAAAAAAGATGTATGCAGCAATAAAGGATTTCGTAGAGATACCAGCTACCATTGTCCCCAGTGTCCCTCCCAACCAGGGCCGGACTGGGAATAAAATTCAGCCCTGGAAATAATTTCATACCAGCCCAACAGCATAACGTCATTATTTTCTTGTTCATGATAGGGAAAACCATGAGTTTTAAAGCACATTTGAAGAGTGTATTATATAAATATAAGACAGATATGAAAGCACATAGGGCTTTATAATTATAAGAGCAAACTCCTTTCCAGGCTCCCTCTCAGAGACTGCAGACACCATAAAAGACAAGAGATGGTCAGAGGCTGCGGCCATGTTACAGGAGCTGATCAGAGGCTGCGGACACAGTACAGGAGCTGGTCAGAGACCTTGGACATGTTACAGGAGCTGATCAGAGGCTGCGGACATGTTACAGGAGCTGGTCAGAGACCTTGGACATGTTACAGGAGCTGATCAGAGGCTGCAAACATGGTACAGGAGAGGTCATGGGTTGCGGACATGGTAGAGGGGAGGTCATGGGCTGCGGACATGGTAGAGGGGAGGTCATGGGCTGTGGACATGATACAGGAGAGGTCAAGGGCTGCGGACATGGTACAGGAGATGTCAGAGGCTGTGGACATGGTACAGGAGAGGTCATGGGCTGCGGACATGGTACAGGAGAGGTCATGGGCTGCGGACATGGTACAGGAGAGGTCATGGGCTGCGGACATGGTACAGGAGATGTCAGAGGCTGCGGACATGGTACAGGGGAGGTCATGGGCTGCGGACATGGTACAGGGGAGGTCATGGGCTGTGGACATAGTACATGGGAGGTCATGGGCTGTGAACATGGTACAGGGGAGGTCAGAGGTTGCGGACATAGTACAGGGGAGGTCATGGGCTGTGAACATGGTACAGGAGAGGTCATGGGCTGTGGACATGGTACATGGGAGGTCATGGGCTGTGGACATGGTACATGGGAGGTCATGGGCTGTGGACATGGTACATGGGAGGTGATGGGCTGTGAACATGGTACAGGGGAGGTCAGAGGTTGCGGACATAGTACAGGGTAGGTCAAGGGCTGTGAACATGGTACAGGGGAGGTCAGAGGTTGCGGACATTGTACAGGAGCCTGAGGAGGAGAGGGGGGTCAACTAGAACATGTTACACCCTGAATACTGGTGTAACATTTTCTAAAATGTGAATTTATCATTTAAGTTGGAACACATGCACAGTTTTTTTTTTGTTCAGATTGCTGGCTGTGCCACACTCCCACCTCCCCATCATACTATACAGGGTTAATGTCCCTGTATGGTATTGTGATGGTGTCAGGACTTTGTGTGGAGGCAGAGAGCACTGGAGCTGTCTGCAAATAATATGGAATGAGGTAAAAGAGGCTTTTCTCCCCCTCCCCCTCCCCACACCTACACTGCAAGGGTGGACTTTTTTTGTTTTTTACTTTCCTGGAGTTGGCTCTGTTATGCAATTCCATTTATTGCTGTATATGCTTAAAGTTTCTAATAGGTTAGGAATATGCTTAAACTTCTGAGGAGATACATAGATGTATTCCATATACATACTATATCTTATTATAAAAGGTGTGTGTGGAATACATCTATGTATCACATCCCAAAATATCCCTAACCTATTATAAGAAATTTTCTCTCTCCTTCTCTGTAAACCTGCAATGTAAGGTGCAGGGCAGATTAAGGCTCCGTTCACATCTAGGCGTTTTGGGGCGTTTTTGGGGCGTTTTTCTGCTCTAGAATCAGCTCTCAAAACGCCCAACAAGACAAATCCTATTCATTTCAATGGCCCCTGTTCACATCTGAGCGTTTTGACGCTGTATACAAAACGCCCAACGCTCAAAAAAGTACATGAGCTTCTTTTTGGGCAGATTACAGGCGTTTTCCATTGATCTCTATTCAATCTAAAAACGCCTGCACAAAAATCGCGGTAAAAATCGCGGTAAAATCGCGGTAAAAACGCCGCAAAAATCGCGGTAAAATCGCGGTAAAAAACGCGCGAAAAACGCTACGCTCAGGTGTGAATGTAGCCTTACAGACAGCATATAAGAGGGTGAAAGGCAGAGAAGGTCAGGACTTACAGTGAGAAGATGAAGGCTGCCATCCATCTGTCCTCTCAGATCTTCTCTCAGCCAGGGACAGCCAGAATGTGCTGGGCAGGCAGGAAGCAGTGATCGGGGCTGCTGTGTAATCTCTTCTAGCTCCGCCCACCTGTACCGGAGCTCTTCTTACTGTGAAAGCCCCGACACAGCCAGCTGACAAAAAGAGGCGTGGCTGCACTCCAATCATATGACTGCCAGGCACCAGTTGTAATGGAGTGGGCGGCACCCGGACGCTGCTCTTGTGAAAGAAAAAAAAAAAAAAACATCCCAGAGCAGCTCATAGCCGACAGCAGCCCCAGGGCAGACGGCCTCCCGGGGAATTTCCCGCTATCCCGCTAGGCCAGTCCGGCCCTGCTCCCAACCCGGCCTGTGCATTGGAGAATGCTTCTGACTTTATCACACATCCCTAAAATAGTAGTCCATATTTTTAATCATTCCCCTATTTTCATCATCTGTGCTGAACATTTTCCATGTTTCCTCAAATAACCATGCCATTGCCTTCCACGTAATCTGACCCTGGCCTGTTTTTCGACTATGCCTCTGCCTACCGTTTGGACTGCTTTCCCATGAACTGACCCTGGCCTATTTTATCAACTATGCTTCAGCCTACTGCTTGGACTACTTGCACATGAACTGACCCTGGTCTGTTTGATTGACTATACTTCTGCCTCCTGCTTGGACTGATCTGTTGCCCTGCTACTGTAGTACACAGGGGTCTCACATATGTGAAGGGCTCCAGAATTGTTTTTCCGGATGGAGAAAACAAATTTTTTGGTTTGTAATTTCTGCGTTAGGGTCTGGAGTCCAGAGGCTTCAAAGAGATTTGGGTGGGAGAAGTCTCTACCCCTGTGCCCAGGTCTTCCCTGACCGAGGCCCACAGCCTGCTGCTGACTTACTGCCATCATGCCTCTGCCTGCCACATGAACTGACCACACCTCTGCCTGCTATCTGTACTATGGGAATAATTAGCTGTAGCAAGAGGCAATATGTTTATGAAGGGCTGGAGAGTGTTACAATTATGTGTTTCTGCAGGTAACAGTGTACCAGGACCAATAATATGGCTGTGCTGACCATGTCTCTGTCTGGACAATTCCTTTGGACAAATGCTTGGGCTGTGCTGACAATATCCCATTAATGACTATAGGCAATATTCCTGCCTGCTGCCTGGATAATTACTATTGTTGTCGCTAAGCATGTCCCTGCCTGCTGCCTGGACCAATGCTCTCCTCTTCTCTTGGTAATTCTTGGTATGTACATGTTATGTGGGGCCTTCAAAAATTATAGGTTGTCAGGAAATTAGATGTGTATTTTATGTTCCTAGAACACCTGACAGTTCTACTTGAATGTTGGGCCTCTGTATGTGGCTAGGCTGTGTAAAAGTCTCACACATGTGGTATTGCCATACTGAGGAGTAGCAGAATGTTTTTTTGTGGTGCAATTTTTGCTATGTACATGCTATGTGTTAGAAATATTGTATAAATGGACACCTTTGTGTTAAAAACAATGCGTTTTCATTTTCTTTCCACATTTTACAAAAACCTGTGGAAAAAAAAAGACATGTTTAAAAGACTCATTATGCCTCAAAAATTATACGTTGGGGTGTTTGCTTTCCAAAATTTTGTCATATTGTGGGCGTTTCTATTTTCCTGGTGCTCCAGGGCCTTTAAAAGTGTGATAGGTCATCATGACATTACAGTGCCTTGCGAAAGTATTCGGCCCCCTTGAACTTTGTGAACTTTTGCCACATTTCAGGCTTCAAACATAAAGATATAAAACTGTAATTTTTTGTGAAGAATCAACAAGTGGGACACAATCATGAAGTGGAATGAAATTTATAGGATATTTCAAACTTTTTTAACAAATAAAAAACTGAAAAATTGGGCATGCAAAATTATTCAGCCCCCTTAAGTTAATACTTTGTAGCGCCACCTTTTGCTGCGATTACAGCTGTAAGTCACTTGGGGTATGTCTTTATCAGTTTTGCACATCGAGAGACTGAAATTTTTGCCCATTCCTCCTTGCAAAACAGCTCGAGCTCAGTGAGATTGGATGGAGAGCGTTTGTGAACAGCAGTTTTCAGTTCTTTCCACAGATTCTCGATTGGATTCAGGTCTGGACTTTGACTTGGCCATTCTAACACCTGGATATGTTTATTTGTGAACCATTCCATTGTAGATTTTGCTTTATGTTTTGGATCATTGTCTTGTTGGAAGACAAATCTCCGTCCCAGTCTCAGGTCTTTTGCAGACTCCATCAGGTTTTCCTCCAGAATGGTCCTGTATTTGGCTCCATCCATCTTCCCATCAATTCTAACCATCTTCCCTGTCCCTGCTGAAGAAAAGCAGGCCCAAACCATGATGCTGCCACCACCATGTTTGACAGTGGGGATGGTGTGTTCAGGGTGATGAGCTGTGTTGCTTTTACGTCAAACATAATGTTTTGCATTGTTTCCAAAAAGTTTGATTTTGGTTTCATCTGACCAGAGCACCTTCTTCCACATATTTGGTGTGTCTCCCAGGTGGCTTGTGGCAAACTTTAAACTTTTTATGGGTATCTTTAAGAAATGGCTTTCTTCTTGCCACTCTTCCATAAAGGCCAGATTTGTGCAGTATACGACTGATTGTTGTCCTATGGACAGAGTCTCCCACCTCAGCTGTAGATCTCTGCATTTCATCCAGAGTGATCATGGGCCTCTTGGCTGCATCTCTGATCAGTCTTCTCCTTGTATGAGCTGAAAGTTTAGAGGGACGGCCAGGTCTTCGTAGATTTGCAGTGGTCTGATACTCCTTCTATTTCAATATTATCGCTTGCACAGTGCTCCTTGGGATGTTTAAAGCTTGGGAAAACTTTTTGTATCCAAATCCGGCTTTAAAATTCTCCATAACAGTATTTCGGACCTGCCTGGTGTGTTCCTTGTTCTTCATGATGCTCTCTGTGCTTTAACCGGACCTCTGAGACTATCACAGTGCAGGTGCACTTATACGGAGACTTGATTACACACAGGTGGATTCTATTTATCATCATTAGTCATTTAGGTCAACATTGGATCATTCAGAGATCCTCACTGAACTTCTGGAGAGAGTTTGCTGCACTGAAAGTAAAGGGGCTGAATAATTTTGCACGCCCAATTTTTCAGTTTTTTATTTGTTAACAAAGTTTGAAATATCCAATCGTTCCACTTCATGATTGTGTCCCACTTGTATGTTTGAAGCCTGAAATGTGGCAAAAGGTCGCAAAGTTCAAGGTGGCCGAATACTTTCGCAAGGCACTGTATATGTATAATTTATGTCCCTCTAACACCTGACGGTGCTGCTTGCATGTTCAGCCTCTGTATGTGGCTAGGCTGTGAAAAAGTCACACACATGTGGTATTGCCATACTCAGGAGGGGTAGCAGAATGTGTTTTGGGGTGTAGTTGCAAGTATGCATATGGTGTGTGAGAGAAATAACCTGTTAATACAACAATTTTGTAAAAAAAAAAAAAAATCTTAATTTTACAAAGAAAAAATTACAACTAAATATCTTGGAATGTCTACTTTCCAAAAAGTCATCATTTTGGGGATATTTGTACTTTCCTGGCTTGTTAGTGTCTCAAGAAATGAGATAGGACTTCAGTACATCAGGTGTGATCAATTTTCAGTGGCACCAAAGCTTGTAGACCTTTATAACTTTCACAAAGACCAAATGATATAAGTATCTGGATTATTTTTACCAAAGATATGTAGCAGTATACATTTTTGCCAACATTTATGAAGAAAAATTACTAATTTGCTAAATTTTATGACAGAAACAAAGAAAAATGTGTTTTTTCACAAAACATTTGGTCTTTTTTTTTATCTATAGCACAAGAAATAAAAAACCCAGTCATGATTAAATACCACCAAAAGAAAGCTCTATATGTGTGAAAAAAAGGACACAAATTTTATATGGGTAGAGTGTTGCATAACTGAGTAATTGTCATTCAAATTTTGAGAGCGCTGAAAGCTGAAAATTGGTCTGGGCAGGAAGGAGGTGAAAGTGCCCTGTATTGAAGTGGTTAACATGGGTTCCCATGAAACACGTTCTCATCAATGCATTTTTGGAAAGGGTCAGGGACTTTTTTAAACATAAAACAGTGCTTTTTTTTGCTTTTTTGGTTCAATAGACTTCAGTGGAGAAGCTGCAGAAAAGCATGTAATGCATTTTTACAGTGATTTTGCAGCGCCTTGCGTTTTTTAATCTGCCCAGCAACAAATTTGCCAAAAAAGCATTTAAAAAAATGCAAAACGCAAATTGTGGCAAACAACTGCAAAAAGCACTGAAGAAACGCTCAAAAGCATACTGCAGAGGTGTGAATGGGGCCTAAAAGGAAGCTGAAAAGCAGACTTAATGGCTGGATACGCTGCTAAAAAACTATTTTATGAGGGCACTCAGAAAAACAAAGACCACTTTGATAATGCTGGTGACAGGCTGTATCATATATGCCATTTTTTGATTTTGGCCACACTTTAGGTAGCAGATTACTTTTAGACAGAAAAAAAAACAGTGATGAGGTACAGGTAATTTAATTACACAATGTTTAGCAATAAATGCATTGTACATTGTATGTCATTTACATAAGCGAATGTTATTCAAGCCAACTACAAACAAATAGCAAAGTATGTTTAAACATAATTGAGTTTTTTTTTTTGCCAACAAATATGATTATGTGTTTTATTCATCTTCTAAGTAATTACTAAAATGTTGTATAGGTACAGTAGGTACCTAGTAAAACAATATGAAACGTTTGTGCTTGTATATATACTGTGTATTGCAACAACTATGTTCTAGAAACTGATGAGGTCACATGAATAAAAACTGAAAAATAAAAACTATACCTTAAAACATTTGCTAGCTTGCATTACTTTCTAAAAGAATAAATAACTACATATCAACCAGTATAAAATGAATGTTAATGTTCCTAATTTATTTTACTCAAAATTATAGGTAGAGATATGGCTGCAAAGCCACATTATCAGTGTTATTAGAAGGTAAAACAAACCCAATCCTATATATAAGTTACTCTCCTCAAGCTCTATCAAAGAACTATTACTGAATTCTCAAATGCATATTGATCCATCAAGCATGTCCATTTTATTTTATTATTAATGTTTTGGAGCAGATTATATCTACATTTAGAGGCCTATTTATTTGACATAGTGCAAGGATCATCTTTTAAAAGCTAAAAAGCTTGCCCAGCTGCCCTTATAAAAGTAACTGTATCCAGTACTCATATATAAATAACTCAAATCTCTTCCATCTGGAGAACTTCAGTCCAGTCAGTTTTTGGACAAAAGAGACATCATTCTGGATGAAAAGTGAAGTGGATGCCCTATGTCTTCTGAACCATGACCCTATTTTGATGTCACACTGATGTGTTTTTGGCAAGGTAATAAACAGTATAACTCAAATTATTATTGCAAACCTTATATCAATAAAGGAAAATCTATGTTATTAAACCACATGTAAATATACATAAAATTCCATGAATAAACCACACATAAACAGAGGGTAGCCAAGTGAAAAAGTACAATACAATCTGCCTTGGGGAAGCCAATCAACATGGGGGGGGGGGGCAAGAAACCGGCTAGGTTTATTAGCGTTGATCAGGGCAGGTTTTCTATCCTGTCCAAAAATGTTGATTGAGACTCTATTCCTTTTGCTGATGTTGAAAATGCTTAAACCTTAATTCTAGTTTTTTTTTTTTTTTTTAAAGGATTAGTAATACCTTCTTGCTTAGGCATTGGTGGGCCCCAACACCTTGATCACAAGAACTAGGTCTGCTGCGTGAGTGTAGCAACATCCAGAAAATATGCTGTGTTTTCCTTATGTTTGGCCTAGAGTAGCCCACAGGGGGAGAATTTGAAGAAACAAAATGATGCTTCATGTGGCCAAAGAAGCACATTTTTGTTCATGCAATCATTTCTAATGGGCTTTATTACTCTTATTTTTTAATAGGGAGAGAACACAGCAACAGTCATTCAGTAGATTGTTTCTGTTTACTGGGTCAGAAAATAATAGGGCTGCAACTAACGATTATTTTCATAATCGATTAGTTGACCGATTATTGTTTCGCTTAATCGAATTATCGGATGAAAACCTCAAAAAAATGTGGTGTATAAATTAGTTAATATGTAAAGTTTAACAAAAAGGACAATTTATTCTTAAATACAGTATCTCTATGCAGTGGTAAATATAAATAACTAGATACAGTATATGGTTAGGGAACAAAATATCTGATCCTCCCAATAAATAACAGACAGAAGACATACAGTGGGTACGGAAAGTATTCAGACCCCCTTAAATTTTTCACTCTTTGTTATATTGCAGCCATTTGCTAAAATCATTTAGGTTAATTCTTCTTCCTCAAGAAATTGTACACATAGCACCCCATACTGACAGAAAAACACAGAATTGTTGACATTGTTGCAGATTTATTAAAAAAGAAAAACTGAAATATCACATGGTCCTAAGTATTCAGACCCTTTGCTCAGTATTTAGTAGAAGCCCCCTTTTGATCTAATACAGCCAGGAGTCTTTTTGGGAAAGATGCAACAAGTCTTTCACACCTGGATTTGGGGATCCTCTGCCATTCCTCCTTGCAGATCCTCTCCAGTTCTGTCAGGTTGGATGGTAAACATTGGTGGACAGCCATTTTTAGGTCTCTCCAGAGATGCTCAATTGGGTTTAAGTCAGGGCTCTGGCTGGACCATTCAAGAACAGTCACGGAGTTGTTGTGAAGCCACTCCTTCGTTATTTTAGCTGTGTGCTTAGGGTCATTGTCTTGTTGGAAGGTAAACCTTCGGCCCAGTCTGAGGTCCAGAGCACTCTGAAGAAGGTTTTTGTCCAGGATATCCCTGTACTTGGCCGCATTCATCTTTCCCTCGATTGCAACCAGTCGTCCTGTCCCTGCAGCTGAAAAACACCCCCACAGCATGATGCTGCCACCACCATGCTTCACTTTTGGGACTGTATTGGACAGGTGATGAGCAGTGCCTGGTTTTCTCCACACATGCCGCTTAGAATTAAGGCCAAAAATTTCTATTTTGGTCTCATCAGACCAGAGAATCTTATTTCTCACCATCTTGGAGTCCTTCAGGTGTTTTTTAGCAAACTCCATGCGGGCTTTCATGTGTCTTAGTATCACATGGTCCTAAGTATTCAGACCCTTTGCTGTGACACTCATATATTTAACTCAGGTGCTTTCCATTTCTTCTGATCATCCTTGAGATGGTTCTACACCTTCATTTGAGTCCAGCTGTGTTTGATTATACTGATTGGACTTGATTAGGAAAGCCACACACCTGTCTATATAAGACCTTCCAGATCACAATACATGTCAGAGCAAATGAGAATCATGAGGTCAAAGGAACTGCCTGAAGAGCTCAGAGACAGAATTGTGGCAAGGCACAGATCTGGCCAAGGTTACAAAAAGATTTCTGCTGCACTTAAGGTTCCTAAGAGCACAGTGGCCTCCATAATCCTCAAATGGAAGATGTTTGGGACGACCAGAACCCTTCCTAGAGCTGGCCGTCCAGCCAAACTGAGCTATCAGGGGAGAAGAGCCTTGGTGAGAGAGGTAAAGAAGAACCCAAAGATCACTGTGGCTGAGCTCCAGAGATGCAGTCAGGAGATGGGAGAAAGTTGTAGAAAGTCAACCATCACTGCAGCCCTCCACCAGTCGGGGCTTTATGGCAGAGTGGCCCGACGGAAGCCTCCTCAGTGTAAGACACATGAAAGCCCGCATGGAGTTTGCTAAAAAACACCTGAAGGACTCCAAGATGGTGAGAAATAAGATTCTCTGGTCTGATGAGACCAAAATAGAAATTTTTGGCCTTAATTCTAAGCGGCATGTGTGGAGAAAACCAGGCACTGCTCATCACCTGTCCAATACAGTCCCAAAAGTGAAGCATGGTGGTGGCAGCATCATGCTGTGGGGGTGTTTTTCAGCTGCAGGGACAGGACGACTGGTTGCAATCGAGGGAAAGATGAATGCGGCCAAGTACAGGGATATCCTGGACAAAAACCTTCTTCAGAGTGCTCTGGACCTCAGACTGGGCCGAAGGTTTACCTTCCAACAAGACAATGACCCTAAGCACACAGCTAAAATAACAAAGGAGTGGCTTCACAACAACTCCGTGACTGTTCTTGAATGGTCCAGCCAGAGCCCTGACTTAAACCCAATTGAGCATCTCTGGAGAGACCTAAAAATGGCTGTCCACCAATGTTTACCATCCAACCTGACAGAACTGGAGAGGATCTGCAAGGAGGAATGGCAGAGGATCCCCAAATCCAGGTGTGAAAGACTTGTTGCATCTTTCCCAAAAAGACTCCTGGCTGTATTAGATCAAAAGGGGGCTTCTACTAAATACTGAGCAAAGGGTCTGAATACTTAGGACCATGTGATATTTCAGTTTTTCTTTTTTAATAAATCTGCAACAATGTCAACAATTCTGTGTTTTTCTGTCAGTATGGGGTGCTATGTGTACATTCATGAGGAAGAAGAATGAACTTAAATGATTTTAGCAAATGGCTGCAATATAACAAAGAGTGAAAAATTTAAGGGGGTCTGAATACTTTCCGTACCCACTGTATATACAGAATCTCACAAAAGTGAGTACACCCCTCACATTTTTGTAAATATTTTATTATACCTTTTCATGTGACAACACTGAAGAAATGACACTTTGCTACAATGTAACGTAGTGAGTGTACAGCTTGTATAACGGCATAAATAACTCAACACACAGCCATTTATGTCTAAACTTCTGGCAACGAAAGTGAGTACACCCCTAAGTTAAAATGTCCAAATTGGGCCCAAAGTGTCAATATTTTGTGCGGCCACCATTATTTTCCAGCACTGCCTTAACCCTCTTGGGCATGAAGTTCACCAGAGCTTCAGAGACCCTGAACTGTTCAGGGACAAAGATTTGTCCTTTATTAAACTAAAGGCCATACCTCCCAATTCGATTTTGTTGAATATGCAAATCCTGAGGTGAAGGATGGTCCATGATCGCCTCCCTAATTTGTGACACTAGATTAACTTGCAAAAGTAGAAAGTTCTTGGCTGGGAGGATTGTGTCCAGTTCAGAGGACAACACTGTGTCAAGAAACATGTGTGTAAGTGTGTTTGGTTTACAGTTCCTTAATCCTGAATGATATGTTATATAAAACACGAAGTGAGAGAAGAAGAGCTCAGTCTTAACAATCCTTAGGTACTTTGTGTGAAAATGAGGATGGGGTGTGAAATCTTATCCAATAGATTGGTGGGGCTCAATTTTATGGAGAAGAAAGCAACAGGATGGAGCAAAGATTTGGGTATTGAGACCCTGGCATTGAGACAAATTTGCCTCTACTGCACGCTTTGATGCATCTACCTCGAGTACATAAGCCAAAGTGAGATTCAGATGCTTCAGGATAGAAGCAGAAGTAAGTAAAGTCTTTAAAGGAAGTGGTGTAGTGCTGCGCTGTGTGGCTATGATAGTGAATGTGAATGAATGAAATGGGTATAACATAAAAACTTCAATGTAAAATATAAAACACAAACAATAACTATTGACATGAAAAAATTTGCAAGATAAATTGTCCTTCACCATGTGGTCAACAATTAGGAACGTGAACAAAAGCCAATAAATAAATGAATTGAGTGTGCAATAGTCCAGTGACTAGAAAACATAGTAGTGAATCTTCAGTGTGATCAAGCCAGAAACTATAACACAAAATTAGTGGGAGTCTTCAGTGTAGGTGACACCTCTGTGTTCACAGGATTTATAAAGCTCCAACAGTTTGCACAGCGCTTTACAATATGAGGGAAGACAATACAGTTACAATACAATTCAATACAGGAAGAATTGAACGGCCCTGCTCGTTAGAGCTTACAATCTAGAAGGGAGGGTCAAGTGAAACAAAAGGCAATAACTGTGGGGGATGAGCTGATGGAGAAAAAGGAAGTATAGTTGTTCGGTGTGGGTAGTATAGGCTTCTCTGAAGAGAAGGGTTTTCAGGGATTGTTTAAAAGCTAATAGAGTAGGAGATAATCGGACAGATTGGGGTAAGGAGTTCCATAGGATTGGAGAGGCTCTGGAAAAGTCCTGGAGGCGAGCATGGGAGAAGGTGACGAGGGAGCTAGAGAGCAGGAGGTTTTGAGAAAAACGAAGAGAGTGATTAGAATGGTATTTTGAGACTAGGTTAGTGATGTAGTTGAGGGGCTAAACTGTGGATGGCTTTGTAAGATGTTGTTAGTGTTTTGAATTTAATTTGTTGGGTGAGCGGAAGCCAGTGGAGGGCTTGACAGAGAGGAGTAGCGGACACTGAGAGATTGGTAAGGTGGATGAGTCTGGCAGGACGGATAGCCTGAGGGGGGATAGGATGAGTCTGGAAGGGGGGATATTCTATGTAGAGGTAAGCCAAAGAGAAGGGATTTGCCGTAGTGGAGGTGCGAGATGACCAGGAAATGTCATCTAAGTAAACAATGATAAATAATTTAAGATAGTCCCAGAATGTATGTATCATTTACAAAATGCTGAAATGTTGCTAGGGTGTTGCAGAGGCCGAATGGCATGACCATATATTCAAAGTGACTGAAGCGTGTCCAAAAGGCCATCTTCCATTTGTCCCCTTCCTCGATTCTGACTAAAAGTGAGCTGCATGGTGACAGGTGTTGAAGGAGGTACTTCAGGACTTTCAGGTGCATGCTAACATTCCCAGATTGTCTTTCCCGCAAGTGACGATTGATCTGAATGACAAGGCTCATCAACACTGGATCATTCCCCTTGGTGTCTGTACTTCATACACAGAAATCAGCCACACAGTCCTCCACAGGCCTTTGGCCGTGATGCAGCTTACAAAGAGTTGTTTCAGAGGTCTGATGCACAAAAGGGTCAGCTTACAATTAGGACCTTGCTAAGAAGAATTAGTCTGTAGTAGCCAGAGCAGGATCAAATTGTTCCCAGAGATGATGAGCCCAGAATTGGGGTTCATCTAGAAGAAGTGAAATAATAAACCCCACCTTAGTAGCTTCTGATAGGAAAATACAGTTCACAAGAGCTTCAAAAGGGCCAAAATTTGCGATTTAAAGAAAAACATTTGGGTTTAGGTACCCTAGGTTTTGGCGGAGGGAAATCCCCACAGAAGATGCCATACTCTGTCTGGAAAAAGGAGTCTGTGACTGCTAGAGAAGCAGAGGAAGATACAGCATCTGGCATGATTGGTAATTGGCTTTCCATGCAAACTCGCACGATGTAGGATAAAGCAGAAATCAATCGATAAACATCCTCCAAAGGAGAAGCCTCCCTTTCAGACTCAATCCCTGGCTGACCATTACTGTCATGTACCTGGTAGGATACTAAATTGACAAGGTTGGCCTCTTGTATCTCCAGCCCAGGCCCCACAGAAGGTGGATCAGATGGTGCTGAGGGACAGGAGGAACACGAGTGCTGGCAGGGGTTGATAGCAGAACTTGTAGCAAAAGATGCAGGCTTAAGAAGTAAGACAGTACATCAGGCCAGGAGCACACTGGACCAGGGGCATTCCGCATGTACTGCAGGTTCTGGATGCATGGCTTGTCGAAGCTCTCAGCAGGCTTTAGGCAGGAGTACACTGTGATGACTGAAGCTGAGAAGGTGGACAGTCGAAGCAGGCACTCACAAGTAGTATGAAGCTAATTCAGAGAAAAGAGCAAGGTCACAGAAGTAGCCAAAGTCAGTAGTAGGTGGGCAGCAAGGTACAGAATTGTAGGAGGTAGCGTGTTCAGCAACAAAGTCAAGGTCAGAAACAGGTGTGCAAGCAGAATGCAGAATCAGGTCAATAACAATCATCAACAGAAATCAGATCCAATTTTTTACATTTTTGCATCCCTGTATGAGTGATCTCTTTTCCCAGAGGCTGCTTGTATTGGTCGGACATTTCCAGTGTCACGGCCAGGTTAAAAGAGTGACCCCTTACATTACACACAACCCTCCAATCCCAGAGGATGCCATTTTTCTGGAAATGCGTCAGATGGAGTGTGTGTGACGTTATTGCATGCCGGTGGGATGGGAGATGCTGTGGCTAACGTGTTTTATATTTGTTGTCATTTATGCACTGCCTAATTGTAAGTGCAACTTTATTTTTTAATAAAAGTGAATCTGAGATTTTCCCTGCTTGTCTACTATATGTGATCCCATGGAGTGTGATCTTGTGATGGCATAAGGGCCGATTCTCAATAGTCCATTGCAGTCCATTGCAGTCTACTGAGGAAGCATATTGTCAAAATTTGGTCTTGTATGGAAGCTTCTTACCTGGAGACAGATTGCATGCTTTCTTGATCACTGTAACTTGGGATCGATACTGTTTGGTAAGGAGCCATCCCTTTTTTTTTTTTTTTGAAGGAGCACTTCTGAGCACTCCAGCACTTTTTCAGCACAGAGCACCTTTATCATCATTACTCATATCAGGGCTTTTTTAAATAAGAGACTCTTTATGATGTTTTTTATTGATTATTAATACTATATAGCATTTATCTGTACACCTTCAATTTATTCACTGCTTGATTTGCACTATTGCATTTATTTGCATATTTTGTTTTTATGGTTTACCTATGGAGCTTATTATTTATTATATCATTTAAAGGGACAGCGTACTATTTTTTGTTTTAGATTCTAAAAATGTGTTAAGCACTCTTGGCACAACCTATATCAATATCATCTGTAGAAAACACTTCCAGCAGATCTGACAACTTTGGATCCCTCAGATTAAATTTGAGGGTAGAAGTTGTATTTCTGACTTGGACTACAGTATAGGGGTCAACACGCAACACAGGGAAGAAGTTAGCTACAACTTGTTGAGGACCTGTTATGACATGATGTAGGTTTACTGTAGATAATTCCACTCCGGTTCTCCAGTCCTTTCTCTCAGGAATCACCATCCTTCCTTCTTTGTTCATCATCTCTTCAGGAGTTTCTATGAGGACATAGCTTCCATCCCCCAGCTGCTTCAGGGCAATACTGAAGGCTACTCTAAGCACTCTCTCTCCCCCTGGTGGTATTTCTACTGTGTGTTAAAGAATGTGTACACTTTAATTAAAATTTACATTGGCAAATAGATGCATATTGGATTGATTTACTAAAACTAGAGAGTTTAAATCTAGTTTAGCTCTGCGTAGAATCCAATCAGATTCCAGGTTGTTTTTTTTTTTTTTTTGTCAATGCTTAATTGAACAAGCTAAGGTTAAAATTGTTTTTTATTGGTTACCGTGCACAGCTGCACCAAATTTTGCACTCTTCAGTTTTAGTAAATCAACCACATAGTGTTATAAAGTATGCTTTTTTTTTTTTTGTACATTGAATGGTCTGTTTAATAATGCTGGATATGCACTACAGGATATTTGAAGCAATGCAAGAGATCCAAAGACCACTTAGAATAATTGTACAGTATATAATTAAATGAACAATCAGTAGTGATGCAAAAATGAATGTCTTTGGCTGCCTAAGATTGCAAGTTACCATAAAGTCCTGTGCAGCAGGTTCATTGTCACTGAAGGAAAGAAGTAATAGAATGTTTGCTTCTATCAGAGGCCTCACACGCAGGTGTTACATGTCAGGGGAAAATGCTCTTATTAAAAAGAAAGCATTGTAATTGACAGAATACCTGAGAATGGTACGCCTATCTTCTAATATCGTGTTATATTTTCTTTGGGAAAACTGTCAACCTCCATCTGAACTGATTGATAGCTGTTGCTTTCATTATTGATTTGCATAACCTAAAATTTGTATTCAAAATATCAGCATGCATTTCAAAAATTATTAAATTATGTACAACAAAACTGTTAACTTTAAATTATTTTTGAAAGCTGAGAAAAAAAATATTAAGAATTTACAGTAGAATATAGTTTAGACACGTCAGAGCACATATGAAGAGCGGGGTGGAGTTAACATGACACAGCAGAAATCATACTGGGTGTGACTTGGCAAAGTTGACTATAAATCAGGGTTAATATCTCAGATGAGCAGAAGAGTTAAACTTCTCATTTGAATCCTCAGAAACAGCTAAACCTCAGCACTAAAATGGTCCACTGGACAGCTGACGAGAGAGCTGCTATCACCTCAACATGGGCAAAAGTCAGTATTGAGAATGATGGTGCTGAAGCCCTGACCAGGTAAGCAAATAATGTACCTTTTACTTAATATTGTAACATCACACATGGTCTTTATATAGCTGTAATTATAAAAAGTATCCTTAAACTCTTGAAACATAGCTGTAAAATGTATTTTACATATTTTTACTCACATAATGCTTCTGTTTTTGTAATATGGTGCTATAAAAATTGTTGATGAACATACAATTAGTAAGCCAATCTTTTACCTATTCAGGCTATTGCTTGTGTACCCCTGGACCCAGAGGTATTTCAGCAGCTTTGGAAACTTGTCCAGTGCTAGCGCCATCTCTAGTAATGCCAAAGTCCGTGCTCATGGCAAGAAGGTGCTCGGAGCTGTTGGCAACGCTATTCAGCATCTGGATGATGTGAAAGGCACTCTGGCTAACCTCAGCAAAGAACATGCTGCTGACCTCCATGTGGATCCTGGAAACTTTAAGGTAAGTTTATTGAAATGCTCTTGCTGTTATAGCAGAAATTATAAGTTTAATATTTTACTATGAAAATAGTGAAAAATATATCAATTCAGGGGTGAAGTCGACTATATAAATCCAGAGTATACAGGTATCTACAGTCAAACAGATCAAAAATATTAAATATATTGTGGTTTTATGAATAATGGAAAAGCATAATACCATTTATTTTTTGTAAAACTGTTTTGCTTGAATGACACATACAATGTAAAAATAGTATTTTAGTTGAGTAAAACATTTTCATAAGATTATGAACATCTTTTAGTCTAATATTTATTGATATGAGAGCATCCCGGGACATTAATATTTATTCAATTTCAATATACAGGATGTATGTCTATCTGATATTTACTATAAGTAGATCTGTATATGTATATACAAACTATTGGTATTGGTGCTTGAAAGAAACTACAAGGTGTATATCGTTGTATGAAAAGGTTTTTGTTCAAATAAATACAACTTTTCATTCTTATATGTAATAAGAATAACAATTTGAGAAAAGATAGATGATATGACTTACCACTATCCCTAAATATTACAAAAAAATGAATAAATGTTTGGTTAACTCTAATACCAAAAAAAACAGAAATTATGTAAATGCACAAAATTTTATACCAAATTAATAAATGCCAGGCCCACAAAGCTGTGTTTAATATTAAATATGTAGTCAGACTAAGAAAATCATTAGAATAATTCATTTATCTTACTGTGTTTGCCAGTCTGGCATGAATACAAGATGTAAACTGTTCCTTTTCAGGTGCTAGGCAGGAGATCCACACAAATTTTGCAAAGTGGGTTATGTTACTGGTAACTTTTTTGGCCTTATTGAACAATATGGTACGATACAATAAAAGGTAATTTAGTAATGGCTTTTCTTTTCCCACAGCGTCTTACAGAAGTGCTGGTGATTGTCTTGGCTACCAGGCTGGGAGCTGCCTTCACCCCTAAAGTCCAGGCTGCCTGGGAGAAATTCAGCAACGTTTTGGTGGATGCTCTGACCCATGGATATTATTGAATCCACATTTCAAAATACATAGACTTAACATCATTATTGACAGCAAATTCCACTGTGATTATTCATTTTCAATAAAGCTTTCAATTCATTTATCAAATGTATTTTTATTTTAAATAATAATATTTAATTATTAATACATACAGTATGTTTTACCAAGAGTCCGGGGAAACAAAGGTTTAAAAAATGATTCATATTTTTCATTAATATAGTAAAATATTTTAAAAATTCTACAGGAACACCCACACTCTAATAATACCTATGTGAACTAAATCTAAATGTGCCCAGCTTCTGCTCAAGAAATGTACCCCCTGTACACTAAGCACCAAAGTATTGAAAAATATATAGAAGAATTAAGCTATATAGGGCTAAATAAAAGTGAATATATCAGAATAAACATGCCTGAAAAACATGAACTAATATAAACAACGTACAAAATAAGTGAAGAATTATATAAAATGCAAAAAGTAAATGTGACACAACACTTAAGGGTGCGGGTTTGTTATATCAATGTGCAATAAGTTAGTGTTAACGTGAAATGGTGCTATAAGATGCTACTTTATACAATATATTACCCAAAGTATGTGGACGCCTGCCTTTACACACACATGAACTTTATTGCAGCTATAACAGCTTCAACTCTTCTAAGAAGGCTGTACACAAGGTTTAGGAGTCTGTCTATGAGAATGTTTGACTATTCTTCCAGAAGCCCATTTATGAGGTCAGGCACTGATGTTGGATGAAAAGGCCTGGCTCGCAGTCTCCGCTCTGATTCCTCCCAAAGATGTTCTATCGGGTTGAGGTCAGGACTCTGTGTAGGCCAGTCAAGTTGCTCCACCCCAAACTAGCTCATCCATGTCTTTATGGACCTTGATTGTGCATTGGTGCACAGTCATGTTGGAACAGGAGGGGGAAATCCCCAAACTGTTCCCACAAAGTTAGGATCATGATATTGTCCAAAATGTCTTGGTATGCTGATGCCTCAAGAGTTCCCTTCAGTGGAATTAGGGGGCCAAGCCCAACCCCTGAAAAACAACCCCACATCATAATCCCCCCTCCACCAAATGATTTGGACCAATGCACAAAGCATGGCCCATAAAGACATGGATGAGCAAGTTTGGGGTAGAGGAATTTGACTGGCCTGCACACTCAACCTGATAGAGTCCTGACCTCAACCTGATAGAACACCTTTGGGATGAATTAGAGTGGAGACTGCGAGCCAGGCCTTCTCGTCCACATTAGTGCCTGACTTCACAAATGCGTTTCTGGAAGAATGGTCAAACATTCCCATAGACACACTCCAAAACCTTTTGGACAGCCTTCCCAGAAGAGTTGAAGCTGTTATAGCTGCAAAGGTCGAGCCAACTCAATATTAAACCCTAGGGACTAAGATTGGGTTGCCATTAAAGTTCATGTGAGTGTAAAGAAAGGCATCCCAATACTTATGGCAATATAGTGTATTCCAGTGCCAACTCTTCACCAACTCTGGGTTGTAACACTCGCACACGTCCAGAGCACGTGTGTTGCAGCCCAGAGTTAGTGAAGTGTTGGCACTGAAATATACTTTCACTCCTCAAAGGACTTTATCGTTCACATTTGCATATGTTTTTGAACTTTTGAGCTTGTAGCACAGAGTGGCACCATTTCACCTTAATAATCATTTATTGCACATTGATATAATAATCTTGCACTTCGCTGAGTGTTGTGTCACAATAACACAGTCACATTGATGCAGTTTATATAGCTCTTCATTTATTTTTTACATTGTTTGTTTGTTTGTTTGTTTTTTCAAGGTTTTTAGGCACTTAGGTTTATTCTGATGTATTTACATTTATTTAGCACTTTATAGGATAGCGCTACTCTATAATTTTCAATACTTTAAAAATCCTACTGAAAGGCTGTGGGGTAACCTATAGTATACCATTTAAACAACCCATTCAAAAAATACATAAGCTGAATATGTTAAATGTACAAGAATAGACTAAAACGCCTCCTAAGCACTGCAAACTCTATTAAACACAATTATGGGGTAACTTTATGCTTTAATGTAATGGTATACTTACCTGCTCTGTGTAATGGATTTGCAAAGAGCAGCCTCAAACCTTCTCTTCTGGCACCTTCTCTCTCTTACAGGTGCCCCCATAGCAAGCCTGCCAAAAGCATGCCGGCAGTGTGACATTATCAAGTATGTAAAAAAAACCATCATTGCGCATATGCCTATCTGAGACCATGATGTGCAGAGTATATTTAGGGTGCCAAGGGCTCCTGGATAACGTCTATATACATTGTAGTATTTATAGATTATCTATATCACCTAAACATGCTTGTTCTAGTTTATGATAAAACTATTATGTCTGGAAGACCATGTTACCAAAGGATCTTTTAAATAATCCTATATATTTGTCTTATCTTTCTAGAAACACATGCAGCTGTTGATGGGCCCTTCCTGAGTTTGATCTGAAAGGTTTAGGCCCCTTTCACACATATGGTCCGTTTGTCCATTTTTCATCCATCCGTTGACGGATGAAAAACGGAGAGCAATGCATCTTTATGTAAAAACGGATGACAACGGATGATCATCCGTTAACATCCATTTTCATCCGCTTCCGTCAATATCCTATTTTTCATCCGTCAAAAAAAACGGATCGAACGAAAAACTGATGTAAACGGACAAACGGTCCATTTTTCATCTGTTTTTGCATTGGTAGTGGAAAAAAAATGGATGAAAAACGGATACATTTTGACGTCACTGAACTGATGAACTGAATGGGCCGTATGTGTAAAAGGGGCCTTACAGTGAGGGAAAAAAGTATTTGATCTCCTGCCGGTTTTGTATATTTGCCCACTGACAAAGAAATGATCAGTCTATAATTTTAATGGTAGGTTTATTTTAACAGTGAAAGATAGAATAACAACATAAAAAAAAAAACAGAAAAACGCATTTCAAAAAAGTGACGAAATTGATTTGCATTTTAATGAGTGAAATAAATATTTGATCCCCTATCAATCAGCACGCTTTCTGGCTCCCAGGTGTCTTCTATACAGGGAGAAGATACTGGGCTGGAGCTGGTTCCCGAGACTTTGTGGAGAACCGGAGGGAAGGTTCCTGTCAGCATCCAGAACATTACTGGACAGCCGGTCGGTTTGAAGCCTTGCATGGTGTTGGGGCGGGTGAGTGTTGCCACTCTAGTGATCCTGAAGGAAGAGGGGAGTGGGCATAAAGAAGACTCCAAGATGTCCCATTCATGTGGGGGGAGCGGATGAAGGCCCAGTTGACCAGATTGGAGAGACTTTTCTCGAAGAATGAGAGAGCTTGGCGAATCCCTTTAAGTGATTTGGAGGATCTCCAGGAACAGCTATCTGAACTGAAGAAGTCTGGAGTCATTAGAGAGTTCCACAGTCCATATGCTTCTATCATTGTGGTAGTTCAGGAAAAGAATGGAACTATCAGGATGTGTATTGACTATCGAACCTTGAATCGACGAACCATTCCTGACCAATACACAACTCCAAGAATTGAAGATGCCCTGCAATGTCTGTTGGGAGCCAAGTGGTTCAGTGTACTGGATCTGAAAAGTGGCTACTATCAGCTACCTATGCACCCTGAAGATAGAGAGAAGACTGCTTTTATCAGCCCACTGGGTTTTTTTTAATTCAACCGTATGCCACAAGGATTGGCAGGTGCCCCCGCTACCTTTCAAAGATTAATGGAAAATACTGTGGGTGACATGAATTTGATCAAAGTCCTTGTATACCTGGACGATATCATTGTGTTTGGCAAAACTTTGGAGGAAAACGAAACTCGTCTTGAGAAGGTTTTTCAGAGGCTCTATGAAGAGGGATTAAAGTTGTCCCTGGAAAAGTGCCAGTTCTAACAGACTTCTGTCACCTATCTGGGGCATGTGGTCTCAGCAGATGGGGTGGCTACTGACCCCAAGTTTGAGGCTGTTACTACTTGGCCCCGACCAAGGATGGTAACTATAACTATGTTCTTTTTTGGGGTTCTGTTCCTATTACTAAAGATTCGTGAAGAATTTTGCTCAGATAGCAAAGCCTCTAAATGAATTGTTACAAAAGGAAAGTGACAAAGAAGGTCTGCATCCGAATGTCAAGGAACAACGTTCGAAGGGACCAAGAGGGTCTAGAGAGTCTATTCAAGATCAGTGAAACACCGGATGTGAGCCTGCCTTCTGGAAATTGAAAGAAAGCCTTACCAGGGCCCCTGTGTTTGCCTACGCTGATCCAGCAAAACCTTGTCAGTTGGATGTTGATGCCAGTTGGGACAGACTGGGTGGAGTGCTGTACCAAGAAAGTGAAGGGAGGCTTCGTCCTGTAGCCTACGTAAGTCAGTCTGTCACCTTCAGAGAAGAATTACCCCATAAACAAGCTGGAGCTCCTGGCCCTCAAGTGGGCAGTAGTGGATAAGCTGCGGGATTATTTGTATGGGGCTTTTTTCGTGGTGAAGACAGATAACAACCCATTGACTTATTTGCTGACCACAGCCAAATTAGATGCCACTGGACATTGTTGGTTGGCTGCTCTATCTGAGTTCCAGTCCAGTCTGAAGTACTGGCCTGGGAAGGGAAATCTGGATGCAGATGTTTTATCCAGACGGCCTCATTCTGCAAATGGAGAAGAAAGTGCCTGGGTGCACCTGACCTCAGAGGGAGTTCAAGCTGTATGTCAAGGAGTGGAGTATCGACATAAGGGAGCTACTGGAGCTGAGGCTGTGGGAGTCTCCCCGGCAGGAGTGCCATATTGTTACTGCGACCTAACTCAAGTGCGAAGTCTGGAGCTTCCTCAAATAACCAAAGAAGATTTGAGGAAGGATCAGAAGGAAGACCCTCTGTGTGCGTTAGTGAAAGCAGCGTTAATTTCAGGAGATCCTAAAACTCTGCTGAACAGTTAAATTTGAGGGGCTAGAGTAATTTGTAAAGACTGGGACAAGATGAAGTTGGAGGATGGAATTGTCTATCGAATGTGCCTTGCAGAGGAGGTAAATGGACTTCTGCAATTGGTCTTGCCAGAGAAGCACCGATTGACCGTATTGACAGCCCTCCATGATGCTCATGGATACTTGGGGCCGGACCGAACTTTCAAGTTGGTCAGGGATCGGTTCTATTGGCCCTTTATGAGAAAGAAGGTCGAAGGCTATTGCCACTCTTGTATCCTGTGTATCCAGAGAAAGACTTTGCCCCATGGAGCTACCCCAATGGGCCATCTGGGAAATTAGGGACTGATGGAGTTAGTGTGCATTGACTTCCTGTGTCTTAAACCTGATCTGGGTGGGTGTAGTAATGCCCTGGTTGTGACAAATCATTTTACTAGATATGCTCAGGCTTTTCCCACTGGAGACCAGCGGGCTAGCACAGTTGTCAAGACGCTCGTGGAAAAGTTCTTCGTCCAATACAGCCTACCGCAACGCATTCATTCTGATCAAGGCCGGGACATTGAGAGTAAGCTGATCCGACAAATATGTGAATTATTAAATATCCAGAAATCCAGGAGAACCCCGTATCATCCACAGGGAGACCCTCAACCAGAGAGGTTTAATCATACTCTGTTGGACATGTTGGAAACCTTGCAGATGGAAAAAAAACAACATTGGGGTGATCGCATTGCCACGGTGGTGCATGCTTATAATAGTACTGTGAATGACTCCACTGGACATTCTCCTTACAGATTGATGTTTGGGAGAGAAGCTCGGTTGCCAGTAGATTTAGCCTTCGGAACATCACCTGATCATACGTCTCAGAGTTCTTATAAAGGCTATGTAGATCGACTTCGGAGGAATTTGAAAATAGCCTATGAAAAGGCTCTTGAAGTATCTGCCTTAAGAAAACAGCTGAATAAGAAGAATTTTGACTTAAAAGTAAGGATCCAGGATCTACAACCAGGTGATCGAGTCTTGTTGAGAAATTTGGGAGTGCCAGTAAAACACAAGCTAGCTGATCGTTGGCGTTCTCAACCCTTTATCATTTGCAAAAAATTATCTGGCCCACCTGTGTCCAGAGGGCAAGATTGGTCCCGTGAGGGCATGGCATAGAAATCATTTGTTGCCTCAGATGCTTTCAGATGCCATTAGGGTACCCGCAGTTCCTTGTGCTGATATTCCTAAAACCCCCACCTTACGATCTGGAACACAGCGGGTATCAGGATCTTCAACCCAACAGGAAGAGGAGGAAGATAGTGAAGATGAAGGAGTGATATTTAATTGGTGGTGGCCTTCTTCAATGGAAGATACCTCTGGAAGTGATGGTTCCTCTGCGGGAGGCTGGTTACCTTTACCTGTGAGGGAGAGGCCTCAGTCTAAGGATTTACGAAACCCTGTCTTGACTGTGGATAGAGACATTCAAGAAGTTGAAGCAGAGCTTGTTGAACAGCCAGAGGTACCGTGTCTTGAAGAGGTTCCAGTTATTCCTCCATCATCCAGCCCTGAATTATTCAATGTTGGGAACCCTGATCCTCTCCCTGAGGAAAATCTAGAGACACCTGTTATTGATGAAGGCTTGGTGTTACCGCCAGTGAATGATCAGAAGGTTGTGCCTGATAGGTTGGAAGAGCCACAGCCAGGATGTAGTTCATGGGAACTGAAGTCAGAGCCAGAACTTGACTGAAACATATCTTCTAGACTTAAAAGGGAAATTCATCCTCCAAAGAGACTTACTGATAATACCCTTAGAGAGAGCTTATTGCGACCACTCAACGTTTTAATCAAGCACTGACCTCTTCCACTGAGCCTTTGGTGGAAGATGACTCTGCTCCACCTGCTGACACTATTAGGTGGGCCACTAATTTATTACTGGCCTGTTGTGAGAGTGACTCCGTTTTTCTAATGCTTTATATAGTCAGTTAGTTGAAAGGTCTTTTATTGATCAGTTGTCAACTACTTTAAAGCGGTTGTATACTGCCAAAAAAACAAAAAAAACAAACCCTGGAAGACAATGACATAATGAGCTAGTATGCATCGCATACTAGCTTATTATGAAATACTTGCCTTAAAACGAAGCTCCGACACGGACGCCCGGACACCGCTGTGGGAGCTGTCATGCTCCCTCTGCGTCTCTTCTGGGTTCGGCGGCTCCAGCGCTGTGAGTGGCCGGAGCCGCGATGACATCACTCCCGCACATGCGCGCGGGAGTCACTTTCCAGCAGGTAGCTGACAAGGAACTCTGTAGTGTCCTCGGCTGCATGCAGGGCAAATATCTCCTAAAACCTCTGACCACATATCCCATGATCCCTTGCTCTCAGGTGATGTTCTCTGCTTGCTCTGCATTTAGGAGATAACACAGTGTCCAGGCTGTGCACTACAGGCAAACAGGCACACCGCAGCTGGTATTTCAGAATGTCCCACTATGACACGGGCAAAGTTAACCAGTACCTGGCTACATGTAGTATCCCCATACTCAGGAGGCATAGCAGAATGTTTTTTGGGGTGTAATTATAAGCATGCCTAAGCTGTGTGTGAGACATAACTTGTTAAAATGACAACTTTGTGAAAAAACTTGTTTATTTAATTTCTTAGTTTTCCAAAAAATTTAGATAAAAAATGATATCTTCAAAAAACTTACCATAGAAAAAAATGGGGGGGGGGGGGTTGTTTCTGCGCAGATGGTTAATTGTGTGCTGTAGTAAGAACTCCACTAAGACAACTATCTAGGTAGAGTCTATGTGAAAAAGATTCAAGAGCTAGTGGGTGATGGGTGTGTGTTTCAATTAGTTTTTAAAAAGTGCTTAGTGCTTTGTGCTACTCCATGAAACAACAAGTTAAGTAAAATAAAAAATCCAATTAATAATAAGTTGATGTGGTTACTCTGTTAACCACTTAAGGGCTTGAAGGTTTTACCCCCTTAATGACCAGGCCATTTTTTGCGATACTGCACTGCGTTACTTTAACTGACAATTGCGCGGCCGTACGACGATGTCCCCAAAAAAAATTGATCTCCTTTTTTCCCCACAAATAGAGCAATTCTTTTGGTGGTATTTGATCACACCTGCGATTTTTATTTTTTGCACTATAAAAAAGAGCGACAATTCTGAAAAAAAAAAAACAATATTTTTTACTTTCTGCTATAAAACATTCCCAATTAAAAAAAATTAAAAAAATCAAATTTTTCATCATTTTAGGCCAATATGTATTCTGCTACATATTTTTGTTAAAAAAATCCCAATAAGTGTATATTGATTGGCTTGTACAAAAGTTATCGCGTCTACAAACTACGTAAAAGATTTATGTAATTTTTATTTTTATTTTTTTTACTAGTAATGGCAGCAAACAGCGTTTTTTTAGCGGGACTGAGACATTGCGGCAGACAGATCAGACACTTAACTGACATTTTTGACACTTTTGATTGGACCAGTGACATTTCTACAGTAATCAGTGCTAAAAATATGCACTGTTACTGTACTAATGACACTGGCAGGGAAGGGGTTAACACCAGGGGCGATGAAAAGGGTTAAATGTGTGCCTAGGGGGTGTTTTCTCATTGTGTGGTGAATGGGCTCACCGGATGAACACAGAGATCTGTGTTCCCAAATAGGTGGAACACAGGATCCATGTGTTCATCATTTACAGAACAGCGGTCTGCCGTGTTTACATCGGTAGACCGCCATTCTGTCTACACGGGGAGCGATCGCGGGTGCCCGGCGGACATCGCGGCCGCCCCACCCACTGATTATCCCTCTAGCCAATCAGCGTGTCTGCGCCCACATTAACTGCTACACAAAGCGTCGTACATGTACGTCATTTTGCGTAACAGAACTGACCTGCCATCGGCGGCTGGTCGTCAAGTGGTAAACCAAAAAGTGAGCAAACAATAATTTCATAATATGTGCAAAAAAATCAACAACTGAAAGCATATACAATTAATAGAATTAATAAAGGGACAGGTGCTTTTGTGGACCAAATATAGTAAGCATTGAACTGTGCATTGGTAAATGAGACCAATTTTAGAACAGAAAATATAATTACCACTAAGCTCTATAGTGGTAAAAGTGACCAATCTATAAGCAGTCCAGTCCTGGTATCATTAATCAGTCCATATATATTAAAAGCAGTGGCGTCACTATGGGGGTGCGTTGAGTGCGGTCCGCACCGGGTGAAACCCGCCAGAGGGGTGACACCACTTAAGCCTAAACCTCCCTACCTTTCTGAAATGCCCGCGGCGTGTGCGTGTTGTCTAGGTTACGGGCAAAACTTTGTATGGTAGCCGGGATGTCTCTCCAGCTGCCTCTGCAGTCTTCACTTGTCGTGTGTGTGTACGGAGAGTACACTGAAGCCGCCCCTCCTCCTCTTGCTGTGATGTTTACTTCCTATACACGGGAGAGGGACACACCAGTCTGCTGAATTGCATTCTCTGTCAGCATAGGAGAAGCTGGTACAAGTTAAATTGCAGGTAACCCTTCCACTGCTGGCACATTATCACTGGGATCGTTCATGTTCTTTTTAACTTTAAGAAAATTGAACTTCAACAGTATTTTACAGTGTACAGTCTCTTGTACACTACAGAAGCATGTCTGCAGTCTCTAACACCCTCTTTACAATGTCTGCAGTCTCTGACCGTCTCCTGTATAATGTCCGCAGTCTCTGACCGTCTCCTGTATAATGTCCGCAGTCTCAGACTGTCTCCTCTATTATGTCCGCAGTCTCTGACCGTCTCCTGTATAATGTCCGCAGTCACTGACCGTCTCCTGTATAATGTCTGCAGTCTCTGACTGTCTCCTGTATAATGTCCGCAGTCTCTGACCGTCTCCTGTATAATGTCCGCAGTCTCTGACCGTCTCCTGTATAATGTCTGCAGTCTCTGACTGTCTCCTGTATAATGTCCACAGTCTCTGACCGTCTCCTGTATAATGTCCGCAGTCTCTGACCGTCTCCTGTATAATGTCCGCAGTCTCTGACTGTCTCCTGTATAATGTCTGCAGTCTCTGACCGTCTCCTGTATAATGTCCGCAGTCTCTGACTGTCTCCTGTATAATGTCCGCAGTCTCTGACTGTCTCCTGTATAATGTCCGCAGTCTCTGACTGTCTCCTGTATAATGTCCGCAGTCTCTAACACCCTCTGTACCATGTCTGCAGTCTCTGACTGTCTCCTGTATAATGTCCGCAGTCTCTGACTGTCTCCTGTATAATGTCTGCAGTCTCTAACACCCTCTGTACCATGTCTGCAGTCTCTGACTGTCTCCTGTATAATGTCCGCAGTCTCTGACTATCTCCTGTATAATGTCCGCAGTCTCTAACACCCTCTGTACCATGTCTGCAGTCTCTGACTGTCTCCTGTATAATGTCTGCAGTCTCTGACTGTCTCCTGTATAATGTCGGCAGTCTCTCACCGTCTCCTGTATAATGTCCGCAGTCTCTGACTGTCTCCTGTATAATGTCCGCAGTCTCTGACAATCTCTTGTATCACGTCCGCAGTCTCTGACCGTCTCCTGTATAATGTCCGCAGTCTCTGACAGTCTCTTGTTTCATGTCCGCAGTCTCTGACCATCTCCTGTATGATGTCCGCAGTTTCTGAAAGTCTCTTGTATGATGTCCGCAGTCTCTGACAGTCTCTTGTACCATGCCTGTAGTCTCTGACAGTCTCCTGTATAATGTCTGCAGTCTCTGACAGTCTCTTGTATCATGTCCGCAGTCTCTGACAGTCTCCTGTATAATGTCCGCAGTCTCTGACAATCTCTTGTATCATGTCCGCAGTCTCTGACCGTCTCCTGTATAATGTCCACAGTCTCTGACCCTCTCTTGTATCATGTACGCAGTCTCTGACAGTCTCTTGTTTCATGTCCGCAGTCTCTGACCATCTCCTGTATAATGTCCGCAGTTTCTGAAAGTCTCTTGTATGATGTCCGCAGTCTCTGACAGGCTCTTGTATCATGCCTGTAGTCTCTGACAGTCTCTTGTATCATGCCTGTAGTCTCTGACAGTCTCCTGTATGATGTCTGCAGTCTCTGAAGATCTCTTGTATCATGTCCGCAGTCTCTGACAGTGTCTTGTATCATGCCTGTAGTCTCTGACAGTCTCCTGTATAATGTCTGCAGTCTCTGAAAGTCTCTTGTATCATGTCCACAGTCTCTGACAGTCTCTTGTATCATGTCCGCAGTCTCTGACAGTCTCTTGTATCATGTCAGCAGTCTCTGACCATCTCCTGTATCATGTCTGTAGTCTCTGACCATCTCTTGTATTACTGCTCCTAGGGACTGAGCTATTAGGAAGTGCCTAACCTGCTATCCTGTAGGCCTTATTGACCATCGCATCCTGCTCCAAAAATCTGAGCTGAGCTGCTGCCCGGCCCGAATATAGGGGGGGGTGACACCATGTTTTACCGCACCAGGTGACACCAGCCCTAGTGACGCCACTGATTAAAAGAAGTAAGAGAAGTGTAGTGCCCTCCTAGTTATGCACTAGAGTGAGTGTATACAGTTTTTGGTTTCTCTGCCAAAAAGGGAGACAGTCAGGCACATTTTTGGGATGTCTATACAGCCCATGCCAATTAGAAGGGGATGAGCTCTAAGCCATGCTGTGTGACTGTATTTATATCTAAGGAGCACATGTGCAGTGCAGTTCAGTCCAGCCCACCTCTACAGGGAGAGACCCAGGTGGGGAGAGGGCTGCTGCCTCTCCCCAGCACAGGCTGCCATGCGACCTCAGGTAGGAGACCCGAGGGCCTGAAATACTGAAGCTACAGCCCATGGCTCTCTTACAATGGTCAGGGCCTTGTGAGTACAGACCCCCTAAAGGGTTTCCAAAGACTGTTGTTGCTAAAATCACCCTCTTGGTGCTAGAAAGTCAGCATACTGAGTGTAAGCTAAGGGGGACACTGGCTAGTGTCTTGAAGAAGCAAAGAGACTTTCTTTACTCTGTACAGCCTGCTGCATAGTGCTACTGACAGTCTGCTACACAGTTCTATTAATGAAGTTGCCCTCACCTGTAAATTGTTAATTTGGAGTATCCTACTAAATCCCTTCTCCTATCCAAGCTCTCCAAATAAAATACAAAAACACATCCCCTAGACTGGTTATTTGAAACCAAGAACGGAAGAGTGTGTGCATCTGGCTGTGTGAAAATACCCTGTGACTGGCTATGGGTTAATACGCGAGAGACTCGGGCACAATTAGTCAAGCTGGTCCTGCGGGGGGAGCGCTTCATGTGGGGGCTCGTCTGGGATTATCTCCTGAATTATCACAGCAGTGGTTGCTACCAGCAACAGCCGAACACAGTGCCCAAGAAGTTGTCGTGTTTTGCTGTATGGATTGCGGAACCGCAATCAAAGAGAAACAGTATTGTGTCATGGGGGGAATGTCTGCTCTACAGTTGTCAGTGCACGTGCATTTTCAAGTGATGGCAGGAGTGTCGCCAGAAAGCATGTTACTATCTGCATTTCAGCACAGTCTGCAAATAACAGAAAGGGTATTACAGCACAGCTCACTGGTACTGAAGTAACCGATGGCCAAGAAAGAGTTAGTCTGGGACGCGAGAGTCTGAGCACCAGGGGGTGCACCAGTGTATATGCTACAAAGGAAAATGTCTGCTACACAGCCATTAGTAATGGGACATTCTCATATATTTGCAGTGAAGGAGTTCAGTAAGCACACTGGAGAAGTATGCTAAGATTTGTGCAGGGACAGTGTGGCTAAGATTTGTGCAGGGACAGGTGAAACTTCTGTTCATGTGTTTGCTGCATTGGATTCTGTCTGCTTTACAGTGAAGTTCATTGATGCTGAGCAATATTGAAGTGGCAGCAATGAATGGGTTAACCTGCAGCGCGTGAAATAGCACGCTGAAGAGGTTGGCACAACAGGAGGAGGAGGTACCCCCAAAACGTCAGCTAGTCTGGAAGTGCGGGCAGAGTCGCTGACCGTGATCAGCCAATCCGGTGAGTGGAGAGGAGCTATAACGTCATTTACTCTTCCGGGTCTAGCCAAGAAGAAGCCACGTGTAAGGAGCAGCAAGATGGAGGGTGCCGGAGTGAGCCAGAACACCGGAATTGCTACACGAAGTGGCAGAGAGACCGGAAAGCTGACTGACCTGCAGAACCGAGCACTAACTCCCCATAGAAGTCTGGCGCTGTGCAGCAGAGAGGATATGGAGCATGTCGGTCTGGTATCTGGCAGATGTCAGCGAGTGACTGTGATCATTGTGGGGAGAAGCTGCTATAGCTAGAACCAAGCAACTGGCAGTCAAGGATCCTGTGTGTCACTTAGGAGACAGGATTTACTACAGAGATGCCCATTTCCACTGTCTCTACTACTTCTGGGGAAGACAGATGTGCTTTGAGGGTGCCGCTGGGGCCGGAAACAGTGGTCTACAGCCACACCACCATCTGCCAGACCAAGGAGACCTGCATCGCTACAGTACAGAACACCCAGCTGGTTGGAACTGGGCATCAGCAGCAGTATCTATCAGCAGTAGTTGCAGCGATTCAGCATCCGGCTCATAAAGAGGAAGAGGAGACCCTGTGGATCCAAAGGCCAGAGTCTGCAAGTTTCTCAGGTGAGGAGAGGCCAGGGATCATTGATGTGGGTCACCTAGCTTTATGTACCAGTTCTTTCACAGCTGCTGTGCCTGAACAGCTGTTGGGGAATAGAATTATCTGTTTGAAGTTTCTTATTGCTGTTGCCGGAGGCAATTTCCCCATTCCCAAAACCCCATTTCCCTTCTATCGTTGCAAATTAAAGAAGGGGTATCAGGAATTTATCCTGCGAACCTGGAGAAAGAGACTTCTGTTACAGTAGACTTCTCCTGTTTAACTCAGAATTGAAAACCTGGAGGGGGTAAACCCCTTACAACTTAAAGACACTTGGCAAAGATATTTTACTGCTGGACACTTTGTGAAGAGCAAAAGGACACTTTGCAAAGATCTTTGGCCAATTGGCCCTCTTGTTACTTAGTCAAGTTTGTGTGAGTTACTGCCATGTCAGAGTCGCTACCTTTGTTCTTCAAGTAATGTGCCGAAGGAAGGACTTTTGTTAAAAAGCTCCTTCAGTTGCTCTACAAGTAAAGTGCCGGGGGAAAAGGACTTCCTTTGAATGCTTTTCCAGATTTGATTAAATCAGGGTTGTGTTGTCTGATGTAGGCTCAGACAATGGCTTGCTCAAAGAAAATGTGTTACTTCTGATACTGTAGAAGTGGTCCACTGCAGGTATCAGTTGAGTGGACCCCACATTTCTCCATTCTGGTTCCTGGGTTTGACCAGGCGTGGGTCCAAACCCAGGTACTTAAAGAGACTTTTTTTTTTTTTTTTGATAAAAGCCTAAAGTTATCTCTCTTAATATGCCTAGCCAGTTAGATTAAGTAGGATGTTTATTTTTGTCTCTTACAGGAATACAAGACGACGTGTCAAGAGTTGCCCTTAGGAGGCAGGATTCGCAGAAGTCGTTTCTTTGAGAATGTTAGTAGTAGATATATGTCTTGTGGGAAGGTTGTCTCTGCAGAGAGGATGTTCCCACTGTTAGTCCCTTAGGAAGTCTACACATATTGCAAATATGCATCTTTTCTCTTTTTTTCTTTGCAGGACTGCAAGGAGCCCTTATGACTCGGCTGAGGCATACTACTGTATTATGTGCTGTAATATATGGTGTAGCATAGTTAGTTAGGATGTATTTGGTTCTGCTACCATATTAATCATTCTTTGTTTGGCAGGGGGTGCACAAACAAAGTACTGTACACTTGGTAGAGCTCTGCCTTAATTCGTAAATATGTTGTACATCAGATGTCTTCTATTTTTTCACCTTAAAGCGGAGTTCCGGCCATGAAAAACATTTTTCAATAAAAATTTCCCCCGGGACAGTCAGGGCTAGTACATTCCACAATGGATAGCCTCTGTACTGTCCCGGGTCGCACTTACCTGCAAGAAGAAATACTCACCTGGAATTTCTTCTCCAGCATTGCCATCTCAGATGTGGGCAGATGAAGCCAGCGCGATCCTCTTCTGAGTCCTCTTCCGTGTCCTCTTCTCCCAGAATGCCGCACCGGAAGTGACGAGTGGGGCCGGTGCCGGCACATTGATTCCTGGGAGCGATGACGTTCAGCTCCCAGGAATCATTGCAAACCGGAAGTGACGGCGCAGGCCGCGGCCGCCGAGGGAGGAAGTGGAAGAAAGGTGAGTATATTTTTCTACAATACAAGGTAAGTAAAAAAAAAAATCGTAACTATCCATTTATTTTTCAGGTGCCGAAAAGCAAGCGGATGGCCACAAAATCGATTATGTCGATTTTGTGTCCGGATCTCCGCTTTAATTTATTTGTACATACTGGCCACATATGGGGTATGCCCCATGGACTTGTTCATTTGTTATTTTCCTGTTCCCCTTTTCCAAGTTTGTGGGATACTCCACTTAGATTTTGTACATACATTTTTGTAGGGGCAGCTGCCCAGGCCAATGAGGATATGGCCTATTTTTTGGTAGGGGGTGGATGTAGCGCCCTCCTAGTTAGGCACTAGAGAAAGAGTATATCGTTTTTTGGCTTCTCTGCCTAACAGAGAGAAAGTTAGGCAAATGTGTGGGCTGTCTGCTTAACAGAGAGCTGTGATTGTTTAGCAGAGGCTGCTCAGTGTGCTCTGGTGCTGCTTATGCTGTCTGGATGTTTCACACTGGTCCAATAGCTATGGAGTATATTGGACAGTGGGTGAAAACCTGGTACATGAAAGCATGGGACGTCTATATAGCCCTGGCCAATTAGAAGGGGATGAGCCCCAAGGCATGCTGGGTGACTATTTATTTCTGAGGAGCACATGTGCAGTGCAGTCCAGTCCAGCCCACCTCTACAGGGAGAGGTCTAGGTGGGGAGAGGGCTGCTGCCTCTCCCCTGCACAGGCTGCCATGCGGCCTCAGGTAGGAGACCTGAGGGCCTGAAACACTGAAGCTACAGTCCATGGTTATCTTGCAAGCTTACTGAGGGAGGATGTCCATGGATCCTGTCTGGTATCACGGAGGAAGATGACCTGCAGCCAGGGCCTTATGAGTACAGACCCCTGCGACTGGTGCTAAAATCCCCCTCTTGGTGCTAGAAAATCAGCATACTGGGTGTAAGCTAAAGGGGACACTGGCTAGGCTAGTGTCTTGAAGAAGCAAAGTCCACTGCACAGCCTGCTGCATAGTGCTACTGATAGTCTGCTAAACAGATCTATTTTATGAAGTTGTCCTCACCTGTGAATAGTAAATTTGGAGTGTCCTACTAAATCCCTTCTCCTATTATATGAAAACACATTCCCTAGTCTGATTATTGGAGACGAGTGGAAGAGTGTGTGCACCTGGCTGTGTGGATGGGGGGAGGGGGAGGAGAACGAGGACGACATTATCCTGGATGATGAGCTGGAAGCAGGCCGCTATACCGCTTCCGGTTTAGTGGGAATGGGGGCCTACATGCTGCAGTGTTTTAAGGGGGAACCCCGTATAAAATGCATAAAGGCCAAGGACCAGTACTGGGTGGCAACGTACTTAGACCCCCGGCACAAACACAAAATGGCGGAAAAGTTACCACAATCACAGAGGGCGGTCAGAATGCAGCACTTCCAGGCCTTGCTGAGGGAAATGCTGCATTCTGCTTTTCCGTGCGCTGGCAGAGGAATGTCCAGTCACAGAGAGACAGTTGCGGGTAGCAATCCAACAGCGCCTGCAAGAAGAGGGCGGTTGGAGGATGTCTTGGTCACTTCAGATATGAGATCCTTCTTTCAGCCGAACCATCGACAGCTGTACTCCGGATCCAGCATGAGGGAACGCCTAGACCGACAGGTGTCCGACTACATCAGGTTAACGCCCGATGTGGACGCTCTGAGGAGTGATGAACCCCTGGACTACTGGGTGGGCAGGCTTGACCTCTGGCCAGAGCTTGCACAATTTGCTCATGACAGTGTAGACTACCTCACATTTATAAAAGTGAATTAGGCACGGATCTCTGAGTAATTCAACCAGTAGACCAGGTTTCATCGAAATTCCTCCACCCACAACAATTCCTGGTCCTTGGCTTCGCTACATACAGCGGCATAAAAGGCATTTCATGTCTATTGAATGGCAAATTTTTGGGGCCTTTCAGGGCCGACAATTATTTTTTCTGTGAATGCCTAATGTACCTCCAGCCACCAAATACTAAGTTCCTTGCTGTCAGTTCAAACCATGTGAGCTAATTTTTGGAGCCTATACAGGCCGACACTTACAGTTCTGTGTACTGTGAATGTCTACCATACCTCTAGCCATCAAAAACTAAGTTTTTTGCTGACAGTTCAAACCATGTGAGCTAATTTTTGGAGCCTATACAGGCCGACACTCACGGTTCTGTGTACTGTGAACGCCTACCGTACCTCTAGCCATCAAAAACAAAGTTTTTTGCTGTCAGTTCAAACCATGTGAGCTAATTTGTGCAGCCTATACAGGCCAACACTTACGGTTCTGTGTACTGTGAACACCTACCATACCTCTAGCCATCAAAAACTAAGTTTTTTGCTGTCATTTCAATCCATGTGAGCTAATTTTTGCAGCCTATACAGGCAGACACTTACTTCTGTATACTGTGTGAATGCCTAATGTACCTTCAGCCACAGAATACTACGTACTTAGCTGTCAGGTAAACCCATGTGGGCTAATTTTTGGGGCCTATACAGGCCAACACTCACTTCTGTATCCTGTGAAAGCCTAATGTACCTTCAGCCACAGAATACTACATTCTTAGCAGTCAGGTAAACCCATGTGGGCTAATTTTTGGGGCCGATACTGGCCGACACTTACTTCTGTATCCTGTAAATGCCTAATGTACCTTCAGCTACAGAATACTACGTTCTTAGCTGTGAGGTAAACGCATTTGGGCTAATTTTTGGGGCCTGGAATGGCCGACACTTACTTCTTTATCCTGTGAATGCCTAATTTTTCAGACTGGAAATGAAAAACAATGGGTCTGTAAAGGTTCCCTCAAATTGTGGAATGGATGTGGACCCATTTTACAGATGTGTGAATGGACCCTATGTGTGTTAGACAATGTATTTACCGGCTGCTGTCAGTTCTGGCTGATTTATAAAAAAAATATATATATTTTTTGCTGTAAAATTAAAAAATTTAGGACAACTTTTTCAATTGCAATACTTCTGTTATGACATTGCCCACGTGCTGGGACTATTTGTGCTCAGCTAGTACGTCTTTTGTGTCTGCAAATATGACCTAAAGGTTTTTAAAGTTCGCCTCCCATTAAAGTCAATGGGGCCCGCCACTAACTCACGGTTCGCGGACTTTTGAGAAAATTTGCGGCTGGCATTCGCGAACCGCCCCGGCAGATGTTCGTCCATCACTAACAGTGATCACTTTCGAGTTCTTCTTCCCTAGAGGCTGCCCTGCTCCCTAGTAAACACATGGGGCCACTCACTCAATATGGGTGCTGTTCAAAGAACACTGTTCTCTGACTGGACGAGGTAGAGATTGAGATGTCATTCCCGCACCCCATCCAATAAAAGAATGCTTTGCATTCACTGAGAAAATTGAGTTTTCTTTAAACGGGGCTGTGCCGATAGAGCAGCCTCGTGTGTTCACTAAGCAGCAGTATTTTATTTACGGTTCTTAACCACTTTCCCACTGGGCACTTGTACCCCCTCCCTAACCAGGCCCAATTTTCAGCTTTCAGTGTTCTCACATTTGGAATGACAACTACTAAGTAATGCAACACCGTACCCATATGACATTTTTGTCCCTTTTTCACACAAATATAGCTTTCTTTTGGTGGTATTTAATCACCACTGTTTTTTTTATTTTTTGCGCTATAAATGAAAAAAGACTGTTTTGGTTATAAAATTTTGCAAATTAGTAATTTTTCTTCATACATTTTGGCCATAATTTATACTGCTACATATCTTTGGCAAAAATAAACCAAATAAGTATAATTAGTTGGTCTTTGTGAAGGTTATAGAGTCTACAAGCTATGGTGCCAATCATTGCAAATTGATCACACCTGATGTACTGACAGCCTATGTCAGTTCTTGAGACACTAACAAGACAGTAAAGTACAAATCCCCCCCAAATGACCCCTTTTTGGAAAGTAGACATTCCAAGGTATTTAGTAAGTTGCATGGTGAGTTTTTTGATGAGGCATGGATGTTGAGCAGATGAGGCATGGATATGGCACAGATGAACATGGATGAGGAATGAATGTGGCACGGATGAGGCATGAATGAGGCACAAATGGGGCATGGATAAGGCACAAATGGTGCATGGATAAGGCACAGATGGGCATGGATCAGGCACTAATGGGCATGAATAAGGCACAGATTGGCATGAATGAGGCACAGATGAGGCACAGATGGGCATGGATAAAGCAGAGATGAGTCTAAATAAGGCACAGATGGGCATAAGTGGGGCACAGATGGGCATTGATGAAGCATGGATGAGGCACGGATGAGGCATGGATGAGGCACTGATTGGCATGAATGAGACATGGATGAAGCACAGATGGGCATGGATGAGGCACGGGTGGGCACTCCTGCAGTCTCCCTCCTCCCATCACAAGCTGTACTGATTGGTGTGTACAGCATGCGAGGAGAGGAAAGAGCTGACATGCGGCAAATGGATCATAGGATGGAGCGATCACATGGTAAAGGGCCGCTGTCATTGGCCCTATCCCCTGATCCATAATGTGACGGGTCATAATTCTGCCTTTCCAGAACTAGCCGACCACGCTGTAGCTGTCATTTAGCTATGGCTGGTCGGCAAGTGGTTAAAGCAGATAAAACAAGAATGGCTAGAACAACAAGATACCAGAAATGTAACACTTATTCTCTGAGAAAAGTTCCCCTTAGGGCTCTTTCACACGGGCAATCCGATCAGATCCGCCTGTCAGTTTTTTAGGCGGATCTGATCGGATCCTCCATGCAGCTCTATGGGGCAGCGGATGTCAGCGGAGACACCTCTGCTGACACCTGCTGCCATCCGTATCCGATCCTGTCTGTGAAATCTGGACGGATGGAAACCCTATATTTCCATCCGTTCAGGGATCGGATTAGATGAGAGCGGACAGGCGGTCCGCTCTCATCCGATCCCCCATAGAGAGCAGCGGGAGCTGTTACACCTCCCTCTCCGCACTGCAAGCAGAGACTGAGCTGTCATCCGCCGGCTCAGCGGGGATCGGCGGATCGATCCCCGCTGAGCAGCACGGATCCGCCTACGGAGGCGAACCGTGTGAAAGAGCCCTTTATGTGTGCAGATATTGTGCCCAACGTTCTTTAACCACTTGCCGACCGCCCACGCATATATACTGCGGCAGGCTGGCTTGGCTGCGCAAATTGCCGTATCTGTACGGCGATCCGCGGGCATCCCCATTCACCAGCGGGGAAGCTGATTCATGGGGCCGGTGGCTGTGATTACCGCCGGCCACCCGCGATCGCTCCCCGTGGAGAGAGATGATCGCCTGATCACCACCATTACTAGTAAAAAAATAAAATAAAAATGACATAAATTTTTCCCCTAGTTTGTGGACGCGATAACCAATCAAAATACGCTTATTGGGATTTTTTTTACCAAAAATATGTAGCAGAATACAAATTGGCCTAAAATGATGAAAAAAATTGATTTTTACATTTTGTTTTTTGGGAATGTTATATAGCAGAAAGTGAAAAATATTTCTGCTGAGGATCAGGCCTATTTCTGACACTTGTTGTTTACAAGTTAAAATCAGTATTTTTTTCTAGAAAATACTTAGAACTCCCACACATTATATATTTTTTTTTTCTTTAGCAGTGACCCTAGAGAATAAAATGGAGATTGTTGCAATACTTTATGTCGCACCGTATTTGCACAGCAGTCTTACTAACGCAATTTCTTTGGAAAAAAATACACTTTTTTTAAATTAAAAAGAAAACAGTAAAGGTAGCCCAATAATGTGAAAGATAAATAGATACCCAATATGTCATGCTTTAAAATTGTGCATGCTCGTGGAATGGCAACAAACATTGGTACCTAAAAATTTTCATAGGCGACCCTTTAAAAATGTCTACAGGCTAGAATTATTGCTCTCGCTATAACAATTGCGGCGATACCTCACATGTGTGGTTTGAACACTATTTACATATGTGGGCGTGACTTGCGTATCTGTCCACTTCTGCGCGCGAGCTCGAAGGGACAAGAGGCACTTTACATTTTTTTTTTTCACATTTTTTTTTCTTATTTGTTTTACCTTTTATTTTTACACTGTCCCTTTAGCCACTTAAGCCCCGGAAGATTTTACCCCCTTCCTGACAAGGGCCTATTTTGCGATTCGGCACTGCGTGATTTTAACGGACGATTGCGTGGTCGTGCGACGCTGTACCTAAACAAATTTGACGTCCTTTTTTTTCCACAAACAGAGCTTTCTTTTGGTGGTATTTGATCACCTGTGCGATTTTTTGATCATGCGCTATAAACCAAAAAAGGGCGTCAATTTTGCAAAAATAACAATATTTTTCACATTTTTATATATGAAATTCCCCCCAAAAAATTTAAAAATCAAATTTTTTTTACATTTTAGGCCAATTTGTTTTATGCTACATATGTTTTGTAAAAAAAAATTGCAAAAAGCATATTTTGATTGGTTTGCGCAAAAGTTATTGCGTTTACTAACTAAGGGAAAGATTTTTGTCATTTTTGTTGTTTTTTTTAACGAGTAATGGCGGCAATCTGCGATTTTTTTTGCGGGACTGCAACATTGCAGCGGACAGATCGGATCCTTGACTGACATTTTTGACACTTTTGGGGTTACCAGGGACATTACTACAGTAATCAGTGCTATACATATGCACTGTTACTGTAAAAATGACACTGGCAGTGAAGGGGTTAACTTTTTTTGAGAGGGAGGGGTTAAGTGTGTCCCTAGGGGCGTGTTTCTTACTGTGATTGGATGTGGCTTGATGTGTAAGAACAGAGATCAACGGTCCTACATAGCAGGACCGAGTGATCTGTGCTGTTACACAGGGAAGAATGACAGGTGGCTTTGTTTACATTAGCCGCCTGCCTTTCTCCCGGTGTAACGGACGATCGCGAGTGCCCGGCGGACATCGGGTCCACCAGGCACACGCGCGGGGGGGTCCGTGACCGAGCGGGAGCACGCCTCCGGCGGCGCGCGCTCGCTCCCTACCTACGTCGCTTTGCCTGTGAGGGGCTGACCGCCGCCGTAAATAGTCGTGCGGCGGTCGGCAGGTGGTTAAAATAAAAAATTTTGATTACTTTTTTCCCATTACAAGGAATGTAAGCATCCCTTATAATAGAAATAAGCAGGAGAGGTCCTCTTTAATGGGAGACCTGGGGGTCAAAAAGACCTCAGATCTCACATCTACACTAAAAAGAAAAAAAAAATTCATTTTTTTCATCATTAAAAAAAAAATGGGCCCTTTGAGGCCATTGGGAAGAAGTGAAGTATGACGTCACTCCTGTCCTCCAAGGCCATAGAGTCGAGTGGGGGCCAGCTTGCCTCTCCTGCCGCCCATAAAAGTGATCCCACGGAGAATCAGCCACTGGGACCACTTTTCTGTGAAACAGGCCCTGTAAAAAAATACAGGCTATCTGCTGCCATAACACCCGGAATGTAAGTAGCGACGTAAAACATAAAACTGCGGCGGGCGGTCCATAAGTGGTTAAAGAAATGGATGAGTATAGATTGAAACAACGTGCAGAGAGCTACATACCAAACAAGGCGTCCATGTGTGGCTGTTTGTCATCACAAACATGAAGTTAATTCCCTTTGATTAAATACTGCTGGATATCCTCAAGAAGTGGCTAATTGGGAATGTGCCTGAGGCAACACCAATCAGGTGGCATCAGTGCCAGCTGGGTGACTCCCTGGCTGCATGATGCAGGGTAAGACCCCAAGCACATGTGCCCTTGGCATTTATACAGTATTCCAGCATCACGCCTGATTGGTGTGATGATGTCATGCTCCATGCGGCCACTGACACACAGAAGAGGGGGCCGCACAAACAGGAAGTGAAAGCAATGCTTGGCTTCCTAACATCTCCTAACATCTCTGTGGGACAAGGGAACAAATGCGGACACTGATGCACAGAGGTGGCCCACGGGAACCAAAACGAGAGCTGGCACAAATAACCAAAAAATGAGTCAATAATAGAGCTTGATCCTCAGATGGGGAAGCAGATTTGCAGGCCAGCTATAAATGCTACCCCAGGGTCACAACTCCTGGCATTTTAGGGCCTCAAGAAATGAGAAATTTCAAGAAGTCAGTACATCAGGACTGATCAATTTTCAAATATATATACCATTGTTCAGCCTTTCTCAATCAGGGTGCCGCCGAGATCCTTGGGGGTGCTGCGGTGTCCTGGCAGAATGAAGCTGTCAGATGAGACAGAACTCCCGATCTCCAGCCGAACTGTACTTCGGGAAAGTGAAAGCACTCAGCAAACTGAAAGCAAAGGGAGTGGAGTGTGTGCTGTACTCTCTGACTCCCTCTACAGTCTACAGCGTAGTACCCAGCTGCGAGTGAAGGTACAATACTGCAATGTGTTAAAAGGCTGCTTGTACGCATGTATGTGTACATGTTTATGTGTGTGTGTGTACATGTGTTTGTGTGTGTGTGTTTGTACATGTGTTTGTGTGTGTTTGTACATGTGTTTGGATGTGTTTGTGTACATGTGTTTTCATGTGTTTGTGTATACCTATGTTTGTATGATCGGTCGTACAGTATCTCACAAAATTGAGTACACCCCTCACATTTATGTTAATATTTTATTATATCTTTTCATGTGACAACACTGAAGAAATGACACTTTGCTACAATGTAAATTAGTGAATGTACAGCTTGTATAACAGTGTAAATTTGCTGTCCCCTCAAAATAACTCAACACACAGCCATTAATGTCTAAATCGCTGGCAACAAAAGTGAGTACACCCCTAAGTGACAATGTCCAAATTGGGCCCAATTAGCCCTTTTCCCTCCCCGGTGTCATGTGACTAGTTAGTGTTACAAGGTCTCAGGTGTGAATGGGTAGCAGGTGTTTTAAATTTGGTGTTATCGCTCTCACTCTCTCATACTGGTCACTGGAAGTTCAACATGGCCCCTCATGGCAAAGAACTCTCTGAGGATCTGAAAAAAAAGTATTGCTGCTCTACATAAAGATAGCCTAGGCTATAAGATGATTGCCAAGACCCTGAAACTGAGCTACAGCATGGTGGCCAAGACTACACAGTGGTTTAACAGGCAGGTTCCACTCAGAACAGGCCTCGTCATGGTCGACCAAAGAAGTTGAGTGCACGTGCTCAGCATCATATCCAGAGGTTTTCTTTGGGAAGTAGATGTATGAGTGCTGCCAGCATTGCTGCAGAGGTTGAAGGGGTGGGGGGTCAGCCTGTCAGTGCTCAGACCATATGCCGCACACTGCATCAAATTGGTCTGCATGGCTGTCGTCCCAGAAGGAAGCCTCTTCTGAAGATTCTGCATAAGAAAGCCTGCAAACCATTTGCCTAAGACAAGCAGACTAAGGACAAGGATTCCTGGAACCATGTCCTGTGGTCGGACGAGACCAAGATAAACTTAGGTATTTGGTTTAGATGGTGTCAAGGGTGTGGCGGCAACCAGGTGAGGAGTACAAAGACAAGTGCTTCTTGCCTACAGTCAAGCATGGTGGTAGGAGTGTCATGGTCTGGGGCTGCATGAGTGCTGCGGACACTAGGGAGCTACAGTTCATCGAGGAAACCATGAATGCCAACATGTACTGTGACATACTGAAGGAAAGCGTGATCCCCTCCATTTGGAGAATGGGCCCCAAGTCAGTATTCCAACATGATACCCACCCCAAACACACCTCCAAGACGACCACTGCCTTGCTAAAGAATCTGAGGATAAAAGTGATGGACTGGCCAAGCATGTCTCCAGATCTAAACCCTCATGAGCATCTGTGGGGCATCCTCAAATGGAAGGTGGAGAAGTGCAAGGTCTTTAACATCCACCAGCTCTGTGATGTCCTCATGGAGGAGGGGAAGAGGATTCCACTGGCAACCTGTGAAGCTCTGGTGAACTTCATGCCCAAGAGGGTTAAGGCAGGGCTGGAAAATAATGGGGGCCATACAAAAAATTTAGACTTTGGGCCCAATTTGGACATTTTAACTTAGGGGTGTACTCACTTTTGTTGCCAGCGGTTTAGACATTAATGGCTGTGTGTTGAGGTATTTTGAGGGGACAGCAAATTTACACTGTTATACAAGCTGTACACTCACTACTTTACATTGTAGCAAAGTGTCATTTCTTCAGTGTTGTCACATGAAAAGATATAATAAAATATTTACAAAAATGTGAGGGGTGTACTCACTTTTGTGAGATACTGCATGTGTACGTGTGTATGTGCGTCTGTGCGTGTGTGTGTGTTACATAGTTAGTCAGGTTGAAAAAAGACAAACGTCCATCTAGCTCAATCAATATATAAAAAAAAAACACAACCATATAATTCCATATAATACAATCCTATACCCACAGTTGATCCAGTGGAAGATGAAAAAACCCATTAAAGCATGATCCAATTTGCTACAGCAGGGTAAAAAATTCCTTCCTGATCCCCCCTCTTTTCCTCCAGACGTGTGTACATGTGTTTGTATGTGTGTGTACATGTGTTTGTGTTAGTGTGTGTATGTGGGTGTGTATACATGTTTGTATGTGTGTGTGGGTGTGTACATGCGTTTACATGTGTATACATGTTGGTATGTGTGTGTGCGTGTGTACACGTGTTTGTATATGTGTGTGTACATGTGTTTATATGTGTGGATTTTAATATTTGTATGTATGTGCATACATTACTTTTAATCCTGACCCCTATTCCTGTAATATCAGAACTGCTTTGTTTAAACTTTAAAGCTTGTTCATAATAGCAGCAAGAACTGCCACTCCTCTGAAAAGTAATCCATGCTCAGATCACTTTTCAGGGGCATTTGACACATGGTGGAGGGGCAATATGTTGGTATAGACTTATAGATCGCAGTACAAACACAAGCCCCCCCTGCCAGAACACACTGATTGGATGCTGGTTTTCAAGCATTGCCATTCGACAGAAACTGATTGTAATGGGTCATACACACTATAGAATTGTCTTTAGGCTTTTTCCTTTAGATTTACCAAAACCATATAATATGAGGTCAAATCTAAACCCTTTCAATTTGTATGCAATCAGGCAGGCCCTTGCACCACATGGTTGAGGGTAATGCCCCGTACACACGTGCAGATTATCTGCAGACTTTTGTCTGCAGACTTACCTTTTCTATGTAGTGCAAGGGCCTGCCGGATTGCATACAAATTGAAAGTGTTTAGGTTTGACCTCATATTATATGGTTTTGGTAAGTCTGCAGACAAAAGTCTGCAGATAATCTGCACGTGTGTATGGGGCATTAATCTAAAGGAAATCTAACAACAAATGTTGTATAGTGTGTATCCAGCTTTAGACAGGCTTCTGTCAGACAGGCTGCTGTACACACTGGCCGAATGTTGGCCAGGTTCTGTTGAACCAGCTGATACCAGCCGATATTCAGCCCGTGTGTACCGGCCTAACCAGCAAATATCCAAAGAAACAGCTAAGTTGACAACTGTGCTTTTTTTCCCTTTTTTATCAGATGGCTGGGACAATTGCAAGAAAAAAAAATGTTGCATCATGTTTTCTGCAACCTTATTTACCTATACTTTCTAAATATTCTTATTACTGTAAAACATTTACAGCTCCACGTGAAATAAAGTAAAAGAACCTGATGGGGGAGAAACAGCTTTCTGGTTGACACCAAAACAATAATATCTTTATAGGAAGCCAGCCTTGCAATGGTAAGACAATGAAAGGAGGGGGGCTGAGAAGCCAGTCCTAGTTACAAATGGTAAGAGTCCATTCACACTGATCCGACTTGGACCGCGACTTGGTCAGCCTGACAAGTCACGGTCCATCACGCACCCATTGTGCAGTACAGGACCGGTTCTAATAGGAGCGACACAAGTCGCTCCGACTTAGAAAAAGGGTCCTGTACTACTTCGGTGCGACTTGCATAGACATTCATTTTATGAAGTCCGTGCAAGTCATGCCGAAGTCGCGCTGCACGCGACTTCACAGGTCGCCCCGAAGTCGGATCCGCCGCAGTGTGAACGGGGTGTAAAGGTGAAATTTCCCATCAATTTAGATTTTCATTAATTTTTGTGAAGGAGAGGGATAGCTGTTCCTTTTGCACTGCCTATGTGTGTGGCAATGTGAATGGCGGCCCATACTGTAACACTGAAGCTGCAAGCAGGGGTAAAGTAAAGGAGGTAAAGAAAAATCCTGTGGGATCCCAGCAGGCAAAGGGGACACCAACACATCAGGTGTCTTGCAGTGTGGCAGAGGAAAGTTTGAGAAGGAAGCTCAGAAGAGGAAAATTAAAAAAAAAAGTTCTATTAACATCTCTTTTGTAAAAAAAAAAAAAAAAAGTAATAAAATAATGACTTATAATAATTATAGTTATATTATAGTTATAATAATTATAATAAAATATCATTGATGATTGTTATGCATTCACATAATCAACATTCATGATTCATTAAAAAAAATGATGTACAAAACTATTACCTGAAAGCTATTGTTAGATGTTTAGAAAAAAAATATTAGGAATTTACAGCAGAAAATGATGTATCTGACTCATCAGATCTGAAGAGCGGGGTGGAGTTGCCATGACACAGCAGAAATCATACTGGGTGTGACTTGGCAAAGTTGACTATAAATCAGGGTTAAAATTGTGAAAAAGCAGAAGAGTTAAACTTCTAATTTAAATCCCCAGCAACAACTAGACCTCATCGCCAAAATGGTCCACTGGACAGACAGTGAGAGAACTGCCATCACCTCAACATGGGCAAAAGTCAGCATTGAGAATGATGGTGCCGAAGCCCTGACCAGGTAAGCAAATTGTTTATCTTTTACTTAATAAAACTGATGTAACATCAGACACTGTCTTTCTATAGCTGTAATTAAAAGGACTAAACTCTTTAAACACAAATGTCAAATTTATTTTATATATTTGCTCACATGAAGCTTCTGTCTGAAACATACTGCTATATGGGAGGTTCAAATTATTACAAAAATTGTAGCTAATAAATCATTGATGAACATGACAATAAGAAACCAATCATTTACCTATCATTTAGGCTATTTCTCGTGTACCCCTGGACCCAGAGGTATTTCAGCAGCTTTGGAAGCTTTTCCAGTGCTGGCACCATCTCTAGTAATGCCAAAGTCCGTGCTCATGGCAAGAAGGTGCTCGGAGCTGTTGGCAACGCTATTCAGCATCTCGATGACGTGAAAGGCACTCTGGCTAATCTCAGCAAAGAACATGCTACTAACCTCCATGTGGATCCTGAGAACTTTAGGGTAAGTTTATTGCAATGCTGTTATAGCAGAAATTACTAGTTTAATATTTTTCTATGGGAAATGTATACATTTAGGAGCGGACAACACTATATAGGTCCAGAGCACACGGTGTCCACAGTCAAAGAGACCAAATGATTAAAGTATAACTAAAGACCATTTTTTTTTTTTCAGTTATGTATAGTGTGGAGAGGGATTAGAACACCTGTCAGGCTTTTATAGCTGTCTTTGCCCCCATTATGGAGATTCACACTCTCTATTTGTCCCATGTACTATTATTATAAAAGCAAGTCCCACATTTTAGGTTGTTCCCAGAAAAGATTTAGAGGGGAAATATTTCACTAGGGACATTAGTTCTGGTGACCCGGGGGTCTCCAAAGAATTTCCTTAATTTTCCAGAATTTCCTGTCACTTATTCCACTTTGGGACAGGAAGTGAATGGAAATCTCCACAATGGGACACAGATGGTGAAAAAAAAACAAAAACCTGACAGGGGTTATACCCTCTCCTGCTCTATCTGAAATAAAAAAAGATTTGCCTGTAGTTTAATTACATTGCAATTTTTAAGGATACTGGAAAGTCCCAACACCATTTATTTTTTCTAAAACAGTTTTTTTTTGAATTACATATATGTTTGAAAAAATGTTGCTTTGAAATTTCAAAGCTCTCGCCAAAGCGAGAAGAACAAGAGGGCTGGAAACCAGAAGGTGGGACTTTACGGGTACCTAAAAGACATTAGACATTCGTCAGAGAGTATATAAAAGGTTAAAGCTTTATTTAGTTACACATAATAAAATATCATCTGCTTTTACAATAGGCAGAATGAAAAGACTAGAAGTTACATAAAACAAACACAAACAGTTATTTGAGCCCCCATTCACACTGGGGCGACGCTGCTTCGCACCGCGACCTCCGAGGTCGCGGTGCGAGCAGCGCGCCGCTACCTCGGAGCGGCCGCCACGGACTTCGTAACATTGAAGTCTATGGCGGTCGCCTCCTGGTCGCCCCAAAGAAGCTCCGGACCCTTTTTCTGAGTCGGAGCGACTTGTGTCGCTCCTATCAGAACGGGTCCGCAGCTTCCCTATGGGAGGCGACCTGCGGCGACCTGTGAGGCGACCAGTGTGAACGGGGGCTGAATGTATCGCATGAATATTTACAGCAGTGCTATCAAGACCATACTAAGTTAAATAGAAGTGGCTAATCTGGTGAGTAATCCGGCTCTAGTCCACCAACAAGGCGCCCAACATGTTTCGCCGGAGGCTTCTTCAGGGGCGTTTAGGCTGTTGAGAATATGGTCATGCTGGTATATCAAAAACAATAAAAAGGGAAAAAAAGGGAAAAGAAAATTAGTTCAGGCAACTATATACTCGTATGGGCATTGTGCCGTGCAGATCCAGGAGAGGAAAGCCACACCAATTTGAGCGATTGCCCAAAAGTCCAGACAAGATTACCCGAGGGGTGACACACATGCATAGGGCTGTGAGAGACCTTTTTTTCCCTTTTATTGTTTTTTATCTTACTGTGTTTGCCAGTGTGGTATGAATACAAGATGACTGATTTTGGTAAACCGTTCCTTTTCAAATATTAGGAAGGAGATCTGCACAAATGGTGTTACGTGAGCTTTGTTACTGGTAACTTATTTGGCTATGATAAACAAAAGGGTATCATAGAATAAAAGGTAATTTAGTAATGGCTTTTCTTTTTCAACAGCGTCTTGCCGAAGTGCTGGTGATTGTCTTAGCTACCAGGCTGGGAGCTGCCTTCACCCCTCAAGTCCAGGCTGCCTGGGAGAAATTCAACAACGTTTTGGTGGATTCTCTGAGCCATGGATATTATTAAATTCACATTTCAGAGACTTACCATCATTATTGGCAGCAAATGCTTCTGTACTTTATTCATTTTCAATAAATCTTTCAATTCATAAATCAAATGTTTTTTCTTTATATAATAATAATATTTTTATTATCAACACGTTCCGTATCTACCAGGAGTCTGTGGAAATCATGGGTTTAAAAAATATAAATAAATAAATAAAAGAACTAACAAAGTATACTATTTAATAAAACCCATCCAAAAAATATTTATAAGCTGAAATTGTTATACATACAGGAATAGCCCAAAAAGCCTCCTAAATACTACACACTCTGGTAATATGTTTCACAAACATGAGCTTTGAACGAAACTATTTGTGTAACAAAGACAAAAAAGTGCAAATCATTATGAATGTAGAAAAATATATTTATCATATTGGTCTAACATGGCTCTAAAGCCTAAACATTTTTTTTACCTTAATCCATTCTCCGCATTAAAGTAAATAATGTTCCACTACCTGCATTGCCCCCTTACCCCCTCCTTAGGAAGCAGCTTCCTATGGTGGCAGACCGAATAGAAGAGTCAGGAGCGCCTCAGGGGGACCCTAGAAGAGGAGGATAGGGGCTGCCCTGTGCAATTCTATTGAACAGAATGGGTAAGTATGACATATTTGTTATAAAAAAAACAATCACTTTAACCACTTGCCGCCCGCCCACCGTGAAATGACGGCAGGACGGTGTGGCCATTGTTCTGGGCGGACGTCATATGACGTCCGCCCATTCAACCAGGACAGGCACGCGATCGTGTGCGCGCCGCCCTGCACTGCCGGTGTCGGCGTGTCCCCGGGACACAGCCCGTCACCAGCAGGGGGGAAACAGCCAATGGGCATGGCTGTTTCCCACATGATCGGCTGTGTTCCAATGACACAGCCAATCACAATAGCACAGCCCAGAAGAAGACCGCGAATGCGCGATCGGGAGAGCGCAGCGCGGTCATGTCGGTGACGCTGTGTTCCCTAGGAACACAGCTAGTCACCGGCAGTAGTAAACAGTCACTGACAGTCACTCGGCTGTGAATCCATTTTACAGCCGATCACAAAATGTAAACACAGAGCACTAACTCACTGTTACTAGCTCTTCTCCCCTTACACACAGTTTCCAGTGTGAGGAGAGCAGAACCAGAAACAGTGAGTTACTGCTCTGTATACCTGTAAAAGTAAAAGCACACTAATAAAGGTCCCCACACAGTCCTCAGCCCCCCCCCCCCCCCCAATTGCACCTGTCACCCAACAGTCACCTCATCAGTGCCCAGAAATTGACACCCATAAGGCTACGTTCACATGTGAGCGTAGCGATCACGGGCAGAATCACAGCAATTCTGCCCGCGATCCGGAAATCATTGCAAATCGCGGGACGCCTGTGCGTTGCCCATGATTTGCAATAGCACCCCAAACGCTGTGCGATGTTGCCGCAATTTACGCCTGCCGAACCGCAGTAACATCGCGCAAACAACGCATGACGCCCAAAAAAGGTACAAGAGCTCTTTGGGGCGTCATGCGTTGTTTGCGTGATGTTACCTCGATTCAGCAGGCGGAAATCGCGGCAACATCGCACAGCGTTTGGAGTGCTATTGCAAATCACGGGCAACGCACAGGCGCCCCACGATTTGCAATGATTTCCGGAATGCGGGCAGAATCACAGTGATTCTGCCCTGTTCCGCTACGCCCACATGTGAACGTAGCCTAAAGTGCACCTGTCACCAGAGACTGCCATCAGTACCGCCGTGCACCATCGCCCGTCACCTGTCACCCATCGGTGACCAACGCCCGTCACCTGTCACCCCATCAATCACCGTCACCTGTCACCCCATCAGTCATCGTCACCTGTCACCCAATTAATCATCGTCACTTGTCACCCCATCAGTGATCGTCACTTGTCACCCCATCAATCATTGTCACCCCATCAGTTATCGTCATCTGTCACCCCATCAATCATCGTTACCTGGCTGTCACCCCATCAGTGATCGTCATCTGTCACCCCATCAATCATCGTCATCTGTCACCCCATCAATCATCGTCACCTGTCACCCCATCAGTCATCGTTACCTGTCACCCCATCAGTCATTGTCATCTGTCACCCCCATCAGTCATCGTCACCTGTCACCCCATCAGTCATCGTCACCTGTCACCCCATCAGTCATCGTCACCTGTCACCCCACCACTCATCGTCATCTGTCAACCCATCAGTCATCGTCATCTGTCACCCCATCAGTGACCGTCACCTGCCACCTATCAGTCAACTGCCACCCATCAGTGATCATCCACCATCAACCGTCATCCGTCGCACAGCCCATCACAGCCAGCACGTCAAAAATGATGTACAGCAATGAGGATGCCCTTCAGGTCCTCTCCATGACTAATGAGAGCACCGGGGAGCTTTCATCAGGATCCGAATCAAATCCCGAATCCGATTCGGAATTTGAAATCGCCAATAGTAGCGGATCGGAGATGGACTCAGACTATTCCTGTACACTTTCCTTTATAAAAACATAAAAGTGTAGCGCTTAAAAGTATCAATAATCACAAAAATGATGAAAGAGTGTCCAAATGAATGAAAACTACTAATCACAATAATGTGTATAAATAAAAAAGTGTCCAAATAAATAAGTCCCAAAAAAAACGCTGGTGTAGGGTAAAAACATAAATCCGCATGCACAATATTCCAAGGGGGGATTCTTCCCGTGACACCAAGGGTATGTGAAGGAGGGGAGCACCTCTGTGATGGGATATAGTAAGCAGCTTACCAGATTTCCATGGCTGCTCAACTTAATGAGTCAGCCTCTCCCAGCTATAAATCAAACCACTGAAGGTCAGATGTTACGTGGATACTTTTTCAAATCAAAGGAACCGCCTCTCAAGATGCGTGGAAGGATTAATATAAGATTGGCACTCCTCAGTATTTTTCATCGATCATAAATGAATATGTGAAGAAAAGAAAGCGAGGCCCATAGCGTAATCCCGTATAAACTTGTAATATTATTTATTAAAAATATACTCAAAGTGTATCATGTAATAACAGGCATATCAAAATGGCTGAACAAGGGATGAAGGTGCGGCGTCCCGCAAAAGGTCCCAGGCAGCAAATGGTAAACGGCCGGCTAATTCCAGGGGGCATGTGGACGTTGCGTCTGGAGTCGCCAACGTTTTGTCTCAATAGACTTCGTCTGGGCGTGACCCCAGACGCAACTCACACGCCTAAGTACCCCCGCATCTCCGCTGAATGGCCGCGAGTCCCGCCGTTACACATCCGCAATCAGCGAGGGCGACGAACGTCAGCCAATCCGCGATCAGCGGAAGTGACGCTCGTCAGTCAATCAGCAACCGGCGGAAGTGACGCACGTCAACCAATCGTCTAGTACGTACGCCGACGGAAGTCATACGGCCAGACGGCGGAGGAATGTAAACAAGAAATGAGGAATCGCTCCTCCCATTGATGGTGATAACAAGGAAGTGAGCTTTATACAACATCATATGAGGGCATCTCCTCATGAATACCCGAATGTTCCCGCATATTTTGTGAAACAACCTAAAATGAAAAAGATGTTTCATGAGTCTCCTCCATTGAAAGGCAGCTCAAATATTGGTTTCTAATTTTAATGAAATAGCCCAGATGAGCGATACTACCAATACCCAGATTGGGAGGTCGGTTCATTGGTTGTTCACAAAAAGAGTGCAACAGCGGGGATTGTATACAATATTACAAAATACCTTACATAAAAGAATTTGTATGATTACAATAAATTTAAACAATCTCATAATAAATTGTTATAATGAGATTTTCCGGGCAATGTGTCATTTCATCTCACTGTACAATATATAAGAAAAACGCCATCTAGTGGCCAAAATGGTGTAACCTTTAAACACCTATAAAATATATGTGAACCACAATAAAAACATGTAAAAAAGTGAAAAAATCTTAAAAAATGAAATGTTAAGAAATATTCATTTAGTAATATAAACATATATGTGAGTGACCCCATATACTAAAAATAAAATATATATGAAAAATTGTGAATACAAAAAAATTCCACAAAGATCAGTGACGATCACATTTAAAACACATAAAGTGCTAAGCAAAAAATTATGATCTATGACGATCATATCTAAATCTATAAAGTGCTAATTACAAAAAAATTGGGCAGCAAGATGTGTATCACGACAGATGTAACACACAGACACATTACCCCAAAGATCTCCCAACAAGAATTTTTTACATTAAAAAAATTAGAGAATTTAAAAGAATAAAATATATTAAAATCAGCTATTGTTAATAAAAGCATTTACGTCCCATTCCACATTTAACCCATAGGGAGTATAAGTTTTGAGAATATAGATCCAGCGAGTCTCCATTTTTGATATTTCTCGTCTTGCATTGGATCCCCTCCAATGAGGTGAAAACTTATCTATCCCTATAAACAATGTATTTTTGGGGTTATTGTGATGACACTGGTCGTAATGTTTTGACACGCTGTGGCCTGGGAAGCCCTTCCTAATATTGCCTGCATGTTCCCCCAACCTAACCTGCAATTTCCTCGTCGTGCGGCCCACGTATTGTTGCCCGCACTTGCATTGAAGCATATATACAACATTGGTGGACGAGCAGGTGATAAGTGAATCAATCTTGTACTCTCGTCCAGTTGCAGAGGATATAAATTTCTCAATTTTCCTTCCCTTGAAGGAATTGAGAGAGCAAATTTTGCATCTATGGCATGGATAAAAGCCTTTGAAATCGCCAAAGAAAGTGGGTTGGATGGGTCTTTCGATAACATTTTGGGCTATTTTGTGTCTCAAGGAAGGCACACCCCTAAAAATGATCTTGGGATGTTCGGATAGCATAGGGCCCAGAATCCGGTCGTTTTTTAAAACCGGCCAATGTTTTTTAATAATTTTCTTAATTAGAAAATGTTGGGTCGAATAGGAAGTGATAAACGAGTTTTTAAAACCTTCATTATCATTTCCCTTCAACTTTGGGCGTAATAAAGACGACCTATCTACGGCTACTATATCTTTAATAGTGACATCCAGTTGATTGGCATCATACCCCTTTTCTATGAATTTAGCCTTAAGGGTATTAGCCTGTAGTAGGAAGTCCTCCTGTCGGGTACAGTTTCTGCGTAACCGCAGAAACTAACCTTTTGGGACAGCATTGAGCCATGATTGCTCAATGCTGTCCCAAAAGGTCAGTTTCTGCGGTTACGTTTAAAAAACGACCGGATTCTGGGCCCTATGCTATCCGAACATCCCAAGATCATTTTTAGGGGTGTGCCTTCCTTGAGACACAAAATAGCCCAAAAATTTATCGAAAGACCCATCCAACCCACTTTCTTTGGCGATTTCAAAGGCTTTTATCCATGCCATAGATGCAAAATTTGCTCTCTCAATTCCTTCAAGGGAAGGAAAATTGAGAAATTTATATCCTCTGCAACTGGACGAGAGTACAAGATTGATTCACTTATCACCTGCTCGTCCACCAATGTTGTATATATGCTTCAATGCAAGTGCAGGCAACAATACGTGGGCCGCATGACGAGGAAATTGCAGGTTAGGTTGGGGGAACATGCAGGCAATATTAGGAAGGGCTTCCCAGGCCACAGCGTGTCAAAACATTACGACCAGTGTCATCACAATAACCCCAAAAATACATTGTTTATAGGGATAGATAAGTTTTCACCTCATTGGAGGGGATCCAATGCAAGACGAGAAATATCAAAAATGGAGACTCGCTGGATCTATATTCTCAAAACTTATACTCCCTATGGGTTAAATGTGGAATGGGACGTAAATGCTTTTATTAACAATAGCTGATTTTAATATATTTTATCCTTTTAAATTCTCTAATTTTTTTATGTAAAAAAATTTTTTTATGTATGATGTTTCTTGTTGGGAGATCTTTGGGGTAATGTGTCTGTGTGTTACATCTGTCTTGATACACATCTTGCTGCCCAATTTTTTTGTAATTAGCACTTTATAGATTTAGATATGATCGTCATAGATCATAATTTTTTGCTTAGCACTTTATGTGTTTTAAATGTGATCGTCACTGATCTTTGTGGAATTTTTTTGTATTCACAATTTTTCATATATATTTTATTTTTAGTATATGGGGTCACTCACATATATGTTTATATTACTAAATGAATATTTCTTAACATTTCATTTTTTAAGATTTTTTCACTTTTTTACATGTTTTTATTGTGGTTCACATATATTTTATAGGTGTTTAAAGGTTACACCATTTTGGCCACTAGATGGCATTTTTCTTATATATTGTACAGCGAGATGAAATGACACATTGCCCGGAAAATCTCATTATAACAATTTATTATGAAATTGTTTAAATTTATTGTAATCATACAAATTCTTTTATGTAAGGTATTTTGTAATATTGTATACAATCCCCGCTGTTCCACTCTTTTTGTGAACAACCAATGAGCCGACCTCCCAATCTGGGTATTGGTAGTATCGCTCATCTGGGCTATTTCATTAAAATTAGAAACCAATATTTGAGCTGCCTTTCAATGGAGGAGACTCATGAAACATCTTTTTCATTTTAGGTTGTTTCACAAAATATGCGGGAACATTTGGGTGTTCATGAGGAGATGCCCTCATATGATGTTGTATAAAGCTCACTTCCTTGTTATCACCATCAATGGGAGGAGCGATTCCTCATTTCTTGTTTACATTCCTCCGCCGTCTGGCCGTATGACTTCCGCCGGCGTACGTACTAGACGATTGGTTGACGTGCGTCACTTCCGCCGGTTGCTGATTGGCCGACGAGCGTCACTTCCGCTGATCGCGGATTGGCTGACGTTCGTCGCCCTCGCTGATTGGGGATGTGTAACGGCGGGACTCGCGGCCATTCAGCGGAGATGCGGGGGTACTTAGGCGTGTGAGTTGCGTCTGGGGTCACGCCCAGACGAAGTCTATTGAGACGAAACGTTGGCGACTCCAGACGCAACGTCCACACGCCCCCTGGAATTAGCCGGCCGTTTACCATTTGCTGCCTGGGACCTTTTGCGGGACGCCGCACCTTCATCCCTTGTTCAGCCATTTTGATATGCCTGTTATTACATGATACACTGTGAGTATATTTTTAATAAATAATATTACAAGTTTATACGGGATTACGCTATGGGCCTCGCTTTCTTTTCTTCACATATTCATTTATGATCGATGAAAAATACTGAGGAGTGCCAATCTTATATTAATCCTTCCACGCATCTTGAGAGGCGGTTCCTTTGATTTGAAAAAGTATCCACGTAACATCTGACCTTCAGTGGTTTGGTTAATAGCTGGGAGAGGCTGACTCATTAAGTTGAGCAGCCATGGAAATCTGGTAAGCTGCTTACTATATCCCATCACAGAGGTGCTCCCCTCCTTCACATACCCTTGGTGTCACGGGAAGAATCCCCCCTTGGAATATTGTGCATGCGGATTTATGTTTTTACCCTACACCAGCGTTTTTTTTGGGACTTATTTATTTGGACACTTTTTTATTTATACACATTATTGTGATTAGTAGTTTTCATTCATTTGGACACTCTTTCATCATTTTTGTGATTATTGATACTTTTAAGCGCTACACTTTTATGTTTTTATTGGTATTTAGAGTTAGGGATGATCGAACTTTTGAAAAGTTCGGTTCGACCAGAACACCCGAACTTCCCGAAAGTTCGGTTCGGATTTCAGAACCCCATTGAAATCAATGGGACCCGAACTTCTGGAATCAAAAAACACAATTTTTAAGCCCTAAAACCCAATAAATGCCCCTAAAAAGTGCCTAGGGTTCTGGGTCATGCCCCAGGGACTATTAATCACACAAAAAAAAGTTCTTAAAAATTGTCGTTTTTGATAGAGAGCCAATTATTGAAAAAATTTAAAAAAAAAAAAAAAAAGAGATTTCTTTGGATTTAGTGTCTGGGGGGTCTAAAAGGTGTATCTGTGAAGTTTCAGCTCTGTAGCATGTCCAGAACCAGAATTACAGCATACCAAACCTTCAAAAATGACTTTTTTGCTTAACCGCACCTTTCTTTTTCTCCTAATCAACGGCTCAGCCAATGTGTATGATGGGGACATAATGCAGTGCACTGGGAACAAGATTAGATTTTTTTTTGGAAAAAGGTGCTGTCTCTTTAAATGTGCATATAATTAACGGGTGTATTTCCACAATGGGGCTATTATTACCAAATGTTTCAAGAAGTCCAAAGATGTATGTAATTGCACTTTATTTCATGTAAAATGGTGTTTGGTGCACTTTAACTTGAATTCTCACAAGAAACAGACATATATGCACGGATACATTGAGGGTTAGGGTTAGGGGTAGGGGCCACAATGTAGTGCACAGTGAACAAGATTAGAGATGTTTTGGATGAATACTGTTGTCTCTTGACTTTGAATAGAAGTAAAGGATGCTTAAAAATTGGGCATTTGGTGGTGCGGACGATGCCTTGACACCATATCCCTATGAAAGTGCTGGTAATGAAGGCAATAATTGCCTTTGTAAGGAAAAAAATTACAATGATATGCATCTGTGTGACAGGTGCGCAAAAATTGTTGTTTGGGTGTTGGCGGAGCCATACCACTGTAAGCCCAAAGAGCTGGTGTTGAAGAAGGCGTAAAAATTATGAAGGTGTGCACATGTGGAACAGGTGCGCAAACATGGTAGTTTTGGTGTTGGCGGAGCCTCCCCACCATAACCCCAAAGAGCTGGCTTTGAAGGAGGCCCAAAAATTGTAAAGGTGTGCACCTGTGGAACAGGTTCGCAAACATGATAGTTTTTGTTTAGCATAGCCTCCCCACCTTAACCCCAAAGAGCTGGTGTTGAAGGAGGCCCAAAAATTGTAAAGGTGTGCACCTGTGGAACAGGTGCGCAAACATTGTAGTTTTTGTTTTAGCATAGCCTCCCCACCTTAACCCCAAAGAGCTGGTGTTGAAGGAGGCCCAAAAATTGTAAAGGCGTGCACCTGTGGAACAGGTGCGCAAACATTGTAGTTTTGGTTTTAGCATAGCCTCCCCACCTTAACCCCAAAGAGCTGGTGTTGAAGGAGGCCCAAAAATTGTAAAGGCGTGCCCCTGTGGAACAGGTGCGCAAACATTGTAGTTTTTGTTTTAGCATAGCCTCCCCACCTTAACCCCAAAGAGCTGGTGTTGAAGGAGGCCCAAAAATTGTAAAGGTGTGCACCTGTGGAACAGGTGCACAAACATTGTAGTTTTTGTTTTAGCATAGCCTCCCCACCTTAACCCCAAAGAGCTGGTGTTGAAGGAGGCCCAAAAATTGTAAAGGTGTGCCCCTGTGGAACAGGTGCGCAAACATTGTAGTTTTTGTTTTAGCATAGCCTCCCCACCTTAACCCCAAAGAGCTGGTGTTGAAGGAGGCCCAAAAATTGTAAAGGCGTGCCCCTGTGGAACAGGTGCGCAAACATTGTAGTTTTTGTTTTAGCATAGCCTCCCCACCTTAACCCCAAAGAGCTGGTGTTGAAGGAGGCCCAAAAATTGTAAAGGTGTGCACCTGTGGAACAGGTGCGCAAACATTGTAGTTTTTGTTTTAGCATAGCCTCCCCACCTTAACCCCAAAGAGCTGGTGTTGAAGGAGGCCCAAAAATTGTAAAGGTGTGCACCTGTGGAACAGGTGCGCAAACATTGTAGTTTTTGTTTAGCATAGCCTCCCCACCTTAACCCCAAAGAGCTGGTGTTGAAGGAGGCCCAAAAATTGTAAAGGTGTGCACCTGTGGAACAGGTGCGCAAACATTGTAGTTTTTGTTATAACCAAAATGAGGTTCTGTGAACGTAAAGAGAATGAGAGAAGGGTTTGAGGGTGGCACTATGGTCCAGGCTTAAACTGAGGCTCAACTGCCACATCACAACGATAGCCTAGTCTACAAGGTCTGCATCAGGTGCATCAAAGCTTGATATCCACGACTGATTCATCTTAATGAATGTCAAACGGTCGACTGAGTCGGTGGAGAGTCTCGTTCGATGGTCTGTGACGAATCCTCCTGCTGCGCTGAATGCCCGTTCCGATAGGACACTGGAAGCAGGGCAGGCCAACAACTCCATGGCATACTGGGCCAGTTCTGGCCAGTGGTCTAATCTTAAGACCCAGTATGCCAGTGGATCGGATTCGTCACATGAAAAGCCCTCTGTGTCACTTTGTGCCCTCACGTAATCGTCCACCATGTGATGCAGACGCTGTCGATGCGATGTGGCAGCTGAGAGGCCTGGGCGGTGAGGACTAAAAAAAGACCGAAAGGCATCCGTCAACCGCACGCCTTCTCCAACGCTCCTCTCGTGACCACCAGTAGAATCCGTGGTAGGTTGTCCCCGCCCCTGCACCCTACGGGAGTCGGGGAACATGTTCACCAGATTCCTCTTGAGACTGTCCTCAAGGGATTTGATCCTGTGAACTCTCTGGGTGGATGGGAAAAGCTCCGAGACTTTACACTTGTACCGGGGGTCAAGTAGGGTGGCCAACCAATAGTGGTTAGTCTCTTTAATGGCCTTGATTCTGGGGTCCTTTCGCAGGCTCTGAAGCATGATGTTTCCCATGCGTCGCAAATTAGCGAAGGCCTGAGAAGCTGAATCCTCGGGGTCACTCATAACGACATTATCTTCAACGGGCTCCTCCTCCTCCCAGCCACGTACTACTCCAAAGTGTCCCGAGGGAGTCAAACTAGGCCTTGCAGATTGCCGCATGTCTTCCTCCTCCTCCTCCTCAAACCCTGCAAAAGTTCCCGCAGAATCGTCCTCCTCCTCCTCTTCCACCCCTGGATCCTGCTCGGGCCTCTGGGAGCTAGGCATAATGGGGTCAGGATTCTCAGGATAAAGGGGGCCTTGAGAGGCAAGGAAGTCCTCCTCTTCCTCCTGCTGCTCTGCCTCCAGTGCCCTGTCCATAATGCCACGCAGAGTGTGCTCCAACAAAAACAGTACCGGTAGGGTGTCACTGATGCATGCGCTGTCCCGGCTGACCATCCTTGTGGCCTCCTCAAATGGAGAGAGGACAGCGCATGCATCCTTAATCAAAAGCCACTGCCGTGGTGAAAAGAAGCCCAGGCACGCAGAGCCAGTGCTGGTGCCGTACTCGCATAGGTATTCATTGAGGGCCCTCTGCTGCGTGTACAGGCGCTGCAGCATAGCCAAGGTGGAGTTCCAGCGGGTGGGCATGTCACAGATGAGGCGGTGTACCGGCAGGTGAAACTCGCGCTGCACTTCGGCCAAACGTGCAGTGGCACTGTACGACCGCCTGAAGTGACTGCACACCCTTCTTGCCATCCTTAGCACATCCTGCATTCCCGGGTACGAGTTCAAAAACCGCTGTACCACGAGATTCATGACATGCGCCAGGCATGGCACATGGGTTAACTTTCCCTGACGAAGGGCGGCCAGGAGGTTTGACCCATTATCAGTAACCACCATCCCTGGCTGCAGCTGGCATGGTGTCAACCACCTCTGGGCCTGTGCCTGCAGAGCCCCAAGAATCTGAGGGGCAGTGTGCTGCCTGTCCCCTAGACACACAAGCTGCAGCACTGCGTGACACCTTTTGGCCTGAGACATAGAATAGCCCTTTGAACGTTTACGTGGTACCTCATCATATTCAAAGGACCATTCTGCAGAGGAGGGCATGGAGGAGGTAGAGGAGGAGGAGCAGGAGGGGGTAGAAGTGATCGATCTACCCGGATCAGCGACACCACCAGCTGTTTGCAGACGTGGGGGCAACACTGGCTGCAGCACCGAGCCCTGGCTACAATCCCTTCCGCTGGCAAGCAGTGTCACCCAGTGAGCAGTGACAGAAATGTACCGTCCCTGCCCATGTTTGCTTGACCAAGTGTCAGCCGTCAAGTGTATCTTACGGCTGACTGACTTGGCCAGGGACGACACTACATTGCCTTCCACATGTTGGTATAGGGATGGCAGGGCCTTACGGGAAAAGTAATGCCGACTTGGCACCTGCCACTGTGGAACTGCACATTTTGCGAAGTCACGGAAGGGAGCAGACTCTACCAGGTTAAATGGTAATAGTTGCAGAGCCAGTAGTTTAGCCAAACTACTGTTTAGTAGGGATGATCGAACTTTTGAAAAGTTTGGTTCGACCAGAACACCCGAACTTCACGAAAGTTCGGTTCGGATTTCAGAACCCCATTGAAATCAATGGGACCCGAACTTCTGTAATCAAAAAACACCATTTTTAAGCCCTAAAACCCAATAAATGCCCCTAAAAAGTGCCTAGGGTTCTGGGTCATGCCCCAGGGACTATTAATCACACAAAAAAAAGTTCTTAAAAATTGTCATTTTTGATAAAAAAGCCAATTATTGAAAAATTAAAAAAAAAAAAAAGAGATTTTTTTGATTTTTACTTTGGATTTAGTATCTGGGGGGTCTAAAAGGTGTGCATGTGAAGTTTCAGCTCTGTAGCATGTCCAGAACCATGAAAAAAAAAAAGATAATTTTTCAGTAGAACAGGGATGTGGTTCGGGAGCCTCCTTTAACTTTAACACCTATATGATCTTTTTTTCTGGTTCTGGACATGCTACAGAGCTGAAACTTCACAGGTACACCTTTTAGACCCCCCAGACACAAAATCACACAAAAAAAGTTCTTAAAAATTGTCATTTTTGATAAAAAAGCCAATTATTGAAAAATTAAAAAAAAAAAAAAAAAAAGAGATTTTTTGATTTTTACTTTGGATTTAGTATCTGGGGGGTCTAAAAGGTGTGCATGTGAAGTTTCAGGTCTGTAGCATGTCCAGAACCCCCCAAAAATTAGCATTTTCTTATAATTTTTATTAGAACAGGAATACGGCTTCTCTACGGCGCTTTTTCTTGCATTTATCGGGCATTTTTGGAGGCAGGCATGACTTTTTTTGGATTTAGTGTCTGGGGGGTCTAAAAAGTGTACCTGTGAAGTTTCAGCTCTGTAGCATGTCCAGAACCAGAAAAAAAGATAATTTTTCAGTAGAGCAGGGATGGTGGGACCCCTCTTTTACACTTATATGATCTTTTTTTGGGGTTCTGGACATGCTACAGAGCTGAAACTTCACAGGTACACCTTTTAGACCCCCCAGACACAAAATCACACAAAAAAAGTTCTTAAAAATTGTCATTTTTGATAAAAAAGCCAATTATTGAAAAATTAAAAAAAAAAAAAAAAAAAAAAAAAAAAGAGATTTTTTGATTTTTACTTTGGATTTAGTATCTGGGGGGTCTAAAAGGTGTGCATGTGAAGTTTCAGGTCTGTAGCATGTCCAGAACCAGAAAAAAAAAGATCGTTTGTATTAGAAAACTTTAAGCACAGGAATATGGCTTCTCTGCTGTAACACCTTGCCGGTTTAATAGCAGGCATTTTTTTGGGTTCTTTGCAGTCAGGAAAAACATCTGAACTTGTGTATAGTAGTACTGTGCACAAGTTCTGATGTTTTGCCTGCCTCCAAAATTCCCCAAAAAATGCCAGCAAAAACACACCTGGGCATTTTTTTTTTTGACGCTAGCGTTTTTTTTTGGCATTTTTTGGGGTTCTTTTGAGGCAGGCAAAACATCTGAACATGTGTATAGGGGGGATATATAGACATATGTCTGAATATATACCCCTAGACATATATAGGTGTGATAGTAGCAGAAATAAATGCTTGCGCTAATGAAATCATTTACAGTAATATATTTCTGCTACTATCACACCTATATATGTCTCGGGGTATATATTCAGACATATATGCCTATATATACACCCTATACACATGTTCAGATGTTTTGCCTGCCTCAAAAGAACCCCAAAAAATGCCAAAAAAAACGCTAGCGTCAAAAAAAAAATGCCCAGGTGTGTTTTTGCTGGCATTTTTTGGGGATTTTGGAGGCAGGCAAAACATCAGAACTTGTGCACAGTACCACTATACACAAGTTCAGATGTTTTTCCTGACTGCAAAGAACCCAAAAAAATGCCTGCTATTAAACCGGCAAGGTGTTACAGCAGAGAAGCCATATTCCTGTGCTTAAAGTTTTCTAATACAAACGATCTTTTTTTTTCTGGTTCTGGACATGCTACAGACCTGAAACTTCACATGCACACCTTTTAGACCCCCCAGATACTAAATCCAAAGTAAAAATCAAAAAATCTCTTTTTTTTTTTTTTTTTTTTTTTTAATTTTTCAATAATTGGCTTTTTTATCAAAAATGACAATTTTTAAGAACTTTTGTTTGTGTGATTTTGTGTCTGGGGGGTCTAAAAGGTGTACCTGTGAAGTTTCAGCTCTGTAGCATGTCCAGAACCCCAAAAAAAGATCATATAAGTGTAAAAGAGGGGTCCCACCATCCCTGCTCTACTGAAAAATTATCTTTTTTTCTGGTTCTGGACATGCTACAGAGCTGAAACTTCACAGGTACACTTTTTAGACCCCCCAGACACTAAATCCAAAAAAAGTCATGCCTGCCTCCAAAAATGCCCGATAAATGCAAGAAAAAGCGCCGTAGAGAAGCCGTATTCCTGTTCTAATAAAAATTATAAGAAAATGCTAATTTTTGGGGGGTTCTGGACATGCTACAGAGCTGAAACTTCACATGTACACTTTTTAGACCCCCCAGATACTAAATCCAAAGTAAAAATCAAAAAATCTCTTTTTTTTTTTTTTTTTTTTTTTTTTTTTAATTTTTCAATAATTGGCTTTTTTATCAAAAATGACAATTTTTAAGAACTTTTTTTGTGTGATTTTGTGTCTGGGGGGTCTAAAAGGTGTACCTGTGAAGTTTCAGCTCTGTAGCATGTCCAGAACCATAAAAAAAAAGATCGTTTGTATTAGAAAACTTTAAGCACAGGAATATGGCTTCTCTGCTGTAACACCTTGCCGGTTTAATAGCAGGCATTTTTTTGGGTTCTTTGCAGTCAGGAAAAACATCTGAACTTGTGTATAGTGGTACTGTGCACAAGTTCTGATGTTTTGCCTGCCTCCAAAACCCCCCAAAAAATGCCAGCAAAAACACACCTGGGCATTTTTTTTTTGACGCTAGCGTTTTTTTTGGCATTTTTTGGGGTTCTTTTGAGGCAGGCAAAACATCTGAACTTGTGTATAGTGGTACTGTGCACAAGTTCTGATGTTTTGCCTGCCTCCAAAACCCCCCAAAAAATGCCAGCAAAAACACACCTGGGCATTTTTTTTTTGACGCTAGCTTTTTTTTGGCATTTATTGGGGTTCTTTTGAGGCAGGCAAAACATCTGAACTTGTGTATAGTGGTACTGTGCACAAGTTCTGATGTTTTGCCTGCCTCCAAAACCCCCCAAAAAATGCCAGCAAAAACACACCTGGGCATTTTTTTTTTTGACACTAGCGTTTTTTTGGCATTTTTTGGGGTTCTTTTGAGGCAGGCAAAACATCTGAACATGTGTATAGGGGGTATATATAGGCATATATGTCTGAATATATACCCCTAGACATATATAGGTGTGATAGTAGCAGAAATATATTACTGTAAATGATTTCATTAGCGCAAGCATTTATTTCTGCTACTATCACACCTATATATGTCTAGGGGTATATATTCAGACATATATGTCTATATATACCCCCTATACACATATTCAGATGTCATGTCTGACATCAAACATGTCCTCAAAAAAGCACTGGCAGTGGCAGCCCCTGCAGCATTAAAAAATGCTTGCTGGTGAGAAGCCACATTCCTGTCCCGAAGCAGAGAAATGATCATTTCTCTATAGCGGTCACCCTGCTATGGAAGGGTTTTGTCACCCTGCCATAGCAGTCACTGTCAGTTAACCCTACACTACACTACGGTCCCCTGACACTTAACACTTTCCCTACAGAAACTAAATTTTTGAAGCTAACTTAAGTGTAAAGGAGCACTCTAACTACACTAGATATCCCTTTCCTCACACTAAAAATAGCTAAATGACACTTTTAAAGTAAAATTAACAGAACTGCTTCCACTCTCTTCCATGTCCAGTATAACAATGCTGGGAATATGGCGGGGGCGATCTTATATACTGGGGGGCGTATTCACTAATGATTGGTCTAGGGACCCCCTAGTCACTCCAATCACATTCCTAGCATTCTTCTGCCCCCTCAATTGGCTTTTGCTAATGGTTCTGGTCCAATCACGGGCTTTTAAAGCCCATTTCCTGAAGCATTGCATTTTGGGCGGTTCTGGTTGCCGAATTCCGAACTTTTTGGGCAAAAAGTTCTAAATTCGGCCGAACCTCGAACACCCAATGTTCGGGCCGAACCGATGGTGGACCCGAACCGTTCGATCATCCCTACTGTTTAGACGCTGGGCATGTGGGTGGCGGGGAGTATACATTTTTTTTCGTTCCAGCATGTGTGGAATCGAAATTTGGCGTCTAGATGTTACAGCTGGTGGTGTGCTGGAGGTAGATGCGACACTGCCTGCTATATCATCATCCCTGCCAGTGGAGGCTGCCAACAGGTGACGAGTGACTATAGCAGGGCCAGGAACAGACTGATGTGCAGGTGGAGCAGATGGAGCATGAGGAGGAGCGCGAGGAGAACTAGGAGGCCGACTGACCGATCTTTGGCCCTTTTGTGGGTTCTTTAAATGCTCCTGCCAACGGGCCGAGTGGTGGGTTGTCAAATGCCTGTTTAGGCAGCTTGTACCCAGGTGGTTGACATTTTTGCCACGTTTTATACCCTTCTTACAAATCTTGCAGATCGCAACTGTTTTATCTGCATGGGATGTCTCAAAAAAGGCCCAGCAAGATGAGGTGTGTATAGTGGCCCGGGAGACAACAGGTGCGGCCTTAGATGGAGTAGGCCGTCTGCTCTCCCCTCTTGTTTGCTCTGCCTCCTCCTCAACCTCAGACCCAACATCTGATTCCATCAAAGACTGAGCATCAGGCCTGGCCTGGGAGACAACAGGTGCGGCCTTAGATGGAGCGGGCCGTCTGCTCTCCCCTCTTGCTTGCTCTGCCTCCTCCTCAACCTCAGACCCAACATCTGACTCCATCAAAGACTGAGCATCAGGCCTGGCCCGGGAGACAACAGGTGCGGCCTTAGATGGAGCGGGCCGTCTGCTCTCCCCTCTTGTTTGCTCTGCCTCCTCCTCAAACTCAGACCCAACATCTGACTCCATCAAAGACTGAGCATCAGGCCTGGCCCGGGAGACAACAGGTGCGGCCTTAGATGGAGCGGCCCGTCTGCTCTCCCCTCTTGTTTGCTCTGCCTCGTCCTCAAACTCAGACCCAACATCAGACTCCATAAAGGACTGAGCATCAGGCTGGAGTAGATGGCCGACACTGTGGTCAAACAGCTCAGCTGACTCCTCTGCCATGTCTGAAGTTGGGTCTAAGGGAGGACATGAGGTGGACATGGACTCATCTGTATTTGTTCTGACAACTGCAGAAGACTGACCACTTTTCTCTGCCTGGGTCACTGTAGTTGCAGATGATGCCGATGATGAGGGTTTGGTCATATAGTCCACCACCTCCTGTACATACTGTGGACATATAGCTTGGCCACTGCCGGAGAACAATCCAAATGGTGGCCTGGCTGAGGACTGACCACCACGTCCACCCCGGCCCCTAGACACCCTAGAAGCTGTGCCCCTTTCCGCAGCAGGGCCACGTATGCCTTTTCTTGGTCTACCAGGCATATTTCTCACTAATGCGTTGGCAATTGTGTGCGGTGAAAAACGCACACTGCTATGCGACCCACAGTTGTCGCTGGATACAGCACAACAGATGTGTCACGCACAGTAGCAAAGCCTTTTGCACAGTGGACCTAACGCTTTGAACAACAGGCGTTAGGTTGTCACTGATGCGTTGGCAACTGTGTGCGGTGAAAAACGCACACTGCTATGCGACCCACAGTTGTCGCTGGATACAGCACAGCAGATGTGTCACGCACAGTTGCAAAGGCTTTTGCACAGTGGACCTAACGCTTTGAACAACAGGCGTTAGGTTGTCACTGATGCGTTGGCAACTGTGTGCAGTGAAAAACGCACACTGCTATGCGACCCACAGTTGTCGCTGGATACAGCACAGCAGTTGCGTGTCACGCACAGTAGCAAAGCCTTTTGCACAGTGGACCTAACGCTTTGAACAACAGGCGTTAGGTTGTCACTGATGCGTTGGCAACTGTGTGCAGTGAAAAACGCACACTGCTATGCGACCCACAGTTGTCGCTGGATACAGCACAGCAGTTGCGTGTCACGCACAGTTGCAAAGGCTTTTGTACAGTGCACCTAACGCTTTGAACAACAGGCGTTAAGTTGTCACTGTATTTTGCTGCCTAGCAAGCACGTATACCTGCTGTGATACAGCAGCACTGTGCCACGTGCTCACTAAACAGAACCCTCACACTTTCCCTACAGAAACTCAATTTTCAAATCTAACTAATGTAGTACAAAGTTCCCTAACTACACTAGATATCCCTTTCCACTAAATAGAAAGCTCCATACAGCAGAAGACTGACACTGTCCCTTAAGTTTTTTTTTTTTTTTTTTTGTAACTCTAAGAACCAGCACAATCGCTGTATCTATCTACACTGGCTGTAAGCTAAATACAATTCTGCTATATGGAGCTTTAGAACCACTCGATATATAGGAAATGTAGTGTAGCAAGCAGGAGTCAGACAGAACTGCTTCAACTCTCTTCAACAGGATCTGGATAACTGTGCTAGGGGTTAGGCGGGGCCATCTTATATAGTGTGGGGCGTATTCACTCCTGATTGGCCTCTGGTCCCCGTAGTCACTCCAATCACGTTCCTAGGAGACTCCTGCCCCCTCATTGGCTTTTGCAGACGTTTCTGGGCCAATCACTGGCTTTTAAAGCCCAGTTCCTGTCCCAGTGCATTTTGGGCGGTTCTGGTGGCCGAATACCGAACTTTTGCCGCAAAAAGTTCGGTATTCGGCCGAATATCGAACATCCAATGTTCGGGTCGAACCGATGGTCGACCCGAACCGTTCGATCATCCTTATTTAGAGTCACTGTTGGTTGATTTTGTGTTGGCTGCTGATATATTCTATTCTCTCACTCATTATACTAGCGCGGAAATTTTCTTATTTTTTATTTACACTTTCCTTTATACAATGTATTTTGGGGTGCAATTTTTGCTATATACATGCGACCACTTACTGACCGCCTAATGACTATATACGTCGGCCATGAAAAGCTAAATACTGGGGTTATGGCAGCAGATTTTTCAGTCTTTTTTTATTTATAGCACAAAAAATAAAAAAAACCCAGTAGTGATTAAATACCATCAAAAGAAAGCTCTATTTGTGTGAAAAAAAGGACACAAATTTTTTATGGGTACAGTGTTGCATGACTGAGTAATTGTCATTCAAAGTGTGAGAGCGCTGAAAGCTGAAAATCGGTCTGGGCAGGAAGGGGGTGAAAGTGCACTGTAGGCAAGTGGTTAAGGATCACATTATATTTCAGGAGACATCTATACAGGATATTCCTAAGGGAACACACAGTATTCTTGTACTGCTGCATCAGTAGTATATCATGTTATATATATTATGTACAGTAAAACCTTGGATTACGAACATAATTCGTTCCGGAAACATGCTTTAATCCAAAGCAGTCGTATATCAAAGCAAATTTCCTCATAAGAAATAATGGAAACTCAGATGATTTGTTCAACAACCATTTATTCATAAGTCCTTCAGTTTATAGTTAATATATAAAGATTATACAACCTATCACTTGTGTGCCCATAAAATGTCCATCCACAAATGGCAGCCTCCACAAAGGGATTAGAAGCAAAATCCAGCAGAGAATAAAAAGAAGAGAGGCACCTTTAAGTTTAGCAATATGGTTACATTTAAATGGGTTGTAAAGGTTCAGATTTATTTTTATAAAAATAGCAAACATGTTATACTTACCTGCTCTGTGCAAGGGTTTGGCAGAGAGCAGCACTGATCCTCCTCTTCTGGAGTTTCTCTTCGGCGCTCTGACTCCTCGTCTTCATCGGGTGCCCCCACGGAGAGCCGCTTTCCATGGGTTCACCCATGCGGGCGCACTCCCAAGTCCCGCTGATTTGTCAATTGACACAGACAGCGGGACTCGGCCCTGCCCCCCAGTCACTGGATTTGATTAAAAGCAGCGGGAGCCAATGGCTCCTGCTGCTATCAATCTACTCAATGAGGGCAGAGACAGCGGCCGGAGCCACTGAGCTCATGCGCGTCGCTGGAAAGAATGGGCTTAGGTAAGAAAAGGGGGGGTTCTGGGGGCAGCTGCATTAAAGAAGGTTTTTCACCTTAATACATAGAATGCATTAAGGTGAAAAACCTTGAGACTTTACAATCCCTTTAATGAAGGTACAACATTTAGTAACTCACATGGTTAATTATTAGGAAGCACATCTAAGTATGCAGGAATACAGGCTCTCACCGCTGTCAGTCTTGACTAGGAAGACTACCCCACAGTAGAGCGATCTGAAAGCGAGGCTTGAAGCACTCGTGGAGCACAGTGTGGATGGGGTGACATCGATAGTGGTGCGTAGAATGGTCTATGTGGACAGCTTTACCCCGTATGCCTGCATACTTAGATGTGCCTGTATTAATCATCAACCATGTGAGTTGCTAAATGTTATACCTTCATTAAATTTAACCATATTGCTACACTTGGAGGTGCCTGTCTTCTATATTATACTCAGTTGTGACGTGACACTATTTATATATCAAAACATCGCTCGTTTAGCAAGTCGATTTTATTTAACAAAATTTGCTTGTCTTACAAAACACTCTCAGACCAAAATTACTCTCAATCCAAGGTTTTACTGTATTTGTGAGGATATGATATGATATGCTGTATGGATTCCTAAGTATATGCTATCATATACTATCTTTGTTAGAGGGTATATGATATAATATAATATACTGAATGTTTTAGTGAGTATATTATGTCATGTGATGCAAATACTGTAAAAGGCTTTCTTCACACCTGTGCAATGCATTGTGGTGCTTTATTGCAAACATGTTAACCAATGGTATTTTGAGGGGGCCCCTCCGTTTAGATTGTAGTAGATGTTCTGCATGGAATAGAATCATACCACTAAAACAGTAAAACAAAATAACTAAAGCAGAGAGGTCTGTGACTAGCAATCCTGATGACTCCTGTGCTTGTGATATACGGTGTTCTAGACAGCAGCCATTATAATTGCCCTCCCTAATGGTCCCCCCACCCTCTGGCTCCATAACAGTCTTAACCACTTCCATACAGAGCAGTTAGACCCCCTTCCTGCCCAGACCAATTTTCAACTTTCAGCGCTCTCATGCATTGAATGACAATTGCTCAGTCATGCTACACTGTAACCAAACAAAATTTTTATCATTTTTTTCACACAAATAGAGCATTCTTTTGGTGGTATTTAATCACAACTGGGTTTATTTCTCTATCGCTCATTGACAGACGTAGTCTTCTTGATTCTCAAGAGCTGGGTTATGTTGTCTCCGCAGGAGTAGGACTAGGCAGAAAGACAAAACGTTCTGGCTCCACCTCAGTCCCTGAGGGTATATCCTCCCTCTCTCTGCTACAGGGAATCAGTTTTTTTCTGTCTAGTCAGGAGTAAGGACCTAAGTTCCTTGCTGGGATCTTTTTGGTCCTGGCAAGATTTTTTCTTTAAAAAAAAAAAAAAAAAAAGATTTTTTTTAGGCAGTTTTTCTCCAGTATTTTTTTCCTGTGAGATCTTCAAGCAAATACGCCGGACTGGGCGACACTAGTGGTCACCCCAGCCGGCCTATGAGCGCGCGCAGACCAGAGCTCCGCGCTGGGTCGGCCGCGACGGAGTCCCAGTGGAGGGACTGACCTTGCGAGTTAAAAGTCTCGCTTGGACGCCAGGAACCAGAGTGTCGAGGCGTCCGGAGTGCTCCACAACCCCCCACCTTGGTGGAGAGGGTATTGTGAAGAGAGGGTGCCTGTCGGTTCGGTATGGTGAGTAAACGTTCCCTTTTTTCTTTCCTCGTTATGAGGCAGTATGAATTATGGGCCCCTCCATACATGGTCAGTATATATCTGACACTAAAAGTCCCCCTTGTAAATACAGTATGTGTTTGTGGGAAGTGGACTTGGTTTGAGAGCTAACACTCTACCCAGCAGACTGTAGCATTACAGCAGACATAGGAGGTATAATCCTACCTTATTTGTAGTGTATCTCCTGTAGATCAATAAATCGCCACTTAGCAGAGATGCAGGTGGATATGCTGGGAAAAACGATTTCGGCGGTCCGCCGCCATTTTGCCGTAGACCAGGTGCATGTATGTCCTCAGGTCACGCCGGCCGCCATGTTTTTGGAGTCTAATGTCTCTTGTATGGGGGCGGCCATGTTTCATGAGCCCAGCTACCTCGTGGAGAGCTGGGAACGCCGGAAGGCGTACACAGGGGGCGGAGCCACGTCCTTCTACCCGGGAAAAAGCAACAGCTCCTTCCAGTCTGTAAAAGACAGACGCTGACTGCAGTCGGTTTGAAACTTCACTGCATCGGTTGGTGAGCCTTGGGGGTCCCTCTCTCTCTCTGTGGGGATTGAGAAGCAGGTACTCTGAGGAGCGCTATTGCGCTAGGGGGAGACACATTAAAAAAAAAAAAAAAAGAGGTATTTTTTGTTTTTTGATTTAAAAAAAAAAGAAAAAAGTTTTTTTGTTTTTTCTGGCAAAGGTGTCCTGAATTAACATGGACCCTGCCACTCATGTATCTCCTCCGGATCCCCTCGAGGTGTCTGCAGGATCCTCCAGCACCCCACTGACGATTGAATCATTGTCAGCTATTATGGAAACTTTGGTGTCCCGGGTGGAAGTGGCTTGTCAGGGACAGGGCGCAAGAAAGCGACCCCCGCCTAACCCCTTATTATCTGAAACCTCGGATTCAGACTCTGAGCCTATTTCTGCAGTTGCAGGTACTTCATCTGGGATTGGTGTCTCGTGTACTGTCTCTTCAGACAGTGAGGAGGATGTTTCGGCATCAGCCATAGCCAGAGAGGAAGCGTTGGTAAAAGCACTCATTGTATCTGTTCAAGATATTCCATCGGAAATAGCTGAAACTGAAATCCCTTTTGGGACTAAAAAAGGCGAAGGTTTTTCCATTGCCCAAATGTTTTGCCAATCCAATCGAAGAAGAATGGCGTCTGCCAAAATGCACTTCTGCTATTTCTAAAAGCATTAACAGGCGTTATCCGTTTGAGGAAACCCTCATTAAGAAATGGACAGAACCACCTGTGGTGGATTCACCAATTGCTAGATTGAATAAAGCCACGGTTATTCCTCTAGAAGACGCTCCGTCTTTTAAAGATCCAGTGGATCGCAAGATAGAAGCTATGTCTCGCACCATGTTTACCTTGATTGGATCAGCTTTCAGACCAATAATTGCTATTGGTCTGGTTTCGCAGACTGTAACTGAAATGGACCAAGTGGTTACGCCGAGACTTAGAAGAGGTCCCTTAGGCGGTATCAGATTTGTTGGAACAAATGATACAGGGGTTACAGTTTGTGTGTGATGCGGCGTTAGACGCCACTCCATTATTGGCGCGAGCATCAGTCTCAGCAGTGGTTCTCAGGCGTACACTGTGGCTAAAAGGTTGGTTAGCCGACCAAGGTTCCAAAAAAGCATTGGCTAGTATCCCCTTTTTAGGAGAGCGTCTATTTGGAGCCAACTTAGATGAGATCATTAAGGATCTCACGGGTGGAAAGAGCACCTTTTTACCGCAAAATGTTAAAGGTAAAGGAACTCGTCAAAGACGAGGGCCTTCTTTCTCTGCTCACAAAAAGTTTTTTCGTCCCGCGGGTGAAAAAATTAAGTCCTCCAAAGCTCCTTCAGGAGGCTTCAGGGGACGTTGGTCGGGCAAGCAAAAGCCCGCCCCCTCCAGACCTGAAGATAAATCGTCCAAAGCCTGAAGGTGCGCCCCCACCCATAACTGGGGTGGGGGGGACGTCTTCGCCGGTTCCCGGATCCATGGCTTTCCAGAATCCCGGACTAGTGGGTTTGCGAAGTCATAAGGTCAGGGTACAAGATCGAGTTTCGATCTCTCCCACCGGCGCGATTCTTCCCTTCCAATATTCGACTATCCACGGATCGTTTAGAAGATCTGCGGAGAGCAGTCACGGATTTACTACAACAAGGAGTGGTAGTCCACGTTCCTTGGACAGAACGTTTTTTCTAGGGTTTTATTCAAACCTATTTACAATACTCAGGAAAGAGGGCAAAGTGCGTCCAATTCTGGACTTAAGGGCACTCAATTCCTTTCTCAACATAAGGAAATTCAAGATGGAATCCATTCGCACAGTAGCAGCCTTCCTGCATCCAGGGGATGTCCTAGCGTCCATAGACATCAAGGACGCCTATCTTCACATTCCCATTTTCGCAGGACATCAGCGGTTTCTACGCTTTTCCGTAGAAGAGAACCACTATCAGTTTGTGGCGTTACCTTTCGGTTTCGCCACGGCTCCTCGGGTCTTCACGAAGGTGTTGGCCCCAATGTTGGCACTACTGCGCCAAAGAGGTACAGGAATTCGGGTGGCTGGTGAACCAGCAAAAGTCTTTTCTGGTTCCCACCCAGAGGCTCGAATATCTGGGTCTAATTTTAGACACAGTCAGGACAAGAGTTTTCCTTCCGGTAGGGAAACTCCGGAAGATTCAATCAGCAGTCCAGTTGTTACTATCCAACAGCTGGTCTTCCCTTCGGACTTGCATGAGGGTTCTGGGGTTGATGGTGGCTTCCTTCGAAGCAGTCCCATTTGCCCAGTCCCATACCCGAATTCTTCAGCAAGAGATTCTTCACAGATGGAATCGGAATCCGGAGTCCCTGGACTATCGGATCCAATTGAGCAAACAGACCAGAGAGTCTCTGGTCTGGTGGCTTCGGTCTCCGATGCTCAGCCAGGGAAAGTCATTTCGGCCAATATATTGGACGATAGTGACCACGGATGCCAGTCTATCCGGATGGGAAGGAATTCTCGGTCAGTTTTCTGTCCAGGGACTTTGGTCCCTGGAAGAATCCAGGTTACCGATAATGTATTGGAACTGAGAGCGATCAGACTTTGTCTGATTCACTGGACCGAGCAGCTCCAGGGCAGCCCGGTTCGGATCCAGTTGGACAACGCCACGGCCGTGGCTTATGTCAATCACCAGGGGGGCACCAAGAGTGTCCGAGCGGCCAAAGAAGTGGCTTGCATTCTTCGCTGGGCGGAATGATTTGTTCCAGCTATCTCTGCGGTGTTTCATTCCGGGGGTGGAAAATTGGCAGGCAGATTATCTCAGCCGTCAGACTCTGGATCAGGGGGAATGGTCCCTCCATCCAGAAGTTTTTCACCAGTTGTGCCTACGGTGGGGCACCCCGGATGTGGATCTGTTGGCATCACGATTCAACAGAAAAGTACAGAGATTCGTGGCTCGCTCCCGCGATCCTCTAGCAGAGACCGCAGATGCACTGGTCACCCCGTGGGGGCAATACCAGCTATGTATGCCTTCCCTCCTCTTGGGTTACTGCCAAGACTTCTTCGCAGGATAGAGGAGGAAGGAATTCCAGTAATCCTGGCAGCTCCGGACTGGCCTCATCGATCTTGATACGCCGACTTGGTCAGACTGGTGGCGGACGTCCCATGGAGACTTCCTCTCAGGGAGGATCTACTGTCTCAGGGACCGATCTTCCATCCTGCTTTACGATCACTGGTTTTAAACGGCCTGGTTATTGAGACCCAGGTGCTGAAGGACAAGGGATTGTCAGCTTCAGTTATTCCTACTCTAGTTAAAACAAGGAAAGCGACTTCCAGAAAGATTATCATCGTACATGGAAGTCTTATATTGTGTGGTGTGAATCCCTTGGGTTCCATCTACATCTTTATTCGGTAGCCCGAATATTGGCTTTTCTGCAACAGGGAGTTGAGCAGAAGCTGGCCTTGAGTGTTATCAAGGGTCTGGTTTCAGCATTTGCTATCTTCTTTCAGAAGCCTTTGGCTACTCATTCCTTGGTGCGGAATTTCATCCAGGGGGTGCGACACCTGGCTCCGCCAGTGCACGCGCCGTTACCATCCTGGGATCTTAATTTGGTGCTGTCGGTTCTTCAGACACCTCCCTTTGAAAATATCAGGGAGATTCCCTTGCTTACTTTATCCCAGAAGGTGGTCTTCTTGGTGGCTATCACTTCTGCACGCAGGGTGTCAGAACTGGCTGCATTATCCTGTTGTTCCCCAGATCTGGTGGTTCATAGGGATAAGGTTGTTCTTCATCCGAATCCATCCTTCCTTCCTAAGGTGGTTTCAAAGTTTCATTGAATGAGGACAGTGTATTGTCCTTCCTATGTCCTTAGCCCAATCATCCTCGAGAATTTGCATGGCATTCCTTGGATGTAGTTCGGGCGATCAGGATATATTTGAATACTACGGATTCAATTTGTAACGGATTCACTGTTTGTGATCACGGATGGCCCTAAGAAGGGGTTGCCTGTTCTGCTGCGACCATCTTTAGATGGATCAGACAGACGGTGGTATAGGCTTATTTTATCTAAGGGTCGGGATCCCCCGTTCCCTGCTAAGGCGCATTCTACTCGGGCGCTTAGAGTTTCCTGGACCTTCCGCCATCAGGCGTCAGTGGTTCAGGTTTTTTCAAGGCGACTGTTTAGTCGTCAGTTCATACCTTTACAATATTGTATAAGGTTTATGTGATGGCATCGTCAGATGCCTCTTCTGGCCGCAAGGTTCCTGCAGGCCACTGTTTTAGGAGACTGTTGGTCTACCTCGAGGATTTGTGGGGTAGGTCTCATCTGTTTACTCGATGAGTCCTTTGATACTTCTGGTTGGCTCCGGTTGGGCCTTCTAGATTGGATTTTGATTTTTGTCAATCCCACCCCTCATTTGTGGCACTGCTTCTGGATGTCCCAGCTCTTGAGAATCAAGAAGACTACGTCTGTCAATGAGCGATAGAGAAAAATGGATTTTTGTAAGATCTTACCGTAAAATCCTTTTCTCTTAAGCTCATTGACAGACGTAGTACCCGCCCCTCTATCATTGAGTTGGGTTGGGTTAAATTCTCTGTTACTGCTTTAGAACAGAACTGATTCCCTGTAGCAGAGAGAGGGAGGATATACCCTCAGGGACTGCCCCTAAGGTGGAGCCAGAACGTTTTGTCTTTCTGCCTAGTCCTACTCCTGCGGAGACAACATAACCCAGCTCTTGAGAATCAAGAAGACTACGTCTGTCAATGAGCTTAAGAGAAAAGGATTTTACGGTAAGATCTTACAAAAATCCATTTTTTTCGTGATATAAGCAAAAAAAGTGCAAAATTAAAAAAAAACCACTTTTTTTTTAGTTTCTATTATAAAATTTTGCAAAAAATTAATTTTTCTTCATACATTTGGGCCAAAATTTATACTGCTACATATCTCTGGTAAAATTAACCCAAATGAGTGTATATTATTTAGTCTGTGTGAAAGTTATTGAGTCTAGAAGCTATGGTACCAATTCAATCACTGAAAATTGATCACACCAGATGTACTGACGGCCTATCTCCTTTCTTGAGGCCCTGAAATGTCAGGACAGTACAAATACCCCCCAAATGACCCCTTTTTGTAAAGTAGACAGTCCAAGGTATTTAGTAAGAGGCATGGTGAGCTTTTTGAAGTTATAATTTTTCCCACATAGTTGTCAATTTATAAGCTTTTTTTAACACATAGCATGTATACAGCAAAAATGACACCCCAAAATACATTCTGCTACTCCTTCTGAGTATGGTGATACCACATATGTGAGACTTTTACACAGCCTGGCCACAAAAAGAGACTCCACATCCAAGTAGCACCTTTAGGCGTTCTAGGAGCATAAAAACACATAAAACTTTTTTACTACCTATCACAATTTTGAAGGCCCTAGAGCACCAATACAATGGAAAAGTCCACAAAATGACCCCATTTTGGAAAGCAAACACTCCATCCTATATTCTATGAGGCATTATGGGTCATTTGAACATGTCATTTTTTTACAAGTTTTTGGAAAATGTGGGAAAAAAATGAAAACTTTTTTTTTTTTTACACAAAGTTGTCAATTTATAGGATATTTCTAACACATAGCATGTACACAGCAAAAATGACACCCCAAAATACATTCTGCCACTCCTGCTGAGTATGGCAATACCACATGTGTGAGACTTTTTCACAGCCTAGCCATATAGAGGGGCCCAACATCCAAGGAGCACCATCATGCATCCTAGCCACTTGTCTAGGCCTATTTTTGACATTTGGTGTTTACAAGCTAAAATCAGTTGTTTTTGCTAGAAAACTACTTAGAACCCCCAAACATTATATATTTTTTTTTAGCAGAGACCCTAAAGAACAAAATGGAGATTATTGCAATATTTTTTATCATACTTACATACATACGTATTTTTGGAAAAAAATCACTTTTTTGAATAAAAAAATAAGAAACCAGTAAAGTTAGCCCAATTTTTTCCATAATGTGAAAGATAATGTTACGCCGAGTAAATAGATACCCAACATGTCATGCTTCAAAATTGCGCACGCTCACGGAATGGTGACAAACTTTGGTACTTAGAAATCCCCATAGGTGACACTTTAAAAATTTCTACAGGTTGCCATCTTAGAGTTACAGAGAAGGTCCAGGACTCAAATTATTGCTCTTGCTCTAACGATCGCGGCAATACCTCACATGTGTGGTTTGAACACCGTTTACATATGTGGGCGGGGTTTCCATATGCGTTCGCTTCTGCGCGCGAGCTAACGGGGACAGGGCGCTTTCATTTTTTTTTTTTTTTTTTACTATTTATTTTACACCGTTTAAAAAAAAATTGATAATTTTAATTTCTATTACAAGGAATGTAAACAGGCCACTTTTTTGGGAGATCTGGGGTCAAAAAGTCCTCAGATCTCACAAGTAAAGACCAAATATAGCGCTTACTGAAACCAGTAACTACCAATATCTGTGTCACTCTCTCTGTAGTAAGTACAATACCAGTGTGAACATCCCAAATTAATTCAACGTATAATCATCAAAAAAACATCAAAAGAAATTCCATCTAATAAATAGTTATGCAAATTATTGCATGGTGAATAAACATATAAATATAAAAAATATCCAAAAATGTGAGTGAAGAAATATAAAATTACTAAAAAATTGTATATATATATATATAGAAATAAATAGTCAGAAAAATAGTCCCAAAAATATATAAAGTGACTTCTGTGCTCAAAAATGGTGATGGATGTCCTTGGTGACAAATAAATCTTCAATTCAAAAGTGTAAGTGCTCTGGCATGGTTTGCCGTGACATCAATTCCCTTGTGAATAGATAAACTGGATCACTTACCGGATTGAGTGGGCTCTATATGCCGTATGGCACTAGAACCATTCTCGCTTGAAAAAGCCCCCTGGGCTTAATGGGTATCCCCTTTGGGTGGTCTCACACACTGCAGATGGTTCCTCTAGGCTCCGGGGGATTCAATCGGTGGTAATATATAAGGGAGAAAGAAGGCTCCAGATAGTGTAATATGGCTTTAAGAGAATCCTTTATTTCCCATAAATCAGGTAAAGTAACTTTAAAATCTTTAAAACATCACTGGTGGTCTAGCGGTGCGGGCTGCTCGTCCTCCTCACAGAGAGGCAGGCTTACTTCCGGCTTGCGCTCCACCTCAACGTGACGTAATGACGCTGTGCGGTCCAAACTGACGCGTTTCATCACTTCCGGTGACGTCCTCAGAGCTTCAGTGATGTTTTAAAGCTTTTAAAGTTACTTTACCCGATTTATGGGAAATAAAGGATTCTCTTAAAGCCATATTACAATATCTGGAGCCTTCTTTCTCCCTTATATATTACCACCGATTGAATCCCCCGGAGCCTAGAGGAACCATCTGCAGTGTGTGAGACCACCCAAAGGGGATACCTATTAAGCCCAGGGGGCTTTTTCAGCGAGAATGGTTCTAGTGCCATACGGCATATAGAGCCCACTCAATCCGGTAAGTGATCCAGTTTATCTATTCACAAGGGAATTGATGTCACGGCAAACCATGCCAGAGCACTTGCACTTTTGAATTGAAGATTTATTTGTCACCAAGGACATCCATCATCATTTTTGAGCACAGAAGTCACTTTATATATTTTTGGAACTATTTTTCTGACTATTTATTTATATATATATATATATATATATATATGTATATATATACAATTTTTTTGTAATTTTATATTCCTTCACTCACATGTTTGGATATTTTTTTATATTTATATGTTTATTCACCATGCAATAATTTGCACAACTATTTATTAGATGGAATTTCTTTTGATGTTTTTTTGATGATTATATGTTGAATTAATTTGGGATGTTCACACTGGTATTGTACTTACTACAGAGAGAGTGACACAGATATTGGTAGTTACTGGTTCCAGCAAGCGCTGTATTTGGTCTTTTATAAGACCATATATATCCAATACCTTTTTATTCATACAGCAGCTGCAATTTATACTGTTTTTAGGCTAATAGTTTTAAATAAAAACATCCATTAATATTTTAAAATCTATATTTATACTCTTGCAGTTCCATTGGCGCGAGGAATATACTTTTTATATATTTTTTAGATCTCACAAGTACACTAAAAGATAGAAAAAAAAAAAAAGGGACCTTTAAACCGGTTTCAACGACGTTTGCCCTAGCTCCGGTCCTCCAAGACCATAGAGTCAAGTGAGGGCAAGCTTGCCCTCACTCGACATCCTGTCTGTGAGGATCCCGGACCGGATCGTTTTCCCCGCTGCCGGCGGGTCCGGTAAGCGGAGAAAAGGAACAGAACGCGGTGGAAGGGGGGGGAACCTCTTCCGCCATCCCGGAAAGGTGATCCCGCGGCGAATCCGCTGCTGGGACAACCCTTATCGGAAAGCTAACTGTCCACCATTTAAAAAAATACCAGGGTTATGGCAGCTATCTGCTGCCATAACACCGGTATTTAGGTTTAAATGGAGGACGTATGTATACATTGGCCAGTTGGCAAGTGGCTAGGGACATAAATCACACACATAAATGGTGATAGGTACTGATGGGTACTGATGAGTAATGATGAGTGATGATGGGTACTGATGAGCAGGCGGCAAGTACTCGGGTACTTCAGGCATCAAGTACTCCGATGAGCAGGTGACAGGTACTCGGGTACTCTGTGTAAGATCCTGGCACTCTCAGTGCCTTTCTATCATCTCACTTCCGGGTTGCGTTCCACCACTCAGGTAGGTGGAACGCATATAAGGTGTGTATTCCTTTAACAGTGCTGACGTCATCATCAGGCGCCGCACTCAGCGGCTATTCAACTGACGGTCTGCACTCACACATTGTTCGTGCAACCGCTCCTGATACCTGCCTAACCTGACGCTGCCAAATCTTCCAGCTACATACCCTATACCTGGATTGACCGGAGCCTCGCTACCTTGTCCTACACTCCCTCACTACTGGCTATTGATAAGTACCCCACAGGGGACCCCCTCTTATCAACAACGCTTGCTATCTATACCTGCATTATAAGAACTATTGCTAGCTCTAGGATACATGCTCTCCAGTATCTACCATCTGCATTTCTAAACCTAGATCGCTAGCTCTTGTGCCTATTATTTGTTACAACCTGCATTACCGAACTAAGCTTAGCAACACCTGTATATCTTGCTTGCTATTATCTATCACCTGTTGATTATACTAGATTGCTAGCTCTTGTGATTGCTATCTATCATCATCTACTATCATTCCTGTAACATCACTATCTGAGTGCTTATCATCATCTACTATCACTCCTCAGAGCCTATACCTTCAGTGTAACATCTTACTGCTACTTGCATAATTACTATCACTCCTGCAACATCATTATCTGAGTGTTTGTATATGTGCATACTGAATCAGGCTGAACCACTATGATGAGTCAAGAGAGTTGGATCAGGTGATTTAACAAGATCTCTACAAGACTACTGAGTGGAATTCTGCAGCTGCAAATCCAGTATCCTTGAGCTAAAACCCAGAGCGTTACACTCTGACGGGTAGGTGACGGGTACTCCGATGACGGGTACTCGGGTACTCCGATGACGGGTACTCCGGTGACAGGTACTCAAAGTACCTGAGTACCTGTCATCAGAGTAACCGAGTACCCATCATCAGAGTACCCGAGTACCCGTCATCAGAGTACCCGAGTACCTGTCATCAGAGTACCCGAATACCTGTCACCAGCCCATCAGAGTACCCGAGTACCTGTCATTAGAGTACCTGAGTACCCGTCATCAGAGTACCCAAATGCCTGTCATCAGAGTACCCGAATACCTGTCACCAGCCCATCAGAGTACCCAAATACCTGTCATTAGAATACCTGATGGGCTGGGGACAGGTACTCGGGTACTCTGATGGGCTGGTGACAGGTACTCAGGTACTTTGATGGCCTAGTGACAGGTACTTTGATGGGCTAGTGACAGGTACTTTGATGGGCTAGTGACAGGTACTTTGATGGGCTAGTGACAGGTTCTCTTTATTGGGGGGGCAATCAGTGTGTTTTGGGGTGCACTGTAATTGGTAACTAGCTGTTACCACAATCTCCTCCTCACACAGGATCAGTGTGTGAGGAGGAGAACACGGTGACAGCTAGTTACCGTGTTCTTTGTTGACATTTTTGACCGGCTGTGATTGAACACAGCCAGTCACGTGGTAAAAAGCCAATTTCATTGGCTCTTTACCAAGATCGGGGATTGGCTCTGTCCTAAGGACAAGCCTCGTCCCCGATCGCTGCTCTGCGCGCCCCCCGGGGGCACACATTACAGAGGGAACTAGCGGCTCGTGCTGGAGCCGCTCATGTGATCGGCTGTAATTGACACAGCCGATCACGTGGTAAACAGCCAAATTTCATTGGCTATTTATCTTGATCAGGGATGGGCTATGTCCGGGGGACGAGCCTCACCCCTGATCACCGCGATGCGTGCCCCCGGGGGCCCGCAGTAGCGGGGAGATTCGGGCGCTGTCATATGACGTCCGCCCGGATCCATAAAGCCATCCTGCCGCCGTCATTTTCCAATGAAGCGGTAAGGAAGTGGTTAAAATGGTTCTAAAAGCAGAAGGTTTTTTTTATCTTAATGCATTCTATGCATTAGGATAAAAAAAACCTTCTGTGTGCAGCAGCCCCCCCCCCCCCCCTCAGTCCCCGTTATACTTATCTAAGCCCCATCTCAATCCAGCGATGTTGCACGAGAGCCTCTTCCTCATTGGCTGAGACAGCAGCAGGCACCATTCGCTCCCGCTGCTGTTAATCAAATTCAGTGAGCCAATGAGGAGAGAGGGGGTGGGGCCGAGCCATGGTTCTGTGTCTGAATGAACACTTAGAGCAGTGGCTCAGCTCCATTCCCCCATGGCAAGGGCCAGGAGCACCAGCGGAGGACCCAGTAAGAGGAGGGTATGGGCTGCTCTGTACAAAACCACTTCACAGAGCAGGTAAGTATAACATAGTTGTTATTTTTAAAACAAATTAGACTTTAATATCACTTTAAGTCCATTTGAGGATTGAATTTCCAAATCAATTTAGCCTTATACAGAGTCTTTTGCTTTCACTCAAATCAGACCTTACACACAGTGGTGGAGAACATTTACTCAGTTTGGTGATTATAGATAAGCTATGTTAACTTCAATTACCCTGTCATGCCCAAAAGAAAATCATGTTTTTTAAAGCAGAATTTCACTCTCTTAATCAACATTGACTATTTTTAATATTTGTAAATGGATAGTATATCATATTTGCTAGATTAAAAATGTTTATTCTTTTACTTTTCTTCTTTTACTTCCTGGTTTCCATGCCTAGGCGAATTATGTCATACACCCCAGGAGTCTTCAGTAGGGGAGGAGGAGCTTTCCTAGCTAAGCACACCCTCTCCTTCTTGCATGCCTGAGCTAATAAGGACAGATGAATTCCAGAATGTAAATGCTACATGAATCAATTGCCCCTACTGAAGATGGGCAGAAATGCTAGGAGGTGTATTTCAATATGATTTCTCAACAAAATAAAGCATGGAGACATGGAGGGATGGGTGAGTTTGCTTTGACAATTACAGATGAATGAAAAAGTATTTTTGGTTTGTGGTGCTCAGGTGAAGTGTAGTTCCATTTTAAATTCCCTCCAAGTGACTAGGGAATTAAATGGAAGCATTATTGTGCTCACTAAGCTAAGTAATAATTCAGTTTGTTAAGTAAAGTTTTATCTTTTACTTAAACAACCCTGTGGATGCGCACAAAGAGTAAATCACCATTATCATGCAATGCTATTTAGCAGAATGACTTAAAGCCCAACTCTGGGTAACTTAAAAATTATCCCTTACAGGGGGGGCTTTGGTTGCGCTACAAGGGTTAGTAGCTTGTTTTTTGTAGGAGAGAGGGGAAAAATGTTGCGTACCTGATCCTCCACTCCCCTGGCAGATGGCTCTCCCTCATGTTCTGTCCTTCAATGTCATCATGTCAGAGCTATGGACTTTGCTTTAGTCTTGATGAAATCAGAACTCTAGACTACTGAAGTGTAGGTGAGTAATAGAAGGAGAAAAAGAAGGGGAGGGAATATAGATTAAAAGGTACATAGGGCAATCGGCATAATGTGTAGCATATGGTAAAACAAATGATATAAGGACAAGTCCACAATATAGTAGCATAGTACAAAAGGCCGATTGCCTAACATCCCTAACACTAGGGGAATAAAAAGAAAAGGGGGGGAATAATTGGGACTTTGTGTGAAGTGAGTACAAACAAATGGGGTGTACAAAGGTAGAATGACTTTGTAATTTTATACAGGTGGGTCCACAACATAATACCAAAGAAAAACAATTTAATGATATATGTCATCATCAATACAAATATCCAAAATGGCATAAGTACATACATGTGGTAATAGGTATAATTAAAACATCATAAATATCAGATAATAAAGAGCTGACAAGGCGTAAACTGGGATGGAGCAATGGCTACAATTAGCATATAAACTCATATGATAGATTAGAAGATGCACCATAAACAAGCTGTACGCGTTTCATGGAATGAGTTCCACTTCTTCAGGAGCAGATGCATGCTATGTCACTGTAAAAAAGACAGCAATGCAGTAAACATGGTAAAATATGTAGAAAAATATGCTATATACAAAGGTAAGGGAAGGATAAAGTCAGCATTAAATATTATGGGCAACAGTCCAACAGGGACAACGTCTAACCGGGAGCTGTGGGAGCCCGATCCGCGGCCACCAGGGAACAATGGGAGGACCTCAAAGAGGAAACATATGTATCCCCGTTATAGTGGGTAGTGAGTGGTGTTATGGATAGCAATCTCGAGGAAATTCTATATTCAAATAGTATATGTAAAAATTAATATATGTGAACTGACTGATGCTTCAATGACATACATAGTGCAATCATTAAGGAAACCACATCTCAAGAAAAAAGATACTCTGCTACAAAGAATACATCACTTATCATAATGATAGAATGAGAAAGTGTCCAGAAAATATTAGACCCTAAGTGAAGAATGCACAGATTTAAGCCAAGGTTAACAAGGGAGGATACAACCATAGACCCAATAAAGGTGTATTGAATCCCGAGGGAATAAAGAAACAAGACGACCAAATAGAAGAAAAGGGAAAAATTGGTTATAGATAAACAAAAGAGTGTCTTCAAAACAAAAGAGTGTCCTCAAAAAGTACCCAGATATGGCCACAACCAGCTCCCAGCGTCACGCCAGCACTCCCAAGGGGGAAAAAGGATGCCAGTCAACCAGGACTGTAGGACTGTGGCGCCATTGCCCCCTTGTTATAGAGTGCAGATGGAAAATGCATGTGTCGGCGTGATGGCGCCAATTGATGACGTCATACGTACGGCACGGAATGCGTGACGCCGATGCACAACAGGGCAGACCCGCCCACCTCCCCGCGTCCACAAGGCGAGGGGGAAGGCCTCCGGAGTGCCTCGCAGCTCTCAGCACCTGGCGGCAACCCAGTAGGTACAAGTGTCCATACAATGAGATGAGACATCCAAAACCCATAAATAGTCAAATAGCTATAGTATAAGGAAAATGATGGCAATAATTTAAATCAATCAAATTGTATAGTGCAGGCCCACCTGCAATAAGGTAATCAAACTATATAATAACCATGTAACCAACCGTGTACACACTTCCATCCCTAATCAATTACAAAAACAAAAAAGATTTTTCTTTTTATTCCCCTAGTAGGGTTGAGCGAACATGGACTGTATTGTTCGGGATCGTACCGGACTTTTGGGTATTCGGTACCCGGACACAGACCCGAACATTTCACTGTATGTTCAGGATACAGTCCATTGTTCGGTTGTTTTGGCGTGGTTTTAATGGCGCGGTTTCAACAGCTGCAGGGCAGCCAATCAACAAGCGTTTAACTAGTGTGCCCTTAGAAGTCATCACAGCCATGCCTACTAATGGCATGGCTGTGATTGGCCAGTGCAGCATGTGGCCCAGCCTCTATATAAGCTGGAGTCCCTCTGCAAGTGGTACATGGATAATGTACCACTCCTTTAGGAACACTGTGTTTGTATTGTACTGTGTATCGTTTCAATTTTATGTATGAGCCATTTTTTGTTATATGGCCAAAATCAGTTTATGATACTCTGTACTACATGTTATCATAAAGAATTAGTGACACAAGATATATATATATGTCACAATTTCTCAAATAAAAACTTTTTAGAAACAATCACTACTAATTACATACCTTATTGTTACCCATAAAGTCCCACACTCCATTATGGGGGTTCCTCTTTGAAAAAAAAAAACATTTATCAGTCTGTTAGGTGTGCGGCGTGCAGCGGCCATGTAATGCAAGCTCAGTGCATATGTGTCTGCCTAATCAGGATTTAAAAAAAACAAAAAACGTTTTTTCCTTCATATTTTACTGTGACTTACAGCATTTAGACACTGCTGTTCTAATCTGCTATTCAACAAGCACCAATTTAAGGGGACAATTATTTTTCAGTTTTCCATTCATACTTTACTGTGACACTGTCATACAGCATTTAGACACTGCTGTTCTAATCTGCTTTTTAAAAAGCACCAAGTTAAGGGGACAATTATTTTTCAGTTTTTCATTCATACTTTACTGTGACACTGACATACAGCATTTAGACACTGCTGTTCTAAACTGCTCTTCAAAAATCACCGATTAAATGGAAAAATAAAAATGTTTCATTCATACGTTACTGTGAGATACAACCGCTGGATACTGTTGTTGTATTCCGCTTTGCAATAAAAACCCATTTAGGGGGAAAAAATGAAATTGCAGCCTAGTCTTCATATGTTACAGTGAGATACACCCATTGGATAATAAAATATATATAAACTTGGACACCCAATGTCAAGTAAAATATCTTTGCGCTTGAGGAGGAGTCAGTCTCTTAACTGCTATAATAAACAAATAATGCTGCTACTTGAACAAATAGTGGAAAATATTTGCAGATACATAAATGGAAAAGAAAGTAGCGCACGAGATCACTGTTAAATGACTCAAGATGTTGTAAGCAAACTGGCCAAGATATTGCTTGACAAACAATCAAAAAGGAAGAGTAAGATTGTAACGCTCCTGCGTTTTACGTATGATGTGGATTTTCAGCTGCAGAAATATTCCACTTCAGTAGTCATGTAGAGAAACGCTGAGACACCATTCCCAACTCTCAATGACTCATCATGTGTGGATGATCTCAATTCAGCAAGTAAATACACACACTCAATAAGATGTTTCCTAGAGTGACTTATGTATATAGTAACACAGTGATGATAGGCTGAAGAGACAGGTTGGGTAGAGATGGTAGATGACAGACACTTGAAAGGAAATGTTCTTGGAAGTAAGATAGTAGCAGATGGGATGCAGATAGGTTTAGCAATCATGTATGGTAGTAGATGACAGAGTAGCAGGTGGACATACAAGAGAGATCAACCCAGTGCAAGAACAGGTGGTAGTAGGCTCAAGAGCTAGCAATCTTAGATAATGCAGATGTAGTAATAGTCCTTAGTATGCAGAGCTAGATAGTGTAAGCTTTAGTATAAAGGTTATAGAGGTTTCCCCTGTGGGGTACTTATCACTAATAGCAATGCAGCAGAGGAGAGGTTCGGCAAGAGCGGATGATCCGGTAGCGGGATACAGGGATCAGCGCAGCGTGGTTCCGACAGCGAGGTATGCTTGCAAGCATGAGAGCTTCAAGACAGGTTAGCATCAAGGCACAAAGCAGTTTGAACGAACACATGTGAGTGAGAGCCGGCGATCTAAATAGCCATCCAGTCCGGCGCTCAGTGATGACAGCATCAGTCTTAAAGGTGTATGCGCACCTTACCAAAAGAGAATGGTGGGGCGCATACACTTATGAAAGAGTAATTAGGGTACCCAAAGGTACCAGAACATTACAGTACCCCCCCCCCCCTTAAGGCCGGCTCCTGAAGGCCTCTGGAGCTGGTTTGTCTGGGTACTTCGCAAGAAAATTGCGGATTAATCTAGAGGCATGTATGTCAGAGGTGTTTAGCCAGGTGTCGCCTTGGGGCCCATAGTTCTTCCATCGAACCAAGTACTGAAGTCTTCCTCTGTGGATACGAGAATCCAGAATCTCTTTTATCTCATATTCTTCTCCACCTTCAACTTGTACAGGAGGAAGAGGTGGGATAGTAGGCCTTATTCCTTGGTCAGGAACATGGGGCTTCAGTAGCGACACATGGAAAATGGGATGTATTTTGAGGTCTATTGGCAATGTAAGCTGTACTGCAGCTTTTCCAATAAGTTTCTTGATTGGGAAAGGTCCCAAGAACAGAGGTCCAAGCTTTTTGCTAGGGATTTTCAGTCTTAAATTTTTTGTTGAGAGCCAAACGAGGTCCCCGATAGCGTACTGAGGAGAAGGTCTTCTGCGAAGATCATAGTACTTCTTTTGTTGACTATGAGCGTGTGCAATGGTAGTATTAAGCAAACCCAGAGAGTCCTTTATTTGGGTAAGATAGTCTGAAGCTACTGGGTTATTTGAAGGAAGGATGCGTGGTGGAAGAATAGAGGGATGAAACCCATAGTTCAAGTAGAACGGACTCTGCTTGGTCTTACTGTGGGTTGCGTTGTTGTAGGCAAATTCTGCCAGAGGGAGAAGATCCACCCAATCATCCTGTTGGTAAGAAGTGTAACAACGTAAATATTGCTCGATGCATTGGTTGACTCTTTCAGTCTGTCCGTTGGTCTGCGGATGGTAAGGAGGAGTGAGCTTCCGCTCGATCCGTAGTATGTGACATAGTTCTTGCCAGAACTTGGAAATAAATTGTGATCCACGGTCAGACAGAAGAGTTTTTGGGATACCATGTAACTTAAAGACATGTTTCATCAGGAGTTCTGCCGTTTGTTTGGACGAAGGTAGTCTGCGAAAAGCAATGAAATGTGCCATTTTTGTCAGATGGTCCACTGACACTAAGATGGTATTAAATCCTTTGGAAGGAGCCAATTCCACTATAAAGTCCAAGGACACAACTTCCCATGGAGTTTGGGGTATTGGTAGACTGCATAGTAGACCGGATGGTCTCGTAGTGTCAATTTTGGACCTGGCACGGACATTGCATGATGAGACGAATTTTTGTATAGATGTTTTCATGTCAGGCCACCAGAATTGCCTGGTAATCAGATTAAGAGTCTTTGTCATACCCATATGTCCTGCCATAGGCACATCATGCGATAATTCCAAGATCTTGGTGCGTATGGTAGGTGGTATGTAAAGTTTTAGTAGAGGAAGCCTTCTGCATCAGTATTTAGTTGTGGTGGGGGTGAATCCAAACTTATACCATGCAAAACCTCTTCCTTCAAGGAACGGACAACTCCAATAATGCGTTTGTGAGGTATTATAGGAACGGAAGGGATTTCGAAGTAGTTTTCTTCAGTTAGTCGTGATAGTGCATCCGCCTTTTTGTTCTTATCTGCAGGTGTGTAGGTCACTAGGAAGTTAAACCTTAGAAAGAATAGTGACCATCGTACCTGTCGGTGCGAGAGAGTTTTGTTAGTCTGAAGATATTGGAGATTTTTATGGTCCGTGTATATAAGTATTGGTAATTGGGTGCCTTCGAGTAGATGTCGCCAATTCTCCAGAGCCAATTTTATAGCAAGCAGTTCCTTTTCACCCACGGGGTAATTTATCTCAGGACTGCTTAGGGATTTAGAAAAAAAGGCGACTGGATGAAGTGGTGAAGTGTGAGTTGGTCGTTGGGAGAGTATTGCTCCTACTGCCATGTTTGACGCATCTACTTCCAGAATGTATTGGAGGGATGGGTCTGGATGGCGTAGTATGGGAGCAGAAGTAAACCTTGTCTTTAACAGGTGAAAAGCTTTATTTGCTTCATCTGACCATTTGAATGGTTTTTTAAGGCTAGTGAGCTGTGTGAGGGGTCTCACAATGGCAGAGAAGTTTCTAATGAACTTCCTGTAGAAATTCGAAAATCCAAGGAATCGCTGTAGCGCCTTGCGTGTGGTTGGTGTAGGCCAATCCTGAATGCAGGATATCTTACTCATGTCCATCTCGATTCCTGTTTTGGATATGATGTAGCCTAGAAACAGTACCTCTTCTTTATGAAACAAGCATTTTTTCAGTTTCACATAAAGGTTGTGTGCAAGCAATCTCGATAATACTAGTCTTACATGTGTTACCAAAAATCTATGAGAGTTAATCTATCTCAGACAATATTTGGGTTAATAATGAGAGTTCTATGACTGTGTGAAAACTTTAACACAACAATTATTTATTTGTATAAGGTTTGCCAATTCTACATAATTTACATCAATAATAACTATTGTACATACTACAAAATGTAAAATATTCCTGGGTTCAACTAAACAAATACAATGCCTAGAGTATAGACTCATATACACACACTATGACCGACACAAATAAAATATACAATGTACCCTTACTCCTTAATCCATAATTACCTCTAGTGATGGCTCTAGCTCTCCCATGCCAAACAGGAAGTCACCCTGTCTCACCGAACCTAATATAGACCCATATCCCATAGCCTTGTATAGGGCCATTCTCATTGGTTCAGCTATCTTGCTTGTCACTTCCTGTGGGCGTATCTCTTCCCAGATTGGACCATTTCCCCCTCCCATAGTTACGCCTCGTTCTAACCACTCCTTTTCTGTTGGGGAGGGATTCACTCCTATAAATCCTGTATAATAATACCTGGGGTGCCCTGGCTCCACAAAGTCTCGCTTCCAAAAATGTAATCACAGGTAATACTATCCGTAGTTGTTTATATGTAAACAGCAGTTGCCTGCATTTTAAATGGACTGGTTAAACCGGTTCCTTTAACTGAGTGCCAACTGGAAGTCACACCACTTTATATAAGTGACAATCATCTCTCAACTAAATGTAAAATCCAAAAATCAATATATCATACCTGTATATATTTACATAAATATTTACAATCTCTACAATGGAGATTTATACATAATCTCCTCATCATCACAACACGGTAAGAGAAATTACGCCTAAACCCCATATGGCAACAGATGCCCGCTTGGGGCCTGCAGAAAGCAAAGGCCCCACATAACATAATGGTTTAGGTGTAATCTCCTTTTGAGCATTTGTCACTCTATCTGAAATAAAACTAGTTGGAAAAAAAACTATAAACTCTCCGTCTCTACAGACCCACATTCCTGGATCTCAGTGTCATCAGTTCATTACTTGTTCTGGATGTAATACCTCCATAATGATGGAAGGAAAAAAAAAAAATAAAAAAAAATACTAAGAGTCCAAACCACACAAAAAAAACAAAATGAGGATAAGAGTTCTCAATAGTCCAATAATAATAGTATGAAAGTCCATAATGCAAATCTGGTCCTGTTGCTCTTGCTTCTGGGACGGCCTTCCATGGAGATTCCAAATGGAGAAAGCATATTCCGTATAAGGCTATGGACCAGCTTTCCTGGCTTTCTGTGATTATCCTTTATTATTGTGGACACAGGTAGGGAGAGAAACACGTGTACTTTTCAGACATATGCATTCAACTGACTGCTTATCTGGTAATTATGAGTAGTAAGGACCTTTGTTTAGCCTTGCTATAGATTTACTGTGACCTAATAGTGAGACCCTTTTTCATTGAAATGTTTTTTTATCAATTTGAATGGTTACCCCCTTCAGCCAGGTGCTTCTAGATTTTCATCACCCCCTTTATTCATCCATTGTCATATGCCTGCAGATAACTCTGCCCTGCCTTCTGCTGGTTACCACTGTGTGGTGTGTGACCCTTCAAGTCTCCAGGGGGGTTCTGTTGCTACCGGCAACTCACCACTGACTCTGTTTACTGAAACTGTGTTCAGTTATCCAAACCCCAATGGGCTCTTCGCTGGTGCCACACAATTGTGGCCGTAGTTTTGTCCTTTGCTAGCGTATGTAGCTACAGTAGGAGTCATGCCTTTTGGCAGGCTGTGAGACAGAGGTCATTCCTTTAGCAGGCTCCGAACAGAGTAGGCAGTGTCAACCAAGCCGACAAAATGACGTAATGTCAAAATGCAGATAAGTGTGATGTCACCAGTTACTCATGGCTTCGGGAATCACTAAACTAAATTACATTACTTTTAAGTACAATTGTACTATACCGGGTCAGCTATTTGCCAATCACTATGAGTCTCACAAGTCCTAGTATATCTATATGATATGCAAGCGATGCTCTTTGAACTTCATCATGGCACCCAAAAAAAAATTGACAAATGATTTTAATTTGGAGAGAAAGAAAAAAACTGACTACATGTGATGACTGCCACATATTTGAGCTGTAGAGCGGACTTTGTGTACCATGTACAAAAAAAACAATTGTTGAGTGACTGTTGCCCAAAACCTGGTGTTATCGTTCCTATTGCCATAGTTGGTAATAGCTAAATGACAAGAGGGAGCTTCAATAAATGTATACAACACAATTATTCCATGGTGGAAGGGATACAAAACTGTTGTGAACTGGCCCATAAACACAATGCTCTATGGAAGCTTTAATATGCTATACCAATATTTCACTGTTCTCACTATAATGTTCCCCATACTCCCCTCTTTTTTTTTTTTTTTTTTTTTTTTTTAGCAAAAACCAAAAATATGGAATCACCCTACAAATTAAGGTGATAAAGGAAAGAAAGAGAAATAGTTACCAAAAAAATTAGAATAAAAAAAATTAAAAATAAAATCAATAATAAACAACTATATAAAAATTAAAGATAAAAATAAAAAAAAATATTAAAAAAAAATAAAGATAAAAAAAATTAAAATTAAAAACGTACAGATTTGGTGCTGGCTCAACATTACCATTGCCTTACACCGTTCTCTTTTTACAAAGAAATGAAGTGGTATGTTTGTTCAAAAAACAAAAAAAAACAAAATGCTTGTACCCTTTGCAGTTATTGAAAAAGACACTCCCTGTATTGTAGGGAATTACCATATCAATTAGCATTCTTTTAACATGACTGTGTAAGTCAGACTTTGAAAAAACAAAACAGCCCCTGTGTAATTCAGGCTTTGAGAAACAAAAAAAAAACGTACAGAGAGAAACTCTGGTTTATGAAATAGACTCCAAAAAAAAAAAAAATATATATATATATTTTTGAATGTAATTACTCCAATTCAGAGGCTTCTCCTTAAAGCACGCATAAAAAAAACATGCTATACGGTCCTCTGTGTTATTTTTATTACTAAACAATATTGTCATGTCTGGGACATGTCTGCCTTGTCCACCGATGTTGGTTTGTGTATTGTTCCTAAAATACAAGACTAAGAGATGATTAATAACACCTTACTCAACCTCTATGAGAGGTTCTTAATAACGGTACATCAAAAAAAAAAAAAACAGGTATAGACACCCCCACATATACTCTACAAAACACAAAATATAAGATGCCATAAGGTACAAAATAATGTGTTATGTAGTTTCTGAGTATCAGAGTGAATGACCCTTCACTCCAATCCCCCGGAAACGACAAAAGAGAGACAACAACAAAAAAAAAATTCCTACAGTTTCTGCATGTTCTAATGATTGAGATCGCCTATCTGTGCACAGTTTTTTTTTTGAAAATTTTAGAAACTCTTTGGTACCAGTACTGAGCTCATTACAAAAGAAATTAAAAACGAAAGCATGCGCGTTATTGTGATCACAATTCTTATTGATGGTCATTGACCCATGGTCTGTTCAGACCCCTGGAAAAAAAATTTTGGTTTACTCATAGACAGTTCATACATATCCATTACATCACACAGACACACCCATTCATTGAGATTGAATGCAATACGTTATGGATAGGGAGTAGAGAAAAGAACCATACATTCGGAAATAAGACATGGAAAAAAAACTTACATGTAATTTAACTATGGCCTAAACGAAAAAAGACACAGCAAGTCTGTTTTGTCAAATTTTTAACCTTTTTGAAATAAAGAGAAACATAAAAAAGAATAATACCATGAACTCCTAGTACCTAGCCTAGAATACATTACCTTTGTTAGGTGTGTGTGTTTTTAGGTATATATATATATATATACACCTCTCTATACACCCCTGAGTTGCTCAGCATAGCACAAGTTTCTGTCAAGTGATTGAGATATTTTAGCATTCATAGCCATGCAAGCAGCATACATGCCTGCTATGGCTAGACTTTTGGGCTTTTTATTCTTTTTGGTGGTGTTTACTTGTTCTTCAAATAACTCCTGGACATAGGCCCAAGGAGATTCTTTAATTTTAGCATCACAGACAAAATCATTACTCTTATGTTTAAGAGTATAAGTTGCTACAAAACTTTCTAACCTGGGCATGGCCGCCATCACCCCTAGAAAGTATGCACAATTGGTAGGCTAAAAATAAAGTCACCTTTCCCCTGTACTATACAGTCACTTAGAGTAAAGGCAAGTAGGAGAAAAAGAAGAAAAGAAAGAGAGAAGGGGGAAAAAAATAAATAAAAAATATTAGAAAGAAAAGAGAAAAATACCAATAAATAGATAGAAACCCCAAACAAAGAAACGAAACAAGTTTGAAAACTTAAAATGTGACTCTATATTCTTGGAGACATACAGATAATTATCACAATAATCTATCGCCTCCCTTGTCTGGGTCTCCACCCGGAACACAATAGGTCACATACAATAGAGCACGTAGCCATCTACACACTAGGGAGTTCCCCAGAAACCAACCTCTAGGTAGACAATAGAAGGGTAAACAATGTGGTGTTTATACCAATGGGTTACCTCCCAATTCAGTTTGCAAAAGGTAAACAGTCTTAAATCTAAAGATTATGCTGAATGCAACCTATTTTAGACTTTTAAAAAAAACTTTATCCTGATATTAGCTTCAATATCCAACTTTCCACAGTTTGGTATTTTAACGTGGTTCAAATCAGACCTACTGTACCATGATTCTGCCAGATAGTTTGTAATCTGACCACCATGATGAACAAAGGCTACCAAAACTCATTGAACTTTTTCATCAACGTACCCAAACACAAGACAAGACCAGCTTATCAAGTTTGTTTGTTATTAAAAACACAAACAACAAAAAAAAATAATGATACAAAGATTAAAAAAAAAAATAATAAAAAATTAAAACCGACTAAGACTTGCTGAAACTTGTCAACAAAGAACACAAGAGAACGCCTGGATCAAGCTAGTCCTTTGTGTCTTGAAAACAAAAACCAAAATAGTTCAAAGACAAATAACAAAAGACCAAAATATTTAAAAAAATTGAATAAAAAACTATTAAAACCAAGAACACCAATTTGTTGAACTTTTTCCTCAACAAAAGCACACCACAGGAAGCCTGCAACAAGCTACCTTTGTGTCTTCAAACCAAAAACTAGAAATTGTGAGATTTTTCAAAACTCAACAATAAAACAACACCCTTTCGGTGGTTTTCAAATAACAACTTAATTAATGTAGCCACCACAAGAAATGATGCTTGGTAAGCTTACACAGAACAAAACAAACAATAAAAACAAAATTTTCCCGTTAAAGATATATCCTCCCAATTACATTGACCGGTATGTAAAAGTTAATCTGACATATTTAACCATAATTATGGGAAATTTTTTCTTAAAAAAACTCTGTGGTGTATCTTTCCTAATACCCACTAAAACAATTTTTCATTGTTTTTCCTAGATTAATTGTTGTGGCCTTCAGATTACCGGAAAACTGCCTCAGTTTAAACCCAGCTCTATAACCTTACACAAATCTTGGACTACCGGGAAACTGCCTCAGTTTAAACCCAGCTCTATAATCTTACACAAATCTTGGACTACCGGGAAACTGCCTCAGTTTAAACCCAGCTCTATAACCTTACACAAATCTTGGTATTTGCTGTATCAAAAAATTTCAGACTGATCAATGCTTCATGGTTGCCAATTATGTTACCAAAAATCTATGAGAGTTAATCTATCTCAGACAATATTTGGGTTAATAATGAGAGTTCTATGACTGTGTGAAAACTTTAACACAACAATTATTTATTTGTATAAGGTTTGCCAATTCTACATAATTTACATCAATAATAACTATTGTACATACTACAAAATGTAAAATATTCCTGGGTTCAACTAAACAAATACAATGCCTAGAGTATAGACTCATATACACACACTATGACCGACACAAATAAAATATACAATGTACCCTTACTCCTTAATCCATAATTACCTCTAGTGATGGCTCTAGCTCTCCCATGCCAAACAGGAAGTCACCCTGTCTCACCGAACCTAATATAGACCCATATCCCATAGCCTTGTATAGGGCCATTCTCATTGGTTCAGCTATCTTGCTTGTCACTTCCTGTGGGCGTATCTCTTCCCAGATTGGACCATTTCCCCCTCCCATAGTTACGCCTCGTTCTAACCACTCCTTTTCTGTTGGGGGGGGGGGATTCACTCCTATAAATCCTGTATAATAATACCTGGGGTGCCCTGGCTCCACAAAGTCTCGCTTCCAAAAATGTAATCACAGGTAATACTATCCGTAGTTGTTTATATGTAAACAGCAGTTGCCTGCATTTTAAATGGACTGGTTAAACCGGTTCCTTTAACTGAGTGCCAACTGGAAGTCACACCACTTTATATAAGTGACAATCATCTCTCAACTAAATGTAAAATCCAAAACTCAATATATCATACCTGTATATATTTACATAAATATTTACAATCTCTACAATGGAGATTTATACATAATCTCCTCATCATCACAACACGGTAAGAGAAATTACGCCTAAACCCCATATGGCAACACATGTCTTATGTGTTCAGACAGGGATCGTGAATATATAAGTATATTGTCCAGATATACCACAACACAGACATCTAGTAAGTCTCTGAAAATATCGTTTATAAATCGTTGAAAAACTGCAGGGGCGTTGCATAGCCCGAATGGCATTACAAGATATTCGAACAATCCGTATCTGGTTCTGAATGCAGTCTTCCACTCGTGTCCATCACGGATTCGAATGAGATTGTATGCTCCTTTCAGGTCCAATTTTGAAAAATAGGTAGCTCCACGCACCTGCTCAATGAGCTCAGGGATAAGCGGTAGAGGATAGCGATCTTTTATTGTAATAGCATTCAATTGTCTATAGTCGTTTTCCAAATTCTCATCCAAATAGTCTTTGAGATGGGAAAGTTCATCCTGTGAAAGAGGATAAACATGACCGAACGGCAATTTGCTATTTGGGAGTAGATCAATGCTACAATCATAGTCTCGATGGGGAGGTAGTGCTTGAGCATTTTTCTCAAGAAAAACCTCAGAGAGATCCTGATAACATAGTGGTGCAATCTCATCTGTCACCACAGACAGGATCTTCCCGAAAGACGGGAGGTTACACGTACCCTCGCAATAGCAAGAGAGGAAGGTCAGGGTCCGTTCCTTCCAATCTATGGCTGGTTGATGTGTGTGCAACCAGGGAAGTCCCAAAACAATGGGAAAGTGGGGTGAAGGTATTAGATCGAAGGTAGTGGTCTCCATATGAGACCCGTTAGTAGTGACTAGGAGTGCCTGTGTCTGATCAGTGATCGGACCAGAGGATAAAGGAACACCGTTAATAAGACTCACTGAGACAGGTTTAAGTTTAGAAATAATAGGAACTTTATTTAAAGCAGCAAAACGTATGTCAATATAATTTCCACAAGATCCTGTGTCAATCATGGCCTTAGTAGTAATCCTGTTCTGGTCCCACTGTAATGTTAAGCAAACAGAAAGGTAAGGGTTAGTGATTGAAGTTGTCAATCCCCCTAGGAGGACATGTGAACACTCACCCTTCTTTTTGTAGACTAGGGGACAGACGTTTATCTTGTGATCCGGGGATGCACAGTACAAGCAGAGATTACCAGATCGTCTTCTGGCTCTTTCCATAGTTGATAGAGGTGGGCGTATGGTTCCTACCTCCATAGGAACGGGGTCAACGGCCGAAATCCGAGAAGAACTGGATAATGGCATTCCCATTTTCTCAGCCTTTCTTTCTCGTAGTCTTCTATCTATGGTGATACTGAGTTGTATCAATGCATCCAGGGTTTTTGGCAGATCCGCTTGGGCGAGCTCGTCTTTAACGGCCTCTGATAGGCCAAGCCTAAATTGGGATTTCAGAGATGCATCATTCCATTCTGAATCAAGGGTCCATCTCTTGAATTCTGCGACAAAGTCTTCTACAGGTCTCCCACCTTGTTTCAAGGATCTTAATTGAAGATCGGCAGTACTCTGCCTATTGGGATCATCATATAGGCTAGTGAGTTCTGCTAGGAAAAAGGCATAGGAGTTGAGAAGCTGGTCGCTTTTCTCAAAAAGAGAGTCTGCCCAGGCCCGAGGATCGCCTGTTAGGTAAGAAATAATAGTACAAACCTTAATGTGATCAGTAAGGTAGGTACGGGGTTTTAGCAAGAAAAGTAACTCACATGCGTTTTTAAATTCGCAAAATTTTTTGCGATCGCCTGTAAATACCAAAGGAGGATTTATTTTGGGTTCAGGGGACTGAGCAGTGGTAAGTTGTGTCAGTCTAATTACCTGCTGCGACAGAGCCTGATTGTCTTCTTTTAATTCAGCAAGTGCGTGTATTAACGTGTTTTAATTGTGTCATCTGAGTGGTTATTTCTGCTGAATCCATTTGTGGTTCGTTCAATCTGTAACGCTCCTGCGTTTTACGTATGATGTGGATTTTCAGCTGCAGAAATATTCCACTTCAGTAGTCATGTAGAGAAACGCTGAGACACCATTCCCAACTCTCAATGACTCATCATGTGTGGATGATCTCAATTCAGCAAGTAAATACACACACTCAATAAGATGTTTCCTAGAGTGACTTATGTATATAGTAACACAGTGATGATAGGCTGAAGAGACAGGTTGGGTAGAGATGGTAGATGACAGACACTTGAAAGGAAATGTTCTTGGAAGTAAGATAGTAGCAGATGGGATGCAGATAGGTTTAGCAATCATGTATGGTAGTAGATGACAGAGTAGCAGGTGGACATACAAGAGAGATCAACCCAGTGCAAGAACAGGTGGTAGTAGGCTCAAGAGCTAGCAATCTTAGATAATGCAGATGTAGTAATAGTCCTTAGTTTGCAGAGCTAGATAGTGTAAGCTTTAGTATAAAGGTTATAGAGGTTTCCCCTGTGGGGTACTTATCACTAATAGCAATGTAGCAGAGGAGAGGTTCGGCAAGAGCGGATGATCCGGTAGCGGGATACAGGGATCAGCGCAGCGTGGTTTCGACAGCGGGTATGCTTGCAAGCATGAGAGCTTCAAGACAGGTTAGCATCAAGGCACAAAGCAGTTTGAACGAACACATGTGAGTGAGAGCCGGCGATCTAAATAGCCATCCAGTCCGGCGCTCAGTGATGACAGCATCAGTCTTAAAGGTGTATGCGCACCTTACCAAAAGAGAATGGTGGGGCGCATACACTTATGAAAGAGTAATTAGGGTACCCAAAGGTACCAGAACATTACAAAGATTCAGGAATAATGTCCCTTCAGTCCATGAAATCCAGGGGTGCGTGAGGTTAGTTACTGGATCACCATCCACCACCAGGTGTCACACCAAGTAATAGTAAGATTGGCAACTCACCAGAAATCAATGCTCAGGTGTTCTCACACAAGAGCAAACAGCACAGAAGTGTTATATGGATATGGAGCCACAACCTGTTCACCACAGCTTCATAACAATTGCTTGTATAAACTCCCTCGGTATTACGGTATCATGGAGAGAAAGAATGGCCCCACATAGTGAAGTACGTTACTATAGTCACTTCATGTATAGGCACATCAATAGGCGTATTGTCCCATATCTTTTGGCAAAAGGAAACCTAACTCGTCCAGTCATCCGGGCTAACTCCACGCCAGCCCTATGCTTTCAGGGTAGGTCCCCCCACCGTCACGTGATGTCGGATGTGTCGTCTGGTCACGCTCCGACCGGTTTCGTCATGTCCGAGTGGGTGAGCATATCACTAACATCTTAAAGGGAAAGCGCGAACACAATGTGTCCGCACATTTTCGCCAGTTCCACCAGAGGGACCCTAGAAGTCTTCACTTCTGGGGGATCGAGCGTGTTACCCCGTCGTGGCGGGGGTCGAATTGGGTGAGGGAATTATCCAAATGTGAGACCAGATGGATTTTCCTCACCCAGGCCCTCGCACCGACGGGGTTAAACATTGAACTGGACTTGAATTGCTATATTAGCGATTCTTAACTTTCCCTTCCTTGGCATTCCTCATAGTGATATTGCATTCTCTTCAATGAGGCTTTATTATTATTTATTTATTATTTGTTTTTCGTTATGAGGTTTTGTAAACTATTGCATTTTTATCTATTGCAATTTATCCATTTAGTATTGTTTTATGATATTTTATTCTGGTTGTATATGTATTTTATCATGCATTATTTTATCATGCATTGTAATATCATTAGTGTATTACATTTTTATTTACGATATGTGTAGATTGCTTAGTGTATGTGTAGATTGTCACTGGCAATGCGCTACAGATCCATATCGGCAAGGAGTGGTGTTGTATTATAGCTATTCCTCTCTATTTTCTCTTCCAAAGTATAGGGTTGAGATTATTCTTACTATTCCTAGAGCTAAATTAAATGTAGTAATCCTGTAAGGGATGACTCTTGGTTTATGTTGATGTCGGAAGTTCCGCGGCGTGGTGAGCTGGGTAACTTCCGGTTCTTTACCTCGTTGCCGATTGGACGTAGAGCGTTCCAGCAGGGCTACTTAGATGCCGGATGTTGTCGCTCTGGTCACGCCTCCAGTTGAAGTCGGACATGACGAAACCGGTCGGGGCGTGACCAGACGACACATCCGACATCACGTGACTGTGGGGGGACCTACCCTGAAAGCATAGGGCTGGCGTGGAGTTAGCCCTGATGACTGGACGAGTTAGGTTTCCTTTTGCCAAAAGATATGGGACAATACGCCTATTGATGTGCCTATACATGTGAGTGCAATATTTTTTACCTTTTAATAAAGTGACTATAGTTACGTACTTCACTATGTGGGGCCATTCTTTCTCTCCATGATACCGTAATACCGAGGGAGTTTATACAAGCAATTGTTATGAAGCTGTGGTGAACAGGTTGTGGCTCCATATCCATATAACACTTCTGCGCTGTTTGCTCTTGTGTGAGAACACCTGAGCATTGATTTCTGATGAGTTGCCAATCTTACTATTACTTGGTGTGACACCTGGTGGTGGATGGTGATCCAGTAACTAACCTCACGCACCCCTGGATTTCATGGACTGAAGGGACATTATTCCTGAATCTTACTCTTCCTTTTTGATTGTTTGTCAAGCAATATCTTGGCCAGTTTGCTTACAACATCTTGAGTCATTTAACAGTGATCTCGTGCGCTACTTTCTTTTCCATTTACCCATTGGATAATGCTGTTGTATTCCGCTTTGCAATAAAAACCCATTTAGGGGAATAAAATTAAATTGCAGCCTAGTCTGCATATGTTACAGTGAGATACACCCATTGGATATTGTTGTTGTATTCCGCCTTTCAATAATAACCCATTTAGGGGGAAAAAAAATTAAATTGCAGCCTAGTCTACATATGTTACTGTGAGATACACCCGTTGGATACTGTTGTTGTATTCTGCTTTTCAATAAAAACCCATTTAGGGGAGAAAAAAAATTTTTTTTGGCCTAGTCTGCATATGTTACTGTGAGATACACCCGTTGGATACTGTTGTTCTATTCCGCTTTTCAATAAAAACCCATTTAGGGGAAAAAAATTTAATTGCAGCCTAGTCTGCATATGTTACGGTGAGATACACCCATTGGATACTGTTGTTGTATTCCGCTTTTCAATAAAATCCCATTTAGGGGAAAAAAATTAAATTGCAGCCTAGTCTGCATATGTTACTGTGAGATACACCCATTGGATACTGTTGTTCTATTCTGCTTTTCAATAAAAACCCATTTAGGGGAAAAAAATTAAATTGCAGCCTAGTCTGCATATGTTACTGTGAGATACACCCATTGGATACTGTTGTTCTATTCCACTTTTCATTAAAACCCATTTAGGGGAAAAAATGTAATTGCATCCTAGTCTGCATTTGTTACTGTGAGATACACCCATTGGATACTGTTGTTGTATTCCACTTTTTAATAAATACCCATTTAGGGGAAAAAAATTAAATTGCGGCCTAGTCTGCATATGTTACTGTGAGATACACCCGTTGGATACTGTTGTTCTATTCCGCTATTCAAAAAACACCCATTTAGGGGAAGATCCTAAATTAGAGAAATATGAGGAGAAGGTCAAATAAGGGATGTGGCCTGGGTCATGGTGCTGCTGGTGGCAAGGAGAGGACGTGGTCAATCTATGCCAGCTACACGCACAAGTGAAACACCTTCCTCAGATGTGAGTAGGCGACAGAACCTGCAGCAGTATTTGGCAGGGCCTAATGTGCCTCTACAAATGTTGAGGCCAGAACAAGTACAGGCGATAGTAGATTGGGTTGCTGACAGTGCCTCCAGTTCCTTCACATTGTCTCCCACCCAGTCTACTGCCGAAAGGTCAGAGTTGGCACGTAGAGATGTCACGAACTGTTCGCCGGCGGACAGTTCCCGGCGAACATTGCTTGTTCGCGTCCGCTGCTGCGGGGCGAACATATGCGATGTTCGGTCCGCCCCCTATACTTAATCATTGAGGCAAACTTTGACCCTGTAACTCACAGTCAGCAGACACATTCCAGCCAATCAGCATAACCTCCCTCCCACACCCTCCCACCTCCTATAAAAAAGGGCAGCATCCATCTTAGATCATTCTGAAGCAGTGTGTTAGTGAGAGCAGGGAGAGTGCTGCTGCTGCTGCTGTTAATAGGGACAGTTGTTAGTCAGTGTTCTCGGTCCACTCCTGCTGTAAGGACAGCATCCTGACAGCACCCCAAAAAGCCCTTTTTAGGGCTGGTATTTCAGTAAATTTTTTATTTTTATTTTTTATATATATATCTATTGTGCAGTTGCCTGCCCACCGTGTGTTAGAGGCCACAGACCCACCACAGACTGTACTGTGTGCACACCACACTCATATCGGGTGGCACAGTACCTTGCAGTTTAAAAAATATATTTTTTTTCCTCTGTCATAATTGCAGTTGCCTGCCGGCTGCTAGTGAGTGTCAGGTCCACAGAGTGTACTGTGCCCACTGCAGTGCCCACCACTGATATATACGGTGGCACAGCAGCTTGCAAATTAAAAAAATATATATTTTTTATAATTGCAGTTGCCTGGTCTGCCAGTGAGTGTCAGGTCCACAGAGTGTACTGTGCCCACTGCAGTGCCCACCACTGATATATACAGTGGCACAGCAGCTTGCAAATTAAAAAAAATAACGGGTGTCAGGTGGCAAATTGGGGAGTTTGGTCTGTCAGAGTTTGGTCTGTCACTGTGAAGCGGGCGTAACCCTTACACTACCTGATCGATACAACATCATACCTGATCGTATACACACACTGGATGTTTTAAAGCACGTTATTCCAAACAATTTAGGAATGTTAGGTGATTTATGCCCTTTATGGATTAAAACCCGACTCTGTGTCAACTACGTAATTTTCCATGGGAGTTTTGCCATGGATCCCCCTCCGGCATGCCACAGTCCAGGTGTTAGTCCCCTTGAAACAACTTTTCCATCACTATTGTGGCCAGAAAGAGTCCCTGTGGGTTTTAAAATTCGCCTGCCTATTGAAGTCTATGGCGGTTCGCCCGGTTCGCCAGTTCGCGAACATTTGTGGAGGTTCACGTTCGCCGTTCACAAACGGCAAATTTTAGGTTCGCGACATCTCTATTGGCACCTGCAGCCGATGTCCATCAATCTTTCACCTCACCCCCTTTCAAATCAGCCAAGCAGTCTGAGCCCCAAGTCATGCAGCAGTCTCTTCTTCTTTTTGATGACTCTGTTAGCTTGGTTTCCCAGGGCATCCACCTAGCCCTGCCCCAGAAGTGGAAGAGATTGAGTGCACCAATGCCCAACCACTTATGTCTCAAGATGAGTACATGGGAGGACCATCGCATCACGCCTCGGATGATGACGAAACACAGGTGCCAACTGCTGTGGAATTCCGAATTGTGGAGACCGACAAGGAGGGCAGGGGTGAAGACTGGGTGGAAGATGATGTGGAGGACGATGAGGTCCTCGACCCCACATGGAGTGAACGTCATGCAGGTGACCTGAGTAGTTTGGAGGAAGAGGCGGTGGTCTCACAGAGCCACCAGCACAGCAGAAGAGGGAGCAGGGTCCAAAGTGGAGCTGCCGTGCCCTAGACACTACGCCTGCTACTGCCCAACGCAGCAAGGGACCGAGCACACCAAAGCCAGCTCAAAGGAATTCCCTAGCGTGGCAGTTCTTCAGACAATGTGCTGATGACAGGACACGAGTGGTTTGCACGCTGTGCAATCAGAGCCTGAAGCGAGGCATAAACCTTCTCAACCTGAGCACAAGCTGCATGATCAGGCATCTAAGTGCAAAGCACGAGCTGCAGTGGAGTAGACACCTCAAAAACCAAGAAAGGTCTCTAGCTCCTCCTGCTTCCTCTTCTGGTGCAGTCTCAGCCTCTTCATCCACCTCTACAGTGACAGTGGCACCTGCCACCCCCGCAAACAGAGGATCTGCCAGCAACACCACCACCTGGGTCACCAACAACCATCTCTACAATGTCCCGTGGAAGCGTTCAGCTTTCTATCTCCCAAACACTGGAGCGGAAGAGGAAGTACCCCCCTACCCAACCACGATCTCTGACCCAGAAAGCTAGCATTTAAAAATTCCTGGCCTTTGAAATGCTGTCATTCCGTCTGGTGGAGACGCAGAGTTTTAAAAGCCTTATGGCGGTGGCTGTCCCACAGTACGTCGTGCCCAGCCGTCACTAGTTTTCCAGGCAAGCCATCCATTCCCTGCACAACCAAGTGGGTGAGAAAATCAGGTGTGCACTGTGCAAAGCCATCTGTGGCAAGGTTCACCTAACTACGGATACATGGACCAGTAAGCATGGTCAGGGACGTTATATCTCCCTAACAGCACACTGGGTAAATGCAGTGATGGCTGGGCCTGAGGCGGATAGCAGTTTGGCGCATGTCCTTCCACCACCGAGGATTGCAGGGCGCTTCAGTTTGCCTCCTGTTCCTAACTCCTCCTACTCCGCTTCCTCATCCTGTACCGCCTCCTCATCCGGTCAGCATAACACCTTCACCACCAACTTCAGCACAGCAGGGGTAAATGACAGCAGGCAGTTTTAAAACTTGCCTGTTTGGGGGAAAACCTCACACCGCGCAGGAGTTGTGGAGGGGCATTGAACAGCAGACAGATGAGTGGTTGGTGCCAGTGAGCCTCAAGCCTGGCCTGGTGGTGTGCGATAACGACGAAATCTCGTAGCAGCTCTGGGCCTAGCCGGTTTGACACACATCCCTTGCCTGGCGCATGTGCTGAATTTGGTGGTGCAGAGGTTCCTTAGAAATGACCCCGATATGTCAGAGCTGCTGCAGGAAGTGCGGGCCGTCTGTGTGCACTTTTGCCATTCTCCCCCTGCTGCTGCTTGCCTGTCAGCGCTGCAGCGTAACTTTGGCCTTGCCGCTTACCGCCTCATATGTGACGTGCCCACAAGGTGGAACTCCACCTGGCACATGCTGGCCAGACTGTGCGAGCAGCAGTAGGCCATAGTGGAGTATCAGCTGCAGCATGCACGCGTGAGTCGCTCTGCGGAACAGCACCACTTCACCACCAATAACTGGGCCTCCATGCGAGACCTGTGCGCTGTTTCGAGTACTCCACCAACATGGCCAGTGCCGATGACGCCGTTCTCAGCTTAACTTTCCCACTTCTATGCCTCCTTGAAAAAACGCTTCGGGAGATGATGGAAGAGGATGTGGCACAGGAGGAGGAGGAAGAGGTATCATTTCCAAGGCTTTCAGGGCAGTCATTCACAAGTGGCTCAGAGGATGGGTTCCTGCACCCACAAACGCCAGGTACACAATTGTCCAGCAGGAGCACAGTTCTGGAGGATGACGAGGATGAGGAGGAGGAGATGGAACCATGTTCACAGCAGGGTGGCACCCAGGCCAGCTCATGGCCATCACTGGTGTGTGGCTGGGGGGATACAGAGGACACAGATGATACACCTCCCACAGAGGACAGCTTTTCATTGCCTCTGGGCAGTCTGGCACACATGAGCGATTACATGCTACAGTGTCTCCACAACGACCACCGAGTTTCCCACATTGTAACTTGTGCCGATTACTGGGTGGCCACGCTGCTGGATCCCCGTTACAAGGACAACGTACCGTCCTTAATTCCCTCACTGGAGCATGATTGGAAGATGCGCGAGTACAAGCGCCTGCTGGTAGACGCGCTGCTGGTGGCATTCCCACCTGACAGCGGGGGCACAGTGGAAGCAGAAGGCCAAGGCAGAGGAGAAGATAGAGGTCGCCAACGCAGCCAGGGCATCGCCAGCACCTCAGAAGGCAGGGTTAGCATGGCCGAAATGTGGAAAAGCTTTGTCAGCACGCCACACCAAGCAGCAGCACCACCAGCTGATATGGAACGTCTTAGCAGGAGGCAGCATTTCACCAACATGTTGGAGCAGTATGTGTGCACACGCCTAGAAGTACTGAATGATGGGTCTGCCCCCTTCAACTTCTGGGTCTCCAAATTGGGCACATGGCCTGAGTTTGCCCTTTACGAATTGGAGGTGCTGGCCTGCCCTGCAGCCAGTGTATTATCTGAATGTGTATTTAGCATGGCTAGGGGCGTTATCACAGGCAAGTGCAGCCGCCTGTCCAGAGCCAATGTGGACAAGCTTTTTTTTCAAGTTCGGCCGAAGCTGCTGAACCCGGACATCCAGGTGTTCGCTCAACTCTATTCCCTAGTGTTAGGGATGCTAGGCAGTCGGCCTTTTGTACTATGCTACTATATTGTGGACTTGTGCTTATATCATTTGTTTTACCATATGCTACACATTATGCCGATTGCCCTATGTACCTTTTAATCTATATTCCCTCTCCTACTTTTTCTTCATGATCAGGGATGGAGGCATAGAGCCTTAGTCAGGCGATGCCTCATATAAAGTCCCAAAATCTTTTTTATGTGTGTAATTGATTAGGGATGGAAGTGTGTACACGTTTGGTTACATGGTTATTATATAGTTTGATTACCTTATTGTAGGTGGGCCTGCACTATACAATTAGATTGATTTAAATTATTACCATATTTTCCTTATACTATGGCAATTTGACTATTTATGGGTTCTGGATGTCTCATCTCATTGTATGGACACTTGTACCTTCTGTGTTTCCGCCAGGTGCCGGGAGCTGCGAGGCTTTCTGGGGGCCTTCCCCCATCCCCCTCGCCTGGTGGACGTGGGGAGGTGGGCGGGTCTGCCCTGTTGTGCATCGGCGTCACGCATTCCGTGCCGTACGTGTGAAGTCATGAATTGGCGCCATCACGCCGACACAGGCATTTTCCATCTGCGCTCTATAACAAGGGGGCAATGGTGCCGCAGTCCTGGTCGACTGCAGCGGCCGTGGTGTGGCGTCCTTTTTCTCCCTTGTGAGTGCTGGCTTGACCCTGGGAGCTGGTTGTGGCCATATGTGGGTACTTTTTGAGGACACTCTTTTGTTTTGAAGACACTGTTTTGTTTATCTATCACCGATTTTTCCCTTTTCTTCTGTTTGGTCGTCTTATTTCTTTATTCCCTCGGGATTCAATACACCTTTATTGGGTCTATCCTCCCTTGGTAACCTTGGCTTGAATCTGTGCATTCACAATCAGCACATTCTTCACTTAGGGTCTAATCTTTTCTGGACACTTTCTCATTCTATCATTATAATAAGTGATGTATTCTTTGTAGCAGAGCATCTTTTTTCTTGGGATGTGGTTTCCTTAATGATTGTACTATGAATGTCATTGAAGCACCAGTCAATTCACTTATATTAATTTCTACATATACTAATTTAAATATAGAATTTCCTGGAGATTGCTATCCATGACACCACTCACTACCCACTATACCAGGGATACATGTGTTTCCTCTTTGAGGTCCTCTCATTGTTCCCTGGTGGCTGCAGATCGGGCTCCCACAGCTCCCGGTTAGACTTCGTCCCTGTTGGACTGTTGCCCATAATATTTTATGCTGACTTTATCGCTAAGCTGTGAGTATATTGGGTTGAGATAGCCTAAATTGGGATGACAGATCCTTCCCTTACCTTTGTATATAGCATATTTTTCTACATATTTTACCATGTTTACTGCATTGTTGTCTGTAAGGGGGTTTTTTTCTTTTTTACAGTGACATAGGAAGCATCTGTTCCTGAATAAGTGGAACTCATTCCATGAAACGCGTAGAGCTTGTTTATGATGCATCTTCTAATCTATCATATGATTTTATATGCTAATTGTAGCCATTGCTCCATCCCAGTTTACGCCTTGTCAGCTCTTTATGATCTGATATTTATGATGTTTTAATTGTACCTATTACCACATGTATGTACTTATGCCATTTTGGATATTTGTATTGATGATGACATATATCATTAAATTGTTTTTCTTTGGTATTATGTTGTGGACCCACCTGTATAGAATTACACAGTCATTCTACCTTTGTAAACCCCAATCGTTTGTACGCACTTCTTACAAAGTCCCAATTATTCCCCCCCACCCTTTTTTTTTATTCCCCTAGTGTTTATTCCCCTAGTGTTAGGGATGCTAAGCAATCGGCCTTTTGTACTATGCTACTATAATGTGGACTTGTCCTTATATCATTTGTTTTACCATATGCTGCTTATTATGCCGATTGCCCTATGTGCCTTTTAATCTATATTCCCTTTCCTTCTTTTTCTTCATGATCAGGGATGAAGGCATAGAGCATTAGGAGGAGGAGGATAATAAGTATAAATAAGAGGGGGATAAATATGAGGATGATAAATGGAAGGAGGATGAATAGGAGGAGGAGGAGGACAACGAATAAGGAGAAGTAATAGTAGGAAATAGGAAGAGTAATAGAAGGAGGAGGATAAAAAGGAGGAGGAAGACCCTATATAATACATTACATTTTAAAAACGTGCAGCAGCAGGCAGCAGATGATACCAAATGCGAAATGTATTCAGCTACAAATATGATTGAGCCTTTGACTTCTGGATGTATTCCAGAGTAGTGATGGACGAACATCGGCCAGGGCGGTTCGCGGACGTTAGCCACAAACCTTCTCAAATGTCCGTGAACCGCAAGTTTGCGGCGAGCCCCATTAACTCTAATGGGAGGCGAACTTTAAAAACCTTTAGGTCATGTTTGCAGCCACAAAAGACTTACTAGTAGGGTTGAGCGAACCCGGACTGTATTGTTCGGGTTCGTACCGGACTTTTGGGTATTCAGTACCTGGACCCGAACCAGAACATTTCACTGTCTGTATGTTTTGGCGCGGTTTTAATGGCGCGGTTTCAACAGGTGCAAGGCAGCCAATCAGCAAGCATTTAAATAGTGTGCCCTAGAAGCCATCACAGCCATGCCTACTAATGGCATGGCTGTGATTGGCCAGTGCAGCATGTGACCCAGAGTCTATATAAGCTGGAGTCACATAGCGCCGCACGTCACTCTGCTATAACTATACTAGGGAGAGGTTCCTGCTGCTTCTGCTGAGGGAGAGATAGGGAGATTACTGTAGGGTCAGGCTGGAAATTGCTTTGAGGGAAAGCATAGGAACAATCTTCTTTAATCAGACAGCGATATACATTGATTTGATTGTGTGGGGGTGCAGTGCACAATCTTTTTGCCCGGAGGGAGAGATAGGAGATTATTGTAGGGGCAGGCTGGAGATTGCTTTGAGGGAAAGAATAGGAAGAATCTTCTTTAATCAGACAGCGATCTACATTGATTGTTAGAGATGGACGAACATCGGCTGGGGTGGTTCGCGAACATCAGCCGCAAATTTTCTCAAAAGTCCGCGAACCGCAAGTTTCGCTGAGGGCCCATTGACTTTAATGGCAGGCGAACTTTAAAAACCTTTAGGTCATATTTGCAGCCACAAAAAACGTACTAGCTGTGCACAAATAGTCCCAGCACATGGACAATGTCATAACAGAAGTATTGCAATCGGAAAAGTTGCCCTAAATTTTTTTTTTTTTTTACAGCAAAAAATTATTATTTTTTTTCATAAATCAGCCAGAACTGACAGCAGCCGGTAAATACATGTCTAATACATATAGGGTCCATTCACACATCTGTAAAATGGGTCCGCATCCATTCCACAATTTGGCGGAACCTTTACAGACCCATTGATTTTCAATTGCAGTCTGAAAAATTAGGCATTCACAGGATAAAGAAGTAAGTGTCGGCCATTCCAGGCCCCAAAAATTAGCCCAGGTACATTTACCTGAAAGCTAAGAACGTAGTATTCTGTGGCTGAAGGTACAATAGGCATTCACAGGAAACAGAAGTAAGTGTCGGCCAGTATTGGCCCCAAAAATTAGCCCACATGGGTTTACCTGATAGCAAAGAACATAGTATTGATGGCTGGAGGTACATTAGGCATTCACAGGTAACAGAAGTAAGTGTCGGCCATTCCAGGCCCCAAAAATTAGCCCACATGGGTTTAACTGACAGCTAAGAACGTAGTATTTGGTGGCTGGAGGTACATTAGGCATTCACAGGATACAGAAGTAAATGTCGGCCTGTATAGGCCCCAAACATTAGCCCACATGGGTTTACCTGACAGCTAAGAACGTAGTATTCTGTGGCTGAAGGTACATTAGGCATTCACAGGATACAGAAGTAAGTGTTGGCCTGTATAGGCCTCAAAAATTATCCCACATGGGTTTAACTGACAGCTAAGAACATAGTATTTGATAGCTCGAGGTACATTAGGCATTCACAGGATACAGAAGAAAGTGTCAACCTGTATAGGCCCCAAAATTTAGCCCACATGGGTTTAACTGACAGCTAAGAATGTAGTATTTGGTGGCTGGAGGTATATTAGGCATTCACAGGATACAGAAATAAGTGTCGGCCTGTATAGGCCTCAAAAATTATCCCACATGGGTTTAACTGACAGCTAAGAACATAGTATTTGATAGCTCGAGGTACATTAGGCATTCACAGGATACAGAAGAAAGTGTCAACCTGTATAGGCCCCAAAATTTAGCCCACATGGGTTTAACTGACAGCTAAGAATGTAGTATTTGGTGGCTGGAGGTATATTAGGCATTCACAGGATACAGAAATAAGTGTCGGCCTGTATAGGCCCCAAAAATTAGCCCACATGGGTTTACCTGACAGCTAAGAACGTAGTATTCTGTGGCTGAAGGTACATTAGGCATTCACATGATACATAAGTAAGTGTCAGCCAGAATTGGCCACAAAAATTAGCCAAGATGGGTTTACTTGACAGCTAAGAATGTAGTATTTGATGGCTGGAGGTACATTAGGCATTCACAGGATACAGAAGTAAGTGTCGGCCTATATAGGCCTCAAAAATTAGCCCACATGGGTTTAACTGACAGCTAAGAACGTAGTATTTGATGGCTGGAGGTACATTAGGCATTCACAGGATACAGAAGTAAGTGTCGGCCTGTATAGGCCCCGGAAATTAGCCCACATGGGTTTAACTGACAGCTAAGAACGTAGTATTTGATGGCTGGAGGTACATTAGGCATTCACAGGATACAGAAATCTCGGCTTGTATAGGCCCCAAAAATGAGCCCACATGGGTTTAACTGACAGCTAAGAATGTAGCATTTGGTGGCTGGAGGTACATTAGGCATTCACAGGATACAGAAATAAGTGTCAGCCTGTATAGGCCCCAAAAATTAGCCCACATGGTTTTACCTGACAGCTAAAAACGTAGTATTCTGTGGCTGAAGGTACAGTAGGCATTCACATGATACATAAGTAAGTGTCAGCCAGAATTGGCCCCAAAAATTAGCCAACATGGGTTTACTTGACAGCTAAGAATGTAGTATTTGATGGCTGGAGGTACATTAGGCATTCACAGGATACAGAAGTAAGTGTCGGCCTATATAGGCCTCAAAAATTAGCCCACATGGGTTTAACTGACAGCTAAGAACGTAGCATTTGATGGCTGGAGGTACATTAGACATTCACAGGATACAGAAGTAAGTGTCGGCCTGTATAGGCCCCGGAAATTAGCCCACATGGGTTTAACTGACAGCTAAGAACGTAGTATTTGATGGCTGGAGGTACATTAGGCATTCACAGGATACAGAAATCTCTGCTTGTATAGGCCCCAAAAATGAGCCCACATGGGTTTAACTGACAGCTAAGAATGTAGTATTTGGTGGCTGGAGGTACATTAGACATTCACAGGATACAGAAATAAGTGTCAGCCTCTATAGGCCCCAAAAATTAGCCCACATGGTTTTACCTGACAGCTAAGAACGTAGTATTCTGTGGCTGAAGGTACATTAGGCATTCACAGGATACAGAAGTAAGTGTCGGCCTGTATAGGCCCCAAAAATTAGCCCACATGGGTTTAACTGACAGCTAAGAATGTAGTATTTGATGGCTGGAGGTATATTAGGCATTCACAGGATACAGAAATCTTGGCTTGTATAGGCCCCAAAAATTAGCCCACATGGGTTTAAGTGACAGCTAAGAACGTAGTATTTGATGGCTGGAGGTACATTAGGCATTCACAGGATACAGAAGTAAGTGTCGGCCTGTATAGGCCCCAAAAATTAGCCCACATGGGTTTACCTGACAGCTAAGAATGTAGTATTTGATGGCTGGAAGTACATTAGGCATTCACAGGTAACAGAAGTAAGTGTCACCCATTCCAGGCCCCAAAAATTAGCCCACATGGGTTTAACTGACAGCTAAGAACACAGTATTTGGTGGCTGGAGTTACATTAGGCATTCACAGCATACAGAAGTAAGTGTCGGCCAGTATAGGCACCAAAAATTAGCCCACATGGGTTTACCTGACAGATAAGAACGTAGTATTCTGTGGCTGAAGGTACATTAGGCACTCACAGGATACAGAAGTAAGTGTCGGCCAGTATTGGCCCAAAAAATTAGCCCACATGGGTTTACCTGACAGATAAGAACGTAGTATTCTGTGTCTGAAGGTACATTAGGCACTCACAGGATACAGAAGTAAGTGTCGGCCAGTATTGGCCCCAAAAATTAGCCCACATGGGTTTACCTGACAGCTAAGAACGTAGTATTTGATGGCTGCAGGTACATTAGGCATTCACAGGTAACAGAAGTAAGTGTCGGCCATTCCAGGCCCCGAAAATTAGCCCACATGGGTTTAACTGACAGCTAAGAACGTAGTATTTGGTGGCTGGAGTTACATTAGGCATTCACAGGATACAGAAGTAAGTGTCGGCCTGTATAGGCCCAAAAAATTAGCCCACATGAGTTTAACTGACAGCTAAGAAAGTTGTACTGATGGCGCCCTGGCCATGACTGACCAGTTTTGTGATCTCATCGAATGGCCGCATAAGTCTGCATGAGTCCCGCATGAGCAGCCACTGGCAAGGTGAAAAAAACCCAAGCTCCCCAGAACCTGTCCTAAGAAGCCTGACGGGCAGGTTGTGTCGCCGCTGAATGTCAGCAAGGCGAGCCATGGCTGTGTAAGATCTTCTGAAATGGCCCGAGATTTTCCTGGCCTGCCGCAAGATGTCCTGAACCCCAGGGTATTTGGCAACGAATTGCTGCACCACCAAGTTCAGGACGTGTGCCATGCATGGCATGTGTGTTATTTTGCCCTGTTTTAGCGCGCTCAGCAGATTGGCACCGTTGTCGCACACCACTTTACCAACTGTCAAATTCAGCTGTGTCAGCCACTGATCTGCCTGTGAATGCAAAGCTGAAAGGAGTGCAGGACCAGTGTGGCTCTTGGCTTCCAGGCACAACAGACGCAGCACAGCATGGCAACGTCTCACCTGGCATGTGGAATAGGTTCTGGGGATCTTGGGCGGCGCAGCGGAAGAGACTGTAGCAGCGGAAAAGGAGGAGTCAGCCGAGGAGGAGAGGGAGGATGGAGGAGGAGGAGAAGAAGAGGCAGGCCTGCATGCAATCCGTGGCGGTACAACTAAATCTACTCGGGTGCCATGGGTTACATGCTTGACGGCCGTCAGAAGGTTCCGACAGTGGGCAGTAAAAGTGATATACCTTTCCTGCCCGTGTTTGCTAGACCATGTGTCTGTGGTCAGGTGTATCTTGGCACCAACACTGTGTGCCAGAGATATATTCACTTGCTGCTGAACATGGCCATATAGCTCTGGAATGCCCTTCTGCGAGAAATATTCTTCCAATAGACCTTCCATTCTGGTGTTCCCATGGCCACAAATTTACAGTCCTCCGAGTCCACCAGTTGGTATGGCAGTAGTTGGTGGGCTATCAGTTCCGACAAGCCAGCAGTCAAACATTGGGCAAGAGGGTTATCCGACGTCATAATTTTTTTAGGCTCCAACATTTGGGCCACAGAAGCCTGCCTCTTTCCAGAACAACGTGACAAAGGCATCATGGAAGGTGGAGTGGATGGCAAATGTGAGGAGAGAGAAGAAGGAGAAGCAGAAGAGGCTGGACGGTGAGAGCCTGGAGTGTGGCTTTGTGGGTACTGACGGTGTTGCTCCCACTGGGCTCGCTGATGGGAGTTCAGGTGCCTTCTTAAGGCGGTTGTCCCTAGGTAAGTGTTGGGCTTACCGTGACTTATGCGTTGACTGCAAAGGCTACAGATGGCAACACTGTTGTCAGCAACGGAGACATTAAAAAAGCCCACACTGTGGAGCCATGTGCCGGTGTCCTGGGAGCGCCAGATGTGACTGTACATGGTTGATGGCTCGCTCCTGATACATTTGCAGTCTGCTTTGTACCTCTTTTGCAATGCAAGTTCTGCCTGCCTCTCCTCCCTATCTGCCGGTCCGTCTCTCCTTCTGAACTCCCCTCCTCTTCCTCTCTTGTGGGCACCCACGTGACGTCCATAGACGTGTCATCAACCACATCACCTTCCCCACCACTAACTTTCGAGATCTCAGTGTAGGCAGCAAAAGCGGGGACCAACCTCCTTTGGCTGATCTGGGTACTGTCGTCAGACTGCTGAGTGGCGGCTGTTGCTACCTCCTCTTCCTGATCCGATGCTAACAATGGCTGCGCATGTCTTGTGATGGAATCGGAAAATAATTCCAGTGACTCAAGCGGAGGGTATGTGGTGGTTGTGGTGTTTTTAGTGGTGTCTTTGGGGGTGCACACAGCAGAGAGTGAAGAGGGTGCAGATAAAGAGAATGAGGATGGTGCAGAAGAGGAAGGCTGTGTGAGTCACTCAACCAAGTCTGGTGCGTCCTTTGACGTAATTGCTTTTGAAACTTCACACTTTGGCTCCGGCCTACTGCTCCTGCCCTACCCCTACCACCTCTGCGTATGTGTCTACCTCTTTCTCTACCTGTCATGTTTTTTAATTACCCTGTGACAAAAGTCTCTAGAGAATCACAGTATATCTGGAAAAAGGTATATAACACCCCACTTCAATCTGTGGTATTTGGGGGCCACAGGTTTATTACACCAGTTCTACAAATAATTGGCCAGTAACTGTTGTCACTGTGTGTAGCACAGTTAACACAGCAAGAGAGGCCAAATTTTTGCAGGACTAAAATACACTCTTAGAAAAGTGTACTGTTAAATAACACCCCACTTCAATATGTGGTATTGGGGGGCCACTGGTCTATCACACCAGTTGTTCCAAAAATTGCCCAGTGAGTTTGGCACTGTGTGTATCAGACTTAACACAGCAAAAGAGGCAATATTGTTGAGGGACACAAATACACTTGTAAAAGTATACTCAGATAACACCCCACTTTAATATGTGGTATTGGAGGGCCACTGGTCTATCACACCAGTTGTTCCACAAATTGGCCAGGGAGTTTGGCACTGTGTGTATCAGAGTTAACGGAGCAAAAGAGGCAATATTGTTGCAGTACACAAATACACTTATGAAAGTAAGTATGTGGTATTGGGGGGCCACTGGTTTTTCACACCAGTTGTTCAAAAAATTGGCCAGTGAGTTTGGCACTGTGTGTATCAGACTTAACACAGCAAAAGAGGCAATATTTTTGCCGGACACAAATACACTTATGAAAGTATACTCAGATAACACCCCGCTTCAATCTGTGGTATTTGGGGGCCACAGGTTTATTACACCAGTTCTACAAATAATTGGCCAGTAACTGTTGTCACTGTGTGTAGCACAGTTAACACAGCAAGAGAGGCCAAATTTTTGCAGGACTAAAATACACTCTTAGAAAAGTGTACTGTTAAATAACACCCCACTTCAATATGTGGTATTGGGGGGCCACTGGTCTATCACACCAGTTGTTCAAAAAATTGCCCAGTGAGTTTGGCACTGTGTGTACCAGACTTAACTCAGCAAAAGAGGCAATATTGTTGCAGGACACAAATACAATTGTAAAAGTATACTCAGATAAGACCCCACTTCAATATGTGGTATTGGGGGGGGGGGCACAGGTTTATTACAACAGTTCTACAAATAATTGGCCAGTAACTGTTGTCACTGTGTGTAGCACAGTTAACACAGCAAGAGAGGCCAAATTTTTGCAGGACTAAAATACACTCTTAAATTATACTGTTAAATAACACCCCACTTCAATATGTGGTATTGGGGGGCCACAGGTTTATTACAACAGTTCTACAAATAATTGGCCAGTAACTGTTGTCACCGTGTGTAGCACAGTTTACACAGCAAGAGAGGCCAAATTTTTGCAGGACTAAAATACACTCTTAGAAAATGATACTGTTAAATAACACCCCACTTCAATATGTGGTATTGGGGGGCCACTGGTCTATCACACCATTTCAAAAAATTGGCCAGTAAGTTTGGCACTGTGTGTACCAGACTTAACACAGCAAAAGAGGCAATGTTGTTGCAGGACACAAATACACTTGTAAAAGTTTACTCAGATAATACCCCACTTCAATATGTGGTTTTGGGGGGGGGGCATTGGTCTATCACACCAGTTGTTCAAAAAATTGGCCAGTGAGTTTGGCACTGTGTGTACCAGACTAAACTCAGTAAAAGAGGCAATATTGTTGCAGGACACAAATACACTTGTAAACGTATACTCAGATAACACCCCACTTCAATCTGTGGTATTGGGGGGCCACAGGTTTATTACAACAGTTCTACAAATAATTGGCCAGTAACTGTTGTCATTGTGTGTAGCACAGTTAACACAGCAAGAGAGGCCAATTTTTTTGCAGGAGTAAAATACACTCTTTGAAAATTATACTGTTAAATAACACCCCACTTCAATATGTGGTATTGGGGGGCCACATGTTTATTACAACAGTTCTACAAATAATTGGCCAGTAACTGTTGTCACTGTGTGTAGCACAGTTTACACAGCAAGAGGCCAACTTTTTGCAGGACTAAAATACACTCTTAGAAAATTATACTGTTAAATAACACCCCACTTCAATATGTGGTATTGGGGGGCCACTGGTCTATCACACCAGTTGTTCAAAAAATTGGCCAGTGAGTTTGGCTCTGTGTGTATCAGACTTAACTAAGCAAAAGAGGCAATATTGTTGCAGGACACAAATACACTTGTAAAAGTATACTCAGATAACACCCCACTTCAATATGTGGTATTGGGGGGGCCATTGCCAGACGCAAATAGCTCTGTGAAGATCCACAAAAGTCTATCACACTAGTTATAATACATTATAAGTGCTTTTTCGCTGTTTGTAGTATTGCTGCAGCAACGTTCAGTCACCACACCTGTCACAATGCTGCACATTGCACAATAATACTACTAATCCACTATAAAATGCTTTCTACAAAGTATATTATATTATGGATTACCCCCCCCCCCCTTTTTAGTGCACTGCACAGCAATACCACAACATTTGCAGCCCTTTAAATGACTTTTGTGGACATTAACAGAGCGATTTGTGTGACTGCTGCCAATCTCTAACTGCCCCTAAAGCACAGACTGGATACTTGCCCCTAACCTGAAAAGAGACTGGACCTATACCAAAAATTGCAGCCCTTTAAATGACTTTTGTGGACATTAATAGAGCAATTTGTGTGACTGCAACCGATCTCTCTAACTGCCCCTAAAGCACAGACTGGATACCTGCCCCTAACCTGAAAAGAGACTGGACCTATACCAAAAATTGCAGCCCTTTAATTGACTTTTGTGGACATTAACAGAGCGATTTGTGTGACTGCTGCCAATCTCTCTCTAACTGCCCCTAAAGCACAGACTGGATACCTGCCCCTAACCTGAAAAGAGACTGGACCTATACCAAAAATTGCAGCCCTTTAAATTACTTTTGTGGACATTAACAGAGTGCTTTGTGTGACTGCAGCCGATATCTCTAACTGCCCCTAAAGCACAGACTGGATACCTGTCCCTAACCTGAAAAGAGACTGGACCTATACTGAAATACCAGCCCTAAAAAAGGACTTTTTGTCATGGTCTTACCTTCTTGCTGTTCTCCTTCGTTTGACATGTGCTGGCGGCCATCTTGGTTTCTGGGGTTCTTGTAGCCTCCCACCCTGCGGCTCCTCCTTCCCACTGGGAGGAGCTGGATGCCTAGCTCATATATATAGGAGGTCTGTGGCTTCAGTTCCCTGCTTGGTCCTCCTGTGTTCACATGCTACTAAGACTGCTGCTGCTACTACTGGTTCCTGTTCCTGGCTTCGTCTGACTACCCTGTTGGTTCCTGTTCCTGGCTTCGTCTGACTACCCTGTTGGTTCCTGATCCTGGCTTCGTCTGACTACCCTGTTGGTTCCTGATCCTGGCTTCGTCTGACTACCCTGCCGGTTCCTGACCCCTGGCTTCGCAAAGACTCTGCATCGGTTTCGCCATCCGTTTGGACTTTTGCTTTATAGCTTGTTTTTCAATAAAGCTGTCTTATTTTCACTTATCTGTTGTTGTACGTCTGGTTCATGGTTCCGTGACATTAGGACCAAGCCATGAATTCTGACGGTACAGGGCCATCCTCGCTACCCACGCTGGTTGCCAGACTTGATCAGCAGGATCACCTGTTGGGTCGGTTCGCCGTGGCGTTGCAAACCCTGCTTGAATGCACGGTACCACAGGCCACGAATTCTGACGGTACAGGGCCATCCTCACTACCCACGCTGGTTGCCAGACTTGATCAGCAGGATCACCTGTTGGGTCAGTTCGCCGTGGCGGTGCAAACCCTGCTTGAACGCACGGTTCATTTCGCTCCCGTTGCCGATGGGTCGGTTGTCGCTCCTGGGTCCGCTCCTACTGCCGCTCCGGTTGTTGCGCCAGAGTCTACCCCGACACCTGTTGTTGCGCCCGCGGTGTTTCGGGGTATGTCCGGTTCTGCCCCCCTTCCACAGCGCTTTGGGGGAGAGCCAACTCAGTGCCGAGGTTTCCTTAACCAGGTGGGCATTTATTTCGAGTTGCTGCCACATGCCTTTCCTACTGAGAGATCAAAGGTGGGCTTCTTGATCTCGCTGCTCTCGGACAAGGCCTTGGCCTGGGCCAGCCCTTTATGGGAGAACAACAATCCGGTGGTTGCCGAGTTTTCCGGTTTTGTTGCTTCTCTTCGGAAGGTATTCGATGTGCCGGCTCGTGCTGCCTCTGCTGCGAAGCTCCTTATGTCCATCAGACAGGGTTCACGATCCGTAGCTGAATACGCCATTGAGTTTCGTACCCTGGCAGCAGAGGTGGGCTGGAATAATGAGGCTCTGGTCGCTGCTTTCTCTCATGGTCTCTCGGATGCCTTGAAGGATGAGGTTGCAGCTAAGGACCTACCAGTGGAGCTCGAGTCTCTTATTTCTTTCCTGATTTTGATTGACACCAGACTCAGGGAGAGACCTTCCTTTAAGGAGAGTCTGCGGAGGCCTCCTAACAGATTGGCGCCTACCTTTGTTGTCCCACCCGTGCCTCCCTCTCCTCCCACGCCTCCTGGGGATGACTTGTCTGGGGGTGAACCCATGCAGCTGGGGTTTGCTCACCTGTCCGAGGGGGAGAGGGTACTCCGGAGACGCGAGGGCCGATGCATGTACTGTGGTCTCGGTGGGCATTTTCGGTTGGCATGTCCGAACCGTCCAGGGAAACGCTCGCACCTGAGATCCTGTCGGGGGCAGATCTTGGGTGGAGTCTCCTCGTCCCCGGTTTCCCGTGTTGACAAACCACTGATCACTGTTGTCCTTTCCTGGGTCGGGGGCTCGGTGACGACCCAGGCGTTGGTGGACTCTGGTGCTGGTGGTTTGTTCATTGATAGTGCGTTCGCTGCCGCCAATTCCATTCCTCTGCAGGCTCGAGGTTCTCATCTGGCTCTTGAGGCGATAGACGGCAGACCCCTTCTGCCGCCACACGTGACTCATGAGACCCTTCCAGTGGGGTTAGCCATTGGTGCCGTCCACAGAGAGTCGGTCTGCTTCCAGGTTATTTCGTCTCCACACTACTCGGTGGTCTTGGGGTACCCCTGGCTCCAGAAGCATAATCCGATTTTCGATTGGAGATCGGCCGAGATCCTCTCGTGGTCACCGCAGTGTGGGACTAGTTGCATCCATGGGCCTGTCAAGTTGCTGTGTACTTCCTCGGACTCTCTGTTGCCCCCTGAATACGAGGAGTACCGGGATGTATTCGATAAGGTGCGCGCGGTTGCCCTACCTCCGCACCGCCCATACGATTGTGCCATCGAGTTACAATCTGGTGCCGTTCCTCCTCGTGGCAAAGTCTATCCACTGTCGGTAGCGGAGAATGAGGCCATGGAGGAGTACGTGAGGGAGGCGCTTTCACGTGGACACATTCGCAAATCCTCGTCCCCGGCAGGGGCTGGATTTTTCTTTGTGAAGAAGAAGGGCGGTGAGTTGAGGCCTTGCATCGATTACAGGGGTCTCAATCGCATCACAATCAAGAACGCTTACCCGATACCCTTGATTTCCGAGCTGTTCGATCGCCTTAAAGGGGCCACGGTCTTTACCAAACTCGACCCGAGGGCGGCATATAACCTCGTAAGGATCAAGGCGGGCGATGAGTGGAAGACCGCGTTTAACACCAGAACCGGTCATTATGAATCCTTGGTTATGCCCTTTGGGCTGTGCAATGCGCCCGCAGTCTTTCAGGAATTCATCAACGATGTTTTCCGTGACCTGTTGCAGCAGTGTGTGGTGGTCTACCTGGATGACATCTTGGTATATTCTGAGTCCATGGAGACCCACATTCTGGATGTCAAACGAGTGTTGCAACGGTTACGAGAGAACAAGCTGTTCGGTAAGCTTGAGAAATGCGAATTTCACAGATCCCAGGTAACCTTCTTAGGTTACATCATTTCCGCTGAGGGGTTCTCCATGGATCCTGAGAAGGTTTCGGCTGTCTTACAGTGGCCCCAGCCCAGTGGTCTTCGCTCCCTGCAGCGCTTTTTGGGCTTCGCCAATTATTATCGGAAGTTCATCAGGGACTTTTCCATGCTAGCCAAGCCTCTCACGGATCTGACCAGGAAGGGCAGTAATTCCCAGGTCTGGCCGCCCGAGGCCATCCGAGCTTTTGAGGCTCTAAAGTCCGCCTTTGTGTCGGCTCCGATTCTGTCGCATCCCAACCCTGGGTTGCCCTTTGTCCTCGAGGTGGACGCGTCTGAGACGGGAGTAGGCGCCCTTCTGTCTCAGCGTAGAACACCAGAGGGTCCTCTGCTTCCTTGTGGGTTTTACTCCCGGAAACTGTCTTCCGCGGAGTGCAACTACCAGATTGGTGACATCGAGTTATTGGCCATCGTGCAGGCTCTTAAAGAATGGAGGCACTTGCTCGAGGGTTCGGTGGTTCCGGTCCTCATCCTGACGGACCACAAGAATCTGACCTACCTCTCTGAGGCCAAGAGATTGACACCACGTCAGGCCAGATGGGCTCTGTTCTTGTCACGTTTTAATTACGTGGTCTCCTACCTACCCGGTTCCAAGAACATCAGGGCTGATGCCTTATCACGGCAGTACTCCGACCTGTCCAGGGAGGAGTCGATTCCGACTTCGGTCATACCTCCGAATCAGATCCTGGCTGCCATTCGCACCAGCCTGACCTCTCCCCTGGGTGAGCAGATTTTGGCGGCTCAATCTGGTGCTCCCTCTGGGAGACCCAACGGCAGATGTTTTGTGCCTGAGGAGTTGCGCACTCGGTTGTTGCGAACCTACCATAACTCCAAGACCGCGGGGCATCCTGGAAAGAATCAGCTGTCCTGGGCTGTTTCACGTCTGTTCTGGTGGCCTTCCCTACGTTCCGACATCGCCGCATATGTAGCGGCATGCTCCGTTTGTGCCCAGAGTAAGTCCCCTCGGCACCTTCCGTTGGGCCTTCTGCAACCCTTAGCCACCGGGGAGCGCCCATGGTCACACCTAGGGATGGATTTCATTGTGGACCTCCCTGCATCCCGAGGCCATACGGTCATTCTCATGATTGTGGATCGGTTTTCCAAAATGTGTCACTGTGTTCCTCTCAAGAAGTTACCCTCTGCTCAGGAGTTGGCCACGATTTTTGCCAGGGAGGTCTTCCGGTTGCACGGTTTGCCCAAGGAGATTGTGTCGGATCGGGGGAGTCAGTTTGTGTCCAGGTTCTGGCGCGCCTTTTGCTCCCAGTTGGGGATTCATCTCTCCTTCTCCTCGGCCTACCACCCTCAGTCCAATGGGGCCGCAGAACGATCCAATCAGGCCTTGGAGCAATTCCTTCGTTGCTATGTCTCCGATCACCAAGACAATTGGGTTGACCTCCTGCCTTGGGCTGAGTTTGCCAGGAACACGGCGGTGAACTCTTCCTCTGGGACGTCTCCCTTCATGGCCAACTATGGGTTCCAACCTGCCGTGTTACCGGAGGTATTCGCTCCCCAAGATATTCCGGCTGTGGAGGATCACCTTTCCGTCCTACGTGCTTCTTGGGTACAGATCCAGAAGTCCCTTGAGGTCTCTGCGCAGCGCCAGAGACTCCAGGCTGATCGCAGACGAGCGCCTGCTCCTTCCTACCAGGCCGGAGACTGTGTATGGTTGTCCACCCGCAACCTCAACCTTCGAGTGCCCACTCCCAAGCTGGCGCCTCGCTTTGTTGGTCCCTTCCGAGTGCTTCGCAGGGTAAACCCGGTAGCCTATGCCCTTGCGCTTCCTCCTGGCATGCGGATCTCCAACGTGTTTCATGTCTCCCTGTTGAAGCCTCTGGTGTGTAATCGTTTCACTTCCTCGGTTCCTCGGCCTCGTCCGGTCCGAGTGGGCAATCGTGAGGAGTATGAGGTGAGCAATATCCTGGACTCACGCCTGGTCCGCGGTCGGGTGCAGTTTTTGGTTCATTGGCGTGGTTATGGTCCAGAGGAGCGTTCCTGGGTTCCCTCCGCAGATGTCCATGCTCCTGCCTTGCTCCGAGCCTTCCACGCACGCTTCCCTCAGAAACCGTTCTTTACTCCGCGGAGGAGGGGCCCTTGAGGGGGAGGTACTGTCATGGTCTTACCTTCTTGCTGTTCTCCTTCGTTTGACATGTGCTGGCGGCCATCTTGGTTTCTGGGGTTCTTGTAGCCTCCCACCCTGCGGCTCCTCCTTCCCACTGGGAGGAGCTGGATGCCTAGCTCATATATATAGGAGGTCTGTGGCTTCAGTTCCCTGCTTGGTCCTCCTGTGTTCACATGCTACTAAGACTGCTGCTGCTACTACTGGTTCCTGTTCCTGGCTTCGTCTGACTACCCTGTTGGTTCCTGTTCCTGGCTTCGTCTGACTACCCTGTTGGTTCCTGATCCTGGCTTCGTCTGACTACCCTGTTGGTTCCTGATCCTGGCTTCGTCTGACTACCCTGCCGGTTCCTGACCCCTGGCTTCGCAAAGACTCTGCATCGGTTTCGCCATCCGTTTGGACTTTTGCTTTATAGCTTGTTTTTCAATAAAGCTGTCTTATTTTCACTTATCTGTTGTTGTACGTCTGGTTCATGGTTCCGTGACACTTTTGTGGACATTAACAGAGCGATTTGTGTAACTGCAGCCAATCTCTCTCTAACTGCCCCTAAAGCACAGACTTGATACCTGCCCCTAACCTGAAAAGAGACTGGACCTATACCAAAAATTGCAGCCTTTTAAATTACTTTTGTGGATATTAACAGAGTGATTTGTGTGACTGCAGCCGATCTCTCTAACTGCCCCTAAAGCACAGACTGGATATCTGTCCCTAACCTGAAAAGAGACTGGACCTGTACCGAAATACCAGCCCTAAAAAAGGACTTTTGTGAACATTAACAGAGCGATTTGTGTGACTGCTGCCGATCTCTAACTGCCCCTAAAGCACCGACTGGATACCTGCCCCTAACCTGAAAAGATACTAGTAGACCTATACCGAAATACCAGCCCTGAAAAGGACTTTTGTGGATCTTCACAGAGCTATTTGTGTCTGGCAATCTCTCCCTCATGAACACAGCAGACCTCTCCCTACGTTGGCAAAAAGCAGAATGTGAAATGGCCGACAGCTCAGGTCTATTTATAGGGTAGGGGGCATGTCCATGTGCTGAAATGTTTTAATTGGCTGTCCCGTTCACCTGACGGCTTTGTCATGGGTCAAAGTTCTCCCCAATGTAAACGAATATGGCTTCCGCGAACAACGCCATGTGTTCGCAAATTTGGCGGGTAGCGAACAAGCAAAATTTGCCGCGAACCGACCGCCGGGCAAACCGCAAGGCCATCTTTAATTGTAACTACAGGGGCTGATTTGGAAGGTAACATACCTGCAAAGGGCATATATCAAACATGAGGCAGGTAGCACTTGCAGTATATCAAGAAATCAAAGAAGGTCCATAAAAATGCCAGGCAGCAATAGGCCTATGGAGTAAGTATATACATAAGTTATATAGTGTCAAGGCTACCATTGTACAGTCAGTGTAGCCAAAGGGAGTTCATACCTGCAGCGTGTCCGCCATCTGTATGCCTGCCTGTAGAGGTATTGCCGATAGGGCTATATATAGCCCTTTGTCCAATAATTGGCACCAACAGGGGAGGGAATGAATAATAGCCCCTCCATTTGTGTCCGCGGCGGAAGCGATCCCGCCGCTCCTGGAAGTGATCTCACAACGTCGGCGGTCCGTCCATCACCCGAGGCGGAAATGATCATCCCGCTCCTGGAAGTGATGGACACAGCTAAGGACGGCCAGCCCATACAAGTGATAGGCATCAATCGGTGCACTCCACAGGCTGAAAGGGGAAAACAGTCCGCGCGCATGCGCATTACAGTGCCACGGGATACGAGCAGCAACATAATCAGTCACAGGCAGCCTGGTGCATATCATAAGTGGCCACATTAAGTATATAGGAATAAGAGCCAAAAGCCGCATGTCATCAGCACAGTACAGAAAATGTCAAAATAGAGTCATTGCATTAAAAGAATATGCCTGCCAGAACCTGAGCATAGATCGGAATCAGTCACAAATAAACATTCATAACATACTATAATCCAAAAATAAATAATTAATAATAGAAAATAATTATATAGAGTAGCAATCCCCATTGTATGTATATGATATGTCAGGATTATTGGGGGATTAAATAATTAAAAAAATGGATTTGAAAAGCCATGTATAGTCCATCTTATGCATAAAAGATTTTGAACAGTGCAGCTTCCATCTTGTTTGGAGGTGAATGAAAGTTCATATGTACTTGTTAAACAAAATTTCTCTTACAATAGGGTCTTATAATTTCAGCAGATATTTCTGTTTTCTTTTGGTATAAATAAGTGGTACATGGACCTCTCATCAGATAAGGGTCAATTAGCGAGACACCATACTAGTCACTGATGTCCAGACGTTAATCTGTCTGTATTTAACAATGGACAATAGTGTATTCATTAGGTTCATTTAAACTATAAGTTTTTAAAGATACATTATTATGTGTGAGAAGATATTAGCAATAATTATGTCATTATATTATGTAAGGCATATACATATTTAGAAATTATCTGTATACCATATGTTGGGTTTATATTCTTGCTAAATAACAAATCTTACTTAGGTAAACTAATTCCACTTAAATTACTTCATTTTAAGGCATGTGGTAGGAGTGTTTATATAAGGATTGCTTTAGACTGGACTAAGTGATATAAATCCTACAAGCCAGACGCTTTTCTTGACGGTAAAGGACACATCCAAATAATTAATGGACTTTTACTAGCCAAGAGGTCAAAGTTTATCTTTAAATAGTGGTCTTATTGTGTGTTCTAATTATTTTATATGCTGAATCTAATGAACAGTACAATACTGCCCCCTTTGGAGATAATACCAAATGCAGTCTTGGGGTAATTTAGTATTTTCCAATATAAAAATATATATTGTATTAAAAATATAATTATTTAAATGGCTTACCAGATCCAATAATTGCCAGGGTACATGATGGAGATATAGATGGACATTTATGTATGTCCTGAGAGTATGGACAAGTTTATATGTTGCTTTTATGATTACTCTTGAATATAAAGAAATCATCCTTTAATTTTATTATACAAAATATTGGGTTACTAGGAGAGGCATGACTATGACCTCACAAGTTAATGGGTAGAATATCCCAACCAATTGGGATAATGTTCCTCCCTCTGGGTTTAACTTATGGTAATTTTAATAGTCCTTTGTTCAATACCTTATAAAAAGGAGAACCCAGATGTGAGACAGGACACATCATTACACATACTGACAACACCCCTTACACTTGCAACACACACACACTACTACATCCATCTATAGACTCATCAAGACATACTCCATCTTGCTCCATCATTTGTCTGAAACTTGGAGGGAAGCCACCATTTTAAGAAGGCATCCATCTTAAGGACTCTGGTAATGCCCATTTGAAGCTAGCAGCCATCTTAAGTGTGGTAAATATACCTTGCTGTGTTTATTTGATTATTTAATATTGTTTATTTCCTTCCTTATATGTTTTATATGGCATATTTAAGGGTAATAAGATTACAATCCCAGCCGTGTAAACCATAGTAGATTTTTCTCTAAAAAGCTGATTTTTGTTTTTATACATTTTTATTAATATCAGATTTAGTGCATTAATTGCGATTTTAGTCTTCCGTTTTGCATAGCTTATTCTCGCTCCATCTGCAGTGGAATGACTGTCGGCAGTGCAATTCGCAGACAATTGTGGTCTGTTTATATAGAACACTTACCTATGGTTTATGCTATACCTGGAGAAAAGGAAATCTTGCTTTTATTTTTACTTTCATCATTAAGCTAAACATCACATTGCATTTATCGTTTGAAGTTTGTATTTTATGTAGAGTTATCTTTTTGTGTCATTTCCATTTTGATCATACATTGTGAATACATGTCTTGTGAATAAATATTTTTATATATTCCATACTGTAGACTGTACTCACTAGGATTGGTATATGCTTTTAAAAAGAAATTAATCAATTAAAAAGAATTTGCTACATATTGATTTGTGGAAATAAGTTGAGATTCTCCTTCCTCACAGATCTTTGCTTATTGACATAAATAGACACTGTTATACTCAGAGCAGTATAAATATTCTGACATAATGGAGGTCTCACTGAGATAATATTAATTTCTTACATATGCCAATTATAATTTTGATCATGGTGACGTAATTCATAACTTCAAAAAAAAAAATGAATTATTAATTGTGAATGTTGATAGAAATGCCTTAAAAATGTCTACAGCAGGTAAAGTTCACGCTGCCAACTCTGGCAAGGTGTCAGTCCCTAGTGGTAATGCCACAACCCCAGTAGATTCGGCACAGATCATAAATGTGTGGAAACACCTCTCTGAGTCTGAAATGGTGGAATATGTAAATCCTGGTTAGAGTTATATATCAAAATCCTCAAATGTCGGGCCAAATATGGGCATCTGACTTAGGTAGAGGAAAACCCGCTGTATGAACTCACCAATAGCTTATCTAACACCAAAGATGTCAGGAAGCGTGATCACATACTTTTAGAATCATAGCCAATCTTACTGTATCTCTGCGAGGAACTGCACCAGAAGGCTCAGCAAAAAGGAATTTAGTAAAGTTCCAATCTCAACTCCAAATAAAAGGAAGTGAGATTAGGAACCTCCTTGAGCAGGAGAAAGTAACCTCTATTGGGACACATCAGTTAAGAGAAAGTAGCGTGAACCTGCAAAATGAAGCAGAACTGTGGCAGAAGTCTTATCAAGAAAGCTGTAATGAAAGTAACCATTTGTAAGAGCAATGTAAATGATTAATGCAATAATTAGGAAGTTTTGAGCAAGGAAAAATGTTTTCTAGCGAAAGTTGCTGAGTAACCAGCAGTGGAAAATTAGGTTGCTGAGTAATCAGCAGTGGAAAAAAAAGTGTAACAGTTCAAGTCAGAACAGGAATTCATCAGTAAATAAATAGGAGAGTTCCAAAAGGTCATGGTGTCCATGCAAAAGGGTAATGCTTAATCAGTCCTGCATTAAAAATGTAATTAATTAGACCCAGATATGACTCCCAGTCTGATGGTTATGACCCAGACAAAGGGGGGGGGGGGTCAGGCAGAGAGTCCACGTCCTACCCCAACCATCTTCTAAATATAGGAGGGCAGAAATTGGGCAGCCATGTATAAATAGGTATGAGTCATATCAAGGTCACTGCAAAAAGACTAGCACCCCTAAAAAGATACCATACACCTCCAGAATTATAAGTTTTAAAAAGAGTACTGTCCTGATTTTTGTTAAGAATTGGTCCTTAGACATTACTGATCACCCTGAGGCCTATGAAAACACTCTTTCTGTGTTGTGCCTGTAGGATGTCATTTAAAATTAGGCCCACGCAAAAACCTCACTGCTGCTAGAGCTGCAATCTACAATTTAAAATGTACACAGCACCAAAGCCACACTGAATTTTTTTTTTTTTTGGCTGTACTCAAAAGTGCCTAACACCCTTCAATGAAGGAGCCTGAGTACAACCACCTGTAATTTAAATCCCTGTGCTTTGAGGCGTTGCCCACGTACATAATAAAAAGTTTGGCAAAGGAGCAAGATTCACGCTTAAAGGGAGTAAAGTGAGTAAAGGTAGTAAAGGGAGACATGCCACCTAGGCCCCAAGGGGAAAACCGGATACCTCAAGGAGGACACCGGACATCCCACCAACAGGGGGGGACACCCACAAATAAATAGGGATTTGCCCCATCTTGGGGCTCCCCAAAATCGAGAGATCGAGAGACATTAGGCCCAGACCCTGCGCCAGAACCAAGTAAGTGGTTCTCATGGGGATCTGTCCAATCTGTCTGAACCCGAGAGACATAGGCACCGCAGGAGGCGGAGCCAACAATCCAATTCTGTAAAGGTTTTCAGTTGAGTAGAAGCCAAGTTGGATCAGTTGATCACTTGGTTCACTCAGGGCGCTACAGCCCAGAACCAAAATAAATTCCTCTTTAGGAACAAATCCTGTGGCCAGCCAAGGGCCACAAAATCCTTAAATGCCCAAGTGATCAGGAATCAGAGGGATACACTGAATGGAGGCATAGAAGACAGAAGTTCTAACACCATTTTATCCCCAGATCACAGTGTTGAGGATCCTGAAATCCCTGCCAGTGGATCTTGGTTGTTAGATACTAACTACCCTCCTATTTTTCAGTGGTCACTTCATCCCTCTGACTCAAACAGGTCGCTCAAAGCGGACACATTTTGAAAAATCGCCTATGACGGTGATACCAAACCCTAATGTTGTAATGAAGTCCAGAGGTTAAAAATTGTATACGGTAACCAAGAAGGAATCCTCAATGTCAGGTAGTTTTGTTGCCTCCAATAAATTGCATTGATGCCCCATAGGGGGAGATATTATATTTTTCCTCCCAAGTAGCAGGTAAATTTTAACACAATATTGTATTACTGTACAATTGTCCAATGCCTAGTATCCATGGCGATAAATACATCACCATGTTAATGAGCCCCAGAAGTCAGTCGCCCTAGGAAAAGTCGTGTATGTAGTCTCACCTTTCTTGGAGGTCATATAAAAGACTGATTACACGGTGGAATAAAGGAGAACTCTGAGAAAGCTTAGGGTACCAACATCGCATAGAAATGTCATTTGATAAGAATATATATTCATACTGTATGTTTCATCTAATAGGAAGAGATTAACCTTCCATGCCAGGTCGTTGATTGGTACAGACGATGATGTTTACCAAAAACGCAGCGATCAGATGAGTCATCTTACTCCTTGGAGCCCAGCTCAGGACGGAACCCCTTATTGAATCGGGTCCTTCTTCAGGAATCATGCTGGGAGACGCCCTGGATTCTTGTTGATGGAAAGGAAGATTTGTTTTAAAAGATCTCTGTGCATTTGATCCGAGCATATCCATTGAGAGGAATTGCACTACCTCCTGTTTTCAGTTGAAGGAGATGTGAGAATGGTGCATTGCACACGTGAGCAAAACTCAGTCTAGGTGTATGACACTCTAGACCATGCTGAAACCATTCATTATTCAACCAACGTCCAAACAGATTTCTCGGATTCCTGATTGCCAACATTGTTTTACTGCGCTTTGAATGGTAGTTGACAATGCCATTGCAGCAGTTAATTTCTGTCTCCATCAAGACTTTGCAAGCTGAAGTTGCAGATTTCAAGGAAAGTTTGAGTTTCTTTATTAGGAGATTGAAATTCAAAAGACTAATGAGGAACAGTTTGTTACATAGCTAACATTATCAAAGTCGCTACGAACTGACATTTGGAACTGATGATTTTATTTTTTTTCATTTTCACCGCTTTACCTAAAAGTTATGAACAATTCCCAATATGAACTATTCTCTTATAAAAAGAGGACAAGACATGTTTTTTTCTTTTCTGTTCCTTCTGACTTTCTTCCCAGATATATCTAAGGCTGTTTACCTGAATACTGGGAAGAAGGGGTGGGAGTATGTCAGGATTATTGGGGGATTAAATAATAAAAAAATGGATTTGAAAAGCCATGTATATTCCATCTTATGCATATAAGATTTTGAACAATGCAGCTTCCATCTTGTTTGGAGATGAATGAAAGTTCATATGTACTTGTTAAACAAAATTTCTCTTACAATAGGGTCTTATAATTTCAGCAGATATTTCTGTTTTCTTTTGGTATAAATAAGTGGTACATGGACATCTCATCAGATAAGGGTCAATTAGCGAGACACCATACTAGTCACTGATGTCCAGATGTTAGTCCGTCTGTATTTAACAATGGACAACAGTGTATTCATTAGGTTAATTTAAACTATAAGTTTTTAAAGATACATTATTATGTGTGAGAAGATATTAGCAATAATTATGTCATTATATTATGTAAGGCATATACATATTTAGAAATTATCTGTATACAATATGTTGGGTTTATATTCTTGCTAAATTTTTTTTTTTAATTTATATCTTTATTGGTGATTTTTTATATATACATACATTTCAAACAAACATTGTCATGTTCTGACCAAACCCCACCCCCCTTACCTCCCCCACCCTCCTCCCCCCAATTAAACCAATGACTAAAAAAAAAAAACGAAAATTTTTACACTTTTATGCGCACATTCCCAACATTTCTTCGTATGAAGATGTATTCCATACTATATTACCATACACCCGGGGGGGTAGGGGGACCGTCCCCCCGCAGCCTGGACCCGGCTCCACCCAGGGTAACCCTCTCTTAAACTCCCTTTAAGAAGAATTGGCTTCAAAGTATTGCACCCAGGGTCTCCATCTCAACTTGATCATCTGAATTTCCCAATATGGCGTACAGCTCTTCCATCTTAAAAAAATCTTGTTGACCTTCCCACACCACAACTCGTAAGTTGGGATCACTGTCTGTTTCCAGAAAATAGGTATGCATGCCCTTGCTGCATTCAACAGACGCAGAGTCAGGGACTTTCTGTAGCTCCGCACTGAGCTTCCTGTCAAATGCAGCAAGCACAACGCAGGGTCCTCTAGTATATCCACATTTGTTATATGTTTTATAGCCACTGCTATCTTATTCCAAAATGGCCGCACTCTTTTACATCTCCAAAAAATATGGACCATGTTTCCATCCTCCAATCCACACCGCCAGCATTTTCCTGAGACCGCCTCTTTTATTCTGTGTAATAGTGATGGGACTCTATACCATCTGGTTAGAATTTTATACCCTGTCTCTTGGATCTTACAATCTAGTGACGATTGATGAACTAATCTCAGGATCTTATTTATCTGCTCTTTTGACCACACGGTATTTAACTCCTGCTCCCATTTTTGGATAAACGGCAATTGTTGGTCTCCCTCATCTTCTGACAGTTGTGTATAGAACCTTGAGATCAGATGGCCCGTCGCTTTACCTGTTCTACACATATTTTCCAGGTCCGTTAGCTCTCGGGGTGCGTACCCTTTCCGCCGAACTGATCTAATATAATTATACAGCTGATAAAGGCTGAAATAATCTAACGATTCTCCTGCACCTGTCCTAAGTTCTTCTAGGGAGGGCATAGGCCCATTTTGCCATATATCACATAGGCGCCTTTTACCATCTTGAGCCCACCTACGGATTCTGGCATTTATACACCCCGGGGGAAAATCCGGGTTCCCCAAAATCGGTGTCATCGGAGATAGACCCGGGGCTACCCTCCAATGCGACTGAATTCTCTTAGTTTCTTTTATAGTCGCTCCCACTGTAGGATGTTTGAGAATAGCGTCTTTAGATTCGAACACCGACCATGGGGCTGGGGGGGTTAACTGTCCTGTTTCCTCATTCTCTAAATCCACCCATCGTTTGGTACGTTTATTGCAGTGCCAGTCTACCACCCTTACTAAATGGACCGCCCTGTAATATCTCAGGCTATCTGGGAATCCAATCTCACCTCTTACTTTGGGGAAGGCCAACGTCTGCATCTTAATTCTAGGGGATTTGTTTGCCCAAATATAGGCGAGGAGTATGCCCTTAATTGATTGAAAAAATTATTTTGGAACTGCTATTGGAATTGTCTGCATTAAATACAAGATACAGGGTAACACATTCATTTTAATAACGCTACTGCGCCCAAACCACGTCACTGCCAACAGCTGCCATATTCTGAGATCTGCTTTAGTCTTTCCTACAAGCGGAAGGTAATTCTTTCTATAGAGATCCTCGGGATCTGCCGTTAACTGTATCCCTAAGTATTTGAGCGTATCTGAGGCCCATTGAAACGGAAACGCTATTCGAAGTGCTCTCTCTTCTTGGTCAGATAACGATACGTTGAGTGCCGCTGATTTAGTTACATTAATTTTATAGTTAGAGAAACCACTGTATGTTTTCAGGGCGTCTAGAATATTTGGTAGTGAAAGAGAAGGGTTAGTAGCAAAAAACAGCAGGTCGTCTGCAAACGCGGCCACCTTGTGTTGTTCCCCCCCGCTTTGGATTCCCGCTATATCCGGAGAACTCCGAATTCTACACAGTAGGGGTTCCAGGCACAACATGAATATAAGCGGAGATAAAGGGCACCCCTGCCGTGTGCCATTAGAGATAAGGAAGTAGCTTGATCTCCATTCATTTACCCTAACCGCAGCCGTAGGGACCGTATAAAGTGCCAGTATAAATTGCAGCATTTGCGGTCCCAGGCCTATATATGACAGGGTGGCCCGGATAAAATCCCACGCCACCCTGTCAAAGGCCTTTTCCGCATCTGCTGCGAAAAGAACCATCTTCTTCCGTGATGTACGTGCCAGATGTATTAGATCTATGGCTCGAATTGTATTATCCCGGGCCTCCCGGGTAGGAATAAAGCCCACTTGGTCAAAATGGACCAGGTCTGCCATATATGGTAAGAGCCGATTTGCTAATATTCTTGCGTATAGTTTCGTGTCTACATTTATCAAAGATATCGGGCGATAGCTACCACAACACAGGGGGTCCTTCTCTTCTTTAAGTAATAAAGTAATATGCGCCAGTAGAGAATCCAACGGGAACGCCGCTCTTCTTCCCACTTCATTGAAATGTGATAGTAGGGGGTTCTTTAAACGCTCCCCAAATTTCTTGTAGTAACTTAAAGTAAAGCCATCTGGGCCAGGTGCCTTATGTGCCTTGGTCTGTGAGATCGCAGCGGCCAGCTCTTCCCCCGATATCTCGCCTTCCAATGTCAATACTTGGTCTTCTGAAAGAGTACGCATGCCCGAGTCTCGTAAATACTCCTCTGTCTGCTTCCCCTTTTCTGGACTTTTCTTACTCCCCATTTCCGGTAGGTTATATAGTGACCGATAGAAAGAGCAGAACTCTTCTGCTATGTCAGCTGAAGTGTGAACCTCCCCACCTTTTGTATTTCTAAGATGTAAAATTTGAGTTCGTCTTTTTGGGCCCCTCAATGCTCGTGCCAGCATCGCCCCTGGTTTATTTGCATATTCATACAGGTGTCTTTTCAACCATAACATATTTCGTACTGTCTTTTGAAAAAGTATCTGATTCAATTCCTCTCTTACCCGCATGAGAGGGATCAAGTGAGCTTCCGCAAGCGTTCTCTTATGCTGCCTACTCAGCTGTTCAATTTTAGTTAGATATTCTTTAATTTTCGCCTCCCGCTCTCTTTTACGCTGTGCACCCAACTGTATCAGTACCCCTCTTATCACGCACTTATGCGCTTCCCAGACCGTGGAAGGTGAGAGCGATGTATTTTCTATAAAGTAGTTGTGTAACGCCTCATCTATCTTCCCCTCCGCTTCCGGGGATTGTAATAAGGCCTCATTTAAATGCCATGATCTTGGACTACAGTTTTTCGATTTCCATTCTGTACTCACATACACCGGGAAATGGTCAGCGATTAAAAAATCTCCGATATCTGAGTCTGTCACTAACGGCAGGTCTGCCTGGGTAACCAGAATTCTGTCTATCCTACTATATGCCTTGTGGATTGGAGAATAGAAAGTGTAATTTCTCTCTCCCGGGTGCATCAACCTCCATGGATCGATGAGGCCCAGGAGGGAGATCTCTTTTTGCAGCCTTCGTAATTTAGCAAATGACATATATGAGCTTCTTTTGGAGGTATCTAACAGAGGTTCTGGGGCATAGTTAAAGTCACCTCCCATCACTAAGTGCCCTTCCCGGAATTCCAAGACAACCGGAATCATTTTCTGTAAAAACATTACATGTTCATAGTTGGGAAAATAGACATTTACAAGGGTTACCTCGACCCGTCCTATCCACCCCTTCACCAACACGAACCTACCCATTGGGTCAGCCAATTCCTCTTTTAGGGTCCACTTCACAGCACTTGATATTAAGATGCTCACACCCTTTGATTTGGCAATAGGGGATGTAGCGTGGTAAACCCATGGGAAGTCTTTATTGTACAATTTTGGTACTGCATCTTTGCGGAAGTAGGTCTCCTGGATGAAAGCTATTTGTGTAGCATCTCGTTTTAGATCCCCCATAAGTCTCCTACGCTTCTGTGGGGTTGATAGTCCCCTCACATTATAGGTCGTGATCTTACAACCTGCTGTCCCCCCTGGGTCGCTCCACCTCCAGCCACCATTGTGGACGGTCCCCCGCCCCCCACGGCCACACAAGCTATGCAAGGCAAGAAAAAGCAGGACACAGAAAAAAAAAAAATTTTAGCAAGAAAAGAAAAGAAACCCCCCTTCACCCACACAAGTATGCATATACTATTTATTTCCCACTACCCCTACCCCCCTCTAATGGTTATCTAAACCAGCACAACCAGGCGCTATCTTCTGAGGGGGCCGTGGTTCCCAAAACCCCGCGAGCAAGCCACTGTACCTGGACACTCACCTTCAAGAACAAGAGAAGATAAAAAAAAAAAAGAAAAAGCTAAGCTCCAAAAATTGGAGCTAAGAAAATGGGCTCTACTCCCTCTCACCCCTACCGTGGTGTAAGGATGTAGTCCCTATCCTCTCACTGACGGACAGTAAAATTATAGGTTTTAAGTGTCCAGCTAGAGGAGCTCTGCCTCGGTGGGCGATCGCCTCCTTTCACATAATGTCAATGTCCTACTCCCCCCCCCCCGCCCCAGAGACCCCCTCTTACACCTCCCAATCTAACGAACCCTAAGTATGATAACGAACACACTCTAGGTTTGACTTTCCCAGCCTTTCCTCCTACAAAAGGTGGCGCGGCACTGTACGGCCAAGACGTCACCCCTCTCCCCTAGGGGAGCGGTTCTCTCGAGGCCCATATGCGCCCCTGGGTTGGAGTCACACTACCCCGAGCCAGGTCGCAGATGAAGGGGACTTGATTGCTACATAGTCAGATCCCATGCTTGTACCTTCTACTCCTATTCCTCTATGGGTTCCCCTCCCCCTCCCCCCAACTCCCCTCCTGAGGGCCCCGGGGCCCACTCACCCCCCCTTCTACAAAACATTTACCCTCCCCTCTACTCCATCTTAACCCTTCAGACTTGAGCTAGGTCCTGGGAAGATCTCTCTTACTCACTTCTAGTTGCTGTTAACCATAGCTATTCCCTGAGTCACTATACCCTCTGTATACACCCTAATAGTGATTTAAATTCGGTATTATTAGGTCTCACATATCTTCTTTTTTGTGTTTTAAGCGTGTCCCGCACAAAGTGAGGGAACACTCTCGAGTTACCTCTACCTCAGTGCCCCTTTCCCTCGTGACCCTTAAGATCGTGCCCCGGCCCTCCGTGGCTGGCGGGGGCACGAACACAAGCATAAAAAGAAAAGAAAAAAAAAACCCTTGTGAAATTATAGTTGATCTCTACGGATACAAATATATAATATCTAATTTTCCTGTGAAGCAAAAAATGCAAAAACACACACCACAGTTCCCCCATAAGAAAAACACAATAAAATAAAACACATCACACAAAGAGTAACCCCCCCCCCCCCATCCCCTACGAGGGTGACTCAGATGGTATGGACATATAAAAAATAACACAGGAAAAATACAGAAAAAAAAACGCCCATTTCTCAACACAGCAAATGTTCGAGGCGGGTGTGGGGATACCAGGGACCTCCACACATCTTAACATTCCCCCCTCCCAAAAAAAGAGGGAGAGGAGGAGATAGGGAGAACCCCAAAAACGAAACAAGGCATGGGAAAAACCGGGAAGAAAAAAAAACAGAAAAAGACCATGGAATAGGCCAGAAACCTGTATGCAACACTTTTAGGTTCGTTATATTATTGTCTCCTTGTCCTGAGCGTCTGTTTTGCTCCCACACCTATCTACTCCAAATTTCACCCATGTTGTGTGGTTCAATTCATGTGGTCGTTCACGGAGTTTCCTAGGACATCTAACCAGTCACTCACATGGATTGGGGCACACCCCAAAAATGTAAAGAGCGCGGGAAGCTGGTCTGGCCATTTCAATAAGAACGTTTCTCTGTCTTTCACCACTTTCAAATGGAAGGGGTGTCCCCAAAAATAGGTTGCTCCCACTTTTCTTATAACCTCTAGGAGGGTTTTAATTGCGGCTCTCATCTTTAGGGTCCCCCGTGAAAGATCTGGCAACAATTTCAACTGAAAACCTTCATACTCGATCTGCCCTTTTGCCCATGCATGTCTCATTATGTCTTCTTTAAGTGAAAACAGGTGAATCCTAATCAAGACATCTGGGATTAGATCTGTTCCCGTCCTTTGGGGCACTTTAACCCTGTGCACTCTGTCAATTTCCATTTTTTTCATTTGGGGTCTCTCCAACAGACCATTCAAAATACCCACTACCGTGGTTCTGAGCTCTGGGCCCTTTACGGATTCCGGCAAGCCCCGCAGTCGAATATTATTCCTCCGGCTGTGGTTCTCACCATCATCCTGCTGCAGCCACAACCAGGTGACTTGTTTTTGCAGCTGTGCTCGTGAACTTTCTAATTCAGAGATTCTGACCTCAAAATCAGATTGTACTGACTCTGTATTCACCAATCTGCCTTCAATTTGATCAACTTTTTGTTTTAAACCACATATTTCCATTTTAATGTCACTCACGATTGCTGCAGCCATATCTTGGATATCCTGTTTCGTCGGGATCAGCTTTACAAACTCACCCCACTCCGCTGTTGATGGCATTTGGGGCTGTTGCGGCATAGTCAGGGACTCTTTGGGCTCTTCATTCCTTTGTTCCTGCGATATATCCATTACTAAAGGCTTCTTCCCACCAGAAGAGACCCCAGTAGATTGAGTGTTTGTAGCTTTGGGCCCTTTCTGCTGAACTGCCATTCCTGAGTTTGTTTGGCGTTTCTGTGATGCCTTGATCCCACCAGTACTTCGTGATGCCACTGTGTGTCTCAGAAAATAAGATGTAATGTCTGTCCTTCTCTCTAGGGCTTGCTTCGGCTCCGGGCTGGCTGCTTGAGTCATATATACGGGGGAGACCAGCGACCTCCGCATCTACTGTCCCAGCTGGCACTCAACCCCGGCTCTCCTCCTCCTCAGCCCTTCAGCCTCACACCGACTCGCACGGTCTTTCACCCTATGCTGTACCTCTCTCACTCTGAGGCAGGGTCCCGCACTTTCAGCGTATGACCGCCTGTTTCCTTGCCACCACCGCTGCTTTATGGCTCCCCGAGCCTGGATTTCCCCATTACCGTCCTCCGTGAGCCTCGGGCCCCGCTCTGCAACTAGCGGAGGAGGGGGGGGAGAGCCGACTCACTCACTGCACGGCGCTCTCCTCCACCACGCAGAGCTCCTCACTGCTCGGCCTCTCACGGCGCCATTGACGAACCACGCCCTCCTCTGCAGTGCCCCCCCCCCGGACACTTCACTTCCATATTCTTGCTAAATAACAAATCTTACTTAGGTAAACTAATTCCACTTAAATTACTTCATTTTAAGGCATGTGGTAGGAGTGTTTATATAAGGATTGCTTTAGACTGGACTAAGTGATATAAATCCTACAAGCCAGATGCTTTTCTTGACGGTAAAGGACACATCCAAATAATTAATGGACTTTTACTAGCCAAGAGGTCAAAGGTTATCTTCAAATAGTGGTCTTATTGTGTGTTCTAATTTATTTTATATGCTGAATCTAATGAACAGTACAATACTGCCCCCTTTGGAGATAATACCAAATGCAGTCTTGAGGTAATTTAGTATTTTCCAATATAAAAATATATATTGTATTAAAAATATAATTATTTAAATGGCTTACCAGATCCAATAATTGCCAGGGTACATGATGGAGATATAGATGGACATTTATGTATGTACTGAGAGTATGGACAAGTTTATATGTTGCTTTTATGATTACTCTTGAATATAAAGAAATCATCCTTTAATTTTATTATACAAAATATTGGGTTATTAGGAGAAGCGTGACTATGACCTCACCAGTTAATGGGTAGAATATTCCAACCAATGGGGATAATGTTCCTCCCTCTGGGTTTAACTTATGGTAATTTTAATAGTCCTTTGTTCAATACCATATAAAAAGGAGAACCCAGATGTGAGACAGGACACATCATTACACATACACACAACACCCCTTACACTTGCAACACACACTACTACATTCATCTATAGACTCATCTAGACATACTCCATCTTGCTCCATCATTTATCTGAAACTTGGAGGGAAGCCACCATTTTAAGAAGGCATCCATCTTAAGGACTCTGGTAATGCCCATTTGAATCTAGCAGCCATCTTAAGTGTAGTAAATATACCTTGCTGTGTTTATTTGATTATTTAATATTGTTTATTTCCTTCTTTATATGTTTTATATGGCATATTTAAGGGTAATAAGATTACAATCCCAGCCGTATAAACCATAGTAGATTTTTCTCTAAAAAGCTGATTTTTGTTTTTATACATTTTTATTAATATCAGATTTAGCGCATTAATCGCGATTTTAGTCTTCCATTTTGCATAGCTTATTCTCGCTCCATCTGCAGTGGAATGACTGGTGGCAGTGCAATTCGCAGACAATTGTGGTCTGTTTATATAGAATACTTACCTATGGTTTATGCTATACCTGGAGAAAAGTCTCAAAAAAGAAAGATTTTCCCCTGTTGGTGGGATTTTTTAGGCACTCATGTCTACACAAGTTTTGTTCAAAAGTGTTTAATATTTTATTGAAATAACAAAATTAACAAAGTAATAAAAGGCAAGTAAAGTAGAAATACATCACATATGCACTTGAATAAGGCACCAATTGCAGGGTGAGGACTCCAGACCCGACTAGTTTCGGAGTTATACAACTACTCCTTCTTCAAGGGGACAAAATAGGAGACCCTGAATGGTGGTCTGTAGGTAATTGATCAAACAAAAGTCAATCAAATGCGAATAATGATACAGATATTAATACAGTACATAAGTTTGTATAAAAAGATTTGAAGTATAATCACAACTTACATTCTGTGCGATGATGGATAAAACTATATACCTGCCGGTATATGTTAAAAACAGGTGCTCTTTGCGCTCTGCCAAAAACACGGGTTGATTGTGTGGTTGATGAAATCCAACAAATGAAGCCCTCATAGACTTGTGTTGTAGGGAAAGATTATGCCCATATATGTGGAGAATCCCAGGAAGACATCAAGTCAGAGCAACTGGATCCCAATGATTGGCCAATCAGCTACAGAAGAGAAATATAGGATCATAAAAGTATGTTGGTCCCATAATATAAGCTGGCCATATTGTTTGAAAAGGGGACAATAAGAAAGGCTCGGAGATGGAATGATGAGTTCCATCTCAGTGCCAGAGTGACAACATGTATTTTGGAAAGAAAGCTAACAATCCCATTCCTATATAGGTGGGGAGGAGAGAAAGCCAATAAGGGATTGGTGAATACCCATGATTATCCCTTAAGAACAATTGTATGTTCGTTTCCCCTAATCAGCGAATAAGGGCCGGATAAAGCACAGTTACCCCCATCATCTATAAAAAGATTTGGTGAGGTATCAATGAAAAAGTTACCTTTTGCACGGTGTTTAGACAGACTGGATTAGATCAGGTCCTCACAGTGTTCTCAGCAAGCGAACAATGAATTTACTGCTGAGAAGAGGGTATATGTGTGGAGTCAATTGGACTTCACAGCTGTGTATACTTAACTGGCTTGGTTCACTTCTCCCTGTGCTGATTGCCTGATGGGGTCCCTGGTGCGGAGGGGCCGGGCGTTCCTCCGCTCCATTGGCCCGGAGAGCGATACAGCGGAAGTTCGGCCGGCTCCTGCGTTCCACCGGCACGTCACCTAACCCGTCAGCGTGGAAGAGACCTTAACATGACAGAAGACGCAAAATGCGGCTCGCCACTAGGTGGCGGCCGCTTTCCGTGCCGGGTTGTCTGCTTGATAGAGATTCACTGGCGACAAATACCACATTTTTCTGTCCTAGGCGGACAGAGAATGACAGGCATTAAATAAAAAATTGTCTCATTATAACGAAGAAGTATGTTTTGAAGGAAAATAGTATATTATAGCCCCATTGAGGCTATCATCGCCGATCTTTTACTGTCCTTGTAAAAATGCAAGGAAAGAACGAAAGGCATAAATAAAGAGACAAAAATACAAAGATTTTTCTTATCATTTTGACTTCAACCCATAAAGGTTCTGGATGAGCGCAGGAGCATCTGTTGAGAGAACAGAAACCAGAAATGGAATTATATGCAAGCATTGAACATAAGGTGCATTTGAGAAAATAATGGTATTGCCAATACTGACCCCTATAGATGACAAATTAGGATTCTTGGATGTGGAAGTAACGAGGGGGGAGGATGGTGCTCTCCACAGTGACCTTTTTCGGAAGCCCACTGCGGGGAACACCATCCTCCATGCATCTAGCTTTCATCCTCGGTCTCTGGTACACTCCATACCATATGGGGAGTATCTGAGAGCCAGACGTAATTGCAAAGATCTAGAAGGCTTCCGCAAAGCAGCGGATGATCTTAGAACTAGACTCCTGGCCAGGGGGTACACAAAAACAATCCTGAAAAAAGCTTACAAAAAAGCAATTTCCAGTGAAAGGAGTAAACTACTGTCCCCCAAAGAGAAGAAAGAGGATGATCCAGTTTTAAGAATAATAACAACATATTCGGAACAACATTTAACAATTAAAAAAATAGTATCCAAATACTGGCATGTGCTTGCTTTGGACCCCATTGTGGGAAAATACGTCCCAGAACAACCCCATTTTACCTATCGCAAGGTACCAGCGCTTAAAGACAAACTTGTTCAGAGCGAATTTAAAGATCAAGAAAAACATGACCCGTGTAAATATAAGGGCACTTATATTTGTGGCAGTTGTAGATACTGTGGTTTTATGCTGACATCTAAAAACCCCACCCTGCCGAATGGCCAGGTATTTAGGCCCAAACATTTCGCTAACTGCCGCACTCACGGAGTGGTATACTTACTGCTCTGTGAGTGCGGCTGTTTTTACGTCGGCAAGACCAAGTTAGATTTCTTTAAACGTGCCAACAGACACATAAAAAGTATTAAGACCTGTGACCCTGATCTCCCCCTCGGGCGACATGCGGCACTTGTTCATCCAGGGAAATGTCCCAAAATCAAATTTTTGATTTTAGACAGGATCCACCCTAGTTCCAGAGGAGGAGACTGGAACAAGGTCCTCCTGCAAATGGAACTACGGTGGATCTATCTCCTCAAAGCTACTGAACCCCCAGGGTTAAACGAGATGGTATCTTTTAAACCTTTCTTAGAAGGTTTCAGTTCGGGAGGAATGGAGAAATAAGCCCTCCTTCCCCTTTGCTGACAAACTTCCATATTATTTCTAAATATGAACCATCTTGTTATCCTAATTTGTCATCAATAGGGGTCAGTATTGGCAATACCATTATTTTCTCAAATGCACCTTATGTTCAATGCTTGCATATAATTCCATTTCTGGTTTCTGTTCTCTCAACAGATGCTCCTGCGCTCATCCAGAACCTTTATGGGTTGAAGTCAAAATGATAAGAAAAATCTTTGTATTTTTGTCTCTTTATTTATGCCTTTCGTTCTTCCCTTGCATTTTTACAAGGACAGTAAAAGATCGGCGATGATAGCCTCAATGGGGCTATAATATACTATTTTCCTTCAAAACATACTTCTTCGTTATAATGAGACAATTTTTTATTTAATGCCTGTCATTCTCTGTCCGCCTAGGACAGAAAAATGTGGTATTTGTCGCCAGTGAATCTCTATCAAGCAGACAACCCGGCACGGAAAGCGGCCGCCACCTAGTGGCGAGCCGCATTTTGCGTCTTCTGTCATGTTAAGGTCTCGCACCGCGAGACCCACAGACGGTGACGCATACCATACCCCGCCTGCGTTCCACGCTGACGGGTTAGGTGACGTGCCGGTGGAACGCAGGAGCCGGCCGAACTTCCGCTGTATCGCTCTCCGGGCCAATGGAGCGGAGGAACGCCCGGCCCCTCCGCACCAGGGACCCCATCAGGCAATCAGCACAGGGAGAAGTGAACCAAGCCAGTTAAGTATACACAGCTGTGAAGTCCAATTGACTCCACACATATACCCTCTTCTCAGCAGTGAATTCATTGTTCGCTTGCTGAGAACACTGTGAGGACCTGATCTAATCCAGTCTGTCTAAACACCGTGCAAAAGGTAACTTTTTCATTGATACCTCACCAAATCTTTTTATAGATGATGGGGGTAACTGTGCTTTATCCGGCCCTTATTCGCTGATTAGGGGAAACGAACATACAATAGTTCTTAAGGGATAATCATGGGTATTCACCAATCCCTTATTGGCTTTCTCTCCTCCCCACCTATATAGGAATGGGATTGTTAGCTTTCTTTCCAAAATACATGTTGTCACTCTGGCACTGAGATGGAACTCATCATTCCATCTCCGAGCCTTTCTTATTGTCCCCTTTTCAAACAATATGGCCAGCTTATATTATGGGACCAACATACTTTTATGATCCTATATTTCTCTTCTGTAGCTGATTGGCCAATCATTGGGATCCAGTTGCTCTGACTTGATGTCTTCCTGGGATTCTCCACATATATGGGCATAATCTTTCCCTACAACACAAGTCTATGAGGGCTTCATTTGTTGGATTTCATCAACCACACAATCAACCCGTGTTTTTGGCAGAGCGCAAAGAGCACCTGTTTTTAACATATACCGGCAGGTATATAGTTTTATCCATCATCGCACAGAATGTAAGTTGTGATTATACTTCAAATCTTTTTATACAAACTTATGTACTGTATTAATATCTGTATCATTATTCGCATTTGATTGACTTTTGTTTGATCAATTACCTACAGACCACCATTCAGGGTCTCCTATTTTGTCCCCTTGAAGAAGGAGTAGTTGTATAACTCCGAAACTAGTCGGGTCTGGAGTCCTCACCCTGCAATTGGTGCCTTATTCAAGTGCATATGTGATGTATTTCTACTTTACTTGCCTTTTATTACTTTGTTAATTTTGTTATTTCAATAAAATATTAAACACTTTTGAACAAAACTTGTGTAGACATGAGTGCCTAAAAAATCCCACCAACAGGGGAAAATCTTTCTTTTTTGAGACTATATTGGGATGTGGCACCACCTTTAGCACCCAACACAGGTCATCCCCCATTTTACCTGGAGAAAAGGTAATTTTGCTTTTATTTTTACTTTTATCATTAAGCTAAACATCACATTGCATTTATCGTTTGAAGTTTGTATTTTATGTAGAGTTATCTTTTTGTGTCATTACCATTTTGATCATACATTTTGAATACATGTCTTGTGAATAAATATTTTTATATATTCCATACTGTAGACTGTACTCACTAAGATTGGTATATGCTTTTAAAAAGAAATTAATCAATTAAAAAGAATTCGCTACATATTGATTTGTGGAAATAAGTTGAGATTCTCCTTCCTCACAGATCTTTGCTTATTGACATAAATAGACACTGTTATATTCAGAGCAGTATAAATATTCTGACAGATATAATTGCAATCAGACCTATGATGCTTGTGTAGCATGATTAAAGTAACCTAGGAAGAATGATTGTTACTATATGTAGGGATGTAACAATCATAGGGTAATAGGGATTCTGTCAGAGAAAAGGTTTATAGCTGAGTACATCGTTTAACCCGGTGGGGCAAAGTCGCTTTCAAGTCATATATCCACCTTGCCTCGTGTGCCAAAACTTTTTTATCTATGTTACCACCCCTACTGTCTTGGGGTATAATGTCCAGGATTGTAAATTTAATGATTGTTTGATCAACCCTATGCTTAAGGCCCACATGACCACCAATAGGAGTGTTGATTTGTCCATTGTTTATATACGATATGTGGTCAGAGATTCTTTTATATAGTGGTCTAATGGTTTTACCCACATAATAAGAGCCACAAGGGCACAACATTATGTAGACCACTGCTTTTGTTTGACAGGTGACATGTTGGTTAATGTATCTCCTCTGACCATTTGGTAATAAGAATGAGTCACCTTCCAGGATCCAGGGGCAAAAGTCGCAGCCTCCACATTTGTAGAGACCTTTGGGATTGGAAGTATCCTCTGCAGGTCTACTATATCCCTTAGGGATCTTGCCCTCTAAAATGTGATGTTAGGGTGATCATCTAGGTATTTGGACAGTATCGGGTCATTTGTTAACAGATCCCAATTCTTTTGAAGGATGCTGCGAATTTCGCTATGTTGCTTGGAAAACGTAGAAATAAATCTAACCTTGGTATCCTCATTTTTCTCTCTCTTATTGAACAATAGGTCATGTCGTGTTTTGGTCTTAGCTCTGTTGAAGGATTTACGAAGCATGGTTGGAGTATATCTTCTCTGTAAGAGACGTAATCTCAGCTTGTCTGATTCTGTTTGAAAATTGTGCTCATTCGAGCAGTTGCGCCTGAGCCTCAGGTATTGAGAGTATGGAATACTCTTGAGAAGTGCTTTGGGATGAGCACTCTCCGAGTGTAAAATTGTGTTAAAGATGTAGGAAATGCTGCGTATGTATGGGGATTAAGCACAATAGATGCAATGACATTCAATAATGACTAAAATAAATAAATAAATGAATGAGCTGCCAACACTTGATCCACGAATTAGATAAAACAGATCCACTTAAATAATGAAAACAAATAGATGTAGCGCTTGAAATGAATAATAGAAGAACTACACAGTCCTAATATACAGACAGTCCATATGTATGTCTGTGTGTAAAAAATCATCCAGGTAAGATATATTCAGGTGCTCCTAAGGACACTCCAAACACCGATCACCATGTGCAGGAAGTACCACCACCAAGGTAAAGGTTTGCCTCTTACCGCAATAACTTGACCCACATGACAGAGATCAAAAACAGCCTGTTACAACCTCCACTTGCAAGTTCCGCATCGGCTCACTTACTGACCACGTCCGCTTCCTCACAGATAATGATCACATGTAAAGAGGGAAACAACCACCATAGTGTAATACTATTTAAGTAGCTTTATTTGGACGTAATACTACAAGTGGCAACTCACATTTGGCTGTAGTTAAAAGGCATGTGTAAACCGGAGTGTCCTCGAGGCTCGATTCCTGCCTAGAAAATGGCCGCCGTGTCTCCTCTGTGGACTCAGCGTGACGCACCGCAGGCTCCTCCTACGCATTTCGTCAGAGACTGATGTCGTCAGGGGGTGTGGCCTGCGGTGAACGGCCGTCATTTATATACGCTGACAGTGGAGGATAGGCGGGGGAATAGGCAGATCCCGGATCCCGGAAGAAAGACACATTTCGTGTCAATGACCAGAACCGGCATTTCTCACAAAGGATATCCGGACTTAGAATGCGGTCCACGAGCTTGTCAGCACCTGGAACCAAACATTAGCCGGAGATCACATAAAAGGTCAATCGAGATGAGCATTAGCTCTTATGCAAAATACAGAGCAAAATTAATCTCATGTCAATGGATACAACACGTATAAGCCCAATAGAGCTGAATACGCAAGTAACCATTAGCTTTACTTGATTGGATGGTCACAATGAACCACAGTAGAAACCGGCGCCAACCTCCGGCAGAAATCAAAAAATCGGGGAACTCTGATCACAACGCCAAATACAACAATATAAGAAAAATAAAAAATATGACAGTACTACAAATCATAAATTTAAAATTACACATGATCTTAAACAGAACATACTCTTAGATAAAACATGTTAAAAAGGGCAATCAAAAAGAATATGTAAACATAGGCACATAACCTCATTTTTAATGTGCTATATGGTAACTGATATATAGGCAAACTAACTTCCAACTCTACATTATGAATTATTGATAAAGGAATTAATGTCCCAATCAATATTGAGCCCATAGGGGGCATAAGATTTGAGGCGGTAAATCCAACTAGTCTCCAACTGGGAGACCCCTCTCGTCAGATTACTACCCCTCCAGTTCCCTGGGAATTTGTCAATCCCCATAAAAATAGTGCCACTAGGATCTTTATTATGGCAAAGGGCATAGTGCCTCGACACGCTATGTTTGGGAAAAGCTTTGATAATATTGGCCACATGCTCGTTTAACTGTACATGTAGCTTGCGTATTGTGCTGCCCACGTAATCGAAACCACATGGGCAACGCAAAAGATACACAACATAGCATGTAGAGCATGTAATGAATGATTTAATCTTGTACTCCTGTTGTGTTCTGTTAGAGAGAAAAGATTCAACTCTTCTGGATTTACAAGAATTAATCTTACATATTGCGCACTTCCTACATGGGTAAAAGCCTCCTCTTTGTTGAAAAAAGGAGACAGTCCTCGGGGGATCAACAATATTCGGAGCAAAAGCTCTTCTCTATTGCGGTTGTACGCTTTTACGAGGGCTTTCTCAAGCTCCTCTTCCCTGTATCCTTTCTCCAAAAACTTAGACTTCAACACAGCAGATTCACGCAAAAAATCAGACCTATTGGTACAATTCCTCTTCAGTCTGAGGAATTGACTGACAGGAACAGATTTAAGCCACGACACGTGGTGGCAACTAGATGTGTCTATAAATCCGTTCCTGTCAGTCTCCTTGAAAAATGTAGAGGTCTCCAAGGTACTACCCACTACCTTGATTTTCAAGTCAACGAAGTGTATCTCGGTCTTACTGCTTTCGTGCGCAAGCCTGATACCTATATAATTGTTGTTAAGCAACGAAATGAAAGTTTCCAGAGATGCTGCATCACCATCCCATAGGAGGAGGATGTCATCGATGTACCTCCGCCAGAGAATAATCTCTGGTCTAGGAACGTCACCGATGACATCCTCCTCCCACTTGGCCATGAATAAATTGGCCATCCTGGGCGCAAATTTTGCTCCCATGGCCACACCCCTATTTTGTTTGTAATATGTTCCTCCGAACCAAAAATAATTGTGGACCATGGCATAGTCCAATAATGAAATAATGAACTGGTTTTGGAAATTCAATAAAGTCCCCTGACCAAGAAAGTACTCAACGGCCTCCCTACCATGCTGAAGTGAGATCACAGTGTAGAGCGAAGACACATCTGCCGTGACCAGAGTGTAGCTCTCCTTCCACTCTATACTGCTAAGGATGTTGATAGCCTGCGTTGAGTCCCTCAAAAATGAGGGGGTCTTGATTACTAAAGGCTGCAAAAAGAAATCGATGTACTTACCCCCCCGAGAAGTAACCGAATTGATGCCACTAACGATTGGCCTTCCGGGTGGGTTCATCGCATCCTTGTGCACCTTAGGCAGGTAATACATGATGGGTACCTTTGGGGCTGATGGAACCAAGAAAGATTTCTCTTTCTTTGTTAAAAGCTTTCGCTGAAAACCATCTTCCACCAGTTCAATTCGTTTCTTTTTAAAAGCAGTAGTAGGATTCCGGCCAAGAGGGATATACGTATCTCGATCAGATAGTAATCTTTTCATTTCATTGTTATAGGCAGAAGTATCAAGGATAACGATACCTCCCCCTTTATCGGCTGGCCTTACAATGATATCTTTCCGTTCTCTGAGGGAACGTAGACCTTCATCAAACATACGTTTATGGTGTGTCTTTGCAAGAGTCAGCCGATCCAGATCCCTAGCCACCGAGTCCTGAAAAACGGACAAGGTAGGGGCCATAGGACCCAGGGGATTAAAAAGAGAGGCGTTTGCAAAGGGAGTGTTTTTGACACCCATAGTATAATTCAATCTAGGGGCGATGGGATTACCAATCATATGTCTTTTTATACTCAACTTACGCACATATTTTTGTAAATCGATAAATGTATCGAATTTACTAAGCGGGCGGGGAGGGGCATACTTAAGTCCATGATTTAACACACACTTTTCGGCGTTGGAAAGGGGAGCTGAGCTCAGATTGAACAAACCCTTATCCCTCAGTGCCGACTTCTTTTTACTGCGGACCCTCCGCCCCCCTCTGCTCCCTCTCTTGCGTCTTTTTGTCTCTTGGTTTTCAAGGTACCCCCCCGAAAAGGAGTATTGAACTGATTCTGAGATCCATATCCGCTAGGATTAGGATGAATAGGTGGGGGGTTCTGATAGCCTCTGGAGTTTTGACCCCACTGATTATCACCATTACGTTGAGAGTAAGGTCCTCTAGGTTGTAGAGGGGGCACTTGCTCTCTCTCATAAGGATGAGAGGTGATGTATTGTCTGGCACCCTCAAAATCCTCCTGTAGTGGTAGAAATCTGTTGTTGGACACAGGGTAATCATGTCCCTGGTGAGATGGATAACGACCTCTACCTCGGCCTCGACCTCTACCACGACCCCGACGTCGTCTGGGCTGTGCCCAGGAATTGGGCACAGTATAGGAGGGTTGGAACTGAACATTATGTTCAATACCTTCCATGGGGACAGCTTGGGGAGGGGGTACAGATACTGAATTTTGTACCACAGAAGAAGCTGGACCAACCAGGCCCCTTATTCTGTTGCCATTTGAAAACCAATTGGTTTTTATAGTCACCTACATCCCTCAAGTATTTCTTCCTTTTTTTATTCTTTTGTTCAACATCCTCCTTTTCCAAATGTTTCTTCAAAGAATCAGATTTTGTTTTATAAATGTCCTTAGTTTTGAACTCATCCAATTTTCCCTTTATAACGTTAATCTCTTCATCGAGTTTCTTTAACTTAAGCCTTTTCTTAGTTACCATAAATCTTAAAAGCTCAAGCCCTGCTTTATTAAAATATTGATATATTATTGATACACTCGTTGGTGTCCAGGATATCGCTCTGGGGTGCAACTTCCCAGCGCAGACTCCTGGGCACCATTTCATCAGCGAGGTATTTTAAAAAAAAAGCCACATCCCACCCTGTATGTAGTTCAGTGGTCATAACGTTCTTGAGTCTCAAAAACAGACCATTCATGTCGTCAGTGGGTTCATCGGATGTGGAAAAAATACCCTCCAAATTAATGGAATAAGTTTTTCTGAAGTCAAAGATATCCATGACTGGTATTCCTTGACAACAAAAGAAAGTATATGACAATGTTATATAAAAAAATATAAAACCATATATATATGGAAACATTATGTTACATGCACACAATCACACAATTTGCTGCAGCACTGGGACTAATTCAAAATAGGATAAAGATGTAGGATATGCTGCGCATGTATGGGATAAAACAGATCCACTTAAATAATGAAAACAAATAGGTGTAGCGCTTGAAATGAATAATAGAAGAACTTCACAGTCCTAATATACAGACAGTCCATATGTATGTCTGTGTGTAAAAAATCATCCAGGTAAGATATATTCAGGTGCTCCTAAGGACACTCCAAACACCGATCACCATGTGCAGGAAGTACCACCACCAAGGTAAAGGTTTGCCTCTTACCGCAATAACTTGACCCCCATGACAGAGATCAAAAACAGCCTGTTACAACCTCCACTTGCAAGTTCCGCATCGGCTCACTTACTGACCACGTCCGCTTCCTCACAGATAATGATCACATGTAAAGAGGGAAACAACCACCATAGCGTAAGTAAGTAGCTTTATTTGGACGTAATACTACAAGTGGCAACTCACATTTGGCTGTAGTTAAAAGGCATGTGTAAACCGGAGTGTCCTCGAGGCTCGATTCCTGCCTAGAAAATGGCCACCGCGTCTCCTCCGTGGACTCAGCGTGATGCACTGCAGGCTCCTCCTACGCGTTTCGTCGGAGACTGACGTCGTCAGGGGGTGTGGCCTGCGGTGAACGTCCGTCATTTATACGCTGACAGTGGAGGATAGGCGGGGGAATAGGAAGATCCCGGATCCCGGAAGAAAGACACATTGCGCGTCAACGACCGGAACCGGCATTTCTCACAAAGGATATCCGGACTTAGAATGCGGTCAACGAGCTTGTCAGCACCCGGAACCAAACATTAGCCGGAGATCACATAAAAGGTCAATCGAGACGAGCATTAGCTCTTATGCAAAATACAGAGCAAAATTATTCCGATCACAACGCCAAATACAACAATATAAGAAAAATAAAAAATATGACTATATATATGTTATATGGTAACTGATATATAGGCAAACTAACTTCCAACTCTACATTATGAATTATTGATAAAGGAATTAATGTCCCAATCAATATTGAGCCCATAGTGGGCATAAGATTTGAGGCGGTAAATCCAACTAGTCTCCAAGTGGGAGACCCCTCTCGTCAGATTACTACCCCTCCAGTTCCCTGGGAATTTGTCAATCCCCATAAAAATAGTGCCACTAGGATCTATTATGGGGACATACATATGGACTGTCTGTATATTAGGACTGTGTAGTTCTTCTATTATTCATTTCAGCGCTACACCTATTTGTTTTCATTATTTAAGTGGATCTGTTTTATCTAATTCATGGATCAAGTGTTGGCAGCTCATTCATTTATATATTTATTTTAATCATTATTGAATGTCATTGCATCTATTGTGCTTAATCCCCATACATGCGCAGCATATCCTACATCTTTATCCTATTTTGAATTAGTCCCAGTGCTGCAGCAAATTGTGTGATTGTGTGCACGTAACATAAGGTTTCCATATATATATGGTTTTATATTTTTATCTATAACATTGTCATATACTTTCTTTTGTTGTCAAGGAATACCAGTCATGGATATCTTTGACTTCAGAAAAACTTATTCCATTAATTTGGAGGGTATTTTTTCCACATCCGATGAACCCACTGACGACATGAATGGTCTGTTTTTGAGACTCAAGAACGTTATGACCACTGAACTACATACAGGGTGGGATGTGGCTTTTTTTGAAAAATACCTCGCTGATGAAATGGTGCCCAGGAGTCTGCGCTGGGAAGTTGCACCCCAGAGCGATATCCTGGACACCAACGAGTGATATCAATATTTTAATAAAGCAGGGCTTGAGCTTTTAAGATTTATGGTAACTAAGAAAAGGCTTAAGTTAAAGAAACTCGATGAAGAGATTTACGTTATAAAGGGAAAATTGGATGAGTTCAAAACTATGGACCTTTATAAAACAAAATCTGATTCTTTGAAGAAACATTTGGAAAAGGAGGATGTTGAACAAAAGAATAAAAAAAGGAAGAAATACTTGAGGGATGTAGGTAACTATAAAAACCAATTGGTTTTCAAATGGCAACAGAATAAGGGGCCGGTTGGTCCAGCTTCTTCTGTGGTACAAAATTCAGTATCTGTACCCCCTCCCCCAGCTGTCCCAATGGAAGGTATTGAACATAATGTTCAGTTCCAACCCTCCTATACTGTGCCCAATTCCTGGGCACAGCCCAGACGAGGTCGGGGTTGTGGTAGAGGTCGAGGCCGAGGTAGAGGTCGTTATCCATCTCACCAGGGACATGATTACCCTGTGTCCAACAACAGATTTCTACCACTACAGAAGGATTTTGAGGGTGCCGGATAATACATCACCTCTCATCCTTATGAGAGAGAGCAAGTGCCCCCTCTACAACCTAGAGGACCTTACTATCAAAGTAATGGTGATAATCAGTGGGGTCAAAACTCCAGAGGCTATCAGAACCCCCCACCTATTCATCCTACTCCTAGCGGATATGGATCTCAGAATCATTTCAATACTCCTTTTCGGGGGGTACCCCGAAAACCAAGAGACAAAAAGACGCAAGAGAGGGAGCAAAGGGGGGCGGAGGGTCTGCAGTATAAAGAAGTCGGCACTGAGGGATAAGGGTTTGTTCAATCTGAGCTCAGCTCCCCTTTCCAACGCCGAAAAGTGTGTGTTAAATCATGGACTTAAGTATGCCCCTCCCCGCCCGCTAAGTAAATTCGATACATTTATCGATTTACAAAAATATGTGCGTAAGTTGAGTATAAAAAGACATATGATTGGTAATCCCATCGCCCCTAGATTGAATTATACTATGGGTGTCAAAAACACTCCCTTTGCAAACGCCTCTCTTTTTAATCCCCCGGGTCCTATGGCCCCTACCTTGTCCGTTTTTCGGGACTCGGTGGCTAGGGATCTGGATCGGCTGACTCTTGCAAAGACACACCATAAACGTATGTTTGATGAAGGTCTACGTTCCCTCAGAGAACGGAAAGATATCATTGTAAGGCCAGCCGATAAAGGGGGAGGTATCGTTATCCTTGATACTTCTGCCTATAACAACGAAATGAAAAGATTACTATCTGATAGAGATACGTATATCCCTCTTGGCGGGAATCCTACTACTGCTTTTAAAAAGAAACGAATTGAACTGGTGGAAGATGGTTTTCAGCGAAAGCTTTTAACAAAGAAAGAGAAATCTTTCTTGGTTCCATTAGCCCCAAAGGTACCCATCATGTATTACCTGCCTAAGGTGCACAAGGATGCGATGAACCCACCCGGAAGGCCAATCGTTAGTGGCATCAATTCGGTTACTTCTCGGGTGGGTAAGTACATTGATTTCTTTTTGCAGCCTTTAGTAATCAAGACCCCCTCATTTTTGAGGGACTCAACGCAGGTTATCAACATCCTTAGCAGTATAGAGTGGAAGGAGAGCTACACTCTGGTCACGGCAGATGTGTCTTCGCTCTACACTGTGATCTCACATCAGCATGGTAGGGAGGCCGTTGAGTACTTTCTTGGTCAGGGGACTTTATTGAATTTCCAAAACCAGTTCATTCTTTCATTATTGGACTATGCCATGGCCCACAATTATTTTTGGTTCGGAGGAACATATTACAAACAAAATAGGGGTGTGGCCATGGGCGCAAAATTTGCGCCCAGCATGGCCAATTTATTCATGGCCAAGTGGGAGGAGGATGTCATCGGTGACGTTCCTAGACCAGAGATTATTCTCTGGCGGAGGTACATTGATGACATCCTCCTCCTATGGGATGGTGATGCAGCATCTCTGGAAACTTTCATTTCGATGCTTAACAACAATTATATAGGTATCAGGCTTGCGCACGAAAGCAGTAAGACCGAGATACACTTCGTTGACTTGAAAATCAAGGTAGTGGGTAGTACCTTGGAGACCTCTACATTTTTCAAGGAGACTGACAGGAACGGATTTATAGACACATCTAGTTGCCACCACGTGTCGTGGCTTAAATCCGTTCCTGTCAGTCAATTCCTCAGATTGAAGAGGAATTGTACCAATAGGTCTGATTTTTTGCGTGAATCTGCTGTGTTGAAGTCTAAGTTTTTGGAGAAAGGATACAGGGAAGAGGAGCTTGAGAAAGCCCTCGTAAAAGCGGACAACCGCAATAGAGAAGAGCTTTTGCAACCACGTGTACGCACAAGGAATGATGACTTCCAACATGCGTTTTTTTCCTCTTATTCAATCCAACATTTCTCAGTGAGGAAAATTATCCAGAAACATTTGCACATTTTGAAAAATGACAGTGTTCTGGGACCAACTCTACCTGAGACACCAAAAGTCATCTTTAGGGGTGTACCTCCACTTAGACTTCAAATTGCTCTGAATATTGTTGATCCCCCGAGGACTGTCTCCTTTTTTCAACAAAGAGGAGGCTTTTACCCATGTAGGAAGTGCGCAATATGTAAGATTAATTCTTGTAAATCCAGAAGAGTTGAATCTTTTCTCTCTAACAGAACACAACAGGAGTACAAGATTAAATCATTCATTACATGCTCTACACGCTATGTTGTGTATCTTTTGCGTTGCCCATGTGGTTTGGATTACGTGGGCCGCACAATACGCAAGCTACATGTACGGTTAAACGAGCATGTGGCCAATATTATCAAATCTTTTCCCAAACATAGCGTGTCGAGGCACTATGCCCTTTGCCATAATAAAGATCCTAGTGGCACTATTTTTATGGGGATTGACAAATTCCCAGGGAACTGGAGGGGTAGTAATCTGATGAGAGGGGTCTCCCAGTTGGAGACTAGTTGGATTTACCGCCTCAAATCTTATGCCCCCTATGGGCTCAATATTGATTGGGACATTAATTCCTTTATCAATAATTCATAATGTAGAGTTGGAAGTTAGTTTGCCTATATATCAGTTACCATATAGCACATTAAAAATGAGGTTATGTGCCTATGTTTACATATTCTTTTTGATTGCCCTTTTTAACATGTTTTATCTAAGATTGTGTTCTGTTTTAGATCATGTGTAATTTTAAATTTATGATTTGTAGTACTGTCATATTTTTTATTTTTCTTATATTGTTGTATTTGGCGTTGTGATCGGAGTTCCCCGATTTTTTGATTTCTGCCGGAGGTTGGCGCCGGTTTCTACTGTGGTTCATTGTGACCATCCAATCAAGTAAAGCTAATGGTTACTTGCGTATTCAGCTCTATTGGGCTTATACGTGTTGTATCCATTGACATGAGATTAATTTTGCTCTGTATTTTGCATAAGAGCTAATGCTCGTCTCGATTGACCTTTTATGTGATCTCCGGATAATGTTTGGTTCCGGTTGCTGACAAGCTCGTGGACTGCATTCTAAGTCCGGATATCCTTTGTGAGAAATGCCGGTTCCGGTCGTTGACACGCAATGTGTCTTTCTTCCGGGATCCGGGATCCGGGATCTTCCTATTCCCCCGCCTATCCTCCACTGTCAGCGTATAAATGACGGACGTTCACCGCAGGCCACACCCCCTGACGACGTCAGTCTCTGATGAAACGCGTAGGAGGAGCCTGCGGTGCGTCACGCTGAGTCCACGGAGGAGACGCGGCGGCCATTTTCTAGGCAGGAAACGAGCCTCGAGGACACTCCGGTTTACACATGCCTTTTAACTACAGCCAAATGTGAGTTGCCACTTGTAGTATTACGTCCAAATAAAGCTACTTAAATAGTATTACGCTATGGTGGTTGTTTCCCTCTTTACATGTGATCATTATCTGTGAGGAAGCGGACGTGGTCAGTAAGTGAGCCGATGCGGAACTTGCAAGTGGAGGTTGTAACAGGCTGTTTTTGATCTCTGTCATGGGGGTCAAGTTATTGCGGTAAGAGGCAAACCTTTACCTTGGTGGTGGTACTTCCTGCACATGGTGATCAGTGTTTGGAGTGTCCTTAGGAGCACCTGTAAAATTGTGTTGCCCGCAGTGGGCTTCCTGCATAGTGTAGATCCTATCCTGCCATCCTCCTCAAAATATAAGGTGGTATCTAGGAAATCAATTTGTTGGCTGCTCCAGGTCATGGTAAATTTTAAAGAGTGTTAGTTTGTAATTGCTTGAAAAATGACTTGAATAAATCAATCCCACCGTCCCAGATGACGAGTACATCATCTATGTACCTGAGCCAAGTGATAATATGGCTTAAGTACATAGAGAGGGCCTCGTCACTGAAGATGTCACGCTCCCACCCCCCAGGTGCAGGTTGGCGTAGGCCGGGGCACAACACGTGCCCATGGCCACGCCCTACAGCTGGATGAGGTGGGAGCCGTCAAAGGTAAAGATGTTGTTGTGTAAAATATGGGAAAGACCCTCCAGAATAAATTGGTTGTAGGCCTCAAAACGGGAACCTAGCTCATCAAGGAATCTTTTGACCATTTTTTATCCAAGCTTAAGTGGAATGGAGGAATAGAGTGCCTCAATATCTAATTTGATCATGATACAATCAGCAGGCATAACTTTATCGTATAATGCTCTGAGTAGGTAGCTCGCAGCTACTCTGACTGGACCGGAATCCCCCCCCCCCAAAAATTTTTGTATTTTTATTCATGTCAGGGTGTTTGTTAGTGGGATTCATTCATCCAGTGTAATCTGGATGGACAGCGTTATTTGATTTACTGGATTTGGTCATTTGAAAGCAATGGGAATTTAAGTTATGCCAACATTTTAAGTTTAATGTAGTTACTCTGATATGTTTAAATGGGTTACCCCATAATAAACACCGTGACCATATTATGACCATTAGAATGAAATGGTGTCTGTCTCTTTATTGATGGTGTTTATTTACTCCTTTGTAATATCCCATGCCAGCTTTAGCTGAATCACTCTTGAGGGATCTGACAGACTCCTTATCAGATCAGCGACAGCCCATTAGGCAGAAACTCGCAGTCTCTTAAGTGTAGCTCAGATGTAGTGAATACTGCATGTAACATCTCCCGTGTGGTCACTGATCCCAGCACCACCTCTTCAGGCACTGCCAACCCACCTGGCTGAAGCTGCCCCTTTCACCAGTCCTCCTAGCTGTCTGTCTACATAAGTTCACTCGGCTGACTCTTCATTAGCCCACCCGGCTGACTCTCAGGAGATCTCTCAGGGAAAGATAGAAGACTTAAGGCAGTATTAAACTGCCATCCTTTCGGGTTTGCATCCTCTGGCCTCTGGCTGCTATTCACGGCCCAGGACGTTCCTTCAGAATGCATGTGCTGGCGACGTCACCGGTCCATTCACAAGTAAATATCTCCTAAACGGTGCAAGTTTAGGAGATATTTACAGTACCTATAGGTAAGCCTTTTACCTATAGGTACAGCTCCTCCTAACCCCCTTCCTCTAGTTCTAGAAGATTCGCCAACCTTCTAGACAAGGGAGAGGCACCAGAGAGCTGCCAGGATGAGTCATCCCGCCCTGACCTCCAATAAACTCTGACCCAATTAGGACTCACCAGCTTAAATCTGAGTCATACTATGGTTTGCCTATATTCACTTCTAGCACACACTAGAGGGTGCTACATGTACATTACACATTTCTGAACTCTGCACTGTATACACTATGGTGTGCATCACACAGTCCTGAGATATACTCTGTTTAAAGAATGTTGTAACATATTTTGACTTCAGTATTGTATACACTATGTTCTATATTACACAGTCCTGACTCTTGTATGACTAATGCTTTATGTTACACAGTCCTGACATCCACACTGTATACACTATGTTGTACATTACACATCCCTTACCTCTGTACCGTATAAGCTATGTTGTATGTTTCAAAGTCTTTACATCTGCAATGTATACACCATGCCATATATCAGACAGTCCTGACCTTTGCACTGTATATGCTATGTTGTACCTACATAGTCCTGTTCTCTGCATTGTATGTGCTATATTATATGTATAGTGTATATATGTATATGTTATGTTGTACATTACACAGTCATGGCCCCTGCAATCTATATGCTATTTTGCACATTACACAGTCCTTACCTCTGCACTGCATACATAATGCTGTGCCTTACACAATTCTGACCTCTGAACTGTGTACTACATGGTAGATTTTATAGTCCTCCTGACCTCTGTACTGTATAAGCTATGTTGAATGTTACAGAATCCTGACCTCTGCTTTTAATATGCTAGGATGCACATTACATAGTCCGGACCTTTGCACAGTATATACTATGTTGCACATTACACAGTCCTTATCTCATCACTCTTCACACTGGGTGTCAATGAAACGATGATAAACTTTGCTCCCATAGTTTTCCATAGGCAACACTTTAAAAATTGTTTATTGGTCTCACTCTGGAGTGCACTACAATATGTATAGCACAATCTACATTTTTGCATGCGGGGGGCAGGTCACACATTTTTTTCTTTTTTTTGGGGAGGGGGGGTTAATTCTTCGGTGTGCCTTTTAATTGTTTACCCCTTTTTATTGTGTAGCACTGCTCCCACAAGGACTGCCAGATTTACGCTTTAAGGGGCCCCCTGAGTTACCAGCACACTATAGTGACAGAAACAAATCTTTACTTTCTCCTTCCTTGGCTCGTTCCAATAATTAGTCCAGGGGTATTTAGTTGTTTTGTGTTTATTATAAATTAGGGATAGGAGAAGGGAATAGTGGGATATTCCAAATTTACTAAGCACAATGGTTGAGGACTCCTATCTTCAGGTACAGCCAGGCTGTTGAATCACCCTGCCACTATGGGTGAGTTTGGATTAAGTCTCTTTTCTTAAGATGACTTGGTGAACTAGCAATTATCTTCAGGACACTCTCCCCAGCATCCTTCCCCTTTTCGCTGCTGACACCCAACCACTGACTATCCTACACGTGGGGTGGCCCTCTCAAGTCAAGCCCCTTGACATGAGTCCCTGTACTCACAATACTATGGTCTAAGGGTCTCCAGTGTCTCCCCCTCAGTCAGCTCTTCCTGGACCTCTGGGTTCAGCTTCTCTATTCCGTTCCTCCGGCCCTCGGGATTACCCCCCCCCCCCCGTGACCACACATCACCGCCACAGAGGAGGAGGCAGCTGCCCTCCTCCCTCCGGGACTCTGCTCTCCAGCCAAAGACCCCACAGCACATATGCTCCTGGCTTTTATACAGTATCCCAGAATACACAGAGGCGACCTGCCCTCTGCCAATCACCAGGACTGTATCCAAACCTATGCACCCATTCGTCAGGTTTCCTCTCACTGTCCAACATGCCTCCCTATTGGACCAGCGTGAAACACTCTCTAGACTGAATGAATCCCATATTGAGCACAACGAGCAGACCTTACTAACAGATCCTGCTCTCTGGTAGGCAGAAAGCAAGATAGATTTACCTGCAGCCCCTCTGGTAAGCAGACAGAGCTTAAAACTATACTCTCTCACTTGTACCTACCTAGGAGGGTGCTACAATTGCATTTAACTTTATTGCTTTCACATAGAGGAAAACTTTTTACCACCACCCATAACATATGTCAGTGGCAATAAAAGGGTTAAAAGGTTGGCCACTATAAATAATTTTTACACCCAATAACACCATTTCTAGATCTACATTTTTGTATTTAGGATCCCCTGAAATGTTTGCCATCATATATATTGTGGTAGAGCGTTGCCCTGCCAGGGTCTAAAAAGTGAATGTGACCCAGAATTCTCAACCAGGCAGGTTGAGGGGCTCCAGGGAGCTTGTAACATGAAGAGGAAACTGGCTTTTCAGTTTCCTCAGTGTTTTAAAAAGTCCAGTTTGGGACCTGGAGCCTGGAGATTTCTAAGTGATCCGGATGGGATGAAATCTCCAATCCTGGGTCCAGCTATTCAGTATAGCCAGCATAATTGGTCAGGTGTGTGCTGTGCTTTTAGTAGTAACCTGACCATGGTTCTGAGCTCCACCCCGGCAGACAGGAGGTCTGGCCTAGGAGTCAGTGCAGGACGAGGCTGGGATCTGTGTGCACCCTGTTAGGTGAGCTAAGTCTGTAGGAGACAGACAAGGGTCTGAAGTGTTAAGGCCAGAGCAGCAGTGCTGCAAGTTCATGCCAGGAGGGCTGAATAATAATTTATTTTGCTGAGGACTCAAATGCTGAAACCCCCTGCGAGGGACACACTTGTTTTCTGTACCGAGTTTTCTTTTAATAAACGTGGGCAAAGAAAGCCCTTAAAGAAGAAACAGCGAGTGGCGGTGTCCTTAAAGCTCTACATTTGATGCAAATCTCACTAATATATATACAGTATAAATATACATACATGTACGTGGGGCAGATCCACCCACCGACTCCAGCTCTAGAACTTATTCTTGCACTTGCTGAACAACAGTCTAAAGAAGCCTGTTTTCAACTGTTGACCACTGAACTCTGTACATTTCAATGTGCTTAAAAAATACATCTTTCATTTTCCAATTAGGCATTTCTCATTTTGTTGTGTTTGCTTATAATATACTACAGGATTTAGGGTTGGGGACTTTGTTCTCACACTATATATATATATATACTTTCAGCACCAGCATGGCAACCCCCCCCCCCCCCCCTCCAAAAAAAATATTTAGAGCCACCCTTTTCCAAAGTAACATAAACAATTATACCATACAAGTTTTCATAATAGGTACAATCTTAGAATAAAAAAACTAGTGGGGTTAATTTACTAAGACTGGAGAGTGCAAAATCTAGTGCAGCTCTGCATAGAAACCAATCCGCTTTAAGGTTGTATTGTCAATGATTATTTGAATGAGTTGAAGTTAGAAGCTGATTGGCTACCATGCACAGCTGCACCAGATTTTGCACTCTCCAGTATTAGTAAATCCACCCCAAATCAAGCAGAATTGTGGCAGAAAAAATGCAAATCACCCCCACTGTGTCACTGTGTCTTACATATGTTTGTGACATGAATATATTCTACTATGAAGTGCACAAAAAGGAGGAATTTCGTTTTGATCCACTGTATACTGTCTCTCTCCTATGCTCTGAAACATATACCAATAAACAACTACGTTGACAATGGTTTTTTTCTTTTTTACTAGATGACTGTGACAATAGCAAGAAAAAAAAACTGCTGCATCATGTTTTCTACACCCTTTATCCTTTTCTATGTTTTCTACACCCTTTTTCCTCTATATTTTCTTAATATTCTGATTACTGTAAAAGCATTTACAGTTCCACATAAAGAAAATTAAACAACCTGATAAGTAAAAAACTGCTTTTTGACTGTCACCAAAACAATAGTATCTTTTAATTAGGAAGCCAGTCCAATCAATAGTAAAACCAAAAAAGTGTGCAAAACCACGTGAAAACTAGTCTGTGATTGAATATATCTGTGCACAACAAAATATATTTCTGCTCTGTTTACATTAAAAAAATAAAAAATAAAACCACTGATTACACAGATATAAAGTAAAATCAAAAGTTAACTCATACAGTTGTTCATGAAAATTATGTAAAAAATAAAGTCCCTATCCAGTACCCACTAATAGCCCAAAACGCATAGTATGAAACTGGTGTGTTGAAATCAAGCATTCGGTGCTCCCAACTGTCCGGACCAACATAAGTGCCAACTTTTTACCGGAAAGATACAGTATAATCTCTGTGTCATAGAGATCAAATGCCCTTGTGAAACAGGGTTAAACCCCACTGCACACACTGTATGTTTCAATGTATTTCTCCTTCTGTAATACAGCACATATGCTAAAACACACAGCTCCTTCAAGTGTTAAAGGAGAAAAAGAAGACCAACATAGAGTAATCATGCTAAAACACAGTGTAGGACTTGTGTGTTGAAGTCAAACATTCAGTGCTCACAACTCTACAAATCACCAAAAATGACAACTTCTTACCAGAAATGTATGATATTTATATTAAAAAAAGAGTTTAAATGCACTTCTGAAAAGGGTTAAACTCCACTGTATCCCCCATATGCTTTCACATGTTTCTTCTTCTGGAATACAGCCAAAACTCTAAGACGTACCGCTCACCTCAGAAATAGTAGGAAGAAAAGCAACCCAATAACGTTAACTACTTCTGGACCGGAAGGATTTGCCCCCTTAATGACCAGGCCATATTTTGCGATTCGGCACTGCGTTACTTTAACCACTTGGCAACTGCCCGCCGTAGTATTACTGCGGCAGGGCGGCTCGGCTGTGCTCTGTCACGTAGTACTACGTGACTGAGTGCACATGGTTTCGACGGCACAGTGGGAGGCGGGCCGCAGGAAGAGCGGTGGCGATTGCCACTGCCCTCCCGCGATCGTCAGAGAAACCGAGAGAAGACCCGCCTGCTTTTGTAAACAAAGCAGGCGGATCTTCTGTCAGACAGGCAGGGAGAAATCAGCAGTTTAAGCTAAGCTGAAGCTGTGATCTCTCTGTGCCTGTCACAGAACCATTCCCCCCCCCCTCACAGTGAGTAAGCACTTTAGGCATACATTTAACCCCTTTGATTACCCCCAGTATTTAACCCCTTCCCTGCCAGTGTCATTTATACAGTAACAGTGCTTATTATTTAGCACTGATTACTGTATTATTGTCACTGGTCCCCAAAAAGTGTCAAAAATGACAGTTAGGGGTCCGATCTGTCCGTCGCAATGTCACAGTCCTGCTACAAATCACTGAAAAGTCCAAAAATCTATCCCGTAGTTTGTAAACGTTTTAACTTTTGCGCAAACCAATTAAAATAAGCTTTTTGAGATTTTTTTTACCAAAAATATGTAGCAGAATACAAATTGGCCTAAACTGATAAAAAAATTTAATTGTAAACATTTTTTATTGGAAATGTTTTATAGCAGAAATTAAATATTTTTTTTTTTTCAGAATTGTCACTCTTTTTTTGTTTATAGCGCAAAAAATAAAAATCGCACAGGTGATCAAATACCACCAAAAAAAAGCTCTGTTTATGGGAAAGAAAGGACAACAATTTTATTTGGGTAAAGCGTCCCACAACCGTGCAATTGTCCGTTAACCACTTCAGCCCCGGAAGGTTTTACCCCCTTATTGACCAAGCCATTTTTTGCGATTCGGCACTGCTTTACTTTAACGGAAAATTGTGCGGTCGTGCGACGCTGTACCCCAATACAATTGATGTCCTTTTTTCCCACAAATAGAGCTTTCTTTTGGTGGTATTTGATCACATCTGCGGTTTTTAGATTTTGCGCTATAAACAAAAAAAGAGCGACAATTTTGAAAAAAACTTCATATTTTTCACATTCTGCTATACAACATTCCCAATAAAATAATTAAAAAATCTAAATTTTTTAACATTTTAGGCCAATTTGTATTCTGCTACATATTTTTGGTAAAATAAAATCGCAATAAGCGTAGTTTGATTGGTTTGCGCAAAAGTTATCACATCTACTAACTACGGTAAAGATTTATGTCATTTTTATTGTTTTTTTTTTTTTTTTACTAGTAATGGTGGCGATCTGCGATTTTTTGCGACATTGCCACTTTTGGGGGGACCAGTGACATTACTACAGTAATCAGTACTAAAAATATGCACTGTTACTGTAATAATGACATTGGCAGGGAAGGGGTTAACACAGTAAGTGATCAAGGGGTTAAATGTGTACCTAGGGACGTGTTTCTAACTGTATGGTGGCGGGGCTTGTGAAATGATCACAGAGACCTGTGATCCTACATAGAAGGATCACAGGAGCTATGTGATCATTCCAGAGAGAAGAAAGGTTTACAACAGCTGACCATGCTTCTTTCTCAGCGGGGAGCGTTCGCGGGTGTCAGGCAGCAATCAGAGCCGCCTGCCCCATTCCTTCGGAGTCCCTGCTGACGAGTGGGGGCGGGAGCGCGCCACCAGCGGCACGCACTCGCCCCCTAGCTGCAGGCCCGCGACCAACATATACCTACGTTGGTTCGCGCAGGAGGGGCTGCCTGCCGCGGTACAACTGCGGCGGGCAAACCGGAAGCGGTTAAAAAACTTCTTTATTAGGTAAGAAAAGGTATTTACATGTTAAACATGTCAAACCCCAGACCCTGGTGAAAGGGGGACTGGGAAGCCAGTTTAAGTTACAATAGGTACAGGTGAGATTTCCCATCCCTTTAGGTAGATTTTCCCTCATTTCTGTGGAGGAGGAGGAGTTCCTCTTGCACTGCCTTTGTGTGTGGTGATGTGAATGGCGGCACATAACATTGTAGTTACAAACATTAGTGGAACCTGGAAGATGATTGGTTTCTATGCAGAGCTGCACCAGATTTTACACTCTCCAGTTTTCGTAAATCAACCCCATAGGCTAACATGCAGGGGAATTTAGAGGCGGGAGAAAAAAAAAACGCCCCTAAAAGCAGCTAGAAGCCATCACCTCATCATGGGCAAAAGTCAGCATTGAGAATGAAGGTTCCTGAAGCCCTGACCAGGTAAGCAGCATGTTTATCTTTTAGTTAATAAACCTAATGTAACATCAGGAATGGTCTTTCTATAGCTGTTTTTTCTATAGCAGTCTGGCTCCTACAGGCAAAGCGCCGTACATGTACGGCGCTAGCCTGGGTGGAGCTAGGGGGCGATTGCACGCTGCCAGAGGCGCGATCCCTCCCCCGCTCATCAGCGGGGGAGCCAGTGTGGGTGCCAGGCGGCTCCGATGGCCACCGGCCACCCGCAATCTCCCGCCGCTGACAGAGAAGGACGGACGGCTGATATAAACAGAGCCATCCGTACTTCTCCTTGAAGTGATCACAGATGTCATGTGATCCTGCTATATAGGATCACATGTCTCTGTGACGACTTCACAAGCCACGTCTCCCCACAGTTAGAATCATGCCCCTAGGGTCACATTTAACCCCTTCATCACCAACAGGGTTAACCTCTTCCAGCCAGTGTCATTTTTACAGTAACAGTGCATATTTTTAGCACTGATTTCTGTGGTAATGTCACTGGTACCCAAAAAAGTGTCAAATGTCAGTTGGGGGTCCGATCTATCCGCCGCAATATCGCAGTTCCCGGCACCTATTTTTTTTGGTCAATGACAAGTGTGTTATAAGAAAAGCACTGAAGCGCTGCTATCCGGCTGCTGAGGGATCAAGTATCTGCAGCAGCTTGTGAGAGGGGGAGGCGGAGCCGCGGAGTGATCTGTACTCCACCCTGCCTCTCAGAAGAATTTTGCCGCTCTTCTACTTCTCCAGTGAGTCACAGGCTGCAGGAAAGATCGTGATGGATGGTGTCTGTGTGACGACATGATATGCAGCAGATAAGGACTGAAGCACTCCCCTATCTGGCCACTGAGGGATCCAATGTCTGCACTGCAGCAGTTTGTAAGAGGGGAAGGCCTCAGTCTCCATGTGAGTCAGTCACAGCAGGAAAGATCGTGGATGGTGTGAGTAGTGGCCAGTGGGGAATATAGCCAGCCAGGCAGGCTGTATCCTCCTCCTCCTTACTAGTTACTAGCCTCCTGTTAACTGTTGCACTGTGCCGGGCTGTCCCTTTTCTGTTGCACTGTGCTGGGCTGTCTCTTTCCTGTTGCACTGTGCTGGGCTGTCTCTTTCCTGTTGCACTGTGCTGGGCTGTCTCTTTCCTGTTGCACTGTGCGGGGCTGTCTCTTTCCTGTTGCACTGTGCTGGGCGGTCTCTTTCCTGTTGCACTTTGCGGGGCTGTCTCTTTCCTCTTGCACTGTGCTGGGCTCTCTCTTTCCTGTTGTGCTGTGCTGTGTCTTTCCTGTTGCGCTGTGCTGTGTCTTTCCTGTTGCGCTGTGCTGGGCTGTCTCTTTCCTGTTGCACTGTGCTGGGCTGTCTCTTTCCTGTTGCACTGTGCGGGGCTGTCTCTTTCCTGTTGCGCTGTGCTGTGTCTTTCCTGTTGCGCTGTGCTGGGCTGTCTCTCTCCTGTTGCGCTGTGCTGGGCTGTCTCTTTCCTGTTGCGCTGTGCTGGGCTGTCTCTTTCCTGTTGTGCTGGGCTGTCTCTTTCCTGTTGTGCTGGGCTGTCTCTTTTCTGTTGCACTGTGCTGGGCTGTCTCTTTCCTGTTGCACTGTGCTGGGCTGTCTGAGACAGCACAATCCAGGAAAGAGACAGCACAGTCTAGGAAAGAGACAGTCCAGCCAGATGTAGGAAAGAGACAGACCAGCCCGGTGTAGGAATGAGACAGCCTCTCTCTTTCCTGGACTGGGCTGGATTGTCTCTTTCCTGGACTGCAGACGGCTGTCTCTTGATGGATTGGATGGTGGCAGTGTTTGGGCCTGTCCAGAATTCTAGAGGTGAAGGGTTTGGGGCTGATTAGAAGTTATGTCAGCTGTAGGGCTGTGTGGGAAAATCAGTTTTGCAATTATTATTTATGTGGTCGGTCGGTCTCTTCCAGGAACTCCAGAATTGGAGGCCTCCTACAGTCTGTCCGCCAGCAACCTTTTGTGTGTTCTGCTCAGCATGTGAACCCTGCAACAGGTATGTAAAGCTGTTTTTTTTAAGGTGCAGTATTTGGACCTGGTCTAAATTCAGAAAGTGAAGAGTTATTCATATTTTTTAGCTGTTTCTTTCAGGATCTCTATAATTGGAGGACCCCTACAGTCTGTCCACCAGCAACCTTTCGTGTGTTCTGCTCAGTGTGTGAACCCTGCAACAACAGGTATGTAAAGCTTTTGTAGCACTGCCCCCGTGAGGACTGCTGGATTGTACACTTTCAGGTCCCCCTCGGTTCTCTAAAGGGGGCGTTCCTGGGGGCGGTCCTAGGGGGCGGACCTAGGGGCGGTAGGGGCGTGACCTATGAGGGGGGTGAGTTCCTGCACCTTTTCTCTGAGAAAAAAAGCCCTGGTTAAAATATTTATATTTTTACATTTTTGTTTTTGGAGAATTTCATATAAAAGCATGTGAAAAATATTATTTTTTTTTCCAAAATTGTCGCTCTTTTTTTGTTTATAGCGCAAAAAATAAAAATCGCACAGGTGATCAAATACCACTAAAAGAAGGCTCTATTTATGGGGAAAAAAGGACGTCAATTTTGTTTGGGTACAGCGTCGCACGACCGCGCAATTGTCCGTTAAAATCACACAGTGCCGAATCGCAAAATAGGGCCTGGTCATTGAGCAGCCAAATCCTCCGGTCTGAAAGTGGTTTAACACAGCTGTAACATTTCTTTCATACATTTTGCATATATAAAGCTACGATCTTTGTAACATACTGCTATATGGGAGCTTCAAATAATTACAGCCCCTTATAATTTAGGGCTATTTCTCGTGTACCCCTGGACCCAGAGGTATTTCAGCATCTTTGGAAACTTGTCCAGTGCTAATGCCATCTCTGTTAATGCCAGTGTCCATGCTCATGGCAAGAAGGTGCTCTGAGCTGTTAACAACGCTATTCAGCATCTGGATGATGTGAAAGGAACTCTGGCTAAACTCAGCAAAGAACATGCTGTTGACCTCCGTGTGGATCCTGAGAACTTTAAAGTACATTTATTGCGTGCGCATGCGCGGCGCGGGACCGATGGCAGCCACGGAGCAGCGACATAAAGCGGCACAGGGACGACATTACTATAACATATTACCTCACCCGATCACCCCCTGGTGCACAAGGAGGCAGTGCATATCTTCAAACAGAAAAAAGAAGAATAGGACACCCCGGAGATCGTTAACTCATTACCTCCTCAGAAGCAAAGAGCACTTCAGCATGGAGAAGAATGGCGCCGGCCCCCCCCTCCCCCGGCAAAGGACACAGCACACAAGCTCCTCAAACATCCGAACCTCCTCAAGCCTCATCTAATAGTGAGTACATTGCACCCTCACCAAATTAGATCTGGACAAGAGCTTAGAAGCCATGTACTCCAAATTGATCACTAACTTTCAAGCAGAACTTAATAAGACGGCCACCACACTCACACAAGAAATCTCTGCTTTAGGGGGGAGGACAGACAAGCTAGAAGCCAAGCATGATGAGCTATGCTTGGCATACAGAGAACTCAGCAATGATCATGAATCCTTACATGTTGCTTTCTCACAATTGCAATCGCATGTTGAGGACCTAGATAATCGCAATAGGCGCAATAACTTAAGATTGCGTGGAATCCCGGAATCTTACACAGATCTAACTCCAACCATCACCAGACTTTTTAATTCACTACTGCCTGATCTGCCTGAGGAAACTAAGTTTGCCTGCGACAGAATTCATCGAGCTCTTAGACCCAAACCCCCTGCTGATAAGCCTCCCAGGGATATAGTTTTGTGCATGAAGGATTTCATCACAAAGGAAGAGATCCTGAGAGCTGCGAGGAACACACCTAACATAATGATTGATGGTTTCATGCTGCAAATCTACCCAGACATTTCTCAAGCTACATTGGAACGCAGACGCGGTTTGAAAGAAATCACAACCATTCTCCAAACAGCTCGCATTCGTTACAAATGGGGGTTCCCATTCAAATTGGTGATTCTGCATAACGGCTCCACCTACGTGGCCACCAATCTCCACGAGGGTAGGGAGGCTCTCATCAAGTTAGGCCTCATGGACCCTTCGGAAGCCCCGGCCCCCTCCCCGGTCCCTCGTCCATCCCCTCTATGGCAAACACCTGCATCCAGAAGAGGCCGCAGAAGGATGAGAAATGAAATTGGATACCAATAAAACACCTTCTTGAACCCTTTTGCGCTGAACGGTTCCAACCCAGAAGTCATGACAATAGTTAATAGTCTGAAATATCTGCGGAGTTCCTTCAGTTATACTGATTGAAAGTCTCTACTTGCTGCTGTTCACCAACCAACCCTCTTAAAAATTTATTATTTCCTCGTTCTTCATTTTCCCATTGAAATCTCTTCTTTCCACACCTCAGTTTTTTATCCCAGGGCTATATGTCCTATCGTACTGTTTTTTTTTTTTTTTTTTTTTAATATCATCAAGTCACCTCATATTTTGCAGGTCTGAGAATTATTGCCTATATCTTCTACAACAGTGACACCGACTGGCTACATCTGATGGCTGGTAACTTTCATCATTCTCAGGTATCAATTATTATTTTTTTTTCTCCTAGGATTGACAATGATGTCAGAGAACTCACGATGATAGCACCATCTAGAGGCCTTTTTATGGAACTTTTTGTTCCACCTTCACAAAGATCTGTTTAGCAAGAAACGCGATTTTTGTGTTATCCTGCTCACAAGTTCCTCCCATACGGTCCCTATAATTCCTTGGACTTGCATGAATTATCCCCCAGAATTATCAAGAAACGGATGGTAATACTTAAATTACCTCTAAGAAGAAAGTGTCAGCACAAGTTGAAGAGGAATAGTTGGATAGCACTACGCCCTCTCCGTTATAAATTTCAGCTAAATGTCCTTATAGTGTATTATCACATGTTCTGCCGTAATATATGTTCCTTACACACTTGCTCAGCTCAGCTGCCCCGCGCTAGTACAAGCCGCACACACTCAGCCTGATGGGGGGGCGGCATCCCTGCAGAGGCGACTCTGGAGATTCGTCCCACACTGTTTTCAGTGATGGCTCCCTCTGCGGTCCTTGCCGGTACCCTACCGGGCTGTTTAAGAGGATGTTTTCCTCTAATATGTTTACTAATTTTGTTTCAGTACCTATTTGGTCAACTGAACCCTAGTTCAAATTTTTGGTTTATTTCATTTTTTGTTTTAGGCTACATTCCTAGCCTACTTTATGGTATCAGATTTATTTATGATCCTTTTGAACATGGCATTATCTCCATGCATGGTTTCAGATCAAATGATTGGTTCAAAACCCTAAACCTATATACTCAACGCCACTTGTATGATATCAATAGATTGCAGTATAGATGGTTTTACTTGATGTTTTGCAATCCCTCTGCAGACCTCACTCCTCCATTGTCTGTTACTACTATCCTTAAATATATAATTTTATGTTACGCCACACCAGCTTTAACCCTTATAAATGACGATTAAATGTATATCGCACAACGTCCAAGGACTCAATTCCCCAAATAAAAGGAAAAAAGCCTTTCATCAATACAAACGTTTAAATGCGAAAATCCTGTTACTACAGGAAACACATTTCGCAGAAGGCAAGCACCCAAAGTTCTTCCATAAGGCATACTCTAAATGTTATTACACTTTATTCTCTTCAAAAACCAGGGGAGTGGCGATCTTTATACATAACACTCTACCATTGGAGGTCCTTGAGGTCTGCAGAGACAGTGAAAGTAGATATATCATTTTAAAGGGTAAAATTCTAGGAAAAGAAATAACGATTGCAAACATATATGCCCCCTCAGACTCCCCCACACAATTTTTTCTTTAGTTCTTTGAGCAATTAGATAAATATCGCTCTTCTCATTTAAATCTAGGGGGTGATTTTAATATGGTTGCACACCCGTCTCTTGATCGTAGCAATCCCTCTTCTTTATCCAAGACTTTCCCCAAAACTATCACCAAAAAGCTACAAGAGTTCCAACTGACGGACACATGGCGTTGTCTGAATGCGGGCTCCAGAGAATATACTTTTTACTCCCACCCCCACAACTCTTCAGCAAGAATCGATGATATATTCTCTTCCCAAGTTATTTTGGCAAACTCAATTTCAGCAGAAATCCTCCCCTGTGTCTGGTCGGACCACCACATGACTACTTTTGACACCAAATACATAGGCTTCCCTCCTTCCTCTTATACCTGGAGACTAAATGATTCTATGCTTTCAGATCCACAGGTTATACAAGAACTCACAGAATCAATTACAGAATTTTACACACACAACCTACCTATAGACACCTCCAACGCTATTACATGGGTGACTCATAAGGCCTACATTAGGGGCAAACTTATTGCCTTAGCAGCAAAGAAAAATAAAGAAAGATCTAAGAAAATACAGGAGCTTAACATAGCCCTCCAACGGCTATATAAGAACCCAAACACACTTCATGATCCTCTCATTAGACAACAAGTTAATAATAAAAGAACAGAGTTAAACAACATCCTGTCTGAAAATGCAGAAAAATCTATACGCTACTCTAGATCTAAATTTTTATTATACGGCAACTCCGCCTCCACCATGTTGGCTAGAAAACTCAACCTCTCGATAAAGCCCCCTCACATTTACAAACTGAACACCCCATCTGGCATTCCCTCCTCCCACCCCAAAGAAGTATTAGCAGTTTTCGAAAAGTTTTATTCCGAACTACTTTCCCCCCCGAGAAAACGATACCACACGCGACACCATAAATTGGTTTAATGATATATCACTACCAAAAATCTCTCCCTCAGATGTGGCCACCTTAAATTCCCCTATCACAGAGCTAGAGATATCTCAAACCATCCGTGACCTAAGAAATTCTTCTGCTCCCGGCCCGGATGGTTACACGGCCATATACTACAAAAAATTTTCCTCGATACTGGCCCCTAAACTCTCATCCCTATTCAATGACATCTTTCGGGGGGAAAAATTCCCTGAGGAGATGTTATTGGCCAATATGACACTCCTACCTAAACCTAACAAAGACCTCTCCCACCCCCAAAATTATAGACCCATATCGATCATCAATAATGACTTAAAAATATTTAGTAAGATATTAGCTTCCAGATTATCCTCAATCATTCACAAACTGATTTCCCCTGCTCAAACTGGATTCATATCCAATCGCCAAATTACAGATAACATCAGAATGGCTTGTAACATAATACAGGATGCGGGTTTAAACAACAAAAAATTACTGTTGCTAGGATTGGATATCCATAAAGCATTCGACAGTGTGTCGTGGACATACCTACAAAAACTTTTGCCTTCTTTTGGATTTGAAAAAGAGTTTCTTAATGGCTTTTCAGCATTGTATGACCATCCCAAGACCAGAATTAAAATACCTGGCTGTAATTCCCCCTTCTTCCCCCTCGGCAGAGGCACAAGACAGGGTTGCCCTCTGTCCCCCCTCCTCTTTGCATTAGCCCTTGAGCCCCTTTCTTTAGCAATACAAAACCACCCTGAGATAATTGGATTTAGAAAAGGAGAGGATAATTACAAAATAAGTCTATACGCAGATGATGCCCTCTTATTCCTAACTGACCCTCATGCCTCATTACCAATACTCCTTCATACCTTAGACAAATTTGCATCCCTCTCAGGTCTAGGAATAAACGTCTCAAAAACAGTAGCGCTCCCTATCAATTTTACTGAACCAGAACTATTACAACTTAAATCAAACTACCCCTTTGCTTGGTCCGCAGACAAACTCCCATATCTTGGTATAAAATTAACTAAAGAATATAATAGCTTATTTGATTGTAACATAACCCCTTTATTTGCTAGTATACGGAATACCGTCAAAACATGGTCTTCCTATCCATTATCTTTCCTTGGTAAGATCACGGCAATTAAAATGAACGTCCTTCCCAAGTTAGTATACTTGTTTAGAGCTCTCCCCATCTCTATCAATAAATCATATATCTCCAAAATACAATCCTCAATAAACAAGTTTATATGGAATAACAAAAGACCCAGATTTGCCCAAAACGTATTATACTATCCTCAATCCTCAGGTGGGAGGGGGGCCCCTAATATTTGGTCCTATTATGCCAGTTGCAGACTCTCTCAGATAGCGCAATGGCACATAGAAAAGGAAGCTCCTCCATGGGTTAACTTTGAATCGACTGCCATTAAACCTTACCGACTATCTAGTATGCTTTGGCACCGCACTATCCCCATTAGGCAGATCTCAACACGTAATAAAGTAATCTCAGATACCCTTAAAGTGTGGGCTAAGGTAGGTGGCTTTAAAGATCTATCCTCTGATCCACCTTTGGCGGTCTCTTTTCTAGGAGATCAAAGGTTTGGGGAGGCATTCCTGAATCCAGAACTTTTTTCCTGGTGGAACTCGAACAATCTACACAGGATAAGGGATCTCTATGACGGAGGAACCTTCCTCTCCTTCCACAAACTAAAAGAAACCCATAACATTCCTGACTCGGAGATATCCAATTACGAGAAGATTAAAACACACTTTATTACTCATTACCCCCTCCCGGGTCTCAACTCCTTGAGCCTCTTTGAACATATCTGTCTAAACAATCCTAAGGGGAAGGGCCTTTTCTCTGCCATTTACACGAACTTCAATACAAATATCTCCTTATCAAAGCTTCAGTATATGATAAAATGGGAAACTGATCTCCAATTAACATTTTCCCCAACGGAATGGTCTATAATGTCACAAAATATACGTAAATCAACCAAGTCCTTGAATATTAGGGAAACGGCATTGAAAGTTTTTACTCGCTGGTATTACACCCCAGTACAACTCAATAAATTCTTTCCGGACACCCCCTCAGACTGCTTCAGGGGATGTGGCGAAATAGGCACCCTCAAACATATTTTCTGGGACTGTAGTAAACTTGCCAACTGCTGGTCTCAGATTTTCTCAAAGAAACCCATGGTTTCTTTATAAATGCTCTTTAGACACTTAAAGTACACTTAGATCACCACTCGTGTATGTTCCTCACACCTTTCTTTCATTAAATTCAGATGTTTACACAAAGATATACAGTGGGTACGGAAAGTATTCAGACCCTTTGCTCAGTATTTAGTAGAAGCCCCCTTTTGATCTAATACAGCCAGGAGTCTTTTTGGGAAAGATGCAACAAGTCTTTCACACCTGGATTTGGGGATCCTCTGCCATTCCTCCTTGCAGATCCTCTCCAGTTCTGTCAGGTTGGATGGTAAACGTTGGTGGACAGCCATTTTTAGGTCTCTCCAGAGATGCTCAATTGGGTTTAAGTCAGGGCTCTGGCTGGGCCATTCAAGAACAGTCACGGAGTTGTTGTGAAGCCAGTCCTTCGTTATTTTAGCTGTGTGCTTAGGGTCATTGTCTTGTTGGAAGGTAAACCTTTGGCCCAGTCTGAGGTCCAGAGCACTCTGGAGAAGGTTTTTGTACAGGATATCCCTGTACTTGGCCGCATTCATCTTTCCCTCGATTACAACCAGTCGTCCTGTCCCTGCAGCTGAAAAACACCCCCACAGCATGATGCTGCCACCACCATGCTTCACTGTTGGGACTGTATTGGACAGGTGATGAGCAGTGCCTGGTTTTCTCCACACATGCCGCTTAGAATTAAGGTCAAAAAGTTCTATTTTGGTCTCATCAGACCAGAGAATCTTATTTCTCCCCATCTTGGAGTCCTTCAGGTGTTTTTTAGCAAACTCCATGCGGGCTTTCATGTGTCTTACACTGAGGAGAGGCTTCCGTCGGGCCACTCTGCCATAAAGCCCCGACTGGTGGAGGGCTGCAGTGATGGTTGACTTTCTACAACTTTCTCCCATCTCCTGACTGCATCTCTGGAGCTCAGCCACAGTGATCTTTGGGTTCTTCTTTACCTCTCTCACCAAGGCTCTTCTCCCCCGATAGCTCAGTTTGGCCGGACGGCCAGCTCTAGGAAGGGTTCTGGTCTTCCCAAATGTCTTCCATTTGAGGATTATGGAGGGCACTGTGCTCTTATGAACCTTAAGTGCAGCAGAAATCTTTTTGTAACCATGGCCAGATCTGTGCCTTGCCACAATTCTGTCTCTGAGCTCTTCAGGCAGTTCCTTTGACCTCATGATTCTCATTTGCTCTGACATGCATTGTGATCTGGAAGGTCTTATATAGACAGGTGTGTGGCTTTCCTAATCAAGTCCAATCAGTATAATCAAACACAGCTGGACTCAAATGAAGGTGTAGAACCATCTCAAGGATGATCAGAAGAAATGGAAAGCACCTGAGTTAAATATGAGTGTCACAGCAAAGGGTCTGAATACTTAGGACCATGTGATATTTCAGTTTTTCTTTTTTAATAAATCTGCAACAATGTCAACAATTCTGTGTTTTTCTGTCAGTATGGGGTGCTATGTGTACATTCGTGAGGAAGAAGAATGAACTTAAATGATTTTAGCAAATGGCTGCAATATAACAAAGAGTGAAAAATTTAAGGGGGTCTGAATACTTTCCGTACCCACTGTATATTGAAAACATCTAACATAGACTCTCCTCACCAGGGGGAGATGGTAATTGGACAATTCTAACACAAACATATTCTTGTATGCTATTGGCATTGTTGTTCTATATTTTTAGACCATCTGCAATACACTGTAGATAAAGTATATTTTTCTGATACTTCTATGTTTTCATGTTTAAAAAAAAAAAAAAAAAGTGTTCCATAAGATGTTCTTATTTTGTTCACATATTGGATAACCGTGATGTATATGCATCTATTCGCTGTTATATAAAGCTATGATGCTAACTGCTATGTCACGAATGTTGTATGTAAATCCTTTTCAAATAAACGTTTTTAAACAAAAAAAAAAAAAAAAATGTACGTTTATTGCAATGCTGTTATAGGAGAAATTAATGGTTTAAAAATTTTCCTATGAAAAATATATACATTTAAGATTAGAGACAACTTTATAGATCCAGAGTGTCCACAGTCAAACAAACCAAATTGTTCATTGTATTGTGATAATTTTAAGGATACTGGAAAGTTTTTTTTTTTTATAAAATAGTTTTTTCTTTTTATTACATATAACATTTAATATGTGTATTTTAGTTGATTAAAACATTTTTAAACATGTTTTTATACGCATCTTCAAGTTTAATATTTATTTGCATGTGTTACCTGTTCCAGCACATGAATTTTAATGTACCTTCAACATACAGGATATATGTCTATCTAATGGAGATTTTTACTATAGATGGATTTGTACAGTATACATCAGCCGTCACTAAATGGCGGCCCGCGGTCCATTGGCGGCCCGCACGATGCTTTCACCCGGACCGCGAGGCCGCCTCCTGTATTGATTCAATGGTTTGCTGGGACCGCGGGTGTCCCAGCAACCACTGACGTACTGTGTGCGCGCTGCGGCTCCCGGCCGGTGTCCTGTCGGGCCGCGAGTAGGGGCGTGACGTCACACGCGCGCCCCGCCCCCCGCTCCTTACTGCGGCTCCCATTCAGCCAGGCAGCGAGTTGGGGCGTGACATTATGTGCGCGCCCCGCCCCCCTGCTCGCGGCTTCTGGCTCGGCTCCTGGCTCCAGGTATGTGGAGCACAAGGGGAGAATGTAATGTGGCCATAGATGCACTTAAAGCGGATGGGAGGTTTTAAAAGTCTGCAGATTGATGGGCATATTTTGTAGTGCTCATTAGAGTGCCCCATAAAAAAAAATGTGCCCATCAGAGTGCCGTCCCTAAACATAAAATGTGCCCATCAGCATGCCCCTTATTTTATGTTAAGGGGCACTCTAATGGGCATATTTAATGTTATGGGGCACTCTAATGGGCATATTTTATGTTAAGGGGCACTCTAATGGGCATATTTAATGTTAAGGGGCACTCTAATGGGCATATTTTATGTTAAGGGGCACTCTAATGGGCATATTTTATGTTAAGCGCAACGCTGATTTACACGTATTGTTTTGCCCATCAGAGTGCCCCCTAACATAAAATGTGCCCTTCAGAGTGCCCCCTAACATAAAATGTGCCCATCAGAGTGCCCCCTAACATAAAATATGCCCATCAGCGTGCCCCTTATTTTATGTTAAGGGTCACGCTGATGGGCCTATTTTATGCTAAGGGGCACTCTGATGGGCATATTTTATGTTAGGGGGCACGCTGATGGGCACATTTTATGTTAGGGGGCACGCTGATGGGCACATTTTATGTTAGGGGGCACTCTGATGGGCATATTTTATGCTAAGGGGCACTCTGATGGACACATTTTATGCTAAGGGGCACTCTGATGGGCATATTTAATGCTAAGGGGCACGCTGAGGAGCATATTTTATGTTAAGGGGCACTCTAATGGCCATATTTTATGTTAAGAGCAACGCTGATTTACACGTTTTGTTTTGCCCATCAGAGTGCAACCTAACATAAAATGTGCCCATCAGAGTGCCCCCTAACATAAAATGTGCCCATCAGAGTGCCCCCTAACATAAAATGTGCCCATCAGAGTGCCCCCTAACATAAAATATGCCCATCAGAGTGCCCCCTAACATAAAATGTGTCCATCTGAGTGCCCCCTAACATAAAATATGCCCATCAGAGTGCCCCCTAACATAAAATATGCCCATCAGAGTGCCCCCTAACATAAAATATGCCCATCAGAGTGCCCACTAACATAAAATGTGCCCATCAGAGTGCCCCCTAACATAAAATGTGTCCATCTGAGTGCCCCCTAACATAAAATATGCCCATCAGCGTGTCCCTTATTTTATGTTAAGGGTCACGCTGATGAGCAAATTTTATGCTAAGGGCATATTTTATGTTAGGGGGCACTCTGATGGGCATATTTTATGTTAGGGGGCACTCGGATGGGCATATTTTATGTTAAGAGCAACGCTGATGGACACGTTTTGTTTTGCCATTCTTTCTGAGTCATAGCAAAGACTTCAGATTCGGACCTCGGCCCAAAGAAAATTTTAGCAACCGGACCTCCTTGAATTTTAATTCATTACCCCTGGTATACATGTATGTGAATTGCTGGTATTGGTGCTGGAAATAAACTAAAATATGTAACTACTTAAAAATGTTTTTACTGAAATTAAATATAATTTTATAATGTTATTTGTGATAAAAAAAATATATATATATTTTTTTAAATGATAGATGGTGTGACTTCCCAGTGTCCTTAAATATCCCAACATAATGATTGTGATCTGTTTAAATATTTAACTACTTTGTCAAGAGTAGCAAATGTTTTTTTTTTTAACCCTAACAACTTAAACCCCAGAAATGATATACATAAGTGCATAAAATGTATAATAAATTGCTAAATGCCTGACCAACAAAGATGTGTTTAATAATAAACATGCAGTCAGACTAAGAAAAGTATAGGAATATCTTACAGTGTTTGCCCTAGCATGAATGCAAGATGACTGATTTTAGTAAACCGTTCCTTTTCAAGAGATCTGCAGAAATGGTGGTAAGTAGGTTATGTTACTGGTAACTTATTTGACTATATTGGAAAAAAGAGTATGATAGAATTACTAGAAGAACTTTAGAAAATGGCTTTTCTGTTACCACAGCGTCTTGCCCAAGTGCTGTTAATTGTCTTGGCTACCAAGTTGGGAGCTGCCTTCATCCCTCAAGTCGAGGCTGCCTGGCAGAAATTCAGCAACGTTTTGGTGGCTGCTCTTACCCATGGATACCACAATCCTCAAAATGCAGAGACTGGTAATTTCATTATTGGCAGAGATACCCTTTGTGATTTGTTGATTTTCAATAAAACTTTAAATTCATAAATCAAATCAATTTTTTTTCCTCATATAATATTAATATTTTACTATCAGCACATGCAATATCTTTTACGAAGAGTCTGTGGAAATCATGGGTTATAAAAAAACAAATGATTCATATTTATCATTAATATAATACAATATTTAAAAAATCCTGCAGAAAGGCTGTGGGGTAACCTAAAGTACAACAACACATCCAAAAAATATTTATAAGCTGAATTTGTTATACTGTACACACAGGAATACCCCAAATTGCCTCCTAAGCACTACACACTCTGGAGGTAGGTATTATGTTTCACATGCATGAACAATTACTTTTTTTTTATTCTTTATTTAAAGGTATGCCATGAAAAAATAAGTGACAACAACAATACAAATTCGTTGTAAGATAGCGACAGAAAGTCTGGTTACACAGTACGGGTAACAACATGGTATAAGACAAAAGATCACAAAGCATAATCTCATAGTGCAACCTAGACCCATTTGTCGTCTTGTTTTCAGTGCTTTGTCATTCACATGCAGTATTGTTTTATATAGGATTTTGTGTGGGAGGTAGTCCATTGCCACCCATCCAGGCGGGGAGGGGTAGGAATCCCCACCGGCATCTGACATTTGGCCGGCAAGGGGGCCCACCAGACTCCTCTTTCCGGAATAGAGGAGGACCTCCTGACCAGCCCCCCCCCCCCCCCACCCTTTGTTTGGAGAACACCTAGTGGTATTTTATAACTTAATAACTTAATATGAGGGAAAGGGCAATTATAATGCCCTAAGGCAGGGAAGAGGGGGAAGAGATGAAAGAGAGGGGGGAAATTGAGGTAAGAAAGAGGAAGGAAGGATAGGAAAAAAAGAGGGGGGAGGAAGAGAAAGAAAGATAGAAAAGTGGAAAGTGGTGGTCTGCTCCATCCCACCTACGCGCCCAGTAAGCCGGGTAAGAGTAGGACAGGTAATCGTCTGACAAGTGAAATAGATCCCAATGAATCCAATGTGTTGCGTGTTCCTCCGCCCTGTCCCTTAGAGTTTAGGTAAGCTGTTCCATTTGCCGTATATCATTCACTCTGGTAAACCAATGGGAAATAAGGGGGGGCGTTCGCTGTTTCCATATGCTAGGTATACAGGCCCTGGCAGCGTTCAGCAAATGTTTCAGTAGCGATTTACGGTACCGCTTGCTTGACATGGGTGTCAAATTGAGAAGAATAGCAGCAGGGTCATCTAGTAAAGAGTAGTTAGCAAGTTTATGTACAGTATGTAGTACCTGTTGCCAGAATGGTCGAATCTTGGGGCATTCCCAGAAAATATGTAAAAGAGTACCAGCCTGCAGACCGTAGCGCCAACAAAAAGGGTGTCCTGGAAAGATGGAAGATAGGACTACGGGCAGTGGCGGCCGGTCGATAGGGGGCGCAGGGGCGCCGCCCCCCCAATCATCTTTAAAGAAAAAAAAAAATTACCATTTAAAGCCCACTATGGGGCGCCGGACCTATTGCTGCCTATGGGGGGCGGTGGGGTTTGGCATCCCACGTGGTGGCAGGCAGAGGCGCGGATTGGCGGCCATTCTGGGTGTCAGAGCAATGCGCCCCCCGACACTCCCCCACTAGTCCTGTCCTGGCTGTGATTGGTCCAGACTCCAACCTGGACCAATCATGCAGGACATCCCGAATGACGTCGTCATGGGGGCGGTGCGTGCGTCAGTCACTCACCGTCCGTCACGTTCCCACCCACCGTCAGAGCGAAGAGGAGCAGCGGCGTGGTCGGTCGAGTCTTCAGCAGCACACAGCAGAAGTCGGTCCGGTCGAGGAGTAAGTCAGCCAGAGCCAGCCCAAGAGCAGAGGTAAGTGAATGATTGAAGCAGCTGCCTCCATATGCCGGACCTCTAGTGCCTGCCTGCCAGGGCCGGTACAAGGCATGGGCGGGAGGGGCTCTTTGCCCTGGGCGGTGTCGGTGTCTTAATCTGGGGTGAGGGGGGGCGCACTTGGAGCTTCGGGTTGCTGCTCCTGCCTCACTGACATGCAGTGAATGTAAGCTACAGTCACTCCTATCTACTGATTCCCGACTCCTCCGTTCATCCGAAGTCTCCCTAATCTGTTTACTGCAGCTACTAATCACTCCCACACACACACCTTGCTCTCCTTCCCAGGGCACCTCACACTCACTTGTCCGTTCCATCTCTCTACCTTTCCTGCACAATCACACAGTAAGTCACACCGATCCTCCTTGCTTCTCTGCCCTGTTGATTTTTTGTCCTTCTCTTATCTGTTATGTCTATACATCTCTACAACACTTGTCCTGCAGCCTCTGGTCTCAGCTCAGCATTCTACACACTGGTCTTACACCCAGTTTGCTTTGAGCTTTTCTGTCCTGTCCCCACACAGCCTAGAATATTAAAAATTTTCTATGCACCCCATCACTTTGCTCTTTTATATCACATACCACCCCACCCTACTCATTGATTCACTATCTTCTTATCCCTAATAGTGGGTTCACATAGGTGAGCAGCAGTATGGCCGCAGCATGATTGTATGTGCAGTATACCCACAATTGTAAGTGCATCAGACCACGTATTTTCATGAAATCAAATCACAGTCTTGCATGCTGCATCTTTGATGCACGTTCAGAAAATGCACAGTCCATGACAATTCATTGGGAGCGCACCTAAATCTGCAGGTAAACTGCACATACAATCGCACTGCGGCCAAACCACCGCACAAAAGTGTGAACCTGCTTGCATGTCAGGATTGTGCACAAAATTGTGGCTTCCTGTAGGTCAGGGCCGGCCCTACCATAGGCTCCCTGACATCCCCTCACTGTCCACTCAGCCATGCCTGTACCATGACCTGGGCCATGCCTGTACCATCACCTGTGCCAGGACCTGTGCCATGCCCTTGCCATGACCTGTGCCATGCCTATACCATCTCCTGTACCATGACCTGTTCCATGCCTATACCGTCACCTGTGCCATGCCTATACCGTCACCTGTGCCATGCCTGTACCATCACCTGTGCCATGACCTGTGCCATGCCCTTACCATGACCTGTGCCATGCCTGTACCATCTCCTGTACCATGACCTGTGACATGCCTGTACCATCACCTAAGTAAAAAGAACCCCAAGAAATTCTGTAAGTATATAAACAGTTAGAAAGCGAGACCAGAACACATTGGCCCCATAAAAGACGACAAAGGAAATATGGCCACAGAGGACAGAGAAAAGGCGGAAGTGTTAAATAATTTCTTCTCTTCAGTCTTCACAAAAGAATCGGGGGGCTACACTAACCCAGCTTGTAAGGCTAAACTAAATAATACACCTCAGGAAGTACCGCCATGGTTAACAGAAGATAGACTTAGAGCTAAACTAGAGAAACCTAACATAAATAAATCACCGGGTCCGGATGGCTTGCACCCGGGGGTTTTTAACGAGCTCAGACAGGTGATTGCCAGACCATTATTCTTGATCTTTAAGGATAGTCTACAGACAGGTATGGTGCCAGCTGATTGGAAAAAAGCCAACGTGGTACCAATATTTAAAAGAGGGCCAAGATATATCCCAGAAAACTATAGGCCCGTTAGCCTAACATCAGTAGTCTGCAAGATTTTGGAGGGGATGTTAAGGGACCACATACAAGACTTTAGTAATGAAAATGGTATTATTAGTAGTAATCAGCATGGATTCATGAAAAATCGTTCTTGCCAAACCAATCTATTAACCTTCTACGATGAAGTGAGCTGCCGCCTAGATAAAGGTAAGCCTGTGGATGTGGTGTACCTGGACTTTGCAAAGGCCTTTGACACCGTTCCCCACAAACGCTTACTGTACAAACTAAGGAAGGTAGGTATGGACCATAGGGTGAGTACCTGGATAGAGAACTGGTTTCAGGGGAGAGTCCAGAGGGTGGTGATTAATGGGGAGTACTCGGATTGGGTGGGTGTGGAAAGTGGGGTCCCCCAAGGTTCTGTCCTGGGGTCAATCCTGTTTATTTTATTCATAAATGATCTAGAGGAGGGGATATCGAGTACAATCTCAGTATTTGCGGATGATACTAAACTAAGCATGCCAATATCTTCTATGCAGGATGTGGAAACCTTACAAGCGGATCTGAACAAAGTAATGGGGTGGGCAACTACATGGCAGATGAGATTTAATGTTGAAAATGTAAAGTAATGCACTTGGGTGTCAGAAACACGAAAGCAAGCTACTCACTGGGGGGGGGGGGGGACCTCTGGGTGAGTCTAGGATGGAAAAGGACCTGGGGGTACTGGTAGAAAACAGGCTTGGCAGTGGCATGCAATGCCAAGCCGCTGCAAGCAAAGCCAACAGAATACTGGCATGTATAAAAAAGGGGATTCACTCCAGAAATAAAGAGATTATTCTCCCACTCTACAAGATTCTGGTCTGGCCACATCTGGAGCATGCTGTCCAGTTCTGGGCACCGGTCCTCAGGAAGAATGTGCTGGAACTGGAGAGAGTCCAGAGAAGGGCAACAAAAAAAATTAGGGGAATGGAGGGCATTGGCTATGAGGAAAGACTACAAGCACTGAACTTATTCTCTCTGGAGAAGAGACGATTGAGGGGGGATATGATATCAATGTACAAATACTGTACTGGCGACCCTAGCATAAGAAACAAACTTTTTCAGAGAAAGGGAATACAATAAGACACGTGGCTACTCACTAAAACTAGAGGAAAAACAGTTTAACCTTAAAATACGTAAGGGGTTCTTCACTGTCAGAGCAGTAAGGATGTGGAATTCTCTTCCACAAGCAGTAGTATCAGCAGGGAGCATCGATAGTTTCAAAAAACTATTAGATGGGCACCTTAAAGACCACAACATACAGGGGTATACAATGTACGATTAATAGCAAACACACACACATCATGGGTTGAACTGGATGGACTGATGTCTTTTTTCAACCTCACAAACTATGTAAAATAAATATATATTCTAAACGTGGCGTGCATGAGCGGGAATGACGTTATGTCAGCTCCGGCCAATCACATACCTGGTGCAAGCGAACCCGGAAGAAAAACGGTGAACATGTCAGCCCTCTCAGCAGTAACATTACAACACTCGAGGGCTTCCTTCCAAGGTGAGTATTTTATAATGTGTTAGTATACAATGCATACTAGCACATTATGCAATTGCCTTGCAGGTTTTCTTTTTTTTTTTTTTTTTGCAATAGCCACGGTTTACAACTGCTTTAAAGAGTTTTTCTTCAGAACCTGTTTACACATCCAGTATATGCGGTCTTTAGCATTTGTTTTATGGCAAACTCCAAATGTGATTTTGATGTTTTTCATGAAGGTTGTACACACATACAACAGGTGGGGGCGGTGCTACAGCAGAGAAAAGGCTGTTATTACTTCTTTCTGATATGGCTTGATTTCTCAAAGTACAGACTGAATAATTCATAGAGTTTGGACACAGAATTCCCTCATGCCTCCACATGACAAATTCATGTGCCACTTGGAAACCACTGCTGCTGCTGTCACATACTGTAGAGAAGGGATATACAAACTGTGGCCCTCCAACTGTTGCAAAACTTCAAGTCCCATCATGCCTCTGGGTGTCATGCTTGTGGCTGTCAGTCTTGCTATGCCTCATGGCACTTGTAGTTCTGCAACATCTGGAGGGCCAGTTTGCATGACCCTGCTATAGAGTGACAAAGTTTTGTAGCAGGGGCGGAGCTTCATGGGGATTCAGAGAAGCTAATTTCCTAAAGGTCCAATCCCCCTGTGACTGACAGCAGATAGTGGTTGGATTCCATAGCCAATAGACACCTGCTATTGGCTATAAAATCCACCTGCTGCCTGCTGTCAATATCAAGGAGAGTGGACCTGATGGGGAACTAGTCCCTCAACTACCATACCAAGCCTCCACCTACTGTTCAGATCACTGTCAGGCTACTAAGAGTCTGTCTGCTGTCATACCAGTCATTGACAACCCTTGACAGGTGGGGAGGAAGTAGCAGCAACAAACAAGCCTCTCTGCATGTCTCTACTCCAGCTTAGAGTTGTTCTTAACTACCTCCATTACTTGAGCTAATTCCATTTTATTAATTGAGTGTAGCCATACAGCTACATTAGGACAGGGGTGTCAAACTCAATTCAATCAAAGGCTGCATCAGCCTTAGGGTGGCCCTTGAAGGGCTGGTTGTATCTGTAAGGCTATTAAGGCTATATATATATATATATATATATATATATATATATTTATATATACTGTATATACATATATATATTTATGCAGGGCTTTTTCTCTCAGCGAATAGGTGCAGGAACTCAATCACATCCCTAACCGTAGTGCATTGATTAGTGGGTGTTGCTGAACTGCACAGTGGGAGGATCTTAAAGGGGCTTTCCAGCAGTGGAGGTCCTCTTTTCACTCTACCATGAAGCGGTTTTAGCCATCATTATGTTGATAGGCTAAATAACAAGTAGATGCTATAACATTATTTTTACCATGTGTGTGCTTAGAATTTTAAATTCTGCCATGTGATGGAAGCACATTACACTGTGAAGAACTGGATTGATGTGTTGTATGCGACAGACACTACCCCTATACCAGTGATGGCGAACCTTCATACCACAGATGTGTTGGAACTGCTCTGCAGCATAGTTGAGCATCATGGGAAATGTAGTTCCAAAACATCTGGGGTGCTAAGGTTCGCCCTCACTGCCCTATACAGTACTTCAATCAACAAAGCTGCTCAGGTAGCATAAGCTTTGATGACTGAAGCACTGTGCAGGAGTGTTGGTACGCTGGGTGTAACGGGGACCCTGAATATCCTACGATGGGATACGAAAGCCACCATTTTGTGTTTTCAGAGCTTGACAGTGGAACCAAAAGGCACTCCTTCACCCCCACCTCAATTAGCGTAGGAATGCTGGGTTCCTGCGCAGCTGACACTTCTAACACCTTTATCTTAAGCAGCAGACCGACCTCCTAGCCATTCAGTCTCCTCGTGCTCAGAGTTACGTGGTAATCTGAGCACAGCCATATGGCTACTAGGTCGTAGAACAAAAGCCTTCAATAGCCTGTGGTTTGGGACACAGTTAACCACAAACTTCCTAACTTTATACACAAGCAAGATATGTCTCTAGAAAATATATATTTGAATGCCAGATAGAATACCGATCGAATTATGGTCAAACATGATCACTGTCGTTGCTAGGGGAGACAAGCTAGCGATCAGATGCCTTACAGGTCAGAGGTTATTCCGAGATAACCCATGTTTAGTATCTGTGAATAGTACATTCCCGGCTGGACAATAAAATATCAGTTTTAAGCATGTAACCCTTACATATGTCAAGATATTAAGAGTGGTATGGCTCTGTCCACAAAATTACATTTGAAATAGTCGTAAACCACTGGACAGCCCTTTTGCCACTTTGATTGTAATTGGTCAGGGGTGTCCGTCACCGCCCCTTTGGAACTCAGAGAAAAAGACAGGAACTGATAGAGTAGTCAGTCTTCATTCTACCATCCAAGCAATAACATTGCTCAAGGGGAACCGATCATACCTGTTCAGCTTCTGAAACTAAGATAATACCAGGACCGTTTGAATGCAAGTATTTTCACTCTTTATCTTCATATTTCTAAATTGCTGAATTGTGTCTCTATTTCTTCGTAACCCATTTTTCTGTAAATATTTTTATTTGCACCAATCTTAACCTTTCTTATAATTAAACCTTATTTTGAAAAGTGTTAATTTTGTCTCTAAGCTCTTAAATGCAAGCTAACCAGAACCTGCCTCTTGGAAGAGCGCTACTGTGTAGAATAACCCCCCTAAACATTCTTGTATGAGGTGACAGTGTGTGTTACAGATGGTTATTCTAAAGTCATAATTGGTATTTCTAAAATTACGAGCGTCCGCTGGGCTCAAACGTAGCGGTGGTGGCAGAGAAAGGGTTAATCGTTTAATTAACCCGGTGACAATCGCTCTCAGTCTGCTGGCATCTAGATTGTGGTCCCGCAAGCTGGAAAAATCTTTGTGCTGGGCGCAGCTGAGAGTGGCATTGTTATGCAAGTGACGGAAGGGTGTGGGATTGCCTGGTCTTTGGTCACGAGTTGGATGAGAAGGCCAGGGGTCTGATACCCGCCACCATCACACTGGGTTCTGTGTATGAGCAGCTGTCAATTGCTCCAGTGTGCTACTGAAACAGTTTAGCTTTTTACAGTTCTAACTGCACACACAGTTACCAAAATGTCAGACAGCATAACAAGTAAATATGCAATGCTTTAAAATGAAAATAGATATGTATTTTTTTTTTGTACACAGCCATGATGGTGCTTCTCCAGAGCATTCTTTTGTTTACACCTTGGTAGTCATGATACTGTAACTAGGGCTTTCCAGGTACATATTTTGAGATCACAAAGGTCACTTATTTTTTGAGGTGGACACCAACTATAGCTTCTGAGGTCAACCAGATGGCCAATAGCTTATTTTGCAATCAGGACTTCTCAGTAAATTCAAATTCTTACTTTTCAATAAAATATTTGATGAGGGTAAGATGGGGGCCGAAATTGCCATCATTCTTATAAAAAAAAGTATACTTGTTCTGGGTCCGTGACTCAAAAATAAAGCAGGGGACCTAGCACTTTGAGAAAGAAAGGACAGCTACAGCAGCCTTAACTTTTCACTCTTGACAGGTTTCCAAGAACAACTGTGTAAGTAAATTTAGAGCATATTTGAGCTCCAATAAGTTTTACCCCCTTCATGACCAGAGCATTTTTTTTTTGCTATTCAGCATTGTGCTACTTTAACTGGCAATAGTGCAGTCATGCAACACTGTACCCAAATTAAATGCTTTTTTTTTTTTTTTTGTTAACACAAATAGAGCTTTCTTTTGTTGGTATTTGACTTTTATCAGCACAGGGTTGTTTTTAATTTTCTTTTTTATTATATAAATGAAAGACAAAAAATGTTTTTTTTTTTTTATATAAATGAAAGACAAAAAATGTTGCTACTTTGTTATAAGACACACCCAAAACAAAAACCAACATATTTAATTTCTTTATATATTTAGGCCAGGGGGGCCCAACCTTTTGAAGAGTGAGGGGCACTTAAGTGACTTCTTAACAGGTCACGAGCCACAATGAGCGGAGCTGGCAGATGACAGGTTCTTGTCTGCACTGAAAATGAATAGGAAGGAGGGATGGCGCACTGCGGTGTGGGAATAAGCCATATCTTAAGTCAAAACACTGGAAAATAATGTTAATAGAAGTGTATCATTGAGGTTTTATTGATGAAGATTAAAAACAAACCAGTCCTGGAGTCTGCGGTATCACTCTGGGATGCTGTGGGAGTCCCATGCCTTGAAGAGCAGGATGGCCCAAACACAAAGGTGGTGAGGGGTTGAGAATGCAAAATTCCGGGGGTCCAAAGGAACACCAATGCGGATCAATGTGACCGTACGAGTACTGTGTGCGACACAGACCGAATACCGAATCAGCCGCCATTGCCGGAAATGTCCCCTTGTATACGTCACCGGAAGTGAAAGCCAGAACTCAGATGGAACGCTGACCGGATGTAGGAGATGGGACGCAAGCTTCTGGTTGCCTTAACTACATGTTTCGCGCGCATGCGCTTTGTCAAGTTACGGCAACCAGGAGCTATTTAAAGCCCAAGAGAGGGAGGGATGAAAACGGGACAATCAACCAATTACAAACAAAGGATGAAAAACAAAAAAATGTGTGAATGAAGGGGAGAAGGAAAAAAAAAGGGGAAGAGGAATCCCAAAGCAGCCCTAAGGATGCGAAGGCTTCAATACAATATATGTATATAGAATGTAATAATAAAATACAATGGCGCACTGTGAACAACACCATAAATCAATAAATAAATATAGTACATATACATTCAAATGGATTGAATTACCATACTTAGAGCGCCGTTGTATAAACCATATGTGGGATAGAGCTAAAACATAAAACTCACATAAATGAATAAATTAGATAAAAAGTTCAAAATTTGAAAATATATTAAAAATACTCATGAATCACTGTAAGTACAATAAAAAGTATATAGATAAAAAATATATATATAAAAACAAAACAATCCTATATAAAATTGTATAAAAAAAAAATGTTTGTGTTATATACCCCACATATACAGTATATATATATATATATATATATATATATATATATACGGCGCTCTAAGTATGGTAATTCAATCCATTTGAATGTATATGTACTATATTTATTTATTGATTTATGGTGTTGTTCACAGTGCGCCATTGTATTTTATTATTACATTCTATATACATATATTGTATTTAAGCCTTCGCATCGATTAGGGCTGCTGTGGGATTCCTCTTCCCCTTTTTTTTCCTTCTCCCCTTCATTCACACATTTTTTTGTTCTTCATCCTTTGTTTGTAATAGGTTGATTGTCCCGTTTTCATCCCGCCCCTCTCTTGGGCTTTAAATAGCTCCTGGTTGCCTGTTGCCGTAACTTGACAAAGTGCATGCGCGCGAAACATGTAGTTACGGCAACCAGAAGCTTGCGTTTAGGGCCGGTACAAGGGGTGGGCGGAAGGGAAGCTGCCCTGGGCGGAGTGTGGGAGGGGGCGCCAAAAACACTCAAGCATGACCTTTTTTCTAAGCTCCTGTGTTCCTAAAGCCTGTCCAAAATCAGAGCCAATAATGCGCCCATACCTTCTGCAGGCTTCCCGCCCCTTGCTGGAAAGGAGAAGAACTCTCTCCTGGGCACAGGTTTTGTACAGGCTGGCTGGTTGGATCGGAGCAGTGAGAGCTCCTGTACAGGTGGGCGGAGCAAGCAGAGCACACTACACTGCAGCCTCGATCACTGCTTTCTGCCCAGCAGGCATCGGAGCTCTCCTCCTCTGCAGACTGAAGATAAGAGACAGATAGCAGACTGAATTTTCTCCTCCTGTGAGTCCCGATGTGTCCTGTCCTGTTTTACACTGTGCAATGCTGTGCTGTGCGCCTGTACTGACCCTTGCAATGCAGGTTTACTAAAGAGAAAGTAAAATGTTTTAAATAGGTTAGGAATATACTGGGATTTTTCAGGCTCCACATACTGTAGATGTATTCCACATTCACACTGTATCTTAATTAAAATCATGCCTTTTAATAAATTCAAAGATTTGACCATAAACAAGTGATATGTTGCAGCCCAACTCCAGCAAAGTGAAACAGTCCACCCTTGCAGTGCTGGGGGAAATAGCCTCATGTATACTTTCTCCAGCCGGCTGCAGCGCTCTCCTCTTCCACCCAAAGTCTCAGCATATACCATACAGGAATATTAACCACTTGCCGACCGCTCACATTGAGCCTACTGCAGCAAAGTGGTTCGTTATCGAAGGAGTCGCTGGACTCCTACCCTTGTGGGCGGCTCGCACGCGCCACCGGAGGCTCGCTCCCGCTGTATTCAGTCACAGCGGGAGTCGGGCCAGGGGAGGAGCGGCGGTGATCACGCCGCTCTTCCCCGATCGTCGGGGATCGAGTGTGGAGATCCGCCCGCTTGTGTAAACAAAGCGGGCGGATCTCCTAAGTGACAGGTAGGGACAGATTACAGGATTCAGCATAGCTGAACCTGCGATCTGTGTCACACAGTCCCCTCCCCCCACACACGTCAGTAAGCACCAGTGCTGGGACAAGGTAATTTTGTGCCCAGGGAGAAGATGGAAAACTGCGCCCCCCCCCACCCCCATGTAAAGAAAGATTCAGTGTCAGTTTAAAACAAGAGAATACTTAAAACAGCTCCCAATTTACGCAATAATAACCCACAGCATTCGCATCAGTTTCTGCAACAATGATCCCCAGCAATGGCACTGGCCCTGGGGGCTCTCCCCCAGCTCAGGCATAGCAGAGGCTTTTCCCTGCCACATATTCCAGAGTCAGATGGAGAAACAAAAAGATAGGCAGAGGAAGCAGAGCCCAGACTGGACTGACAGTGTGATCGGGTCCAGCCCTGGGAGGAAGGGACATGAGTGGGGTTGTCCCCAGACACAGCATAGGGTTCTCTCCTCTCATCACATGACCCTTCACCTGTTGAGGAGCTGCGCACTGTGAGAGTATATACTGTATATAAGTGTTATATATAAGGAATAGCACTAAGAGTACTAAGTGCTATTCCCTATTTATAACACTGATCTCTGTACAGAGTGCTAATACCTGTGACTGTACTCTGAGTGCTATTCCCTATATATAACATTGATATCTGTACACTGAGTGGCACTCACTATACAGTTATCAATACACTCAGTGTATACAGAAATCAACACTCGATAGATTAAAGCAGAGTGATATACTAAACTACTGGGCAGAAGGCTGGTCATTACACATTAACCTGCTGCTGTGCTGCTAACAGGTTGCTACCAGCTCCAAGACCGATCTGGTCTGTAGTGCACTCTACATGGCGGGGATGTGGATTTTGGCCCCGCCCCTGAGTTAAATTTCCCGGAGGAAGAAGTGCCCAGAGAGGCCACTGCTGCAACTATTGCTGCTCTCTCATCCCCGCCAGCGCCAGTGTCCTCTCCGAGCGCTGCAGAAACCACCGTCAGGGAGGGGCGAACTGAGCCTCTCATGGGCAATGCCCGAGCGCCCTAATGGTCAGTCTGCCCCTGTGTGGGATACACACTTTGTTCCTCCTCTAGGTTTCAGCCCTGGCATCAGTCCTCTGCCATCCCGCCTCCGGCCGGCATCTCAGTGACGTCACACAAAGCTGACGCTGTGAAGGTCCTGTCAGGGGGAGTATCTCCGCTGACAGGGAAGGGCTCTGCTGTTCCAGGATTGTGCCGAGTGCAGGAGTGCACTCGGCACATTGTTGCAGATATAAAGCCGATGGTGTGTACAGTCACACACACAGACAGCGTACTCTGCTGGCACTTCATCTACGCCCCCCACTCCTCTATTAAATGGTACTGCCCAGGGCATCCGACCCTTGCGCCCACCCCTTGTACCGGTATAACATGAGAAAACCATACCTCGTGAAAATTCCATACCCACATCACTTCCTGTCAGAAACGTAAAGGAACAGCTGAGCAGCGTAGCAGTGCGCATGCTCGAAGGGTATGGAATTTGCACGGTAGTGTGTAAAATTACACCGCCTCAGCTGTTGCATTAAAACAGCTCGGCTGCAACATGAATCATCTCCGCTCCTACTCCTGTCACTTCCCTGATCTTGGCTACTAAATGTAAAAGCGGCGGTGTATGAAAGCTAAATCACGGAGATCTCGGCTCCGTGATCCGCTTTTACATTTAGTAGCCAAGATCAGGGAAGTGACAGTAGTAGCGGAGATGATTGATGTTGCAGCGGAGATGTTTTAATGTAACCACCGCAACAGCTGATGCGATGTACCGTTATAACACACTACCGTAAACATTCCATACCCTCCGAGCATGCGCACTAGTGAGCTCCTCAGCTGTTCGCTGACGTAGGTGCACCGGAAGTGACGAGGGTATGGAATTTTTATGGGTATGTTTTTTTCAAGGAACACCGGCCCTGGTAAGCACCAGGCATACATTAACCCCTTGATCACCAATAAAAGTTAACCCCTTCACTGCCAGTGTAATTTTTACAGTAACAGTGCATATTTATAGCACGGATTACTGTAGTAATGTCACTGGTACCCCCAAAAGTGTCAAAAATGTCAGCAAAGGGTCCGATCCATCCGTCGCAATGTCGCAGTCCCGCAAAAAAATCCTAGATCGCCGCCATTACTAGTTAAAAATAAAAATGACATAAATTTCCCGTAGTTAGTAGCTGCGATAACTTTTGCGCAAACCAATCAAAATACGCTTATTGCAATTTTTTTTTAACAAAAATATGTAGCAGTAAACAAATTGGCCTAAAATGTTAAAAATTTTTGATTTTTACATTTTTTTTGGGGGGGGGGGGGGGGATTTCATATAAAAAAATTTGAAAAATATTGTTATTTTTTTCAAAATTGTCGCTCTTTTTTTGTTTATAGCGCAAAAATAAAAAATTGCACAGGTGATCAAATACCACCAAAAGAAAGCTCTATTTGTGGGGGAAAAAAGGACATAAATTAAATTTGGGTACAGCATCGCACGACCGCGCAATTGTCCGTTAAAGTAATGCAGTGCCGAATCGCAAAATATGGCCTGGTCAGGAATGGGGTAAAATCTTCCGGTCTTAAAGCGGGTAAAAATACGCTCATTGAGAATTTTTTTGTCAAAGACATGTAGCTAAATACATTTTGGCCTAAATATATGACAAAAATTGAATATATTGGATATTTTTTAACTGTCAAAGTAGAAAAATATTGTTATTTTTTCAAAATTGTCGCATTTTTCATTAATATCACAAAAAAATGAAGAGCGCAGAGGTGATCAAATACCACCAAAAGAAAACGGAATTTTTGTAAAATCTTACCTGTAAAATTCCTTTCTCTGAGTCCTCCGACAGTTGCCGCCATCTTCATATTCGTCACAAGGGGGTATTAGACTTTGCTCCGTAGGAGTAGCTAGGCAACAGAATATGTCAATATTAAAGCTTTTAACATATCCCCACCCCAGGGGGTGGTCCCCTCAGTCTATACCCTCCTGCTTCCTGTTTCCTGCTTCAGTTTCAATGTCTAGCTTGTCAGGAGTAGCTGGATCTCTCTATGCTGGGGCATTTTGTCTCAGCCTTTATCTTCCTTTTTGATTTTTGTTTGAGTTTTTTCTCTCTCTTTACTTAGCTGTTCTTTTTGTCAGCATTAGTTAGTTCTTCTGATGAAGAGGATTCGTGCGGGCTGGGTCTCGGGCTGATCCCCCTGGTCGCAGGTTGTGGGTCAGTGGCTTCCCAGCCTGCCATCGAGCGTTCAGCCAGGTAACGCTCCTGGCACAGTGAGCGACCCATCCCTGTTCGGTGCAGGGATGATTGGTGAGGTGGCTACCTCACTGGACGCTGTGCGGTTTCTTAACCCCGATTTTGCGTCCTGGATGCGACTCTCCCTGCCTCATGCGCAGCGGCTTGTTCGCCTGTGCGGGTTCCCCACGCCATTAGGAGGTAAGTGTATCTATGTGGGGACCTGTCTGTTGGGGGGGTGTCAGTCTGGGACTGTGTTACCCTGCCTGTGTTTCACACTATTGAAATCCCTGTCTCTCTGGCTGCATGCTGTGGGCTGCAAGGAGGGGGGGGCTGTGCTGCACTGTCTGTGTCAGTTTGTGTATGTGTGAACGGCTGTGTGCTGTGGGGCATGATTATTATCATGTTTGGGGCACTTTCAGCGACCGCTGCGGCGGTTCGCCATGTTTTTACATGCTATGCTGTGTTTAGTCCACCTCGCTGAGGTGGAGGAGCGGCGGTTTCGGCGCCAAACGGCGCCATTTTGGCAGCGCTCGCTCCGGCCGCATGGTATCACTGCGGGCGGCCATTTTCTTGTAGCCTTCCATAGGCTTTCATGGAGCGCCCTGTGTTGCATCGCTTCCTCTCCCTGGGTGCACCGATCGATGGTGGGCAGCGCTCGCCGCGCTTGTTTAAGGGGCAGTTAACCCTTTACTTTCCGGCTTATCATTGGGGCAATGGATTCTCAGGGAAACGGATTTCCTACCACTTGATGGGTGACCAAGGGCTGTTTTCCCCCCCAAGGGGGGATTTGGCTGCGGTTGTGTCTAATCTTGCTGCTCGGGTGCTAATGCTTGTGGCTGCTCAATCCACACAACGAACCATAATTTCAATCTCCTCTGATCAGAGGGTGCTGGTGATGGGGCTGCTATAGCTGGGGTCTCCTTATCGGGGTCCCGTTCCTCCCTGGGTCTTGTGGGGTCCGGGGTGGAGTCTGAGGTAGAAGGGGTGGATAATTCTCCCCCTGGCTCGCCTGAAGAGCTTGCACTCATGGATGAATTGGTTGCTTCTATCAAGCAAACACTGCGTTTACGGGTTGAACCATGTCCTCCTGCTGCCCTGGCAGCTTATGGGACGCAGAAAGACGCAAGACATCGCAGGTCTTTCCCTGCACTGATGATTTTCAGCGCACTGTTAAGAAACAATGGTGCAATATACGCAAGCCTTTTGCTGTACCAAGTAGGTTCAAGCTGCGTTGTCCTGTCACGCCCGCTACTGATGAGCGGTGGTGTGTGCCACCTCAGGTGGATCACGCGGTGGCGGTTTTGTATAGGTCCACTGCGATTCCTGCAGAGGATACCCCGGTGTTCCGGGATGCTACGGGCAGGAGGCTGGAGTCTCTTGCCCGTCATTCTTACTCTATTACGGGTTCTATGCTAAAGGCTCTATTTGCTTCGCTTATGGCAGCCCAGGCTGTCACGAATTGGACGCAGGTACTCAGGCGCGTCCTGGTGGCTGATTCAGCCTCACCGGCGACATTGGATTTGGTGGATCAAATCCATCAGGGTGTCATGTATTTGTGTGATGCGGACCTGGATATAGTACCGTTGGCTGCACGTGTACACAGTGTGGCGGTATTGTCTCGCCGCCTGGTTTGGTTGAAGTGTTGGTCTGTGGACCAATCTTCGCGCAAGACCTTAGCCAATCTGCCCTATGATGGCTCTCGCCTTTTTGGCGAATCCTTGGATGCACTGATAAAGGGGGTCACGGGTGGTGCGAGCACGCTCCTGCCCCAATCCCACCAGGCTAAGGCTGCTCATGGTATGAAGCATGCTTTTTTTCGGCCCTCTCAGGGGTCCTTTCGTGCCTTTCGGTCGCCCTATAGGGGCAAACCATTCATAGGCCAAGGCTCCCAAAAGAAGCCGTGGTCAGGTAAGCATAAGTCCGGCCGGTCCGGATCCGCTGCCCATAACAATGCGGCCTGAAGGGGCGCCCTCACCCAGTTCTGGGGTGGGGGGACGCTTGCTCGGTTTTTCTTCAACCCTGGTTGGCCCGTGTTCGGGACAGGTGGGTTCAGGAAATCGTTTGTTTTGGTTACAAGATCAAGTTTTCTCTCCCGGCCGGAGAGCAGATTTTTTCCCTCAGGTGGTTCCGGTGCCTCATCGGGACAGATTTCTTCCAATCTGTTCACTGTGCCCAAGGAGGAGGGCTGGGTACGTCCAATTCTGGACTTACAGGCTCTGAACCGCTTGTGCGGGTTCGCAAGTTCCGCATGGAATCCCTGCGGTCGGTGGTGGCTGCCCTGGTTCCGGGGGAATTCATGGCTTCCATCGACTTGAAGGATGCGTGCCTTCACATCCCGTTTTTCGAGGGTCACCAGAGGTGACTTCGATTTGCCATTGCGGAGGATCATTGCCAATTCGTGGAGTTACCTTTTGGTCTCGCTTCGGCTCCACGGGTTTTTTCGCCAAGGTGCTTGCACCGGTTTCTGGCTTTGTTGAGAGCCCAGGGCATCTCTGTCCTGGGGTATCTGGAAGTTATTCTGGTTCGGTCTGCGACCAGCCAGGGTCTGGAGGAGGACCTGTCCTTCACGATGCTGACTCTCAGGAGTTTGATTGGGCGATTGATTTTCCATAGTCAACGCTGTGTCCGTCGATTCGTCTTCCCTACCTGGGAATGATTCTGGACTCGGTCCAGGCGAAGGTCTTCCTACCGGACGACAAACTCAGGATTCTTCAGGAGAAGTCAGGTCCCTCAGGGACGTTCCGTGCTCGTCACTCCGGACGCGCATGAGGTGTCTGGGATTGATGGTCTCGGCTTTCGAGGCGATTCCCTTCGCCCAGTTTCACACGCGGGGTCTCCAAGCGGAGATCCTGTCCAGGTGGGACGGGCGACCGCAATCTCTGGATCCGGATTTCGTTGGGCCATCGCACCAGAAGGGATCTTCTGTGGTGGCTCCAGTCCCCGACGGTGTCAGGGGGCAAGTCTTTTTGTCCTCTCTCATGGACGGTGGTCACCACGGATGACAGCCTGTCAGGCTGGGGTGGTGTTCTGGGCGTTCTGTCCGCCCAGGGAACTTGGTCGGAGGCGGAATCCTCCCTTCCGGTCAGCATTCTGGAATTGCGTGCGATGAATCTCTGCCTTCAACGTTGGCCGGACAGGCTGCAGGGCTGTCCGGTTCGGGTGCAGACGGACATTGCCACGGCGGTGGCTTACGTCATTCGCCAAGGGGGCACCAAGAGGGCCCGGGTGGCTCGGGAAGTGGCCGACATTCTGTCTTGGGCCGAGACGCATGTCCCGGCGATATCGGCGGTTCACATTCCGGGGGTGGAGAACTGGCGGGCGGATTATCTGATGCCGCCAGTCCCTTGACCAGGGGGAATGGCCCCTCCGTCCGGGTGTTCTCCAGATGTTGTGCGCGACGTGGGGTCTTCCGGAGGTGGACCTGTTTGCTTCTGGTCTGAACAGCAAGGTGAACAGGTTCGTGGCAAGGCCACGCGATCCTCGGGCAGACGCGTCAGATGTGTTGGTAGCTCCGTGGCATCAGTACCGACTGTATGCATTTTCACCGTTTCAATTGCTGCCCAGGTTCCTTCGCAGGTTGGTCTCGGAACCAAAACACAGTGATTCTTGTGACACCGGACTGGCCTCGCCAGTCCTGGTACGCAGACCTCGTGCATTTGGCGGTCGACGCCCCGTGGCGTCTGCCTCTTCGGGAAGATCTCCGGTCTCAAGGGCTGATATTTCATCCTGCCTTGCAGTCGCTGGCTTTGCTGGCCTGGCTGTTGAAACCGAGGTCCTGAGGGATAGGGGTCTCTCCCCTGAGGTCATTCACACTTTGATCGACGCAAGGAATTTTTTCCTCGGGGTAGGTCTTTTACCGTATTTCGGGGGCCTATTTTGCCTGGTGTGAGTTCAGGGGGTCTTCATCTCGCCCGTGGTAGGTGTCTGGGGTGTTGTCCTTCCTTCGAAAGGGTGTTGACAGCGTTTGGCGCTGGCTACGATCAAGGGTCAGGTGTCTGCGATGGCCGTTCTTTTTTCAACGTCCTATGGCGTCTATCTCCTTGATTGGCACTTTTGTTCGGGGGCATCTGGTCCCTCCTAGGACGGTGCCTCTGCCTCCTTGGGACTGGAATCTTGTTCTGTCCGTGTTACAACATGGTCCTTTTTGAACGGATCGGGTAGATCTCGTTGTCTATGTTGTCCTAGAAGGTCACCTTTTTTGGTGGCGATCAATTCGGCTCACAGAGTGTCGGAGCTGGCAGCTTGTCCTGCCATTGTCCGTATCTGGTCACTCACTTGGTTAAGGTGGTCTTGCGACCTAACCCTTTTTTTTTTCCGAAGAGGGTTTCGGAATTTCACCTCAATGAGGACATCGTCTTGCCTTCGCCTTGCGCGAAGTCTAAACATTCGGAGGAGGTGGTGTTGCACTCCTTGGCTGCTGTTCATGGCGATTGGGGTTTACCTAAAATCGTCTGAATCTTTTCACGAGTCGGATTCTTTGTTTGTCCTTCCGGGGGTCCTCGGAAGGGCGTAGCGGCGTCGGCTTCTGCCGTCGCCAATTGGTTCAGACAGGCCGTTGAACAGGCCTATGCTTTGTGGGGAAAAGTTTCCCCTATGCCTGTGAGGGCGCACTCTACCAGATCTCTGAGTACGTCTTGGGCCTGTCGTCATGGGGCTTCTGTGGCCCAGGTGTGTAGGGCGGCGACTTGGTCGACCGTGCACACCTTCACTCTGTTCCACAGAGTGGATGTTCAAGCATCGGCAGATGCTTCCTTTGGCCGCAAGGTTCTTAGTGCGGCGGTCCCTTAGGGTCTCTGGTTTTGGTCCTTTGGGCTGTTTGGGATTTCTTTGTATCCCTGGGTTATTTGTTTTTTTCCTGGGTTATTGCTCCCGTTGAGCAAATTTTTTCTCGTGTTGCCCAGCTGGTTTCCTTCCTTTGGTAAGGTTACTTTCTTTGATGTGGAGACTGTGTTGCCTTTAGGCGCGGCTGCGTTTCCCACCCCTCATGTTTGCACTGCTTTGGGACGTCCCCATTGTGACGAATATGAAGATGGCGGCGACTGTCGGAGGACGTAAGAGAAAACGGAATTTTTGTAAAATCTTACCTGTAAAATTCCTTTCTCTGAGTCCTCCGACAGTCGCCGCCCCCGCCCCTCTTTTGGGGTTTAGGTACTCTACTGCTATTCCACTGAAACTGAAGCAGGAAACAGGAGGGTATAGACTGAGGGGACCACCCCCTGGGGTGGGGATATGTTAAAAGCTTTAATAATGACATATTCTGTTGCCTAGCTACTCCTACGGAGCAAAGTCTAATACCCCCTTGTGACGAATATGAAGATGGCGGCGACTGTCGGAGGACGTAAGAGAAAGCACTGTTTGTGGGAAAAAAAGGACGTAAATTTCGTTTGGGTACGGCGTTGCATGAAAAGCAGGAAAATCCTCCGGTGGTAAAGTGGTTGTAAACTCTCTCTTTCAACTTGTACCTATAGGTAAGCCTTTAATAAGGCTTACCTATAGGTTCTATAAATATCTCCTAAACTTGCACTGTTTAGGAGATATTTACTTTTAATGCAGCCGATCACGTCATTGGTGCATGCGCTCTGAAGGTACGGCCACCCATGCTGTTCCTTCAGAGCCCTGTGCCGTGACGTAATCGCGCCTCCGGCCAATCAAATGGCCGGAGGACGCGAACCAGGAAGCAGAACATGCCGGCCTTCCTGTAGCTGAGCGGGCGGCACTGCGGGGGCTTCGTTTTAAGGTATTTCATAATGAGCTAGAAGGCGATGCACACTAGCTCATTATGCCTTGGTCTTACAGAGTTTTTTTTTTTTTCACTATTGTGAGATGGGTTTACTTCCTCTTTAACCCTGTATGGTATGATGAGGCTGGAATGTGACCACAGCCAGTCACAGTGTTTACCCAGGAGCTCCCGAGGACCAGTCACAGCACTGGAGAGAGCCTACTGCAGCAAGGAGTAAGGCCCCTTTCACACAGGCGGACCGTTCAGATCCGCCTGTCCGTTTTTTTTTGGCGGATCTGAACGGTCACCCCATGTATGTCTATGGGGCATCGGATGTCAGCAGAGACATGTCCACTGACATCCGATCTGATCCGTCAAATCTGGACAGATGGAAACCCTATTTTCCATCTGTCCAGCGGATTGGATGGCATCAGATGAGAACGGACAGACGGTCCGTTCCCATCTGATTCCCCCATAGAGATGTATGGGGACCTGACAGCTATGTCTCCGCACACAGTGCAGAGAACAGCTGTCATCCTGCTCTGCTGAGATAAACTGAGTCCATTTGAGGGATTATATGTGTGTGAAAGAGCCCTTATGTAAAGCTGGGTACACATGGTTTAAAATTAGTTTGGTTCAGCAGGGACCAGCTGAATTTTGATCTATGCCTGTTAGACAGAAGCCGCCTGTCAGATCAGCTTCTGTGGAATGGGAGCCTGCTGGAAAACCTTGTTCAATCAGCAGCTTGCAGCCAATCAGCTGCAATGCTGATCAGTGTATTCTGACAGGGAAGAGTCCCCACTGCCAGAATACGCCTTGTGGAGGGGATTTCTGCATCCATCTCTCGTGTGGATGAATGAATCTGTAAGTGGTTTTTTTTTTTTTTCAATTCAGCCAACTGGCTGAACCAAAAAAAACATATGCATGTGTGCCAGTTTAAGTGCCAGATCACAGTATTGCGATGCCAGACATCACATGTGATTTGCACCACATTGTTGTGCAGATCACATGCAATGTCTGTGCAATGTGATTTCAGCCATACAAACTTTTTAGCTGAAATCGCATCGCATTTGCACAAAAATGGTGCAGGGCCCTTTTTTTGGTTCGCACTGGAATCGCATTGCATGGGTGTTCACACCTATGTGATCCAATTCCTGCACCATTTCACAGTTCGCACTACAATCTGTGAACCAATCTGGAGGTGTCATTAACTTTACAGTGACACCCCCAGAGATTCGCAGATCTCAGTGTAAACCACTGTGCGATTCTGGTGCAATGCGAGACCCGGCACTGAATAGCAGGGTTTCCCGCATCACACCAGTGTGAACCAGGACTAAGTGGTTTTACCCTAATCCTCTGCTCCTAGAATAAAAAAAAGTCCCATACACGCAATGAGAATATCAAACCATTTTTTTTTTTTTTTTACATGCTAGTCTTAGGAATATACAGCGACTTTTCAGGCCCCATTGGAAGGGTTGACTTTTGTTTTTTTCCTGAAGTTGGGATTTAAACCTTTATTATGAAAAAATTTCTGGGGAAGACATTTGGGTTAGACAGGTACATAAATTGGTGGTTTAATATATTGAGTGCTTGTATGCATGCATATACAGTATGAAATGCCTCATAGGGGTAAATTATTTAGTCCTGACCTTTGCACTTTATACATAGGTGTAATTATCAAGTGTGGTTATCAGGCATGGGTAAGATGACTGGTCATGCGCAACCTGGGGGGGGCCCGCAGTTTGGCATGTTCGCCCTGGGCGCTGGATGACCTTGTCCCAGCACTGCTTGCGTCCCATTTCCTACATCTGGTCAGCGTTCCATCTGAGTTCCGGCCGTCACTTCCGGTGACATGTACAAGGGGACATTTCCGGCAATAGCAGCTGATCCGGTATTCAGTCTGTGTAGCGGCCGCACACAATACTCGTACGGTCACATTGATCCGCATTGGTGTTCCTTTGGACCCCCGGGATACATAGACCCCCCTTCCCCCTCACCACCTTTGTGTTTGGGCCATCCTGCTCTTCAGGGCATGGGACTCCCACAGCACCCCAGAGTGATACCGGAGACTCCAGGACTGGTTTGTTTTTAATCATCATCAATAAAACCTATATGATACTCTTCTATTAACATCATTTGCCAGTGTTTTGACTTAAGATATATGGCTTATTCCCACACCGCAGTGTGCCATCCCTCCTTCCTATTCATTTTCAGTTTGCACATCATCCTGTCAGGGATTTGGCAGCCTAGGTGTCACAGCATCTATTGGTTCTACCCCTTACCCCATAGGCATCATGACCCGACAGGAACACATCCAAGGGACTAGCGCCAGGACAATTTTTTGTTTGTCTTGTCTGCACTGCCTATGCAAATAAGACATGGATAGAGCCTGCTGTACTCTGTGGGGCCTCCAAGCTGATCGGCCCAGATTGTTTTTTAAGCAGATTGGAGGTAGGTGGGTGTAAACAGACACAAACAGAGTCTGCAGCTCCATAGAGGTGAATGTAGGGTGCGATTTGGGTCTGCCTGATAAAAAACAGACGCTCGTGCGAAAGAGGTCTAAGGCTGCATTCACACTTATGCGCTGTGGTTTACCCACACCACAGGTGTAGCACAGTAGCACCTGAGGCTTTCCTGCATTTTGCCCCAGACTTCTAGGTTCCATCCATTTGTGTGGTTAGCAAGCAGAAAGGTCTGGACTTGTGTCTTTTCAACCCAGCTACATAAAAAAGCTGTTCAAAGCTAAATGAATTATTGGAAATGCTTTGTAAAAGATGGCTGTACATACAGGTGCATCTCATACCTTTTTGATGAAATTCTAATTGTAATTTCAGTAATTCAATTAAAAAATTGAAACATATTTTATATAGGTGTGTTACACACAGATAGAATTAAGCTTTTCATTTTAATGAATATAGCTACTTTATTACAGCTAATGAAAACACAATATTCAGCATCTCAGACAATTAAAACATTACACAAGACCAATGAAAAAATAAATATATATTTTTATATACAGAAATGTTGGCTTACTGGAAAGTATGCATTCAATAATTGGTCAGGGCTCCTTTTGAATGAATTACTGCGTCAATGCGGCGGGGCATGGAGGCAATCCACCTGTGGCACTGCTGCGGTGTTATAGAAGTTAGTGATAATGATACTGGTTACCCCCCCCCCCCCCCTCACATCATCACGTTCATGTGGCTGGCCCTCCCTCCAGTGACTATGCGCTTTCGCTGCCTGATTGGTTGTCATCTCTGGGCTGCTGCTGGCCAGTCTCAGGGCAAACCACAGACCCGGAAGGACACCTACCAGTCCTATAGACACTTACACCAATGTAAAATGTGTATCAATAAAATCATTAAGCATCTGCTCCACAGTGGCGAGTTCTCAATATTCCATGACTTTTCCAAAACTTAGTGGGGTTAAGTCATTTTCCATAACTTTCCCAGGCCTGGAAAGTGTCATGTCAGAATCCCATGACTTTTCCAGGAATTGCATGACCGTACAAACCCTGAAGCCAACATTTCTGTATTAAAAATCATTTTTCATTGGTCTTATGTAATATGGGATTTTTGTACTTACTGTAAAAAAAAATTACAGACAGCACTTCATAATTCATAACTACTGGGTTATATGGCCTCCTCCCGGAGTAGGAGTAGGCAGAACAAATAAAGCGCATGGGCCGTCCTCAGCTTGGTATATAACCCCCCCCCCTCTCTCTGCTCTAGGTAATCAGTTTAGTAGCAAACAGTATTATAAGTATCAGAACTCCATAGGAGGGGTGGGTGCTGTGTTTGTCGATTTTACTGTAAGTACAAAAAAACAGTTTTCTCTTTCGTTCATTGACGGACACAACACTCTATAAATCATAACTACTGGGACATAAAAAGGAAAATGAGTGGGGAAAATAACCCAAGGCTAACCATAAGTGCCCTTAACCAGTACACAGGAGCCTTAACTGGGCACAGGAGCCCTGTCTGAAAAATAAAGGTTTAAAGAAAAAAAAAACCACCCCTCAAGAGGTAACAGCCCCTCTAAAAACAGCAGCCTGCAAAACGTTGCCATCTGCGGATGCTTCTTTTGGCTGCAAAGTATCTATCTTACAGAATTTTGTGAAGGTATGCACCGACGACCAAGTGGCCGCCTTCCAAACTTGCAATATTGATGCCCGATGACGGAAGACCCAAGAAGCACTCAGCGCCCGAGTAGAATTCGCCGTGACAGGTAAAGATGGAGCCTGACCTTTAATGGAATAGGCCTGAGACACAGTCTGTCTGATCCATGTGGAGAAGGTAGCCAAAGAAGCAGCCAGCTTTTTTCTTGGTCCGTCTGTAACCACAAAAAGCGAGTGACCACTGTAGCTGCCAGATACACCCGAATCGCACAAACCACATCCAAGGTATGCAAAGCAAATTCCTTGGGAAAAGCCGGCTTGGGACACAGGGAAGGCCTCGTTCAAATGGAAATCAGACAACTTTGGGCAGGAATGATGGACAGGGTCGAAGAACCACTTTATCCCTATGGACCACTAAATAGGGACTGCGATAGGATAATACTGCCAATTCTGATACCTTGTGGGCCGAGGTGACAGCCACAAAGAATGTCACCTTCTGGAATAACATTGACAAGGGACTCTCCAGAATATTTTCAAATGGAGGTTTCTGGAGAACCGAAAACAGTAAATTTTAAATCCCATGACAAGCCCCCTGAATGAAGGTACGAACTAAAGAGTGCGTAGCTAGGTGTCGCTGAAAGAACATTGCCAAGGCAGACACCTGGCTCTTGATGGTACTCAAGGCCAGCTTCTGAACAACGCCCCATTGAGAACGGTTAAGATCAGAGCCACAGAAAAGGATCGAGGATGAGCGCCAATAGACTCACACCAAAAAATGTATGCTTTCCATGTACGATGGTATAGCTTTCTGGTGGAGGACTTCCTCGCCTTCACCATAGTAGGGAATCACTGATCCAGACAGACCTCTATCCCTCAGTACCTGGCTTTCAATAGCTAAGCAATTAAAAACCAGCAACTGTAAAGCAAGATGGTAGATAAGTCCTTAGGACAACTGGTCTTCTGTGAGAGGAAGCCCCCCCCAATGGACGTTTGGGGCCACCAGGATGATTGGAAGAGCCTCGTTCTTGATTCCGCACAGGAACTTTGGAAGAAGCCTGAGGGGAGGATAAAACTGGCCCTAGGATGCCTGCAGGGTATGGGGAGTGCCTGACCTCGTGGGGAGTGAAAACTTGCAACCGTGATCACATAAAATAAAAATATTGATAGTAAATAGTGGGTGAATTGCGCCTATTTGGCGCGTGCTGGGAGTGCAAGTGCTAATACCTGAGGTAAAGCACTTACCAGAGGCTCTCCCTTACTCCAAACCCGGCTTGGTTATTGCTTCTCCCTTTGATGCCTGCAGGGCTCCTGGATTGAACTCGATTGTTTGCAGGTATTCAGTGTAAAAGCATCTAGATAGTCAGTGTACAAAAACCAAGAAGACTTCCATTGCGTAGTACAGTAGTATATCGGGGGAAGAAGTTAGTATCAACTCACTTGTAGGAAGTTCACTGTCAAAATCAATATTTTTATTTTATGTGATCACGGTTGCAAGTTTTCACTCCCCACGAGGGGACATCACAATAAATGGTTTAATACAATAACTGTTTATTCACTTATTAGAACTTTGGCACCTTTACCAAGCAGTACTAGCAGGTTGGATTACAATCTGCATCTGGCAAATTGACACACAGACGGTCCAACCTATTCAGCACAAGTACACTTTGAATACCTTTGCACTTAGTATTTATAGCACGCAGCACTTTTATAATCCTTTTGCACATCTTTGGCTTTTTGGCCAATTTAAGTGAGCACAGTGCACTTTTATGGGACCAACACAATACCTGTCCCATTGTCTAATGTTAATGACCTCACATTGTTCTGTCCAGATGGCTAGATAATTACTTTAGGTTAGGGGGGAGGGATTGTGTACACTGTATGGGAATGAGTGTAAAACCCTGTTTCTATTGGATTCGCAATTGTCACATCCAGTTCTCCACAAGGTCCACCTGGGCAGTAAGCTTGTGGGGGAAAACTGTATAAAAGTATGTTTCTTGTTCAATAAAAAGTTACTTCACCCTCAATCTAGAGTACTGTCTCTCATTGGGGGAATCGGCTACAAGGGATTGCTATGTCCTCCATACTCCCTCGGATAATCACTAAGCTCTTGTAAGAGCTTGTTCTGCTGTACTCTCTGGGGAAAGAGGTTCACCAACAGGAACCTGGAGCCTTGTCGTAGGTCCAGGGTGGGTAGGACACGGCGAGACTCCAACCAAGCTGCAGAGGTTTGTGGGGTGTGAGGCAGTTCTGGTGTCTGGTGGAGTGCTTAGAGCCCTCAGGAAGCACTAGGAGTATCCGTCAATAGAGGTAACCGGAAGGGGTGCCGGTTGATCAATTACAATGACCCCCCCCACCCCAATAATGGGTAAGGGCAGACCTTCCAGCTGAATGGGTCTTGTCTGCAGGTCGGGAGAAGCTAGCTCTAGGCTAACCAGACCAAGGTTGCTCGGAACCTCCCGGGGAAAATTTTAAAGATTTATTTGCCTTATTCTCAGTCTCAGAAGCACAAAAGATTTTTCTACGCGATGAGGCTCCTTCCCTTTCCTTCCCTTTCCTGGATTGTGGCAGGAAGGTCTCTTCCCCCCGTGATACCCTTAATGAAGTCATCCAGGGTAGCCCCAAACAGAATCACAGATCAATGAGCGTTTTCTTGGAGGCTTGGTCTGCGGACCAATCCTTAAGCTGCAGCATGTGCCTGTGGAACAAAGTTTGGACAGCACAGGAGCTGTATCCAAAGCTGCATCACAAATAAACTGCAGCCCAAAGATCTGGTACACTAAATCAACATAAGCAGCAGGGACCTGTTCACCTCCCCCAGGCCCTGGTGCAAAAGCTTGGCCTTGATACACCAGGGCTGAGGCAAAGACTGGCCGCAATGCCAAACCAGCCAGTTAACATACTGAGTGCCACAGCCTCTGCTTTCTTGTCAGCAGGGTCCTTAAAGGCCAGGGATTCCTCTACTGAGATCATGGTTGCTTTATTCAATTGGGAAACAGGAGGGTCCAACGTTTGGGGACCACAAGGGGTAATTTTGGTTGTTCCCATTCCGTACAGGAAAACCTGTCAATTTAAGGCACATAAGGAAACACCTTTGGAGTACGAGGTGAGTTATGCATACCAAACAGCCAGGTCAATGGCTACATCAGCCGCATCATCATTTTTAGAGTCTCAAGCACTGCAGTGATAAGTGCGTTTACCAGTGCTTTTTCATTTGCTGCTGTGACCATGGAGGAATCATTCTCACTATCGGATGGATCTGGGGGGTGATATTAAGTCCCCCTGGACAGGCCACATCAGGCTCAGAATCAGATGAGACACTGAGCAGGGGAAGGCGGGGGATGCTTCCTTCTGGGCCTTGGCCCACACACCACTTCCTCTAAGGACTGCAGGACCGCCGTTAGTGCAACCATGGGAAGCTTGGGTTCCGAGGGATCTGCCACCTCCATGATGGGGTCAGTGGGAGAGATGTGACCCCTAAGGCTCCATAAGGAAAAGACCTTGCAGTACAAAAACGATCTTTTGGCATCACTAAAGGATCCCCCTCAAGGCTCAGGGTACCTATCAGCAGAGAGGGAGACAACAGGGACTACCGTCCAGAGGAGCGCTGGGAATTTGAACCCAGCATCATCATGGACACCATCCCTGTCCATATGTCCTGGGCATAGGAAGGGGCAACTAAGAAGCAGCTTATGCTTCCCCACAAGACTTCGGTCGTCTCCAGGACTAAGAGAAAATGACCCCTATGACATCATCTGAGTACACAAACATGGCTAACTGGAGACCAGCCAGACTAAGGGAAAATGGCCACCCTCAGCTACAAACACCGAAGCATGCTGTCAGGTTTTCCCTGCTCCCTCTGCAAGGGGACCCCTCCCAAAGGTAGGACACACGTTAGGGGAGACTCTGCTGCGCACTCTGCACTGGGACTCCCCCTGCACTATAACCACACTGCAAACAGTATGGCATGCACCTAGGGGTCTCCTACAGTGGGACCTCTCCAGACTACCAGGGCAGGACACTCACTATCCCAAGACCCTTACAGAGTAGGGATAGCGGGAGAGACCCCAGGGGTCTCCGCTACAGTCTCTGCCCTGGGACACCCAGCAGACTCTTGGTCCAGATGGGGTGAAAGTCCAGCTCACTGATGGATTGAAGTATGGGAGGAGGGAACCTGCAGGCAGGTCCGACTGTCCCTGGAGGTTACCCGTGTCCACCCCCTAAAAAACCCCAAAAGGGGAGAGGGGGGGGGGGGATTGTACTTACCCTTCCATGTGCGGGTAATGCTCCAGACAAAATCCTCATCACCGAAAGGGAGCTGTCGGCCAAGGGACCACTGCGACTCAGACCCAAGCCCGTTCGTTTAACTCACAGGTCAGCCTCTGTCCGTGAGGCTATGTCTCGGCCGACCTAGCACGTAGCTGCGGTCTGCATGTGCTCGCTGGCTGGACCACTGGGTCTAGATTGTCCAGCCCGTTGCCCAGTCAGGCAGTTGATTGTAGATCTCCCGAAAGAAAACCTAAAAGGCGTAAGGAAGGAGAAAAATTTGCTAGGGCCAGAGACAGAGATCCCAGCCAGGAGCCTAGGTCCTTACTCCTGACTGGACAGATTAAAACTGATTTTATACCAAGCTGAGGACCACCCATGGGCGTATCCAGGTTTATTTTGTTCTGTCAAGTCCTACTCATGGGGGGAGGCAATATAACCCAGTAGTTATGATTTATAAAGCGCTGTGTCCGTCGAACAAAAGAAATTCAACGTTTCTGAGATACTGAATTTTGGGTTTTTACTAGCTGTAAGCCATAATCATCAAAAGTAAAAGAAAGAAATGCCTGAAATGTATCACTCTGTGTGTGCATCTACATAAAATATATGAGTTTCACTTTTTGAATCGAATTACTGAAAAACTTTTTGATATTCTAATTTTAGGAAATGCACCTGTACTTCTCTTTCACAAGCTGAAATCCATGTGTACAAGGTCATACAGTAGTTAAATGCATCAAGATAAAGGGAACCCACCTGTGTAGAAACGGTCTTTTACTTGAGATACGTCATGATGTGTAAATAAAGCAGCATTAGCATTACTGCTGTAGTGGTAGTGATCCTTACAATTGTAAACCTTTAGGGTATAAGATTTAACTTTGAGGATTCCATTCAAAACATCAATCAGTTCTCTACCACACAGACATTCTCTGATGCATCTACAGATCCTTAAAGTATATATAAGACCAAAACTCCCCCCCCCCATTGTGGATAGCGTAGGAAGTGTGATGACACAGGGGTGATACCAGCCAGTTTATTTTTTGCCATCCATCCCATTGGGATGATTGTCATTTATTTCTGGTCCCAAAGACACATCAATAAATGAGAAAAAAAAATAAAAAAAATTGACAGCTGTCACTGCAAGAAGCATAATACTTCTACAATATTCATGTCCCAGTGACTACTCGAAAGTTTTGTTTTTCCCTCACTTTGAGTGCCAGTGACAACAATCACTAGGACAAAGTGAATCTCCCCAGCAGGGAAACAGACAGAATGTGGAAAGCGTATAACATCAGGTTTTTTATTGCTATTTAAAAAAATCATTTTGGCTTTAGATACACTAGGTTTAAGATCAAGTTTTACACATGTGTAATTGTATAGCAGAATCTTTCTAAATCACCACACTAGATAACATAGGAAACATACAACGTGTTACCTCCATTAACACTGCCCACATGTATTTTTATTTTGCGTGGATTTAGCCTGAAATACTTGGACAAACTTGTTCAACATACCTTAAATGTACATTTTTAAAGGAAAGAGTAGCTGATCTACTACAGCAAGCATATTCCTATTGACAAAACATTTCAACAGATAATACATAAGCTTGAATTCACATGAAACTACATTAACAGTTTTTCGTATGCAACTTCCCCATCCATGTCCCCTAAAAAACACAATAAACAAAATTAGTACACTAAACAAATGATTTAATTGTATACCAACTACTTTCAACTGAGGGCAAGCAGAATATAATTAATAACATTGCTATTTTCAAACAATAAAAAAATTGGATTTATCAAATGTGAGCTTTCAGTAAGAAAAAAAGCTTTATTGTCATTTATAGAACATTGCTCGATTGATTAAAAATACAACACAAAGTATGTTATTGATGCAGTGCAGGTTCCCCAGATGCAAAGTCAAACCTCAAGACTTTGTTATCGTAGCTGTGTGATCCCTGCTGATCTACAACAAAGAAAAAGATGCATGCAGTTACATTTACAGAGCATTTATGGTTCAAATAAATTTATAAATAGCTATACATATTAAAATGGACTAGTAACCCAAACAAATTAAAATTATATAAAAAGGTCAATACCACATTTCATGTGGTAAATTTTGCTTTCCCACTACTTCAGTACAAAGATCTATTGATCTCAGCAAACAAGCATTTTCCAACATCATTAAGGGAGAGTGTGCCATTTGAGGGAAAAAGCCTAGAGCTCCACCAGCTGGTTGGAGAAAAGACCTTAACTCTGACCTGAATCTATGTTGAGAAATAAATTACGGCCATAAAAAAATTTTTATCATTGAAAAGCAGATATTAAAACATTAACCAGGTGACTGTGCTAGGACTGAGAAGAGAATATGGAAAGTAGAATCTCATTGTGGTATCACAGTCACTCTCCTTTCCCTTGCTCATTTTTGTCTGGAACAGTTGTAACCCTACTCTCTGGCAGCACACAAAGCATTGCAGCAGCAGGGCAGTCAAGAAAATAAAGGCCGCTGTGCAAGCATTAATATTTCCCAAGACTGTACACCCGTGTCATCATCCCAACTCCAGGAAGTAGATAATGACACTGGATGATGAGTGCGCATATATTGCCAGTCTTCTGTAAGGAAGAGAAGATGAAGGCATTGTCAGGAGAAATCATTACTCATGCATGCAGATAAAATAGAATGTATAGGCACACAGGAGAGATGGACAAAACTGTAAAAAGAAATGAAAAAATTGAAGGCATACAGTTACAACTGCAAAAAATGTAGATTAAACATTTTATCAGTACAGGGCACTGCGCTCAGGAACTTTAAACTACGGATTACAGTCAGGAAGTTTAAATGGTTAACTGGCAGGAAAAGGTTTTTTTGGGGAAGTTTTTTTTTTTTTAAACCGTCACCATTTTTCTAGGTAAATTTATTTCTAAAGGTGCCATTGACATGAAAGTTTCATCACTTGTCAGTTACAACCCATGCAATCCATATATACAAAGAAACCAAAACAAATCCGTTCAGAAATTAAGTTGAGGAATAAAATGAAAGGACACAGGTTAACCACTTGCCGACTGCGCACAGTATATTTACTGCGGCAGTCAGCCCCGGCCAGGCAGAGTGACGTAGATCTACGTCGCTAGCCTGTCACCGGGTTTTGAGCCAATAGCGGGCGGGCGCGCGCCCGCCTCGGCTCGTTCACAGAGGAGTGTGGGCGTGTGACCGGCGGACCCGAAGTCCGCCGGTCACACTATGATCGCCGGTAGAGCGGGAGAAAGGCGGGCGGCTTATGTAAACAAGCGCCTGTCATTCTCCCCTGTGTAAAAATGCAGATCAGACGGTTCTACTATGTAGAACCGTTGATCTCTGTTTTTACACTAGGAGACCTGTCCCACTAGTTAGAATCACGCCCCTAGGACACACTTAACCCCTCCCTCTCCAATACAGTTAACCCCTTCCCTACCAGTGTCATTTTTGCAGTAACAGTGCATATATATAGCACTAATTACTGCAGTAATGTCACTGGTACCCCCAAAAGTGTCAAAAATGTCAGTCAAGGGCCCGATCTGTCCGCCGCAATGTCGCAGTACCGCAAAAAAAAAAAAAAAAAAAAAAAAAAAAAACACCAAAAATGACAAAAATCTTTCCCTTTGTTAGTAAACGCGATAACTTTTGCGCAAACCAATCAAAATACGCTTTTTGCGATTTTTTTTACCAAACGTATGTAGCATAAAACAAATTGGCCGAGAATGTTAAAAAAATTTCGATTTTTACATTTTTTTGGGGGGAATTCATAAAAAAAAAGTGAAAAATGTTATTTTTGCAAAATTTACGCTCTTTTTGTTTATAGCGCATGATCAAAAAAAAAAAATCGCACAGGTGATCAAATACCACCAAAAGAAAGCTCTGTTTGTGGGAAAAAAAGGACGTGAAATTCGTTTAGGTACAGTGTCGCACGACCGCGCAATTGTCCGTTAAAGTCACGCAGTATTTAAAAAAAAAAAAAAAAAAAAACGCAAAAAACCCCTTGGTCAGGAAGGGGGTAAAATCTTCCGGGGCTTAAGTGGTTAAAAAAAGTTTTGAACAAGCTAACTGAAATTTTACAAAATCCTTTGATAATGACCGTTTCAAGATGCCTCCTGTATGGAGAAACTAGTCGCATGCTTTGCTCAGGTGCGATTTTGGCCCATTCTTCCACACACTCTTCAAATCTTGAAGGTTCTGTGGGCCTCTTCTATGAACTCTGATCTTTAGTTTTCCATACATTTTCTATTGGATTTAGGTCAGGTGATTCTAGCAGCTCTATTTTCTTTTTTTGAAACCAATTGAGAGTTTCCTTGGCTTTGTGTTTGGGATCATTGTCCTGCTGAAATGTCCACCCTCGTTTCATCTTCATCATCCTCGTATATGGCAGCAGGCTTTTTATCAAGAATTTCTTGGTACATTTTTCCACTCATCCTTCCTTCGATGATGTAAAAGTTTGCCCGTTCTGTATGCTGAACAGGCCCACACCATGATGTTCCCACCTCCAAACTTCACTGTTGACATGGTGTTTTTGGGGTAATGTGCAGTGCCATTTGACTTCTAAACATGGTGTGTTTTATGGTAGCCAAAAGAGTAAAATTTTGGTCTCATCTGACCAGACTATATTCTCCCAGTATTTCGCAGGTTTTTTCTTCAGCAATGTCGTCTTGCATGGTGAGCGTACATACAGGCCATGGCGGTTGAATGCATTACTTATGGCTTTCTTTGAAACAATGGTACTTGCTAATTCCCGGTCTTTCTGAAGCTCTCTACAAGTAGTCCCTGGCTCTTGGGCAACTGTTCTGGATATTATTTTTACTTCTCAGCTAGAAATCTTGCGATTTCTAGCTGAGGTCCTGGCTGCTTTATGGTGAAATGATGTTCTTTCTACTTCCAGAATATGGCCCCAACAGTGCTCACTGAAACATTCATAAGTTCACAAATTCTTCTGACACCAATGCCATCAGCATGTTTAACAATAAGGTTGCAAATGTCTTGAGAAAGCTCATTATGAAAGGTTTGTAACACACTTTGTTAATGAGACCCCCTTTTTTGACCAGGTCTCTCCTTATCTCTAGAACCAGCTGATATTAAGTTGCACTGACAAAGGGCAGAATTGCTAATTACTGATAAATATCAGCTGGTGTCCTGGCTTTCTATGCCTTTTTGTATCTCCCTTTCTTCATGTGTTCAATACTTTTTCCCTTTTGCCATTCCATTTTATTACACAACTTCATTTCTGAACTTGTTTTGGTTTCTTTGAAGGTATGGATTTGCATGAGTTGTTACAGACATGTGGTAAAAATGTAATGTCAGTTAAACCTTTATAAAAATATTTACCAAGAAAAATAGTAAAGTATTCAACACTTATTTTACCCGTTGTATACTATACAGTGCTGTGAAAAAGTATTTGCCCCCTTCTTGATAATTTTTTTTTGTTTATTTTTTTTGCATATTTGTCACACTTGATTCAGATCATCAAAAAAAAATAAATAAATAAATTCATTACACAAAGATAACAAGTTAGAACAAATTCAAGTATTTAGAGGATTTCATTTATGAAGGGAAAAAAACTGTCAAAACCTGCCTGGCCCTATGTGAAAAAGTAACTGCCCCCTAAACCCAACAGGTAAAACAAGGCAGATCACCATTCTGTTAGTAGGGAAGTCATTAACCCTCTGTTCTTGCAATTTAAAAAAAAAATCGAATTTCTTTATAAAGGTTTAAGCTAAAATATACTCTGCTTCATGTCTTTGGTTTAAAAAAAAATAAAAAAAATCCCAATAGGCAAATATTAATTTGTTTGTGCAAAAGTTTTAGCCTTTACAAACTATGGGATGTATACTGGACTTTTTTTTTTTTTATACTCGTAATGGCAGTGATCAGGGACTTCTAGTGGGACTGTGATAGTGCGGTGGGCAACCTGACACTGACATCACCAACACAGGGCTCTCTTTTGTCATTTGCTCAGCGAGTCCTGGCCATAAATCATTGTCTGGGACCCACTGATCGCCAAGTGCTGTGGTGAATGACAGCACAGCCAGGGTGGTGGCTGCACGCCCCCACCCGGAAATACCAAATTACATACATTTACGCGATTTGCCGCAGTATAAGCAACTAGTACGAAATATTAGATATTACTGATACATCCTGATGAGGGAAACCATTAAATTTCAAATCATGTGTATAACAATGTCTCCCAGTTTATAAGCAAAGCTCATTATAAAAGACGTGTTGCTCATTACCTCTGCAATTGTATTGCAGTAGTTATTTTTTTGCTCTCTCCTTATCTCTAGAACTGCCATGGTAACTTTTGTTACGACTTCCTGATCGACTACGATGTCGCCTGTGTCGGTCTCTTGATCTTGATCTTCGTTTGTCACGAGAAGTGGATCGTGACCTTCGTCGTCTCCTATCTCTTGATCGTGATCTGGGAGAGAAACACATTAATTTTCAGAGAAAAGCATTTGAAATATAAAGTCCTACATTACTAATTAAATGCTTGCAGCTGCCTTGAGTTACTCACAATGTGAACTACTATATTAAGGCACCCTAATCTGGAATATCAACTTTCTGCTCTAGGCACTTGTGAGAAGCTAGGTTGTGCTTTGACAGACATCTATAGCTGACACATAGGGACTGATTTACTAACACAGGAAAGTGAAATCTGGTGTAGCGGTGCATGGTAGCCAATCCGCTTTTAACTTCAGCTTGTTCAATTAAGCTGCAAGGGGCCCGAGAAAGCCCCCTGGTATGTATAGAGAGGAGGAGGGGCAAGCGCGGCTGAGACCGAGCTCCCCAATCCTCAGCCTTAACTGTAAATCAGCACTGAGGGATCTGGTCTCAAATTGGAACGTGAAAGCACAGTGTGTGCTGTACTCTCTGCCTCCCCCTACAGTGCAATACCCGGCAGGAAGTTAAGGTACAATCCTTTGCCGTTTTTAAAAAGGCTTTCTGTATGTGTGTGCATGTGTGTGGGAAGACTGCCTCCTTACATTGGTGGGCAGTGGGAAGACTGCCTCCTTACATTGGTGGGCAGTGGGAAGACTGCCTCCTTACATTGGTTCATACTCCAGATATTGGAGTGATCTCAAGTTCCATCTGGGGATTGTAACCTTTACATAGGTGGCCTTACCTTGTTGAATGGTTTCTAAGAGGATGTATCCTTTTGGACATATTGATATTGGAGAAGTGCCGTTTAGGAGTGTTCAAATTTAATACTGGGTAATATCTATTCACTGCTGGTGTGGCATGAAAAGTGGGAGTATTCCCAGTTCTCAAGTCTTTCCTTTTTGTTACTGATGCATATAATCCTGGATCCTGAGGAAGCCCCTGAATAAGGTGAAATGAGTCGATCCTTAGGCATATATATGCCATCTTTCGGATTTCACCAATATCGAATTCATATGTATACTGGACTTGAATATTGTTGTACAGTCCATATGAACTTTTTATATTTGGATCTTTTGTAAAAATTGTTTACATTACTAGGCACCTTGAAATCCCCACTTTGTCCCTGCCGTTTTCTCCCTTTGGAGAGAGGATGGGAAACTCCATTATATAGTGAATGCAGGGTCCGGGGTTTAGTAAAACTTTAATTTAAACCAATCTTTAAAGAGTATTTTTTTTTAGTAAGAAACATTGTTAAATCACAAACACAATAAGATTTATAGAAGATGTATAAAGGCTGACTGACATTACAGTAAGTTTCCAAAGGCTGAATAGTGAATTGTTCATAGCAAATCATCCATTTCAAATTATAGAGACACGGCATACTAAGTGACAAATTTAGCTGTGCCTAGAGAACAAGGGCAATCCGACTTCACTACAACAAAGCATGAGCAGAACAAGATGGATTCAGATTGGTTATCAGGAGTTAGTTCACTTAATCTATATTGACTAATAGTGTTTTTGCAACAATAGAATGTAGAAAAAAAAAATAAGGAACATATCTTCCATAGGTCATTTAAGGACCAGCAATACTAATTGATTGTTGAAAAGTGAGGAAGAACAGGACAAGGAACATTTTTCTTCTTAGTCTTTTACTCCCTCTTAAGTGACTGGATAACATACAGAAACTACAAAACGCCACTCAAGTCTCCATTTTAATTTGTGGTAGTTTTGGCTTAACACTTCTATTAAAAAATAACAGAAAAAAAGTTTTGAACTACTAACCTTTTTCCTCCTCGCTCTTCCCTTTCCCGTTCCTCCCGTCTCTTCAAGCGTTCCTGGTTACGTTTCTCCTGCTTGCTTGCCACAGCTTTCTAAATTTGGGAAACATATTCAAATAGCTTTCACGTACTTCTATAAAAAACGGTACTTTATAACCGTTTATAAACTATAATTAATTAGAAATTATACTGTTGCTTACTGGGTTTGGTTATGCAATAATATCAATTACTTGAGGAAATACAGTGCCTTGAAAAAGTATTCATATCCCCTGAAATTTTCCAAATTTTTCATGTTGCAACCAAAAAAAAAAATGTAAATTTTATTGGGATTTTGATAGTAAAAAATTTTACATGCATCTGAAAGCGTGTGGCGTGCATTTGTATTCAGCCCCCCCCCCCCTGAGACAATACTTTGCAGACACACCCTTTCGTTCGAATTATAGCTGCAAGTCTTTTTTGGTAGGTCTCTACCAGCTTTGCACATCTAGAGTAATATTTTTGCCCATAAATTGCAAAATAGCTCAAGCTCTGTCAGATTGGAGAACGACTGAACAGCAATTTTCAAGTCTTTCCACAGATTCTATATTGGATTTAGGAGGTCTGGACTTTGACTGAGCCATTCTAACACATGAATATGCTTTGATCTAAACCATTCCATTGTAGCTCTGGCTGTATGTTTAGGGTCCTTGTCCTGCTGGAAGATGAACCTCCGCTCCAGTCTCAAGTCTTTTGCAGACTCTTAACAGGTTTTCTTCTAAGATGGCCCTGTATTTGGCTCCAGCCATCTTCCAATCAACTCTGATCAGCTTCCCTGTCCCTGATGAAGAATAGCATCCCAGCAACCTGATGCTGCTACCACCATGTTTCACGGTGGGGATTGGGTTTAGGGTGATGTGCAGCATTAGCTCTCCGCCCCACACAGCGTTTTGGCCAAAAAGTTCAATTTTGATCTCATCTGATCAGAGCACCTTCTTACACGTTTGCTGTGTCCCCAACATGGCTTTTTGGGACTTATGGCTCTTTCAACAATGGCTTTCTTCTTGCCACTCTTCCATAAAGACCAGATTTGTGGAGTGCATGCCTAATGGTTGTCCTGTGGATAGATTATCTCAATTGAGCTGTGGATCTCTGCAGCTTCTCCAGAGTTACCATGGGCCTCTTGACTGGTTCTCTGATTAATGCTCTTCCTGCCCAGCCTGTCAGTTTAGGTCGACAGTCATGTCTTGGTAGGTTTGCAGTTGCACCATACTCTTCATTTTCGAATGATGGATTGAACAGTGCTCCATGAGATTTTAAAAGCTTGGGATTTTTTTTTTTTTTTTTTTTTATAACCTAACCCTGCTTTAAACTTCTCCACAACTTTATCCCTGACCGATTTGGTGTGTTTCTTAGCCTTTGTGATGCTTTGTGTTCACTAAGGGTCTCCAAGAAACCCCTGGGGCTTCACAGAACAGCTGTATTTATACCGAGGTTAAATTACACACAGATGGACTCTATTTACTAATTACGGGACTTCTGAAGGCAATTGGTTCCACTAGATTTTAGTTAGGTGTATCAGAGTAAAGGGGGCCGAATACAAAATGCACATCACACTTCAAATATTTGTAAAAAAAAATTGCGAAAAACATTTATCAATTTCCTTCCACTTTACAATTATGTGTAGGCTTATAAAATGTAGTAGAAGCTTTTAATATTTTGCTATGACTAAGGCCAGGATTGGCTGAAACGGGTCAGCATAGAGATCACTCCTTTATTCTTTTATGCTTTAACCACTGGAAGATTTACCCCTATTCATGACTAGACCAGTTTTGGCCTTACTTTAATTGAAAATTGCATGAATGTGCGACACTACCAACAGTCATTTCCCAACAGAGCTTTCTTTTAGTGGTATTTGATCACCACTGCGGTTTTTTTGTTTCGCGCTATAAACAAAAAGAAAGAAACGTCACTTTTTTTTTTAAGTATTGATTGGTTTACGCGAAGGCTATAGCATCTACAAACTACGAGATATACTAGTATTGATGTGGTTTTTTTTCTTCTTTTTTTTACTAGTTTTGACGGCGATCAGCAACATACTGGGTCTGCGATACTGCAGCAGACAATCGGACACTGATAATTTGTGGAAACCAGTGACACGAATACAGTGATCAGTGCTAAAAATATGCACTGCCACTGGTTGGGAAGGGGTTAAACATTTAAAAGCGATCAAAGCGTTAAAATGTGTGCCTAGCTATATAGTGTGTGTGTGTATTATGTGTGCTGTTTTTACTAAGGGAAGACACGGATTTTAGTCCCTCCTTTGCAAAGAGACAGAATCCATGCCCCCCCCCCCCCCCCCAATCAGAACCAGGATCTACAGTATTTAATACTCCGTGTAGTTTACTGGGCGATCAGCGGGTGTCAGAGAACAGCCGCAGATTAGCTTCTGCTGTGCTGTGAACAGACCTGGGGAAGGGTACAGAATAACTTTCTGCAGCACTGAAGGTCCCAATGAGCACAGCGGCCTCTATTATCTGTAAATATACGTTTGGAACCATCAGGACTCTTCCTAGAACGGGTCACCCGGCTAAACTGAGCGATCCGGGGAGAAGACTCTTCGTCAGGGAAGTGACCAAGAACCCGATGGTCACTCTGACATAGCTCCAGCTTTTCTCTGTGGAGAGGAGAACCTTCCAGAAGAACCACCATCTCTGCAATAGAGTAGAGTGGCCAGACGGAAGTCACTCCCTCAGTAAAAGGCACATGACAGTTCGCCTGGAGTTTGCCAAAAGACACCTGAAGGACTCTCGGACCATGAGAAAAAATTCTCTGGTCCGATGAAACAAAGATTGAACTCTTTAGCCTGAATGGCAAGAGTCATTTCTGGAGGAAGCCAGGCACCACTCATCACCTGGCCAATACCATCCCTACAGTGAAGCATAATGGTGGCAGCATCATACCATGGGGATATTTTATAGCGGCGGGAACTAGTAGACTAGTCAGGATCAAGGGAAAGATGAATGCAGCAATGTACAAAGACATTCTTGATGAAAACCTGATCCAGTGTGCTCTGGACCTCAGACTGGGGCAAAAGTTCATCTTCAAAACAGGACAACCATAACCCCACAGCCAAGATAAAGGAGTGGCTACGGGACAACTCTGAATGTCCCTGAGTGGCCCAGCCAGAGCCCAGACTTGAACCCAATTGAATATCTCTGGAGGGATCTGAAAATGGCTCTGCACTGACGCTCCCCATCCAACCTGGTGGAGCTTGAGATGTCGAGCAAAGAAGAATGAGAGAAACCTGGCCAAAAATAGGTGTGCCAAGCTTGTGGCATTATACTCAAAAAGACTTGAAGCATCTATTGAGCAAAGGCTGTGAATATATGTACATGTGATTTTTTTTCCTTTTTTATTTGCAAAGATTTCAAATAAACTAGTTTCACGTCTTCATTATGGAGTATGATTTGTAGAATTTTGAAGAAAACAATGAATTTAACCAGTTGCCGACCACCCGCTGCAGTTTTACCGTGGCAAGGTGGCTCAGCTGCACAAACAGATATAACTGTATGTCAGTCGCGTGGGGTATGGGGACCCACGCGCCGTCCCAGCGTTGTTCTGATTCATTCAGAACCGATCAGTCGTAAGGTCCAGGCCAATGATTTTTGGCCTGGACCTGGTGATCAGTTCTGACCAATTGCAGAACATCCTGTACCTGTGTAATGAAACACAGGCACAGGAAATGATGCAATCTTCTCACCTGTCGGTTCCAGAGTGAGAAGAGATCATCAACTGAGTACACCAGCACTACACTGACACCGTTACACATAGGCACAAATGCAAGCCCCTGATCACCCCCTAGTTAACCCTTTCACTCCCTGTCACAGTGAACACTATATACAGTATACAGATAATTTACTGATCACTGTATTGGTGTCACTTGTGACTTCAGTTTGTGTGAGAGACCATTCGTGGTAGTTAGAGGCAGTGCCAGTTAGGTTTAGGGTACCGCCATACATTTTCTAAAGGTTTAACCCCCTGATCACCCCCAGTTAACCCCTTCATTGCCCTGCAGTGTTTCACTATTATGGTGTACAGATCTTTTTTTCTGATCACTGTATTAGTGTCACAGGTGACATCAGTTAGCATTAATGGTAGTTAGCGTCAATACAGGATAGCGTCAGATTGCTCGCCGCATATTTATTAATACATTTTAACCCTTTGATTGCCAGTGACACACACTAAACATCTATATTACTAGTATAGTGTCTGAACAGATCAATATCTTTGATCTGATCTGAATTATACTAACATCCTCAAAAGTGTTCCCAAAATGCAGCGCTAGCAGGATCAGCCCTGGCACCTGCCAGCACCTGCTTTTAGCCCCTCCGTCCATTCCCCAAGAAGTTTATCAGCAGATTTCGGTCACTTCCAATACACAGCACACTAAAACCACAGCGTTAAGAGTCAGACCTGATCTCTGCTAGCACTAGCAGTTAAAATTTTTGGAAGCGGTTCAAACAGTCCTTGACAACCAGGTGCTTTTTTTACCTGTGAGTCACACTAGGTACCTATAAATTTATTGGCCAAAATGTCCAAACAGATGTACACTAGTGAAGAGGCCTACATGATGCTGAGCATGACAGATGAGAGGGATGGGGGAAGCCTCACTGTCCGAATCAGTCTCAGTATTCAAACCTGTAGAGAACAGCGGCACCCAGACGAAGGAGTAGTGGTCCCTGCTAGGGATGCACCAAAATGAAAATTCTGGTCCGAAAACCGAAAATAATTTTTTCCCCCCCAAATGATTTTAAAATAGTAGGTGAGGTATGGCATGGTATTTGTATTATGCAGCATGAGGGGGTTAATGTATAGCCACTGGTCACTGATGCATTAGTGACCGACCAGTGGCAGTTAATTAACCACTTTGTGCTGCATAAGTGGCAGCAGTGTCAGTGTTAATTAACACTGGTTACACTGACACTGGTTGCACTAATGTAGCACACTGATACTGAATTTATAGATACTGAATAACTAATTAATAATAAAAGATACTGAACAATTGTTTGTAATTAACAGCATAAACAACCTGGCATCCCTCCCCTGCACATTAACCATTGGAGGCCAGGCTGTGTACCTGTCCATAGCCAATAGCTCACTAATCCGATTATTACAGCACTGGATGGGTTAATTAATCTGGGATGTGTGTGTGTGTATCTGTATGTGAGGGAGGCTTAATTATTTCCGAAATCTTATTCTTTTTTTAAAGGGGAAAAAGATGGAGGGGTAATATTGATTTGGAGGTAATTACTTTTAATATCTCTATTAGGCTGCTGCTTGAAAATTAAAAGGAGAGCTATGGATTTTCAAAACGTTTCAGCCAGGTCTTGTATTAGGATATAGTAATACTTATTGGCCACAAGATATGGTGGGTAGCATGCGAGTTATTTGTTTGTAGAGTAGAAGTGAAATCACATGCATGTGCATCTAGAAGTGCCAGCCTGATTATAAAGGTAGTTTATGATTCATTTTTTATATTAGTATATTTAATGGAATAATTTGTTTTAAAATAGGTCACTCACACCATGCAGGCATTTTTGCCTTAATGCTGGTCCTTAGCTGAGGAAGAATGAAGGGGTGACATTAGGACAAATACTGACGAGTGGGAGGGAGCAGTGGATGGTGGTTCCTGGTTGCCTGATGGAGACGGGGATGACCTGGATGTCCTGCTGATTGTTGTTACCCAATTCATCTAAAGCACTTTGGATCTGTATATTTAACCACTTGCCGACCGCCGCACGACTATCTACGTCGGCGGTCAGCCCCTCACAGGCAAAGTGACGTAGGGCTACGTCACTAGCTTGTGAGGGTCTAGGGAGCGAGCACGCGCCCCCGGAGGCGCGCTCCCGCTCCCGAGTGGTCACGGACCCCCCCCCCCGCGCGTGTGACCGGCGGACCCGATGTCCGCCGGCCACTCTGCGATCAGCGGGGGAGAGGGAGAAAGTCAGGCAGCTTGTGTAAACAAGCTGCCTGTCATTCTCCTCGCTGTATGAGAGCTGATCATCTGGATCTACTATGTAGATCCGTTGATCACTCTGCATACAGCTGAAGCCCCAGCCAATCACAGTTAGAATCACGCCCCTAGGGACACACACAGCCCCTCCCTCTCAAATAAAGTTAACCCCTTCACTACCAGTGTATTTTTACAGTAACAGCGCATATGTATAGCACTGATTACTGTAGAAATGTCACTGGTAACCCCAAAAGTGTCAAAAATGTCAGTCAAGGGTCCGATCTGTCCGCCGCAATGTCGCAGTACCGCAAAAAAAAAAAATCGCAGATCGCCGCCATTACGCGTTAAAAAAAAAAAAAACAACAAAAATGACAAAAATCTTTCCCTTAGTTAGTAAACGCAATAACTTTTGCGCAAACCAATCAAAATACGCTTTTTGCGATTTTTTTTACCAAACATAGGTAGCATAAAACAAATTGGCCGAAAATTTTAAAAAATTTTGATTTTTACATTTTTTTGGGGGGGAATTTCATATAAAAAAAAGGGAAAAATATTGCTATTTTTGCAAAATGGACGCTCTTTTTTTGTTTATAGCGCGTGATCAAAAAATCGCACAGGTGATCAAATACCGCCAAAAGAAAGCTCTGTTTGTGGGAAAAAAAGGACGCCAAATTCGTTTAGGTACAGCGTCGCACGACCGCGCAATTCTCCGTTAAAGTCACGCAGTGCCGAATCGCAAAATACCCCCTGGTCGGAATGGGGGTAAAATCTTCCGGGGCTTAAGTGGTTAAAAGGGTAGATTATAGATGGTGAAGGCGCCTGGTTTTAATGTTTTGGCCCTTGATGTAATGCAAAAACATGCTGCCCTTTTTTATTTTAATGGTGGTGTGCCAAAAAAATACAAGTAGTAGATAAGTGAAAAAATAGGCGCTGGTAATCAGGTAATCAGTGGTGGTGTTCCAGGTGTGTTAGGGGGTATTGGATTGTCTACACCAATCAATTATGTCCATAAAGATAAACCTCGTTTACCAATAAATAAATAAATGGTGGACTTTAAAATCATCAATAATACCATAATGTGAACCATTTGTAATAACCTAGTAAAAAAGTGAAATTTGCAATTTTGTTATCACTAAAAGTCACCAATTTTATATAGACCGAGATATATATTTCACCTTTTTACTAGGCTATTATTACAAATGGTTCACATTATGGTATTATAGATGATTTTAAAGTACACCATTTATTTATTGGTAAACAAGGTTTATCTTTATGGACATAATTGATTGGTGTAGACAATCCAATACCCCCCAACACACCTGGAACCCCACCACCGATTACCAGCGCCTATTTTTCCACTTATCTAATATTTAAAAGGGTAGTAATATAAAGTATATGCTGTTATGAGAGAGAGAACGAACACCAGACAGCCAAATTACTTTCCTCTGCAGCACCAGAGCACATGTAGGGAGAGAGAGAGAACGAACACAGCAGACAGCCAGATTACCTTCCTCCGCAGCGGCAGCACCAGAGCACATGGGAGGAGGTGGGTGGAGCCATTCTGCAATAGGCACAGAGGAGGATGCTGTGCATGCAGGGTCCTCTCCTCGAACGGCACTGGTTGCTAGACGCCAGTTGGCTGGCCATCCTAGCAACCAGTGTAGCTCACAATCAAGCGCCCCGTGTCGGCGGAGAAACAGAAAGGAGTGGTTAGCAGAGATACCCGCCTGACAGGGAAGTGAAGGGCTCGCTTCTTACAGCTATTAGCGGCCATTAATTTTCGGCATCTTTAAACCGTTTTCGGGCCGAAATGGGATAGGCCCATTTTCGGCCGAAAATATTGGTTGCCGAACATTCGGTGCACCACTAGTCCCTGCTAAGGTTAGGCGTACCCGACCCCGTTCTTCTGTTCCTGAGGTGCAACAATTGCAGGGTTCTCGTATGCAGCAGAGCGTTCAAGCTGGTGTGGTGGCTAGCACAAGTAGTGTCCCGCAGCCACCAATAGTTCAAAGACAGGCCGTAGTGTCCTTCTTGATGCACTTGCAAATCCTGATTGGGAGCTCACCACTTTTGCAGTGCCGGTACTTCCCGCCAATGTACTGGCCAACCCAGAATTCAGATGGCAACAACCGATTTTACTCCCCTTGGTTTTCATGAGCAGTTTTTCATGGAAGATTTGTACAGATCTATTGTGGACCAAAGCAATTTATATGCCGATCAATTAATTGCTGCAAATCCAAATTTGACCCTTGCCAGAGAATTTGCATGCAAACATATCACTGTTTCCAAACTTAAAAACTTTCTGGGCCTATCCCTCCTCATGGGCATTACTAAAAAGAGTCAGTTGCAGATATATTGGTCCACTGACCCAATTAATCATATGCCCGTGTTCTCTGCTGCCATAGCCAGGATTAGATACGAGCAAATCTTGCGGTTCATGCACTTCACTGACAATGAACTCTGTCGTCTTCGGGGTGACCCTGTATATATGACCGGCTCAAAAAAATTTGGACCCTCGTAAATCACTTCAACCAAAAGTTTGCAGCCTTGTATACGCCTCAACAAGCTGTCTGCGTCAAGGAGTCCCCGAATAAAATTTCTGGCTGCCTTGCTTTCAAACAGTTTCTCCATAGCAAGCGTGCCAGATATGGGGTCAAGATGTATAAGCTCTGACAGGGCAAAAGGCAATAAATGGTTTCCGGAGTTACGAGGGAAAGATAGCAATGTGGAGCCCCAACTGCCCAGACTACATGGGGAGCAGCAGCAAGATTGTTTTGGGACTTGGTGTCACCATTATTAGGAACGGGGTACCCTTTTTACACAGACAATTATTACATAAGTGTGCCACGTTTTAAGTCACCATTTTGATTTTGGAATTAGTGCATGTGGCACCGTGCAACTTAATCACTGAGGCTTCCCCCAACAGCTTGTAGATTCCCGACTTAGATGGGGGGAGAGAGCCTGCTTGAAGTGTAATAAATTGCTTGCAGTGAAGTGGAGGGACACACCATGTTTTCGTTCTGTCTTCCATTCACGCAGATACGACAGTTCAAATTGCAATGGCGACTGGTGTTAAGAAGCCCCTCTGTGTCCACAATTACAACCTTAACATGGGAAGGGGAAGGGTGGACTTCAATGACCAGATGGCGGTGCCATACTTGTCCGTAAGGCCAGACATTGGTACAAGAAAGTAGCTGTATACTTATTCCAATTGGGTCTGCTGAACGCTTATGTGCTATACAAAGCGTCAGGAAGAAGTGGATCTTAACTAAAATTCCAGGAAGAGATCATCACAGTCCTTCTGTGACCCAAATTCACAATCCAGATGCAGTGACCCGCCTGCATGAGAGGCATTTTCTGGATGTCCTCCCTAGTAACCCTACCCAAAGAGCACCCCAAAGATGAGGTTGTGTTGTAGAAAACGCTGATATAGGCGACACTCGCTTTTTTTTGTCCATCCTGTCCTGGCCAACCTGTTCTCTGCATCAGGGACTGTTTCTGTCAACTACCACACACTAATAAGAGTATTAGTACAGGGTGCAGCATGGCACAGTCTAGGGCACACTTTCACACAGGGTCTCGAAAGATGTTCGATGGCTATCGCATTTTGAGAGACCCTAGCCTGGAAGGTTTAAAGTTTTTTTTACAGTTACAAAAAATAAATAAAAAAGCCAAAAATAGTTGTAATTTTAATAAGTTCATTTTCTGTTTTCTACTTTTACTGTACTTTATAATATACTGTTCTACTGTAGGGTTTTATGGTTACAGTTTCATTGTTAACTATAGTTTTCTTGGCAGATACCACCATTCTACTGTACGCTATTATAATATAATGTTTATTGTTGCAGTGTTTTTGTTAACCATAGTTTGCAGATACCACCATTTCTACTGTTTTACTGCACTGTATACTAATATATTGTAATGTTAATTTGTTAACCATTGTTTGCTTTGCAGGTACGCCCATCAGCTGCAGCACTGATTTGTTTATTCTGACAGCAACAGCGTTTGCTCTCAGCATATACGTAAATCAATGATTGCAGCGCTGAATTTTAGTTAAAAAAAAAAAAAAAGGAGCATATATGGCAAAGCATAGGGGATGGGGAGGACGCAGAGGGCGGATCTCCCCTATACTTCGCTATATATTTTTTAACACTTTTCTTGGCAGAGATTTATCTGCCATGTTCTTTTTTTTTTTCCTTCAGCCAATGGGCTGAGCGAAAAAAAAAAAAAACAGAACATCGCATGTATGCCCATCATTAGAAGTGGGTGGATGCTGGGAGGTCTAATGGTGGGCATAACACTGTCTGGCAGAGATTTCATCATCCACATCAATCCAACAGGCTGCATGAAAAGAAAAAAAAAAAAAAAAAATATATAATAAAACCAAAACACCTTACAATATATGCTCAACAAGGACCAGCAACATACTGGTACATCACTGGACTGGGTGGTCATACCAGGATGATGCCTGTTGATTTAGGCATCATCTTGGTATCATTTTTTACAGTCGGCTTTCATGTAAAAGCAATCCTAGCAGATAATTAGCTGCTTGATTGCGTTTACAAGCAATGGGAGGGGACTCCTAACCCCCCACCCCTCGAGGACAGTAATTCTTGCAGTAGACCTCCTCTGTAAATCCGTGCAAGTGGTAACCTGTAAAAGGCTTTCTCATGTAAACAAAAAGTGCTAGAAAAGGCTTGGTCTTTAAGTGGTGAGAAGGGTGGGTGATGAGTGGCATAAGCTTCTAAAACTGGGCATAAAATGCCAGGACAGTTCAAACACCCCCCAACTGCCCTTTTTTTGGAAAGTAGACACCCCAAGCTTTTTGCTGAGAAGCATGTTGAGTCCATAGAATATTTTACATTTTGCCACAGGTTTCGTGAAAATTACCACACTTTTTTTTTTTTTTTTTTACACAAAGTTGTCACTAAATGATATTATATTGCTCACACATGCCATGGGTATATGTGGAATGACACCCACAAAATACATTCTGCTGCTTCTCCTGAGTACGGGGTTACCACATGTGCTTCTCCAGAGTACGGGGATACCATGTGTGGGAGCCTAGCTGTGTATGGGAAAATAAGCTGATGTCACCCAGAGTTACTATGGGGCTTACATTGTCGTCTGCCTCCTCTGCACCCACCTCCACATTGAAGCCGCGGGTGACAGCTCAGCGTGGGACTGGGTCGGATCAGCTTCAGAAAAGGTATGTAAACTGATTTCTCCTTTACAGGGTTAGATCGTGGATGTCTATATATGTAGCGATTTTAGTATTAGGCTGGACTTCTTTATAGTGTTTGTAAACCTAAACAAAAAATAGCAATGGCTCTTCATTTTGTTCATATGGGATTTGTTATTTTACAGCTAAAATTCCAGCCACTCCTCCCTTCCCCCTACTGCACATGGCTAGGGAACGAGGGAAGCAATGAATGCCACTGGGACTGATGGCATGGAAAAGCAGAAGCTCAACTGAAATATCACTTCTGTTTATGATGTACATGCCCCAACATTGGAGAAGTCCACCAGCAGGTCTGTGCAGAGTACACAAAGTACATAAGCTCACTTTTTACAGTATACACCACACACTGACCTAGACCTGAAATGAAAGCACTGAACACACAGGAAGAGAGTTTCGATTTTAAAAGTTGCTTAATGTCTGGATATAGAAGGAGCCAATATGGAAAAACATGAATTAGTAAAAACCATACCTAAGGCAAGCAGCGACCTTAAAATCAAATTTTACAGAACAAAATAGGTACCAATCGTGCTAAACTGTAGTAATACTATTTTGTTTCACAGGCATTTATGGAATAGTTTAGAGATTCAAGAAAGGCAGTTCCAATATTCATCAAAATGCCACTACTGGTAACCCTTTTCTAGATTTAAAAGAGTAGGGGAGGATTTCAAGCTATAATAGTTTCATTGCGGTCCATAATTTTACTGCACGGATTTCATCTTTCTTTTGATCACAGAGACAGCAGAGCAAGAAATTAAGAACGTAGATGATCGGAACAAGAAACCACAATCAGCAATCTAACCTCAATTCTAGATAACTCCCCCCCCCCCCCCCCAAAAACAAAAAAAGTTTTTCCATTGCACTGCGTATAGCCTAACTTTCTCCTGTTACACTTGGGGAAACACCAGAGAGAAAACTTTTCAGTCTTATTTGAGAAGATACTTACTCTCATTTGATCAAGTTTTTCTCTAATCAGTATAAATCCTAGGTGAAGTTTCCCACCAAAGTGATCTGCAAGTCGACGATCATTGTCATGCAGTCCAAGGTATGCAGAACACACTTCACAAACTCGAAGCTTCTGCTGCTGGAAGCTGGAGGCAGGCATTGAATTGCGATATTCATCCTGCATATGAAAAATAAAATGATAAGTTAAGGCTGACAAGGTTACCACACATCATGCAGGGCTTACGCTTGTGAAACTCAGCAGTTTACAAACACAAAGAAAGATCGTACAAGTGATTAGCCCCAGAGTCTAAACCTTTCCTAACTAAGAATCAATTAATCCAAATCTAGTAGCATCAGTATTGAAACTTTGACAACTAATTTGGCTTCCTACGTTTTGTCAGATTGAATCTGGTCAGATTAGATAACGGAAAAATGTGGGCTGCAATTGCTGGTCTACTCCAGAAAATAAAGTGAAATGATCATAGGAGAAATAGTTGCAAGTGCTTTCTTTCAGTTAACCGACTGTACTTTCTGGCTTCAATACTGTGAGGTACTGACCGCGTAAATGTATGCACACAAGGAAAGTGACAAAAGTGCTTATGCGCATACCTGTTCTATTTTTTTTTTTTAGAAGTTTAATAATTCATATGGGAGTATCAAAGAAGCTACTCAGCACTGGGAATCTTCACTTTACTCATTTAAAGCTTGCAGGTATGCAACATGCTGAAGTCTCCTGCTAACATGATATAAATTTAAATCATGCTTGTGTGGCCCAATTGCCTTCAAGTCTATGGACTGTCTTACCAATTATACTGAAATTTTTTTAACCAATTTAAATGCTAGAGTTATTGAGGTTTCAAGTCAAAAAAAGTTGAATGCAGAGTGGACACCAAGTAGACAGATTTCATGATATAGATGCAAGTAATGCTGGTAAAAAAAAATGTATTTCAATCCACAGCCAGCTAGGATTTTCAAATAGCATACAAAAAAGGAGCTCAATCCACTATGGGAAAAGAAATCCTTATTTTTCGGATGGTAAAATGGGATGATATGCAAATAACATTTTTAAGAGGCCACACAATACACACTGCAATGCTTAAAAGGGATTGTGAAGACTAGATTTTTTTGTATTAAAATAAACATGGTATACTTACCTGCTCTGTGCAAAACATCATCTGGGGTCCACTGTCAGCACTGCAGGCTCCTCCTCTTCTCTGTGTGCCCCCATAGCAAGCTATTTGCTATGGGGGCACACGTGCATGTTTGCTCCCGAGCAGGGTCAGTCTATGGAGCCGTGCAATGCAAATTTACATTTTCAAACATACAATAAATATGAAAAAAAATTTTGATATTATAAAGCCCAGAAGAAAATTATTTTTTTTACTGTTAAATCGATGGGTTTACTTCACTTAAAATTGTAAAAGACAGAAAAGAATTACAAGCAAAAAAAAGATGGTCTTACTGTAAAATCCTTTTCTCTGAGGTTCACTGATTGACACAGCTCCCGCTTTTATTAACCATTGGGTTATACTGCCCCCTACAGAAGGACACTAGGCAGGAAAAAGCTTGACTACACCTATGGGCAGTCCCAGGGGGTATACACGAACTCTCGGCTATAGACAGTTTTGTTAAAAGCAGTGTCAGAAGAATCCCATTAACTCTTTCATTCATTGACGAACACAGCTCCTGATTCTTCCTAACCATTGGGAAAAGCCATCAGTTCTGACACCCTGCATGCAGAGGTTATAGCCACCAAAGGCGGCCACCTTCTGGGGCAACATCCCAAAGCAGTGTTAAAACATGAGGGGTGGAAAAACATTAGAAAAAAATCCCAAGGCTAACCATAGCCAACCAGGTAACCGAGCTCAACCATAAACAACTGGAGCTCACCTGAAAAACAATACACCCTCAAAGAGGACCAGGTCTTCTAAACAGCAGCCAGAAAAATCTTGCTGCCAAAAGAAGCATTTGCAGATGCCAACACAACAACTTTCCAAGTTTTTTTTTTTTTTTGTAAATGTGTTCACCGACGACAAGGCAGCCCCCTTGCAAACCTGAGTCACTGACGCTTGAAAACGGAAAGCCCGGGAGACACTAAGCGCCCTAATAAAGTGCGCCTAAACAGGGAAAGGAAGAACCTGACCCCTGACACAATAGGCCTAACCCACCGTCTGATCCATCTGGAAATGGTCGCAGAAGAAGCAGACAACCCTTTGTGAGGTCCATCCGTGAGCACAAATAGAGAGCGAGTTCCTAAAAGACTCCGTAGCTGCCAGGTACACCTTAATTGCCCAGACCACATCCAAGACATGCGAGGCAATTTCCTTCAGATGTTTAGGCCTGGGACACAGGGAAGGCAACACAAGGTCTTCATTCAAATGACAGTCAGAGACCACCTTAGGACAGAGGCAAAGCACCACCTTATCCTTGTGAAGCACCATAAGATGAACAGGATAACGCCGTCAGTTCTGACAACCTGCATGCAGAGGTTATAGCCACCAAAGGCCACCTTCAGGGGCAACGTAAGCAGGGAAACTTTCTGAATATTTTCAAAGAGAAGCTTCAGTAGAGCTGAAAGCACCACATTGAGATTCCAGGGCAGCAATGGAGCCCCCACTGAAGGAACCAAAATGTCGGACACCCTGAAGAAAAGGTCGTTAGAAAAAACGCCAAAACCCGATACCTGGCCCTTGATGGTACTCGGGGCCAATTTTTGTTCAAACCCCCCGTTGAAGGAAGGTTAAGATCCGATCCACTGAGGATGAACCCCAGGAGACTCACACAATGCAATGTATGTCTTCCACGTATGACGGTAGATCTTCCTGGAGGCAGATTTCCTAGCCTTTTACAGTGTAGGAATTACAGATTCAAACAAACCACCTTTCAGCACCTGGTATTCAACAGCCAAGCGGTTAAAGCCAGCGACTGTAAAGCAGGAGCTCCTTGCCCTTGGTGATTGACAGACCACGGCCATGGCATTGTCCGAATAAAGTTGTACCGGACAACCCTGAAGAGGTTTGTCCAATGAGCCAGACAAAGTTTGATCGCTCAGAGTTCCAGTACACTAATCGGCAGTCTGGGCTCTGCCAGAGTCCAGACCCCCTGAGTTTGTCTGTGCTGCCTCCCCACCCAGACAGACTGGCATCCGTGGAGACAACCGGCAAGTACAGGAGGAGAAGGATTTTCCCTGTCGAAATGCCAGAGAGCGAAGCCACCTCTAAAGACAGTGGATCCTTGACCCATTTCACCAGAATCTCTTTAACAGAGCTCTTGTATGGAACTGTGCAAACAGACCACCTTGAGGGTGGACACCATCAGGGCCAGCACGCGCATGCAATCCCGGTGGGATGACCATCTGCTGAACAACAGAAGCTGAATTCCCTCCTGCAATGTCTGGAGTTTTTACCGAGGAAGAAACACTCTGACTGAGGCCGAGTCCAGAGTAAGAACCAGATAGGCCATTTTTTGTGGAAAGAACCAAAAGCAGACTTCTGAATGTTCAGGATCCCACTGAACTCCCTCAGAGTCCATCAGAGCAGTCAGAGACTCTGCTCGCAGAAGATTGTTCAGGTACCCCAGTACCGTGATCCCCCCGACTCAAAAATGCGAGCACCGGGGCCAACACTCCTGTGAAGACCCGAGGTGCGACCAAGGGTCAGCGCCACAAACTGATAATGCTCCTCGTCCATGGCAAAAACGGAGGAAGTGCTTGCGACCAGCACATATTAGAACGTGCAGGTAGGCGCCCTTGATGTCGAAAGAAGCAAGAAGAAATCCCCCCCCCCCCCCCCCGACGCAGTGACACCATGTGAAACTTCTGTTTTTGCACAAAGCAGCTTAGCGCCTTGAGGTGCAGAATTCGATGTACCTTGCCCTTCCTTCCCGGGGACTGTAAAGAGGTTGAAGGAAAAAACCCTTGAAAATGTTCCGAAGTCAGAATGGGAACAATCACCCCTAGAAATAAGTCTTGCACTGCCCCAAAGAGACCCCGTAAGTGATCTGGAAACAAGTGCAGGTTGGAAAGGAAAAAAAAACATTCCAGAGGATAAGACCGAACTATCTTGTAGCCTGACCAAATAACTTTGTGGACCCACTTGACCTGTACCAGGGAGGTCCATGGATTCGGAAACCAGCAAAAACGTCCCCCCACCCCAGATACAGGCGAGGGCAACCCTTCATGCAGTGGCAGCCTTGTCTGCGGGTCTGGAAGAGCCCGTTTGAGGCTTGCCAGACCAGGTCCTTTTGGAACCTCTGGTGGAGGACCTGACTTGATCCCCAATCTTGAGATGCTGAGAGACGAAGAGGCCGCTTAGGAGCAGAGGAAAATGGCTCATGTCTATGACTGGGCTCCTTGCCCTTGTTAGCCTGCAGAAGAAAAGTACTCGTCCCCCCGTGAGACACTTAATGTCATACAAGGAAGCTCCAAACAGGCGACCCCCCTACAAGAGGAAGATCAGATAAGGCCTTAGAAGTCTAGTCCGCAGACCAGCATTTCAGCCAGACAATACACCGAAGGACCACTGTTGATACAGAAAGCCTAGAAATCAAAGGAGCCGCATCAAAGAGGCACAGATAAACTGTAGCTCCTAGGCAAACCTGTCTGCCAGCTACGCAAAGACAGGGGGAAGCTATTCTCTCTCCAGGTCCCGGCGTAAAAGCTTAGCCAACTCGGTAAGAGTTCGCAATACCAGGGCAATAGTAATTACCGGCCTAATTGCCGAACCAGCCTCAGTGCACATATGGCGGGCCAGAGCATCCGCCCTCTTATTAGCTGGACCTGCAACGGTTGGGAACTCCTCAACAGGGATGAAGGTAACTCAATTTGACCTGGAAATCGGCGAGTCCACTACAGTTGGGACCGTCCACCTTTTACGCAGTACATCCTAATAAGGATACTACAAGCAATAAACTCCTAACAACCACTGCGTTTTGGACAAGCCCACCGTTTCTGACAATGTTGTCAAGGTAAGCGGAAAGAGAAACACCCTCGCCGCTTTGGAGGGCCTGCGGGTCCCAAAAGAACGTGTGCCTCCGACGTGGCATCAGCCGCAACCTCAATTTTTAAAGTTTCACGCAGTTACACAAACAGTGCATTAACCAGAGCCTATTTAAGCGCAGCCAGAGGAATCATCCTCACTGAGCACTCAGGGTGTATGGACGCAGACCCTGTAGTGTTGCTATGTACTGAGCTCACCCTGAAAACATCAGGGGGGGCCACCTCTTGCGATACCACAAAGGGGGACACCGGCCAAGGGTCCACAAATGGACCACCTATTGGACCCCGCAAAAAAACAAGGGAGCTTGCCCCCCGCCGTGATGCGGATGCGCAGGGTACCCTCGCTAAAACAAGGCAAGTGCCCCACACAATAATGGCCGCAAGGCTATTAAAAATGAAGTGCCCCTCACAGTGCCACCCAGTCCAAGGGAGGTGCCAAGCTGACCATATGGCCCAGCAAGCCGCAGCCTAAATTTTTTGGGGGCCCAGCTGCAATTACACAGATCCTTAACTTGGCAGATGGGCAAAAAAAAAAAAAAGAAGAGAAAAAGAGTGGGGGCTTCAGCTACACGCGTGGTGTCCAACACGAACGCGCGGCCTAAAATTTTGGCGGAATCTGGCCGCGTGAGGCGTGTACCCGTGGATGGTAAAAAAAAAAACATACGCTCCCCCAGCACAACAAGCGCTGCAGGGAGCCCAGAGGACATACCTGCCCTATTCACCAACCCCCAGGATGGCAGGGAACCCTGCTCAACCCCGTTACACAGGAAGGGCACCCACAGTGACTGAAATTTTAGCGGGGCTGGAGGGAAGGGAGGGGAGCCTGGGGGGCCAACCATTACAGGGAAGGGCCCACGTCCACCCCAAAACCCTCCAGGGGTAATGGGGGGGGGGGGGGAAGCTACTTACCACACCAGGAACAGGGTGGGCAACGCTCCAGACAGGACACCGCTTCATCATAATGTGGGTGCCGTTGGCCTGAAGGAAACGCTGCGACGCAGGCTGAAGCCAGTTCATATATGAGTCCTCAGGAGACGTTCAACTCGCAAGCCAGCCCCCATCCAGTGGGGCTATGTCAAAGCCGAACTATCATGGAGCTGCGGTCTGCACGTTTTTTCTGGCTGGACTGGGGGAACCCTAAGGATATAGATTATCCAGTTCGTCGCCTAGTCCGGCACTTGATTGTAGTTCTCACAGGACCAAATAAAAGAGGAAAACCATTCCATTTAATATGAAAAAATTGCCAGGACCAGAGATCTAAGCAAGGAGCTAGGTAGGAAAAAAAGTTAGTGCCTATAGTTGAGTGTGGGTGTATAGCCCCTTGGGACTGCCCATAGGTGTAGTCAAGCTTCTTCCTGCTTCGTGTCCTAAACCTGTAGGGAGCAGTATAACCCAATGGTTACGAAGAATCAGCTGTGTCCGTCAATGAGCAAAGGAGAAAATAAAAAATGGTTTTACACATATACACACACACACACACCAATATTCAGTCCCTCTTTTACAATCAAAACCACCCTGACCCATCTAGGCATGGATGCCATTAGTCCACTGAAGGTATGTGGCACAAGCAGTCAGTAGTAGATCTCTCAAGTCCTGTAAGGTGGGGCCTCCATGGATTGGATTTTTTCCCCAGCATTTCCCACAGATGCTCAATTGGACTGAGATCTGGAGAATTATAAGGCAAAGTCAAAACCTTGAACTTTGTGTGTTCCTCAAACGATTCTTAAACCCATTTTTTTGCAGTGTGGCAGGGTGTATTATCCTGCTAAAAGAGGCCACCGACATCAGGGAATACAATTTCCAAGAAGGGCTGCACTTGGTCAGCAACAATGTTTAGGTAAGTAGTACGTGCCAAGTAATATATATATATATATATATACATACATACATACACACATATACATTATATATATATATACACATATATATATATATATATATATACACATATACACACACATATACATATATATATATATATATATATATATATATATATATATATATATATATATATATACACACACACACACACACACACACATATTATATATATACACACACACACACACATATTATATATATATATATATATATATATATATATATATATATATATATATATATATATATACACACATACACACACACACACATACATACATACATACATACATATATATATATATATATATATATATATATATATATATATATATATATATATATATATATATATATACATACATATACATACACACACACACACACACACATTAATGGTGGGACAAAGCTTTCCCAGCAAAACATTACCCAAGGCATCACACTGCCACCACCGGCTTGGCTTTCTCCCATACTGCATCATGTTACCATCTCTTTCCCAAGTAAGCGGACACTCCCAGCCCACAAGATAGAAGAAAAACATGATTCATCAATCCAGATCACCTTTTTTCATTGTTCCGTGGTCCAGTTCTGATGGTCACATGTCCATGGTAGGTGCTACTAGCTGTGGACAATGTCAACATGGGCACCCTGACCAGTCTGCAGCCATGCAGCCCCATACACAACAAACAGCGATGCCCTTTTTTTTTTCCGGCTTTCAGGAGACATGTTTACTTGAATCCCAATATATCCCACTAACTTTCAGATGCCATTGCAGCAAGATAATAAAGGTTATTCACCTTAATGTGTACAGTACGTGGTTATATATATATATATATATATATATATATATATATATATATATATATATATAGTAGCCATGGCGCTATGTTTGAGGTAAATGTAGATACTTACCCTCAAAGAAATTCATACAAATCCAAAACTGGTAAGACAAGTGTCTTGAGAAAAGATGGACGAGAAAAGATGGACGAAAACATTGACAAAAACACTACAGCTAGATCTTTTTTGATTTATCTCCTCTGCAAGGTGTGTGTGTGTGTGTGTGTGTATATATGTGTGTTCACTATGAAATGTCTTACCACTTTAACTATCCCTTTCCAAAACATGGGCTACTAGCAATGCAGTGGGTGGTTCACAACTATCACACTCATTATGCTGTGATAAAATGCCCAGTGTCCTATTTCCTATCTAGATCCTTTTTAAGTAGCTGTAAATGACAGTGAGCCAAGTTATTAAAGGACAAGGGAGCATGCATGAGCCTGGGGAAAAAGGGAAACAAAAAAAAGACATGAAAACAAAAACGCTGCTTGGCTTTCGCCTTCAACACCCCTTCCTTTATACTGTATTGTAGCAGGTTTTTTTTTTTTTTTTAAGTATATCATGGAGTCATTTTTCATCTAACTTGCTGAAGGCCTGAGCTTAACAGCTGAAGCTGGAATAGGAAAACACAAGCCAGAAGACACCAACTAGCTAATGAAAATACTTTTCTTGGATTCAGCCAATGGGGGGAAAAAAAAAGGAACTCCAAGGAAGCTAGGTGGGTTTGAGTAGGGCATTGGATGTGCGAAAAAGAATATGCAACATGTATAGGATTGATCCCTAAAAATAAAAAAACTCCAGGTGTTTGCCAAGAGAAGCTAACAAACTGATCTTATTTCAACCAAGCTAACTATGAAGGTATGTATACATTTATAGATTGAGATTAAAAAGCAAAATCACCAACCTCAGCCTCTCTTTTCCTAGCCTTAACTCTCTCCATTTCCAACAGAATTCTTTGGGAGTCTTCAACATTCCCTTCAGCTCCCAGCTGTTCAGCTTTGGCCAACAGTTTTCCAATCTCTTCATTCAATTCATGAACTTTTTCTGCCTAGAAAGAAAAATACAAAAACATTTAAAAAGTTGCGTGACCAGTAATGCAACTGCTAAACATTTTTTTTTCTTCTTTAAATTACCAAGTAAATACAGAAATTAAATTTACTGGTAAATGCAGTATCACAATCATAATATCACATGCAATGGACACGGTTGCAGCGCTGCATTTACAAATTCCCCTCCTTATTTCCGGTCAAACAAATTGAGAGTAAAGCAGGCTGCTATTCCTGCAAAGTAAAATTAGGTTCAGACATGTGGCAATCCTTGCTGCCCTTCTGAAAAGTGATCCCCAATGGGCCACGTTTTTCTCTCTGTGTCATGGCAGTACAGCTGTAAAAACAGTCACCTTGTACCTACAGCAACTAAAGAACTAAGCAGTAGGGTGTTGCTCTTATTCAGAAGTACAGTAATTTAGGCCCTGTTCACACCCGAGTGCTTTTCAGCTTGTAAAACGCTCAGCTCTTAAGCGTCAAAACGCCCAACAAGCAAAATCCCATTCATTTCAATGGCCCCTGTTGACATCTGAGCGTTCTGTCGCCTGAAGCAAAACGTCTGAAGCTCAAAAAAGTACGAGTTTCTTTTTGGCAGATTACAAGCGTTTTGGCCCCATAGACTTCAATAGAAACGCCTGACTTCTGACTTAAGCAGAAAAAAACGCTCAAATAGCAGCTCTCCACTCCTAATTTCCACTCTGTAAAGACGCCCAAACCTGTAAACGTCTGTAATACACTTCTAAAACGCTTTAAAAAAAGCTGGAAAAAAAAATGCCCGAAAAACACCAGTAAAATCGTTACGCTCAGGTGTGAATGGAGTCGACACTAAAAGAGTATAGTGGTACTGATGTACATTACATCATCAAGGTCACCTCTTGTGCTAGCAGTTAGGAGTGTAAATCTCAATTGTAGTTGCACAAGAAATCATGTGATACTGAACAGAAATGCAAGCATTACAGCATTGTGACATACATTTAAACTGGCTGCAATATGCGCTGCAGTGTAAACAAAAAACACTATATAAATGGCCTAAAAACATGATGCCGCTGTCTACACTACCAGACTACACAGACTGTGCAGTGCCGGTGAAGACAGGGGGATATCTTTTCCCTCTTCCTCCCCTCCTTTCCCTTTTTAAACCCCCCCCCTCCTCGCTGGCAGAGCAATATGCTTCAACTTTCCACCGTTTGAACCTAAATCAAGGCTCTCGGCACCCTAAAATTGAGTCTCAGTTCTCATGTGTTGCCTCAGTCTGGCTTGACAAGTTACATACCTTCAAAGGCTCGAGAATGACATAACTTATGTTATGCTGATGAGTTACAGTGCTGTGGACATTTCTGGCAATAAATATTTGCCAGTACTGTCTATATACAGGAATTTTAAGGCAAAAATAATATCTTGTATCAAAACCCTTGAAGAAGCGGATCCAATTGTCCGCGAAACATGTTGGGTAGATGCCAGGTGCTCATCTGACCACCGGTTTATGTCCTATTTGTTTACATTTATTGCCTGTTTTTCTTGCCTGTATGTCAACATTGGATACAATGATGGATGTTTTTGCACTTCAATTGTATGTCTCAGCTATATGTTTGTGATTTTAACTATGTACAATAAATTTATACATTTTATATAAAACACTTGCATACTTTCCAGGTCTACAGTACCGCTAAAATCCCACCAGCCCTCCTCTCCTAATTCCCCACCACCCTTTTGTTCCACCCTCCTTCCCCCTCCTTTACTCCTCCCTCCCCTTTTTCTTCTCCCCTTTCCCTCTTTCCCGCCTTTCCGTTCCCCCTCCCCCTCCCTTTTTTCCCCCTTCCCTCCCCCATTCCCTCTATGTGAAACATAGTCATAGTGTTTCTGATCTCTCACCCAGATCTCACACAGACTATTTGTCTCTGATTTAGTATCTACAGGACCACCTTCACAGGAAGTCCTGTAAGAGGTTTTTCAGGAGGTGGTACTGCCTTATGTACATGAAACTACATTGTAAAATGGTCTACCTAAACTCTTGCATGGTAGATGACAGGAACAGTGCACCACCCAAGTCATAGGCACTAGTAGAGCACCAAGAAGTACCTTGAATCTATACATCTACCCATTGTTAAGAGAAAATGAATACCAGAATATTCATTCAATACAAAACAGAGGCCAATGTAATGGATATAAACCATACAATGCAAACTGCATGAGGCCAGAGATATGAAGTAGTCAAAGATAACCAACTTGTAAAAAAAAAAAAAAAATGCCTGACCTGTAAGGCCTATACTGCAATAAAATGAAAAAAAAAAAAAAAAAAAAGAAAGTTACAGACTCCGACACTAAAAATCATATAGGTGGTCTCAGCTGAAGCTTAATAACTCAGTCACTGGTTAATAAAAGAATTAAAAAAATAAAAAGTCCATTTATTGTTTGTTTTTTTTAAGGAGCCTGCAGAACATTGAAACCATGATCATCAGATTGCAGGTGCAATTTCCAGGTCCTGCAGGCGCACAGCATAGATGTATGCTCATACCTCATATGGGCAGGCAGTTACCTGAGAGCAGGAAATCCAATGAACTACGAGAGCGATCACCAGCACCCTTGCAGCTCATTTAAAACTACAAGCTGTCAGCAGCAATGTAGGCATTCATTAACATAAAACTGAATAAATGACTGTCATGGGGGCGTAGCCTCGCACAGTCACGCTCATTTTCATATAGTGACAGTGGATGCAGGGAGAAGATCCCCAGGCCTGCTGTCACAGGGAGGGGGGAGAGAGCTGCAGATGTTGGAACATATTACACCATAAAAACAGGTGGAATGTGTATCCTTTAAAGCTGTGATACAAGTAAATCCTGGGGCACCCCTAGAGACAAGAGGTTAAAAGCCCAATTCCAGGATGCTGCCAAGTTTGCACTTGCAGATGAACTTCCAAGACTATTAAAATGCTGACAAACTGAAAATCAGAATAGCTTATTTTTCTTGTAATTTCTGGATTTTCATATCCCACTGACATCATGCTCCTTTGAAAAATGCGTAATTCTGTGTGGCAGGAAGGGCGGCTTTTTATCTTCAACATCAAAACCGTGCGGGGAAACAGCACTACATTTACCGTGTGGGAAACTCCCAGGTCTGCCCTCTACAGGATTAAGTCATTGCTTGCTGTAACAGAACTACAGCAGAGAAGCTTAATGGACCAGTGGCCGGGAGGACGGAGGGCATAGCTGCCACCAGTCCAACAAAACAGATGTGCAGGTGAATCAGTTTTGCAGATGTGAACAAAAATGGATCTCTCATGATCATTATATCCATTAAAGCCCCCAACAAACCATCGGTTTAAATTAACAAAACATATCTTAAAGCTATTAAATATATATATATATATATATTTCTACTCAAAGTCCAGCTTTAAATACAGCAGTGGTAAAGCATAGAAAAATGGTGGTGTATAAAAGAGGGTACAGCTACCGTACTAGAGCTGAACATACCAGAGATCTTGACTAAAAAGGAAAGCCAAGTATACACAAAGTTTTTGTCCATAGCCCAGCAGATTGGAGGAAAAAAACAAAAAAGATTTCCACCCTCACAGACGTTATATGGATGCAGGAATCTCCCCCGCTAACGACCAGCATCCCGCCACACCACCCGATCAGAATATATGGATCATAAAATGTAAGGGAGCAGTGGGCGATGCCATCATGCCTGTCTTTTCGACACACGCCCAGCTCTGCTCTAATGCTCGTGTCCGCTTTTGTCATGTACTTGTTTTTCAAGTCCCATGGCATTACATCAGGGCAGTGGTCCCCAACCTTTTTGGCACCAGGGACCGGCATTGTGGAAAAAAATTATGCCAAGGTGCGGTTTTTCGCAGGCAATTGGTCAAGGAAATGGGTTGTGTGAGCGCTTTTAATCACCACACCACCATAGTTGATATGGCCTCAGGAGGATTGAAACACATTTATATTATTGCATTGCAATATAAAATTAAATAGTTCAACTCATCATAATACAGAATCTGCCACCAGATGCAGCGTGTCACTTGCCACGTCGCCTGCAACCAAAAGCGGTGTGCCACTTGCCACGCCTCATGCCATCAGATGCAGATTGTCACTTGCCACGCCGCCTGCCAACAAAAGCGGATTTTCACTACACACCGCCTGCCACCAGATGTAGATTGTCACTTGCCACGCCGCCTGCCACCAGATGCGGAATGTCCTTTGCCACGTTGCCTGCCACCAGATGCGGATTGGCACTGCATTGGTGGCAGCACAGGCATGCGTGTTAGTCTACAGAGGTAGGCCTGGAGAGGTGGGTTCCTAGTGAGGGAGAACAGCGGCAATGCAGAGCAGACGGTGAGAGATGATCTCATCTCTCTGCTCGTCCGCCTCACCTCCAACAGTGTAGCGACCCTGCTCTGAGGGCGGAACAGCAGTGATGCGGGCGGGCAGTGAGATGTCACCTCTCTGCTTGCCCGTCACTGCACCTCAGACAGTGCAGCCTTCATGACCCAGCTGCAAACAGGTCGCTAGGACCCCCGCATCAAGGGCGGGCTTCAAATAGTTAAGTAGGTGCTGTAATGCACTGTACAGAAAAGTTGTTTAGAAACCAGGGAGGGGGCGATTACATAAAATGTTAATGGGTACACTGAAGATATTATCGCTGCCTATTATCCCCGGGTGCCCAGGGCCCAATACTGCAATGGCCTGTATGTGGTTTGCTTTATTCACTTTCTGCTACTGCCCACATGTCTGGCATTTTGCTTAATCCTGGCATTGCCCCTTTTGCCCTGGGGCTTTGTACACATCCCTTGCAAAGCCAACAGACCAATGTAAACACCAGCAGGAACTGCATTTCCTGGGTACATTTTAAGTAACAGGTGCACATTACTTAAAGAGGCTCAGAGCTGAATGAAATGTAGAGGTATAAGTAGTTGGAATTGTGCACAAGTGTGGAGAGATGAAAATGGTGAAAGAACTGGAAAGCTTGCAGTTGTTAAAGAGGGTGCATAGGGAGGAGTGGACGGGGTTGCGTTTACAGGAGGATGGATTGGGGACAAAAAGTGGCCCATTTTGCAAACAATTTTCTATATGATTTTCAATTTACATCGGTTTACTTTCAAATGAAAGTTTTGTGCTTTCAGAATTAGATTCTTTACTACTGCGTTGCTATATTGGAAGACATACTATTGTCAGTTTTCTTTCTTTGCCACTCAACTCCCTCAGTTTGCAGCTGGAGGCAATGCTGTGTGGATAATGGGCTGGAGACAAGAGGACAGATTACTCCCGACACCACCCACAGTCCAACCCATGTAACACCTACACACAAAATAAACATCCCAATGCATAAAATGGGATGGGTCGTTTACTGTGGGACAGGGAGTGATTGAATGAAAAAAAGATTGTAGTTGGAATGAAAGTAGTAAAAGGACAGATTGATAGTTTTGTTGTTCCTGGAGAACTGCTTTTAAAGAAGCACCACCTGAGAATAAACCATTAGAAGCTTTGATATAAAAAAGGGGTGAATAAATGCTTCCAGTGGAAAAAAGCATCCCTGGATAGTGCATACCTCCACTTCTCAGGGTAAACCTTCCTTACTAGGCAAAGGTTGGTCACAACAAACATTGATTTTATTTACTTTTCCTGTTCACTTTCTGGAAGTAATATGATTACTAAGAACTATTTATGGCATTTTTTTTTTTTTTTTAGAGCATTCCTGCTTTACCAGATTTTTTTGTTTTTCAAATGCCTAAAAATTTTGTGCAACATTATCTTTGGGGTGACAGTTAAAAAAAACTCTTGAAAGTGTTTGAAAATCTGTAGAACTTGCTACAGATTTTAAATTATTGCAACTTTGGGGAAAATGCTCCAAGAATAGCATTTGATACCTCATGGTGCTCTGAAGATATGGATCTACAATATTAACAAATGAGCATTTGTATGGCCAATGAATAGGGTTTGATCACACTATGGATTATTGCAGCTGAATATACTGCATTCTGAGTGAAGCACAGAGCTTTATGAACCGGTCGCTTGCTCTCCACCTCAACCATTCATAAATAGTCTTTCCAACTGCATGCAGCAGCAGTCAGGCATGGGATTTTGACTGGAGAGATGTTTTCACAAGACAACTGACAAAAATAGTTTTTCCCGGAATTCGGTTGAAACTGCAGAGTAACGTTTCCTAAGAAACATTAAGAGAGAAAAAAAACTAGAGAAACATGTTATGAGCCGAGAAGCACAAAATGTATTTTAAGAAATTTGAGGACATATAGGGCACCTAGGAGAGCTCTTTGAGGGCATTAACTGATGCAAACGTACAAAATGTAAAAGCAATGCATAATTGTTGGTGTAATCTAAATAACCAAAATAATAAATAGAAGCCACCACCCATTGCCACAATTTCCTAGTGAGCTAGTATTTCAGATGTCAAGTCCAAACTGAGACCATATTAAGGGCCAGCAATAGAAAATTTATAACATAACACTTCATCTCACAAATGTGAGAAGCCCTCTTCCTGGTCCTTCCACCCTTTAACTATACATACTGTATGCAAAAAGCAGATCAGATATAATCTAAAGGCGCATAAGAAGTAGGCAGGGCCTTTGTTCCCCACAAATGGGAGATTGCCTGCAATGGTTCAGCTGAACAGAGGACTAAAGGGATAAATTACCGAGTGATTCCCAAACCAGGAACTCCAGAAAACATTCCAGAACTGACAATCCCACTAGAGTAATTTAGCAAGGCTAAGCTTCAGAAATCCCAGGACAGTCTATCAGATCTGTCATCGTCTTCTACATGCTGCAGGTCATCCTGAGGACTTAGACCAGGCAGTAACATTTTTTACGGTATAAGAAAACGCTCTCCCTAAAACACACTTTTGGACTTGTCAAGTTAAGGGATGGGAAAGTAGCTTGGCCCAAACTATTTAAATGCCAATGTCCCTTTTTGAGCATGTTACACATTACATCTGTATTTCGTGCGTAATGTTTAACATGCTCCAGCATGCTACCTTTGCCTGTGTGCACTAGTAAGGCAGTTCAGACTTTAAAGTGGAACTTTACTCATAACTTGATAAAAAATATTGGTCTTTAGCATGGAACATACATGCAACATTATTGATTATGCTACCAAAATAATTGTGCTAAAAATTGCCTTCATCATTGCTCCTGTTTCTTCCTGCTGAAGGCTGCCATTTTGCTGAAGCACAGATTCCCTGAACAGCAGTAAATCAAAGAACTAAACCCGTTGATTTAATGGTTCCAAAAAACAGTTGCATTTCTGGTTTGCCAACGGTCACACTTGCTTGTGTTTTTACCAAACTGTTAAACCATCAAATGGCTGGGGTCATAATTGTTCACTAAAGCGCCAGGGTAGTTCCAGAACGATCAAACAGAAGTAGCTTACTTGGCTTTACAGGATAGGACGGTTTAATTCCACTTTAAGGCTTTCAGCAGATCTGCCTCTACAAATTTGGCAGTGCTAAAAATATAGAGCAACTGTGGATGTGCAGAGCAGGGCGAGACAGTATTACTAGATTTTAAAAAGTACAGGCACTTATTTTTAATGTTTTTCATAGCTACACCTGCAAAAGGGGCCAGCCTGACGTGATCTAGCAGGACTTTATTTTCGGACTAAATTTCCACTTTAGGAATTTGTTGACTGCATAGCCAATAAAACCAGCACCTTAACGGACATTTTATTAATACTACCAGCGGTATTCACAAAAAAAAAAAAAAAAGGAGGACTGCCATGCCATCACAAGAAATGTGCTCTGCACACCAGAATGTCTAATCTGAATACCTTTACAGCAACTTCTGCACTTATTTCTTCTTGTGTTTCAGCAAGTCGTTTCTTCGCAAGTTCAGTTCTCCTGTCACACTCCGCAATAAATGACTCCAAATGATCCATAGCCTAAAAGAGAACAAAAACTCTTCATAAATGCTCTTTGCACCTAAACTGCTCTCCTAATATAACCGTTACAATTTCAGAAAACAACCACCCATGCTATGGCACAAATTAATATTAATGGCTACGGATAGCTCTTCACAGTCATGCACAAATTTGTCTTCCTATGGTTTACAAAATCAGTTATGATGATGCAATGGTGTGGACAAGCATATACACAGCATGGCTTCCACTGAAACCTAGCGATCTCAAAAGCAGGATGGGCATAGACATATTTAAAGCTGCATCTCAGCAGCTCTCTCAGGTTTAGAAAGGGAGACATTTATATAGGTCAGATTTAAAATGCTAAGCAACTCAACATAAAAAAAATATATATAATTTTGTTTACACTGAAGTCATTAATAAAAAACACCCAAAAATATTAAAGCACTTTAGCCGATTTTTAACTATATGGGTAACATTTTGTAGCCAGCAGAAAAAACAAACATTCACTTGAGACAAATCCATTATTTTATGCTATGGCACTTTTTACTGCTCAAGGTACTAAGATTCATGCTCACTAATCACATCTTGGGTTTTGGGTTACCGTTCTCTTCCTGGCAGTCAATGGCATATTTTCATACTCCGCACATTTTCATACTATGTTCTTCGGACTGCGTAGTTTGTCTTGTAGTAGAAATCTTTTTTTTTTACCCCCTACCATCTCTAGAATTAGTGACAGTCAAAATTCCAGATAGTGACTGCAATCCTCTGATAGATAAAACAGTAATAGCTGTAAGGGAAGTGTACTTACATACAAGCTGCTTTTACTCACATAATAGTGCACATGTATACTGGCCATATGAATGTCCTTTTGCATTTGCAGCATCTGTTAACTGTTCACTAATGACACAGAAGTCATAAAATAATCAGTATAAGGTATTGTGTATTAAACTGACACTGCAATATATAGTCATTAAAATAGTGGGCATTATTACAAAAAGTAAAACTACATTTTTCAAAGAATTACATTCCAAATGTAAATAATGATAGATCATTCACCAAAACCACAAAAAAAAACACATACTCCAGCATAATGCTGACTGACATCAGCTTTTTCTGCAAATCGCAAGTTTTGTTAAGCTGTGGTGGTCAGCAAGCAGAAGCAGTTATGTGTAAATGTAACGTGCAGGTTATTTATTACCTCTCACAGAGAACACAGATCTACCTCCTGAAAATGTGTCAATCTAGTCTTTCCCCCTAAGAGGCTGGAGTCTTTATGTTTAGGCATCAGCCAGAACCAACATTTACTTCCAGAAGTAAGATGGTGGCCCAGTGATAACAACCCACATCTCACATCAGCTCACTATTGCTTCCTCACCTGGTGAGATGTAAAAAAGTTACAATAGGTGTGTGTACCTAGATTCACACCGATTACTGTTCGTTTCCAGCACCACATCACAATCGCACTCTGTTCATGCGAACAGGTGCAGCGGTCAATGTTAAGTTAACAGCACCCCAAAAATTGTTCGCAAAACACAGTGCGAATGGCAGAATCAGATCCATGTGATCCAATTCCAGTGCGGCAAAAAAAAAAAAAAAAAGGTGCGTGCACCTTTTTCGTGCAGGTGTGGTGTGATCTGAGCCACACAAAATGAATGGTCTTAAATCGCACTGCAAAGATTCCCACGTAATTTGAACAGGAATGCAGTGTAAATCCTGTCAGAATTACATGTGGTTCGCTGCATGGCACCAGTGTGAACCTAGGCCGAGAGAGATTTACAACTGCTTCCTATTGCCCACCGTAAAACCGCTCACTGTTCTAAAGCTAAGCACTTAGCCCTGTTATATCATGAAAAGTGTTAACCCCAGCCAAACCTTTAAATTATGCATTTAAAAAAAAGGGGGGGGGGGGGGGGGAATCCAAGATCGGAATGTAGAGAGCAAAACAAAGCTGACATATGTTCTAGCCTTCCCCATCTCTGTTAAAATGTACTAATGTGTCCATGTTTGAGTTTTCCTCTCACTTATCTTGATGACGTTGTCACCAGGACAAGTAATGAAAGGTGATCTCTGTAACAGTCATGAAAAGCAATAAACCTTAAAAAGAGGTTTTCTTTCCCTACTCTCTCAAAAATAAAAAAATAAAAAGGTTTTTGGCTGGAGATAGAAGTTTGTGGGACAAACACTAAGAATTGTTACTCTGCAGCCCCAACCACAGTCTTAATTAATCCAAAAAAAATTCACTCTAGTAGAGATTCTGCTGCAACATACCATTTTTCTTAATTTGACTTATTCAGTATTGATGCAAAGAAAAGACGTAAAGCAGTAACGTGTCCATCAGAAAAATACATTAGACCTTGTGCACACGGACATAAATTACTGATGTTTATACTCAGGATCTTGCTGGTGCTTAAACGTGCGTATGTGTACACATGCGTAAAATTCTTCTTCATCCTCTTCTAGTTGCCAGTGTTGCAATAACGCATGTATAAATGCATATACACACACAAATGCGCATAATTACTGCACTCAAACTATTTCTCGGCTCTGTATTCATTGCATTACTACTGATCTTTACACAGCTGGATGCACTGTCCCAACAATGCACCGGTCTTCAGATCAGGCTTTTTTTACTCCCGTGTGCAAGAGGCCTTAAGTGAAAACATGGAGACCTGAGGCATAGGAATCCCCCAGAATAATGTGCTCTGGTCACTGTAATTAATAGCCAATACGATTCAAGACTTTGAGACTAGATTTATTTATTTTTTTAATTCAAGAGAAATCCTGATATATATACACACACTTTTTTCAACAAGGAGTGGGGTTTTTTTATCTCCCTTAAGTCCCAACCCCCCCCCCCCCCCCCCACTTAAAATAAATAGTGGCCCATTTACTAGTTCACTGGCTAGTAAGCAGCAAAGACTTGCCACCAAGATACACATGCAAGTCATGAAATGAATAATCCCCCAATCCACCATATTCTAGCAACCCTGTGCTACTCTTAACTGCTGAATATTGCCTAGTTGAACTTCTGCTGCAAAAGAAATTCTCTGCCATTGGTGCCAAATAAATACCAGTGTATTTTCATGGCTTGGGCATACCTCCTTCTCTGCTGAATTGAACCATAAGGCCTCATGAACACAGGTTTATTGTAAATGCCGTTTCTCCCGAAAATAAGAGTTAAAAACAAACCTAAGCCGCAGTTACTCAAACACGTTTTAGGCGCGTTTAGACGCATTTGAGCATTTATTTCAAATGGCCAGAACTTAATTAATCCCAAGCATTGAAATTAGTAAATGCTTCGGCACATCTAGATGGTCTGGTGTGTGCCCAAAAGCTCCTCCTCTGAACATAGACTTATTGAGAAGCATTCAGGGACTTAAGCAAAAAACATCAGTTTAGGAGCAGCAGTGTGCATGAACCCTAAGAAGGATCAGCCTGTTCTCATACTCCACAAGTCACCATTTTAGAAGGCCCACTGGCAGCAGGATTTCTGGCAGCAGAGGTACAATTAGCATCTTATGCCAGCTTAGTTTTCCTTGTCATTTTGTTAGCTATATATTTACTAGTACACATTTGATTGCAATGCCACTATATGGGCCCCACATCATGCTGTTGAAGGTATATCAGACCATTACAGGTGTGTCTGGTTATTAGCTACTGTGTGTAAGCATATAAAACAAAAATGACTCAAACATATTTAAAAAAAATTAAACAAAAAAACTAAAAGAAATGGGGGGTGGAGATGTGCAAGTGCACAAAATTATACTTTGTGACGTTCTGACAGATTTTTTTTCAGCTAGTATGTTGAACCAAGCATGTTTGGCAACTGCATAGCACATTAGGGTAGCCAATAAAGAATGTCTTTCATATGCAAACAAAAACAGGGAACTTTTGTTTCACAGATTTTTATTGTATATGCGAGTGTGACCAGAGCAATGAATCTTTTTTTAAATGATCATTAATTTCTATGCAATTATAATAAGCTTATATGGACACATTAAAATGCATGCCATGTTTCCCACTCATTGCTGCACAGTGATGGTGCTATACTGTTCATCGCTCTCTGAATCTTTGTATGCTCAGACTGAAAACAAACTCTCCACATGGCCATCGCTGATTTTATGATTGCTGGCCAATGGTTGGGGAATCTACAACTACAAAAAAAATACCAAAAACCAGGAAATTTTATACAATGCTGGAGGGAAACCATACAACAACAAAAAAAACCCCCAAACAATGTACTCCCTAAAAATACATGGATATTGTAAGTGTAGTAAAAATGGGTCGATTTACTAATGGAGTAGAGGTTGTTGACATAGCAAAATGAATGTTCACCTAAAATACACAAATCATGGAAGTGGGGTGTGACACCTTGAATATTGTTAGTATACTGATTGGTTGAGTTAAAGCAGCTAGGCCTTAATTACTAAGCTCAGTAAATATTCACTTTGCAATGTGAGCACTGTATTCTTTAGTAAATAAGCCCCACACTATTCAGTGAATGGACAGGCATTGGTGCAAGATACAAAATAAAGGAAAACAACTCACATCAAGCTCAAAAAACAGATCCTTTTCCTTGCTTGCAATCTCATAGTCCGCTCGCAGTGCCAAATCGTGAATCTTGGTGCACTCACCCAAATCCATCCGCTGTTTAAGAATATAAACAAAAAAAAAAAAAAAACACATAAATTAGAAGCATTTAAAGGCAAGCTATAAAACAAAAAAAAAATTTTAGAAACACATGCCATAGGTTTCTTCTAAAAGTAAAATTACAGTGTCAGCATTTGTACAGAGGGGTGATATCTTTAAAGTGTTTGTTACCCCAAAAAAAAAAAAAAAAATTGATCCTGTTCCCTTAAAGCATGAACAGCAGCACAGTGCTTCTGCTGTGTAGTTTGGCCCCCTGTATCATAAAATACCTGGCTAATCCTGCTTTTCTCCCTGTAAACTGACCACAGTTTATCATGGCTGCTGAGCCCTGACACCGTAGTCATCGTGCCTTCGTCATCAGCACCTCTCCTGTGTCCCCCCTCCCGACTGTCAGCTGCGTCAGTGCCCTTCTGCTCCCCACCCATTCCCTGCCGCTAAAAAATAACTATGGTATGAGGATACAATCCCCTCTGGTAAAAAAAGGATGTGCCCAACTGCATGTGTTATAAAAAATAGGTTGATTTCCACCTTATTTCAGTGTGCCTCCCAGCGCACGCGACTGCTTGCTACTCTCATCCTGGCGGATGTCAGGGGAGTTCTCTGCCCCTCCCGCTGTAGTCAGCCTAGGAGAGGAGAGCAGTCACGCGAGCGCTGGGAGGCGCTCTAAAATAAGGCAGAAATCTGCATATAAAAACACATGCAGTGGGGCACATGTCCTTATTTGCCAGAGGAGATTGTATGATCATATCAGTGGCTTTACAACCACTTTAGGCAACTAAAATAGGGTTTTGTATGCACAGTAAAATCCTATTTTTTGGATTCCACTAAGGGACACAGGTAGACTAAACCTTCGAGTTATGCGGTAACCTACGGAAGGCTTGGACACTGGCAAACAAAAATGTTGATAGGTCATTCCACCATAACAAATATAAAATTAGGAAGACAAATCCATACAAAAGGTATTAAAAACTTAATCTAGACATCTACTGTTTGTGCATTTTTTGAACAGAGGGTGGTCCACAGAGGGGCCACGTCCAAACCGAGGGGCCACCGGAGGGACTTACCGCACCATGGGACCAGGTGGGGAACCATTCCAGGCAGACCACCCACCCATCTTGGCAGGGAGGTGCTGCGGGCCAGAGGTAGGCTGCAACTCCGTTAATGACTAGGATCATGACCAGGGCTATGCGTCCTCGCAAGACGTTTAACTCGCCGTCAAGCTCCCGTCCAGTGGGGCTATGTTGCGGCCAACACAATGCAGAGCTAAGGTTGGGTCGCACTCGCTGACCAGACTGGAAAGACCATAAGGATCTAGACTATCCAGTTCATCGTCCAGTCCGGCAGTTGACTGTAGTTCTCACAGGAACAGAAAATAGGAAAAGAAAGAAAATTCAAGTTAGACTTACAGGTAACTTGTTTTCCAGGAGTCTTTCAGGACAGCACCTTGAGAGATGGCTCCCCCCTCTCACCAACAGGAAACACCCCAAAGACCAAACTTTAAAAGGAGGCTTCTCCCACAATTCCTCAGTTGTAGAAGAGTACCTCCGGCCCATGCTGGAACACAAACAAATATGGTTAATACCAGCAAAAATATACAAATAGGACAGGCTCCTGCTGTCCTGAAAGACTCCTGGAAAACAAGTTACCGGTAAGTCTAACTTGAATTTTCCCTAAACGTCTTTCAGGACAGCACCTTGAGAGGATTATCGAGACTTACTTAACTTAGGGAGGGACAACAGCCTGAAGGACCTTTCTGCCAAAAGCCTGGTCCCCGGCTGACAAAAGGTCCAACCTATAATGTCGTGCAATTGTAAAGTAGCTTGACCATGTAGCTGCCTTACAGATCTGTTCTGGAGTGGCACCAGCTTTTTCTGCCCATGTAGTGGCAAGAGCTCTAGTAGAGTGAGCTCTAATCCCCTGCGGGGAAGATAATTTCATCTGGGAGTAAGCCTCTAAAATAGCTGATCTAAGCCACCTGGCAATTGACCCCTTTGATGCCTGGCGACCCTTTTTTTTGCCAGAAAAAAGAACAAAGAATTTGAAGATCTAAATTCCCTGGTTACCTCCAGGTAGTGTTATCAGGGTTCTTCTCACATCCAGGTTATGAAACAGTCTTTTCTTATCTACAGAAGGGTTAGGACAAAAGGTCGGTAAGACAATATCGTGGGATCGGTTTTTCGCTGACACTACTTTTGGTGTCTTGAGAACAAATTCTATCTATAAGAATTCTATCAATTCTTAACAGTCTTAAGGGAAAGATTTTAGTGAAATAGTTTTTAAAGGTTCAAAAGGCTCCTTTGTGAAGGCCTGAAGAACCACTGATAAATCCCATTTGGGAAAACTCTTGGTAGGTGCTGGTCTGGAAAGGGTAAGAGCTTTAAAGAATCTGGCGACCAGGGCAATCGGCTTCTCTAAGAATACTCCTAAGGCGTCTACTTGCACTTTGAGAGTACTAACAGCCAGACCTTTTACTGCACCATTTTGAAGAAATTCGAAAATTGACAATACTTTCCAAGGTTTGGTTCTTTGAACGACACCAGGTGTTATAAGTTTTCCAAACTTTTGCCTATATGTCCCTAGTAATCTTGTTCCTACTGGAAAGTAAAAATGGTTACTAATGATTCTGAGTGTCCTTTATTTTTTAGTATTTGCTCCTCAGATACCAGGCAGTGAGGTTCAGCCTGGCCACCTCTGGGTGACAAACTGGGCCCTGAAGTAGCAAATTCTGACAGAGGGAGCTGGAAGGCAGGTTTGGCTGCCAACTGTAGCACAGTTGAAAACCAGGCTCTTTTGTGCCAGCATGCAGTGATTAGGATCACTGATGTTCTTTCCTTCTGTATCTTCCGTAGTACAAGAGGGATAAGCTGAAAGGGGGGAAAAGCAGAGCCCAAAAAGGAAAGTCCAGGGATGCGCTAAAGCATCCATCCCCAGAGAATTGTTGTTTCTGGGGAGTGAAAAGTAAAGCGGAAGTTTTGCTTTTTCTCTTGCTGCAAACAGATCCACTTCTGGTTGTCCCCAAGTCCTGATAATCAGTGCAAAGACTTATGGATTTAGACTCCACTCTGCTTCCTGAATTTTTTGCCTGCAAAATAGATTTTGATTCCAGTGGGCTCCCCAACCCCATCTGCTGGCATCTGTTACTCTTTTGCTCTACCAGGAAGGTCCAGGCCAATCCCCTTGATAAGGTTGCTTGGTTCCTCCACCACCAGAGGGTCCTCTTGACCTTGGTGGGGATCTTTACTTTTCCAGGGTTTCTGGACTGTGATCCCAGACGTTTAGTGGGAAATATTGGAGCGGCCAGAAATGGAGCCTTGCCCATTGAATGGCTGGTATGGTTGAGGTTAGATTTTGCAGAGACGACATAACCCTTCTGACCGACCATTCGTGATTTGTTTGCAGCATAGCCACTATACTTTGAATCTTGGCTTGCTTGTCTTCTGGAAGGAAGATTTTTTTGTTCCACTGAAACTTATCTGGAAGCCCAGAAATGGTACCCGCTGTGCTGGCGTGAGGTTCGACTTCTGGAAGTTCACTATCCAACCCAGAGTTTCTAGGGGAACGTGGGCCCTGTTTAGATCTTTTTGAAGCCTTTTCTTGGAAGGGGCAAAGAAAAGTAGATCATGCAGGTATGGTATCACAGATTCCTTACAGGCAGTAGATCGTGCAGGTATGGTATCACAGAGATTCCTTGCAGGCGCAGGGGCGCTAGACACTATGCTTTTACCTTAGTAAAAATCCGAGGGGCTGATGAAAGGCTGAAAGGAAGGGCTTTGAATTGAAGATGGAGGATATCCTTCCCCATATCCACAGCCAGCCTCAGGAATCTTTGGGACCGGGCGGCTATGGGTATATGTAGATAGGCATCCCTTAAGTCTATTGATGCCGTAAAGCATCCCTTGGTTACCAAAATTTCCTGTACAGAACTGACCTGTTTAATGGTTTTAAGTTGAGGATAAGACGGAAATCCCCCGATTTTTCTTTATCAGGAAAATATGGGAATAAAATTCCTGACGTTGTTCCTCCGATGGTACCAGACTCAACTCCCTGTCGCATCAGGTCCTTTAATAGGTCCTTCATAGCCAGGGCTTTTGTTGTGTCTCTTGGAAGGTTCATGACAAAGAACCTTTTGGGAGGAGGATCCGAAAAACGGAATTTTTGTAAAATCTTACCTGTAAAATTCCTTTCTCCGAGTCCTCCGACAGTCGCCGCCTCTTCATATTCGTCACAATGGGGTATTAGACTTTGCTCCGAAGGAGTAGCTAGGCAACAGAATATGTTAATATAAAGGTTTTTAACATAACCCACCCCCAGGGGGTGGTCCCCTCAGTCTATACCCTCCTACTTCCTGTATCCATACTTCAGTTTCAGTGGAATAGCAGTAGAGTATACAACCAAACCCCAAAGAGGGGCGGGGGCGGCGACTGTCGGAGGACTCAGAGAAAGGAATTTTACAGGTAAGATTTTACAAAAATTCCGTTTTCTCTTACGTCCTCCGACAGTCGGCGCCTCTTCATATTCGTCACAATGGGGACGTCCCAAAGCAATGCAAACATGAGGGGTGGGAAACGCAGCCGCGCCTAAGGCAACGCCGTCTCCACATCAAAGAAAGAAACCTTACCAAAGGAAGGAAACCAGCTGGGCAACATGAGAAAAAAAAAACTTGCTCAACAGAAGCAAAAAAATCCAGGAAAACAAATAACCTAGGGATAACAACAGATATCCCAAACAGCCAAAGAGCCCATACGAAAAGCTCTAAGGGACTGCCGCACTAAGAACCTTGCGGCCAAAGGAAGCATCTGCCGATGCCTGAACATCCACTCTGTAGAATTTAGTGAAGGTGTGAACAGTCGACCAAGTCGCCGCCTTACACACCTGGGCCACAGAAGCCCCATGACGACAGGCCCAAGACGTACTCAGAGATCTGGTAGAGTGCGCCTTCACAGGCACAGGGGGAACTTTCCCCTTCAAAGCATAGGCCTGTTCAACAGTCTGTCTGATCCATTTGGCGATGGTAGAGGCCGACGCCGCCATGCCCTTCCGAGGTCCCTCAGGAAGGACAAACAAGGAATCCGACTTGCGGAAAGATTCAGTCGATTTCAGGTAAACCCTAATCGCCCGAACATCATCCAAGGAATGCAGTTCCACCTCCTTCGGATGTTTGGGCTTCGCGCATAGCGAAGGCAGGACAATGTCCTCATTGAGGTGAAAATCCGAAACCCTCTTCGGAAGAAAAGAATGGTTAGGTCGCAAGACCACCTTATCCAGATGAATGACCAGATACGGAGACTTGCAGGACAAAGCTGCCAGCTCCGAAACCCTGCGAGCCGAAGTGATCGCCACCAAAAAAGCAACCCTTTTGGACAACATGGGCAACGAGATCTTCCTGATCTGTTCAAAAGGAGCATGTTGAAGAACGGACAGAACAAGGTTCAAGTCCCAAGGGGGTAAAGGGTCCCTCCTAGGAGGGACCAGATGTCGCACCCCTTGAATAAAAGTACTAACCAAGGAGTTAGATGCCACAGGATGTTGAAAAAGAACGGCCAGCGCAGACACCTGACCCTTGACCGTAGCCAGCGCCAACCGCTGGTCGACACCCGTCTGAAGGAAGGATAACACCCTAGACAACGAGTACGTGCGAGGTGAAAACCCCCTGGACTCACACCAGGCAAAGTAGGCCTTCCAAGTACGGTAATAGACCTTCCCCGAGGAAGACTTCCTCGCGTTAATCAAAGTGTGAATGACCTCCGGGGATAGACCCCTATCCTTCAAGACCTCGGTTTTAACAGCCAGGCCGTCAAAGGCAGCGACTGTAAAGCAGGGTGGAAGATCGGCCCTTGAGACAGGAGATCTTCTCGAAGAGGCAGACACCAAGGAGCGTCGACCGCCAGATTCACGAGGTCCTCGTACCAGGACCGGCGAGGCCAGTCCGGCGCCACCAGAATCACTGCATGTGGTTCCGAGTGCAACCTGCGAAGGAACCTGGGCAACAGTTGAATCGGCGGAAACGCATACAGCAGCCGATACTGATGCCACGGGGCTACTAACGCGTCTGACGCGTCTGCCCGAGGATAGCGCGTTCTTGCCACGAACCTTCTTACCTTGTTGTTCAGACGAGACGCGAACAAGTCTACCTCCGGAAGACCCCACTTCGCGGACAACATCTGGAAGACGTCCGGGTGGAGAGACCATTCCCCCTGATCCAGAGTCTGGCGGCTCAGATAATCCGCCTGCCAGTTCTCCACCCACGGAATGTGCACCCCCGAAATCGCCGGGACATGAGTCTCGGCCCAAGAAAGAATGTCGGCCACTTCCCGAGCCGCTCGGGAACTCCTGGTGCCCCCTTGGTGATTGACGTAAGCCACCGCCGTGGCATTGTCCGTCTGCACCCGTCTGCCTGTCCGTCCAACGTTGAAAGGCAGAGACTTATCGCACGTAATTCCAGAATGTTGATCGGAAGGGAGGATTCCTCCTCCGACCAAGTACCCTGGGCGGACAGAACGCCCAGAACACCACCCCAGCCCGACAGGCTGGCATCCGTGGTGACCACCGTCCATGAAAGAGGACGAAAGGACTTTCCCCCCCGACACCGCCGGGGACTGGAGCCACCACAGAAGGTCCCTTCTGGTGCGATGGCTCAAGGAAATCTGGACATCCAGAGACTGCGGCCGCCAGTCCCACCTGGACAGGATCTCCGCTTGGAGACCCCGCGTGTGAAACTGGGCAAAGGGAATGGCCTCGAAAGTCGAGACCATAAGTCCCAGACACCGCATGCACTTTCGTAGGGACGAACACGGAACGTCCCAAAGGGACTGGACTTCTCCCTGAAGAGTCTTGAGTTTGTCGTCCGGCAGGAAGACCTTCGCCTGGACAGAGTCCAGGATCATTCCCAAATAGGGAAGACGAACCGACGGACACAGCGTCGATTTTGGATAATTTATCGTCCAACCAAACTCCTGTAGAGTCTGCACCGTGACGGACAGATCCGTCTCCAGACCCTGGCTGGTCGCAGACCGAACCAGAATATCATCCAGATACCCCAGGACAGAGATGCCCTGGGCTCTCAACAAAGCCAGTAGCGGCGCAAGCACCTTGGTGAAAACCCACGGAGCTGAAGCGAGGCCAAACGGCAGCGCCACGTATTGGTAGTGATCCTCCGCAATGGCGAATCGAAGGTACCTCTGGTGACCCTCAAAAATGGGGATGTGTAGGTACGCATGCTTCAAGTCGATGGAGGCCATGAATTCCCCCGGAACCAGGGCAGCCACCACCGATCGCAGAGATTCCATGCGTAACTTGCGTACCCGTACAAAGCGGTTCAGAGCTTTCAAGTCCAGAATTGGACGCACTTTGCCCTCCTTCCTGGGCACGGTGAACAGATTGGAATAGAACCCCTGAAATCTGTGCCGATGAGGCACCAGAACCACGACTCCCTGAGCTCTCAGGTCCCGCACCGCTAGGTGCAAATCCCGCAAACGCTCCGGAGACAGTTGAAGATTTGATGGAAAAAATCTGCTCTCCGGCCGAGAGAGAAACTCGATCTTGTAACCAGACCGAACGATTTCCTGAACCCACCGGTCCCAAACACGGGACAGCCATGGTAGAGGAAAACCGAGCAAGCGTCCCCCCACCCCAGAAATGGGTGAGGGCGCCCCTTCAGGCCGCACTGTTGTGGGCAGCGGATCCGGACTGGCCGGACTTCTGCTTACCTGTCCACGGCTTCTTTTGGGAGCCCTGACCTTTGAACGGCTTGCCCTTATAGTGTGGCCGAAAGGCACGAAAGGACCCCTGAGAGGGCCGAAAGGAAGCATGCTTCTTACCAGGGGCCGCCTTAGCCTTGTGGGATTGGGGTAAGAGCGTGCTCTTACCCCCGGTGATCCCCTTTATCAGGGTATCCAAGGATTCGCCAAAAAGACGAGAACCGTCATAGGGTAGATTGGCTAAGGTCTTGCGCGAAGATTGGTCCACCGACCAACACTTTAACCAAACCAAGCGGCGAGATAACACCGCCACACCGTGTACACGTGCGGCCAACGGGACCATATCCAAGTCCGCATCGCACAAATACATGACACCCTGATGGATTTGATCCACCATGTCCAAAGTCGCCTGTGGGGCAGAATCAGCCACCAAAACGCGCCTAAGCACCTGCGTCCAGCTCGCGACCGCCTGGGCCGCCATAAGTGAAGCAAACAGAGCTTTTCAGCATAGAACCCATAATAGAATAGGTATGACGGGTAAGAGACTCCAGCCTCTTGTCCGTGGCATCCCGGAACACCGGGGTATCCTCAGCAGGAATCGCAGTGGACTTGTTCAAAACCGCGATCGCGTGATCCACCGGAGGTGGTACACACCAACGCTCGTCAGTAGCGGGCGTGAAAGGATAACGCAATTTGAACCTACTGGGTACAGAAAAAGGCTTGCGGATATTACGCCATTGTTCCTTAACAGCGCTGTGAAAATCATCCGTGCAGTGAAAAACCTGCGACGTTTTGCATCTTCTCTTTGTCCCATAAGCTGCCAAGGCAGCAGGCGGACACGGTTCATCCTGCAAGCGCAGCGTTCGCTTAATAGAAGCAACCATTTCATCCATGAGTGCAAGCTCTTCAGACGAGCCAGGAGGGGAATCATCCACCCCTTCAACCTCAGCCTCCACCTCGGACCCCACAAGATCCAGGGAGGAACGGGACCCTGATAAGGAGACCCCGGTCATACCAGCCCCTGCACCATCAACCTCTGAACCAGAGGAAATTGAATCTCTGGACCTTTTTGTGGATTGCGCAGCCACCAGCATTTGCACCTGTGCTGCCAGATTAGCCACAATCGCAGCCAAATCTCCCCCTGGGGGGGAAACAGCAGTCCCCTGACTATCCATCAATGTGGTAGGAAATTTGCCCTCCTGAGAATCCATTGCCCAAAATTATTGCTGGCCAAGAAAGGGTTAACTGCCCCCTTAACAAGTGCGGCGAGCGCAGCCCACCGCACACACACGCAGCACAATTGAGACCCCCACAGGGAAGACACAGAACACAGGCAATGGACACAGGAAGATCAGAAAGGTAAAAACCTGAGGAGACCCTCGCTGTAGCCTCGATCGGTGCACATCAGGAAAGAGGAAATGATGCAATCAGGGCGCTCTTGTAAAGCCTATGGAAGGCTACAAGAAAATGGCCACCCGCAGTTGAAACATGCGGCTGGGCGAGTGCAGGCAAAATGGCGTCGTTTGGCGCCGAAACGGCCGCTCCCCCACTACAGTGATGCATGTAACACCACCCATGTAGAAAAACATGGCAGATCGCCGCAGCGATCGCTGTGAAGTGCCCCAACATAGCCAAAAGCATGTCCCACAACACACAGCCATTCACACATACACAGGCTGACACAGACAGTGCAGCACAGCCCCCCCTCCTTGCAGCCCACAGCATGCAGCCAGAGAGATAGGGACAAACAAATCCACAGTGTGAAACACAGGCAGGGTAACACAGTCCCAGACTGACAGCCCTCCCAAACAGACAGGTCCCCACATAAATACACCTACCTTCACGGATGGCGTGGGGAACCCGCACAGGCGAACAAACCGCTGCACACAAGGCAAGGAGAGTCGCATCCAGGACGCAGCATAATGGTGGGTTAAGAAACCACACAGCGTCCAGTGAGGTAGCCACCTCACCAAGCATCCCTGCACTGAGCCAGGATGGGTCGTTCACTGTGCCAGGAGCGATACCTGGCTGAACGCTCGATGGCAGGCCGGGAAGCCACTGACCCACAACCTGCGACCAGGGGGATCAGCTTGAGACCCGGCCCGCACGAATCCTCTTCATCAGAAGAACTAACGCTGACAAAAACAACAGCTAAGTAAAGAGAGAGAAAAAAACTCAAACAAAAATCCAAAAAGAGAAAGGCTGAGACAAAATGCCCCAGCATAGAAACATCCAGCTACTCCTGACAAGCTAGACATTGAAACTGAAGTATGGATACAGGAAGTAGGAGGGTATAGACTGAGGGGACCACCCCCTGGGGGTGGGTTATGTTAAAAACCTTTATATTAACATATTCTGTTGCCTAGCTACTCCTTCGGAGAAAAGTCTAATACCCCATTGTGACGAATATGAAGAGGCGGCGACTGTCGGAGGACGTAAGAGAAACTCGATTTTGTAGCCCTGGGACAGCATATCCAGAATATACTGACTTTGTCATAGCTGCCCAGTAGGGGAGGAATTCTTTCAATCTTCCTCCCACCGGCAATGTCTTGTCATTGCGTTTTGCTGGCTGACGCAGGAGGATGGAAAAGGACGCTTCCTTTCCCCCTGGATCTTTGCATTGGCCAATTTTTCTTTTCTCTTGGGGCCTGCTGTCCTGTGTTTTTTGAGGTAGAAAAAGCCGCTTAGGTGGCTGCTTTTTCTTTAATAGGAAAAGACCTTTTTGTCTGCTGTTCTGTCCAGAACAGAGTCTAACTCAGGGCCGAAGAGGAGATCTCCTTAGAATAGGATTCAGCAAAGTTTGTTTTTGGAAGTCGTGTCTCCAGGCCAAGTCTTCAACCACAGAGCTCTTCTGGCCGTGTTGGTTAATGCTACTGACCTTGCCATCATTTTAACCGATTCCGCCGATGCATCTGCAATAAATGCTATAACCGTGGATAGAGTGGAAAAGGAATCATATGGGGAAAAAATCACAAGAGCAGCCTAAAAACATCTTATGAGGATATATGTAAACGGCCAAAATTACGAGGGTTGTATACCAATGCCAGAAGCCTGGCCAAGAAGATGGGAGAGCTGGAGCTGCTGATGTTTGAGGATGACTTCGATTTTGTAGGAATAACAGACTTGGTTCGACAGCTCTCATGACTGGATGGCGACCATTTAGGGTTATTCCCTTTATCGCAGGGATAGAGAAGGTAAGAAAGGGAGAGGGGTATGTCTGTATATTAAGAACAGTGTACAAGGTAAATATGAGGGATGAGAATAATGGAGCTATAGACGAGGCAGAATCCCTATGGGTAGAACTTCAAAAGGGAAGGCACTGTGGGGAAGGCAATATTGGGCGTATGCTATAGGCCCCCCAACCTGAGGGAGGAGGGGGGAGGCGGACCTCCTTTTACAGATAGGATTGGCAGCAAGGATGGGTAATGTCATTATAATGGGGGACTTTAATTATCCAGATATAGACTGGGCAGAAAGAACCGCGCATTCAGCCAAGGCTCGGCAGTTCCTAAATGTTTTGCAGGACAATTTCATGGGTCAGATGGTGAATGCACCGACAAGAAATAATGCGGTACTTGACCTACTGAATACCAACAATACAGACCTGCTCACGGATATAGAAATATGGGGCAACTTAGGAAACAGTGACCATAGGTCAATTAGTTTCAGTATTAATCATAGTAATAGGAAACATAAGGGTAATATAAAGGACACTGAATTTCAAAAGAGCCAATTTCCCAAAACTGCGCTCTCTGCTAGAAAATATCAAATGGGATAGAACCCTGGGAACAAAAAACACGGAGGAAAAATGGGAGGGCTTCAAGAGCATACTTAAAGGGATTGGCCAGTGCATTACAAAGGGAAATAAATTTAAAAGAGCAAAACTAAACCCTGGGTGGCTAAACTCAAACTTAAAAATGCATATTAATGCTAAAGAAAAGGCCTTCAAAAAATACAAGACCGAGGGGTCATTGGCAGCATTGAAACATTACAAAGAGTGCATAAGAAATGTAAAGACGAAATCAGGGCGGCTAAAATAGAACACGAGAGACATATAGCGGAAGAGAAAAAAACCCCAAGGAATTCTTTAAGTATATAAATAGTAAGAAAGCGAGGCCAGACACATTGGCCCCATAAAAGACGACGAAGGAAATCTGGCCACAGAGGACAGAGAGAAGACGAAAGTGTTAAATAATTTCTTCTATTCAGTCTTCACCAAAGAATCGGGGGGCTACACTAACCCAGCTTGTAATGCTAAACTAAATAATACACCTCAGGAAGTACCGCCATGGCTAACAGAAGATAGACTTACGACTTGGAACTAAACTAGAGAAACTTAACATAAATAAATCACCGGGACCAGATGGCTTGCAACCGAGGGGTCTTAAAGAGCTCAGCCAGGTGATTGCCAGACCATTCTTCATAATTTTTAAGGATAGTTTACAGAGGGGTATGGTGCCAGCTGATAGGAAAAAAGCCAACGTGGTACCAATATTTAAAAAAGGGCCGAGATATATCCCGGGTAACTATAGGCCGGTCAGCCTAACATCAGTAGTCTGCAAGATTTTGATAGGGGTGTTAAGGGACCACATACAAGACTTTAGTAATGAAAATGGTATTATTAGTAGTAATCAGCATGGATTCATGAAAAACAGTTCTTGCCAAACCAATCTATTAACCTTCTATGATGAAGTGAACTGCCACCTAGATAAAGGTAAACCTGTGGATGTGGTGTATTTGGACTTTGCAAAGGCCTTTGACAGTTCCCCACAAACGCTTACTGTTCAAACTAAGGAAGGTAGGTATATATAGGTGAGGTGATTAAGGGGAGTAGAAGGTATAAGGTAGATATAAGGTGAGTACCTGGATAGAGAACTGGCTCCAGGGGAGAGTGCAAAGGGTGGTGATTAATGGGGAGTACTTGGATTGGGCGGGTGTGGAAAGTGGGGTCCCCCAGGGTTCGGTCCTGGGACCAATCCTGTTTAATTTATTCATAAATGATCTAGAGGAGGGGATATCTAGTACAAGCTCAGTATTTGCGGATGATACTAAACTAAGCATGCCAATATATTCTATGCAGGATGTGGAAACCTTATAAGCGGACCTGAACAAAATAATCGGGTGGGCAACTACATGGCAGATGAGGTTTAATGTTGAAAAATGTAAAGTAATGCACTTGGGTGCCAGAAACCAGAAAGAAAGCTACTCACTAGGGGGGAACCTCTGGGTAAATCTAAGATAGAAAAGGACCTGGGGGTACTGGTAGACAACAGGCTTGGCAGTGGCATGCAATGCCAAGCCGCTGCAAGCAAAGCCAACAGAATACTGGCATGTATAAAAAAGGGGATTCACTCCAGAAATAACGGAATTTTTGTAAAATCTTACCTGTAAAATTCCTTTCTCTGAGTCCTCCGACAGTCGCCGCCCCTTCATATTCATCACCAATGGGTTATGTCCTCTTATCCGTAGGAGTAGCTAGGCAATAGAATATGTTAGTACAAAAGACTTTTAACATATCCCCACCCCCAGGGGGTGGTCCCCTCAGTACATAACCCTCCACTTCCTGTAACCAAACCAGTTTCAGTGAAATAGCAGTAGAGAGTACATGAAAAACCCCAAAAGAGGGGCGGGGGCGGCGACTGTCGGAGGACTCAGAGAAAGGAATTTTACAGGTAAGATTTTACAAAAATTCCGTTTTCTCTTACGTCCTCCGACAGTCGCCGCCCCTTCATATTCATCACCAATGGGATGTCCCAAAGCAGTGTAAACATGAGGGGTGGGAAGAACGCAGCCGCGCCCAAGGCAACGCCGTCTCCCCATCAGAGAAAGGAACCTTACCAAAGGAAGGAAACCAGTTGGGCATAAGAACAAAACACTCGCTCAACAGGAGCAAGAAAACCCAGGGAAAAAACAAAAGTCCCAAACAGTCAAAGAACCCGCAACAAGGGCTCTAGGGAACAGCCGCACTAAGAACCTTGCGGCCAAAGGAAGCATCAGCCGATGCCTGAACATCTACTCTGTAGAATTTTGTGAAAGTGTGAACGGTCGACCAAGTCGCCGCCTTACACACCTGGGCCACAGAGGCCCCATGACGACAGGCCCAAGACGTACTCAGAGACCTGGTAGAGTGCGCCTTCACAGGTACAGGGGGAACTTTCCCCTTCAAAGCGTAGGCCTGTTCAATGGTCTGTCTGATCCATTTGGCGATGGTAGAAGCCGACGCCGTCATGCCCTTCCGAGGACCTTCCGGAAGAACAAACAAGGCATCCGACTTGCGAAAAGACTCAGTCGACTTCAAGTAGACTCTAATCGCCCGGACAACATCCAAGGAGTGAAGCAGCACCTCCGTCGGATGCTTAGGCTTCGCGCAGAGCGAAGGCAGGACAATATCCTCATTGAGATGAAAGTCCGAAACCCTCTTTGGAAGAAAGGAAGGGTTAGGTCGCAAGACCACCTTGTCCAAATGCACAACCAGATACGGAGACTTGCAGGACAAGGCTGCCAGCTCCGACACTCGACGAGCCGAAGTGATAGCCACCAAAAAGGCGACCTTCTTGGATAACAAAGACAGCGAGATCTCCCTGATCCTTTCAAAAGGAGCACGCTGCAATACAGACAGGACTAGATTCAAGTCCCAAGGGGGTAGAGGGTCCTTCCTAGGAGGGATCAGATGACGTACCCCCTGCACAAAAGTGCTAACCAAAGCGTTAGATGCCACAGGACGCTGAAACAGAACGGCCAAAGCGGACACCTGACCTTTGATCGTAGCCAGCGCCAAACGCTGTTCAACACCCGTCTGAAGGAAGGACAATACCCTAGACACTGAATAAGTGGTAGGAGAGAAACCCCTGGATTCGCACCAGGCAAAATACGCCTTCCAAGTACGGTAGTAAACCTTCCCCGAGGAAGACTTCCTCGCATTGATCAAGGTGTGAATGACCTCAGGGGAAAGACCCCTGTTCTTCAGGACCTCGGTTTCAACAGCCAGGCCGTCAAAGCCAGCGACTGTAAAGCAGGATGGAAGATCGGTCCTTGCGACAGAAGATCTTCTCGAAGAGGCAGACGCCACGGGACGTCGATTGCCAGATTTACGAGGTCTGCGTACCAGGACCGGCGAGGCCAGTCCGGTGCCACAAGAATCACCGCAGTTGGTTCCGAGTGCAACCTGCGAAGGAACCTGGACAGCAATTGAAGCGGTGGAAACGCATACATCAGTCGGTACTGATGCCACGGGGCAACCAACGCGTCCGACGCGTCTGCCCGAGGATCGCGCGTCCTTGCCACGAACCGTGGAACTTTGTTGTTCAGACGAGACGCGAACAGGTCTACCTCCGGAAGACCCCACTTCGCGCACAACATCTGGAAGACATCCGGGTGAAGGGACCATTCCCCCTGGTCCAGGGTCTGGCGGCTCAGATAATCCGCCTGCCAATTTTCCACTCCCGGAATGTGAACTGCTGATATTGCCGGGACATGCGTCTCGGCCCAAGACAGAATCGCAGCCACCTCTCGAGCCGCCTGGGCACTCCTGGTGCCCCCTTGGTGATTGATGTAAGCCACCGCCGTGGCATTGTCCGTCTGCACCCTGACCGGACAGCCGTGGAGACTGTCCGTCCAACGACGAAGACAGAGGAGTATCGCTCGCAGTTCCAGAACGTTGATCGGAAGGGAGGATTCCTCCTTCGACCACACACCCTGGGCGGACAGAACGCCCAGAACACCACCCCAGCCCGACAGGCTGGCGTCCGTGGTGATCACCGTCCACGAAAGGGGACGAAAAGACTTGCCCCCCGACACTGAGGGGGACCGAAGCCACCACAGAAGATCCCTTCTGGTCTGAGAACTCAAGGATATCTGAAGATCCAGAGAGTGCGGTCGCCCGTCCCACTTGGACAATATCTCCGCTTGGAGACCCCGAGTGTGAAACTGAGCGAAGGGAATCGCCTCGAAAGCCGAGACCATCAATCCCAGACACCGCATGCACGTCCGAATGGACGAGAACTGATTGTCCCTGAGGGACCTAACTCCCTCCTGAAGAGTCCTGAGTTTGTCGTCCGGTAGGAAGACCTTCGCCTGGACAGAGTCCAGAATCATTCCCAGGTATGGGAGGCGGACTGACGGGCACAATGTTGATTTTGGGAAATTGATCGTCCAACCAAACTCTTGCAGAGTCTGCAACGTGACGGACAGATCCTTCACCAGACCTTGGTTGGTCGCAGACCGAACCAGAATATCGTCCAGATATCCCAGGACCGATATGCCCTGGGCTCTCAACAAGGCCAGAACCGGAGCCAGCACTTTGGTGAACACCCTCGGAGCCGAGGCGAGACCGAAAGGCAAAGCCACAAATTGGTAATGATCCTCCGCTATGGCGAATCGAAGGTACCTCTGGTGACCCTCGAAAATGGGGATGTGAAGATACGCATCCTTCAAGTCGATGGAAGCCATGAACTCCCCCGGAACCAGGGCAGCCACCACCGACCGCAGGGATTCCATGCGGAATTTGCGCACCCGCACAAAGCGGTTCAGCGCCTTCAAGTCCAGAATCGGACGTACCTTGCCCTCTTTCCTGGGCACGGTGAACAGATTGGAATAGAACCCCCGAAATCTGTCCCGATGAGGCACCGGGACCACCACACCCTGAGCCCTCAGGTCCTGCACCGCTAGACGCAGGTCCCGCAAACGCTCCGGGGATAACAGAAGATTTGAGGGAAAAAATCTGCTCTTCGGCCGAGAGAGAAACTCGATCTTGTAACCAGATCGAACGACTTCCTGAACCCACCTGTCCCGAACCCGGGACAGCCATGGCCGAGAGAAAACGAGCAAGCGTCCCCCCACCCCAGACTCGGGTGAGGGCGCCCCTTCAGGCCGCACTGTTGTGGGCCGCAGAACCGGATTGGCCGGACTTTTGCTTACCAGCCCACGGCTTCTTGTGGGAGCCTTGACCCTTTGACAGCTTGCCCCTATAGTGTGACCGAAAGGCACGAAAGGACCCCTGATGGGGTCGAAAGGAAGCATGCTTCTTACCAGGAGCCGCCTTGGGCTTGTGGGATTGGGGCAAGAGCGTGCTCTTACCACCCGTGACTCCCTTAATTAGTGCATCTAAGGATTCGCCAAAAAGGCGAGAACCATCATAAGGCAGATTGGCCAAAGTCTTACGGGAAGATTGATCCACAGACCAACACTTCAACCAAACCAGGCGGCGATTTAACACCGCCACACTGTGTACACGTGCAGCCAACGGAACCATATCCAGGTCCGCATCACACAAGTACATGACACCCTGGTGGATTTGATCCACCATATCCAAAGTCGCCTGGGGGGCAGAATCAGCCACCAGGACCCGCCTAAGCACCTGCGTCCAGCTCGCGACCGCTTGGGCCGCCATAAGAGAAGCAAATAAGGCTTTTAACATAGAACCCATAATAGAATAGGTGTGACGGGCAAGAGATTCCATCCTCTTGTCCGTGGCATCCCGGAACACCGGGGTGTCTTCAGCCGGAATCGCAGTGGATTTGTTCAAAACCGCTATCGCATGATCCACCGGCGGTGGAATACACCAGCGCTCATCAGTAGCAGGCGTAAAGGGATAGCGTAGCTTAAACCTACCAGGTACAGCAAATGGCTTGCGTATATTACGCCACTGTTCTTTCACAGCGTTTTGGAAATCATCAGTGCAGGGGTACACCTGCGACGTTTTGCGCCTTTTCTGCGTCCCATAAGCAGCCAAGGCAGCTGGAGGACATGATTCTTCCTCTAACCGCAGTGTTTGCTTGATAGAAGCAACCAATTCATCCATGAGTGCAAGCTCCTCAGACGAGCCAGGGGGAGAATTATCAACCCCCTCCACCTCAGCCTCCATTTCTGACCCGATAAGGTCCAGGGAGGAACGGGACCCCGATAAGGAGACCCCAGCCACATCAGCCCCAGCACCATCACCCTCTGAATCAGAGGAAATTGAAACTCTGGGCCTTTTTGTGGATTGAGCAGCCACCAGCATTTGCACCTGAGTCGCAAGGCTAGCCACAATCGCAGCCAAATCCCCCCCAGGGGGGGAGAGTGCAGACCCCTGGCTTCCCACTAAAGTTGTAGGAAATTTGTTTTCCTGAGAATCCATGCCCCTGAAGCAGTAAAATAAATGGGTGACCGCCCCTTTAAGAGAGTGCTGCGATCGTAGCCCACTGCACACAAACACCCCACACAAGGGACCCCCACAGGGACAATTAAACCAAGGCAGGATACAGGGAATAGAGGGAAATGAACCTGGAGATCGCTGCTGCTGCTGCTGCCTGCGGTGCTCCTGAAGGAAAGGAAGTGCTGGTATACAGGGCGCTCTATTAAAGCCTATGGAGGCTACAAGAAAATGGCCACCATGCATGTAAAACATGCGGCCGGAGCGATCGCAGCCAAAATGGCGCCGTTTGGCGCCGAAACCGCCGCTCCCACACCCCATGAGGGTGAAGTAAAAAAACATCCAAATTGCCCAGCAAAAGGAAGCATGTTAAACCGCCGCAGCGGCGCTGCAATGTGCCCCAAGCATGAGAAACTCAAGCCCCACAGCACACAGCCGTTCACATACAGACTGACACAGAGTGCAGCACAACCCCCCCCTCCTGCAGCCCACAGCATGCAACATGAGGGATAGGGAGACAGTAACATTGTGAACACAGGGTAAGGTAACACAGTCCCAGACTGACACCCCCCAGACAGACAGGTCCCCACATACATACACTTACCTCTAACATGGCGTGGGGAACCCGCACAGGCGAACAAACCGCTGAACATAAGGCAGGGAGAGTCGCATCTAGGACGCATCAGAAGGTGGGTTGAGAAACCGCACAGCGTCCGGTGAGGTAGCCACCTCACCTGGCATCCCTGCACGACACAGGGATGGGTCGTTCAGAAAACTCAGGAGCGATACCTGACTGAACGCTCGATGGCGGGCTGAGAAACCACTGACCCACAACCTGCGACCAGGGGGGTCAGCCCGAGACGCAGCCCGCATGATCCTCTTCTTCCGAAGAACTAACTAACGCTGATAAAATAACAGCTAACAAGAAAGAGAGAAAAAACTCAAATAAAATCCAAAGAAAGGAAAGAGAGCTGAGACAAGGTGTCCCAGCACAGAAACATCCAGCCACTCCTGACAGCTAGACAAATGAAACTGGTTTGGTTACAGGAAGTGGAGGGTTATGTACTGAGGGGACCACCCCCTGGGGGTGGGGATATGTTAAAAGTCTTTTGTACTAACATATTCTATTGCCTAGCTACTCCTACGGATAAGAGGACATAACCCATTGGTGATGAATATGAAGGGGCGGCGACTGTCGGAGGACGTAAGAGAAAAAGAGATTATTCTCCCACTCTACAAGACTCTGGTCTGGCCACATCTGGAGCATGCTGTCCAGTTCTGGGCACCGGTCCTCAGGAAGAATGTGCTGGAACTGGAGAGAGTCCAGAGAAGGGCAACAAAAAAAATTAGGGGAATGGAGGGCATTGGCTATGAGGAAAGACTACAAGCACTGAACTTATTCTCTCTGGAGAAGAGACGATTGAGGGGGGATATGATATCAATGTACAAATACTGTACTGGCGACCCTAGCATAAGAAACAAACTTTTTCAGAGAAAGGGAATACAATAAGACACGTGGCCACTCACTAAAACTAGAGGAAAGGCGGTTTAACCTTAAAGTACATAGGGGGTTTTTTACTGTCAGAGCAGTAAGGATGTGGAATTCTCTTCCGCAAACAGACGTATCAGCAGGGAGCATCGATAGTTTCGAAAAACTATTAGATGGGCACCTTAAAGACCACAACATACAGGGGTATACAATGTACGGTTAACAGCAAACACACACACACACACACACACACACACACACACACACACACACACACACACATCATAGGTTGAACTGGATGGACTGATTTCTTTTTTCAACCTCACTATGAATCAAGGATTTCCTGTCTTGGGGAATCCGCTGTGATATGGGCTTTTAGCTGGCTAACCCAGTACTCCAAATTTCTGGATACGCAGGTTACTGCCATAGCAGGCTTAAGATTACCCATAATGGATTGCCAGGCTCTCCTGAGTTGTTGATCCACCTTCTTATCCCTTAATACTCCCATGTATTTGAAAGCTAGGTCAGTTGACCTAGAAACTTGGCAATAGGCCGCATCAATTTTTTGGAACCTTATTACAAGGGGCCCCTGGGTCCTCATCAAATGGAAACCACCTCTTAAAAGCTTTTGGAAAGAAGGGTTTTCTTTCAGGCTCGGCCCATTCATTTTTGATGGGTCTCTGAAATAGTTTGATGCACCAGAAAGGTGCGCCCTTTAGGTTCACCCAGGCTTGCATACATCCCATCATGCAGGGATAGCTCCTCCTTTTGTTCTTCCAAACCTAGGGTGATATAAACTGCCTTTAACAGACCATCTACCTGTTCTAAGGACAGTTTATATTTTGAGGGTATGTTTTGTACCCCTTCCTCCTCTTCTTCCTCTTTAGAATGAGAGGGGGAATGACTTCCTTGGGTGGGAGGAACCATTTCTGTTTCCACCGAAGGAACCGATTGGGAGCCCTGAGAAGAGTGTGAGGCTGATGGCTAACTCAAGGAGGGATCCTGCAAAGGTAACCGGAAAGATTGGATGGTAGCATCTAGTTCCTTCTTTACAGATGTGATTAAGTCGCTACATGCTGAAGACGCTTCCTCTTTAACCAAGGCATAAATACATCCTTGGCAGAGTGTCTTTTTCCAAAGTTCAGACAACTTTGTTTTGCATGAGGGGCATTTTTTTTTTAAACTACCACCTCCGAACTTTTAGCCTGCAAAAAATGAAAGAAAACAAAAAGAAGCTTCCTAAAGAGTCAGCCTATAACTTAGGGCCACCTAGGTGAACAGGAAGATATAAGATAAGCACCATGTGCCCTGACAGGCCCCCAGCCACCAGGGGGGGGGAAAGTAAAGGAAGGAGAGAGACCCCACAGTAAAAAAGGGTAAATACACAGTTACCCCTTACCTGGGCCTGTGCCTGTCCCACTTGCTGTGGAGGCTCCTTCCATAGCAGCGCTGGCAGCGTGTCCGATGGCTTAGAATACCGGTTCCAGAGACCCATAGTGCCCCTGCGCCGGATTGAAAATAAGCACCAGCCTGCTTCTCCCCACTTCCCCTGCGTCCGGTGGAAATGACGCCGCGCGCGCCCTGTACGAGCGCCGCCCCTCCCGGAAACCTTCCTTCTGGCCAGACGGCATCACTCTATCACGGACAAAGCGGCGGCAAATTCAAAATGAAGTCGCGGTGGGAAAAAACAAAAAAGGCCTCACCGCCAGCCGAAATGCCATCCAGGGGCTGCACTCCCAGGGGTCCTGGCTCACCTGAGCACGGAAAGCGAAGAGGGAGCCCATGCACTGCAGTCGGTCGCATGGACGGGAGGAAGCAACTTCTCCATAAAAAAGGGTAAGGTGGACGCAGGGAGCCCGGTCTCTCAGGACAGCACCTTAAGAGAACCAGACTCCCCCCACACGTGTGTTCCTTGGCTGGAGAATAAACAAAAACTGAGGAATTGTGGGAGAAGCCTCCTTTTTAAGTTTGGTGGATGAGGTGTTTCCTGTTGGTGAGAGGGAGGAGCCATCTCCCAAGGTGCTGTCCTGAAAGACGTTTAGGGAAAAAATTTTGTTTAAAAAGGAAAAAATGCTAGGACCACAGATCCTATCAAGGAATTAGGTCCTTACTCCTGACTAGGCAGAAAGAAAAAAAAACTGAAGTCCTATTGCAGGAAGTGGGAGTATACCCCCTGGGACTGCCCTATAGGCGTGGTCAAATTTTTGTCCGCCTAGTGTCCTACTCCTATGGGGAGCAGCATAAACCCATCGCTCAAGAAGATTTGGAGTGGTGTACGTCAATGAGAAAGAGAAATATGTGATTGAGGCCATAACCGACAGAGCTAGAAAAGACTACTAAGATAGCAAAAACTCCAGAACACAGGCCACGATTTCAGGCTGCAGACGTTGGCCACATCAGCGGAGACCCTGCAAGCAGCAGGCTGTGAGAGCTGGGGGCACCCAGTACAGAGAACTGTGCCCCTGGTGTCGAGAATGCAAGTTCAGGGTATAATGTCGCCTCTGGAGTACCTACAAAAGCCAACAGTAGCAGATCTGTGTCAAAGACTAGAGCTGACTGCAGTCACAGTAGGCAGGCAATAAGAAATGGTCCAAAGACTGGAGCTCTACACATGGCTCTTGCAATGAAGCAGCAGGAAAAGGAAGATGCTCCCTCTACCCTGAATGTCAAGAAAAAAAAAGCACAACATGCATAACTCTAATCAGGAAGATGATAGCACTCTGTTCCTCAGCATTACCCTTCTGTGGTAAGCCTATCTGCTCAAATGAGGTAGCTCCCAGTGCCCAGCCTACAGAGACAGTAAATGCACTGAGGCAATGCCAACAGCTATGGAGCTAGAATGCACATTGCAGCTAACTTTTTTTCAGATCAGGGTCAGAAAATCTTACATGGAAACTAGTACTCAGATAGTCACTTCCATTACAGCATCCAGTCCAGAGGAGCCTGGTTACTAGGGATGTAACGATATTGCCGCTATCGCGGTATCGCGGTTATTAACATGTCCCGATATCGTCGTGGTGGGTGCACGGTGTATTCTGACTGGTCTGGGCCGCCGTATCTGTGTCTCGTCGGCTCCTCCTGCTGTCTGTCACGGTCACCCACACTGTCTGCTACTGGCCGAGCCGAGGCGAGCGGCTGCCAGTTGGTTTGGAGCAGTGTGGGTGGGCGGGCTTGTGGGGCGGAGGCAGAGCCAGTGCACGAGAGCGGTGGAGTCGGACTCGGCGGAGCAGCTTCAGGCACCACGTGACAGCACCACGGCAAGACACAGTGACACCGGACCGCCGGTGAGTTAGTTTATGATGACTCGATAGCGGTTCATACTATGACGACACCTATTATTCATTTTCCTGTTATGTCTTCTCTGCCAAATAATTTGCCATTATGCCCAGCCATGTTTGTGATTGGTGCAGTTTGTGCACCTCCACCAGGCAGCATAGACCGTCACTGACTGGAGTGTGATTGTAAAGCAGTGTGGGGAACTACTAATACTAAGTGCACAGAAATCACTGCAAATCCCAGACTGCATCAATGTTAATCTAGGCTCAGGGCCCATTACATTAACAGAGGACATCACAAATGCACCTGCATTTCATTACATTTCCGCACATTTATGTGTATTGCTATGGGCACTTCTATGCATTTTTATACATGTGTGTTTTTTTTTTTTTTTTTTTAAAGGTATATTTCCTAAGACTCAACTGTTGTAGGCAAGAGGTTTGTTGCCTTTATGCACATTTAGGTGTGTTCTTGTATGCAAACGTCTGCATAAAATCACACATCTCTGGAACACAGATACAGTGCTCTGGTGTGAACATGACACATAGAAAACAATACCGTGAGCTTTTCCACAATATCGCAATAAATATCGTACCGTGAGGTCAATATCGAAATGAAATTCTATCGTACCGTGAGATTTTGACATCGTTACATCCCTACTGGTTACAGCATTTCAAAAGATAAGCGGAGGATAGGGGACTCAGGAAAGGTGCATTGGTAGAGAAAAAACTTGAGTAAAGAAAAAAAAGCTAGCAAAAAATAGGTTAAATAGGTTAAACGTTTCCCAGGCAAGGTGAAGAAAAGAGGTCAATTCTAGGATACCGGCCAAAACACAAAGCATGCTGGTAGTAGGAAGGATTAATCTGGGCTGGCCTATATTAAATTTTTTTACAGTGTCCATTCCTCCTCTAAGTAGTTGCATAACCTGGATGCCAAGACATCCTGTGTCTCTCAATGGATGAGAAAAAAAAAAAAGTAGACTTTCAGAGGACGATTGGTTCTTTGTGCACATTGACAGATAAAGTGGTAGAATACAAAATTGTTATGTATTGTGAATAAAGGCGTTGCATACAGAATAAATGTAAGCCAATAATAATTAACAAAAATGCAGGTAAAACACCATCCTACAGCCAATTTTCAGCGCTTGTGTTAAGGAGGCCTTAGTTAAAAAAATACTTCTTGCTAATAGATGCATGGTCACCTAAGGTGCTATTCATATCAATGCAGATACAACAATGTATTAATAAAATGATGCACACAGTCCTTACCAGATAGAGATCTCAAACAGAAATCAATTGTGCTTTGCTGTGATGCAGCCACAATATCGCCACTGCGGTTTACTCTCTGGCAGCTCTCCATTTAGTGTGAGCGGACCCTTAAGCCTCGTGCACACTACCTGCTGGGTTGAATGAAAAAAAAAAAAACTGACAGCTCAGGTCGGAGCTAGGGATCGACTGATTTTTTTCCCAGGGCTGATACTGATTTTCCGGCCATCCTTCAGGCCCATAGCTGATATTAGGCGCCGATATTTTGCACATTTAAAGTTTATTTTTACATTGTCCTTTTTTTGATCACTTTTATTGCCGTCACAAGGAATGTAAACAGTAATAGACAGTGATAGTAATAGACCGTGATAGGTACTCTTTATGTAAGGATCTGGGGTCCAAAAGACCCCAAACCCCTCCTCTGCATTTAAAAGCATTCAAAACGCCAAAAATTTGGCTGTTTTGAATACGTTTTTTTTTTTTTTTTTAACCACTTGCCTTCTGTGCACTTAAACACCCTTCCCATCCAGGCCAATTTTCAGCTTTCAGCGCTCTCACACTTTGAATGACAATTGCGCGGTCATGCTACACTGTACCCATATGAAATTTTTATCATTTTTTTCACACAAATAGAGCTTTCTTTTGGTGGTATTTAATCATCTCTGGGTTTTTTATTTTTTACAAAAAAAAAAGAAAAAAAGACAGAAAATTTTGAAAAAAAAAAAGTTTTTCTTATTTTCTGCGAGTAAATTTTGAAAATAAATTTTTCTCCCTCACTGATGTGCGCTGATGAGGCGGCACTGATGGGCACTGATAGGCTGCACTTATGGGCACTGATAGGCTGCACTTATGGGCACTGATGAGGTGGCACTTATGGGCACTGATGAGGTGGCACTTATGGGCACTGATGAGGAGGTACTAATATGCCGCACTGATGAGCACTGATAGGTGGCACTGATAGGCGGCACTGATAGGCACTGAGAGGTGGCACTGCTGGGCACTGAGAGGTGGCACTGACGGGTGGCACTGATGGACACTAACGGGTGGCACTGATGGACACTGACGGGTGGCACTGATGGACACTGATGGGCAGCACCATCAGTGCCCACACTCAGTGCCCATAGTGCTGCCAGTCAGTGCTCATCAGTGCCTAGATGAGCAGGCACTGATGGGCACTGACTGGCAGCACTATGGGCACTGATTGTGGGCATTGATGGGGGCACTGATGGCGGGCACTGTGGGCACTGATGGGGGGGCAATGTGTGTGTTTTTTTTACCTTCAGTAATCAGGGCACTGGTGATCAGTGCCCTGATTACATGTCTCTGTGTCCCCAGCGGCTGTCGGCTCCCCCTCCTTCCTCACACTGCAGGCTCCGTGTGAGGAAGGAGCGCCGGCGATGAGAGATGATCTCATATGTTTACATATGAGATCATCTCTCATTGGACGGCTTGATCACGTGGTGAATGGCCGCTGTGATTGGCCATTCACCACGATCTGACACAGATTCTCCCCGCTGCGCGCTCGCAGGAGCGCGCGGGGGGGCGTGTCACTGGAGGCCGTTTAAAAACGGCCTCCCGAAAATTCGAGTCCGCGCTGCAGCCGTATATAGGCTGTAGCGCGGATGTGAGGAGGTTAATAAATCTGGCGCCTTTAAGGCTCCAGCACCCAGAAGTGATATCATGACATCGCTTCCAGGTTTTTAACATCTGAGACCCGATCAGAGCCGAATGTGGCTTTGTTCAGGTCTTCGGCCAGCCGGCGGAAGTGTAGGTTGGCTGCTCGGGTCTCCCGGTATGACAGGAGAACCGGGTGAGCCACGGAAGGAGCTCCTTGCAATGACAACCTAACGGCTGCATCGGTTGTCAATACAAGAAAGCTGGCCCTCGGATCTAAATAGTGGTACCGGGGTGATGCCTCTAGCTGCAGGCATCACTCCGGTACAACCAGAAGAAATATCAGGCATATAAGCAAGTTTGTGGCAGATACAAAAAAATAAAAAAAGGTGAATATCGGCCCCACCGATAATCGGTCAATCCCTAGTTGAAGCCGCTGTACTAACAATCCAATGTCAATTCTCTGGGAGCCAGTCTGCAGACCTTTTTCGGTCATAAGCCTTTGACAGAAGCCAGCCAAATTGCTTCTGTTGGACCGGCTGCCATACACGCAGGCCGAATGTCAGCTGGTTTCCTTTGAACCAATCGACATTCGGCCTGTGTGTGTACTAGGCTTTACACTATTCTAACGTACAGAAATACATTTTAAAAAAAAAGCCCCACAGTCATGAAAATTATTGTGATGTCCAATCACCATACAAAATCCCGTTATATGCTACATACTTCACAGTAATTTTCAGAAACTGATAGACCAAGAAATATGAAAAACAAAAAGGTGTGAAGACTCATACACAATCTCCAAAATCAAATACAGTTCATGGAAAACTTGTTAATTACCGTTCCTGCTAGAATGTCATGAGGACAACAATCCAGAAGATGACTTTTGCAGACACGATCATCTGTAAATTTTACACGCTGACGAGTCTCATCACCTATAAAACATTAGAAAGGTTTTCATTAGAACAGTTGCACAAGAAATATATTTAGAACAGTGCAAATCTAGTAATGGCAAAGACCTAGAAAGCACACATTACAGACATATTTGCATGTGCACATTAAAGGGTATGAAAACCCTTACAATGAACTTCTCTTAAGTCTGTAAATATACCACTGAAATGGTTTATATATAGATGGATAGGTTAACAATCACACAAAGGAAAAGAAAAATCCACAGACGATCACGTCAGCTAAAAAATTCCAATTAAAAAAAAACTACAAAAAGGAATGCACAATTAGGGCCGTACAGTGCCAAGATCAGCGTATATCTTATGATAGGGAAGGCCAGGTGTTTCCATTTAGCTGAGGACAGTAAGCCTGTACAACACCACAACCAGCTGACCCTGTACAGCCATTTACATGTAACTGTACATAGATTGATTACCTGCATTCAGAGGACAGAATCAAACATTTTATATACTTAAGCTTTAGTTATTTTAAGGCTGAAAAGTCACCTAGAGGACTTACAACAGGGGTCTCAAAAAACTGGATGTCTTTCCAAGCCTTTATCTGGCCCTTGGGGCACAATTCCTGCCAAGGATACGAGGTAATGGTCCTCTCACCGACAGTTATTTCTTCCAAAACCAAAGATGGGCACTATTACTCCAACTGATACCAATGATGGGGCACTTCTGACCGCCCCCACAAACCCTGAAGCCATGTTTATTCTCACCGATGCTGTACCTGGGACATTTTCTACCCTCACTGCCCACAAACCAGCCCCAAAGTCTGAAGGACAGTAAACCGGCCTTTGGGGAGACGCCCGTCTTACAATAGCAAATAAAAAGGAGCCATATCAACATTTATTTACAGTTATATTGCAAGATGCAATGCAGTTGCAGGTTTCGAGAATACAATCTTAGCACAGCCACAAAAAGAAAGCTACTGCAGCCTAAACTTCATTAATTGATCAAAATGCCAGTAAGATGGGCCACTTTCATTCAAGATACAACCTGTTTCTAGCAGCAAGGTGTGACTAAGAACTCCAGCTTTCCCCCCCCCCCAAAACAGATGCATTATGCATGTAAATGAATCATAACCCCAGTGTAAGTTTCTCTGTATCTTACCTACTTTAGCTGTATAAAGCAGGTTACGGTGTCTGTCTTCCTGTATCTGATGTCACTCCCCTTCTGACTGAATTTCTAAGTCCTCTGACTTCCTGTGTCCTTGCTCTGCCAGTCCTGATACTACAGGTTCTATGATCCTTTGAGCCTCTGTAGTTTCAGGGTGGGCTATGGGAGTCACTTGAAGCAGCTGTGGGAGTTGATGTGGGCGGGTCTAAGGGTTACTGTGGGTGTTTCCGGCCCTTCATGTGAGTGGCAATTAGGGAAGGAATGGAATAGTGTTATCCCTGTCCACACTTCATTCCTCTCTGCAGCGAAGAGGGAAGAAGCAGAAAGTGGAACTTCACTCAGAAAATTAAAGTGATTCTAAAAGGCAATTTTTTAATAATAAACATGTTATACTTCCCTGCTCTGTGTAATGGTTTGCGCCTCGGTGGATCAGGAAGGATTTTTTTCCCCTGCTGTAGCAAATTGGATCATGCTTTGCTGGGGTTTTTTCGTCTTCCCCTGGATCAACTGCGGGTATAGGATTGTGTATATGGGATTATATGGTTGTGTTTTTCCTTTTGTTTTTTACTGGTTGAGCTAGATGGAATGGGGTCTTTTTTCAAACTGACTATGTAAAAACAAACTTTGTAGCGCATTTTGAAAACACACAATGCGCATCACACCTGTGTTACCTTTCATTTGCATGTGCGTGTTTCCAAATGCACAGCAACTCACGAAAACGCACGCTTTAGTGAGCATTTCAAATATGCGTGGCAACGTGCAGCTCACTTGCATTACCTTTTGTTTGCATCTGCATGTTTGAGCGCATGGCAACATACAATAAATAACATGTTTCCACGCACACAGCAATCAGCAAACAAAACACGTGCTTTGTCATGTGTTTAGAAAACAAAAACAGCAACGCACATCGCGTTTGCGTTACCATTTGTTACAACTGCGCATTTCCAAATGCGCGGCACTCCACAAGAAAGAGCACGGCCGCTTGCATTACCATTTATTTACATCTGTGCGTTTCCAAATGTACAGTAACCCTCAAGAAATTTCACACTATGCCATGCTTTTCAAAAAGATAGTGCACCACACGTTGTGCTTGTGTTACCATTTCTTTGTATCTACATATTTCCAAATGCACAACAACCCGCAAGAAAACGTATGCTTTTCCGTCCACTTAGAACACTTAGAAAGAGTGCAGCAATGCACAGCGCGCTTGAATTACCATTAATTTGCATCTGCACATTTCCAAATGCACAGCACAAAAAAAAAAAAAAACACATGCTTTGCCATGCGTTACCATTTAGGCTGCATTCGCATTTCCAAACGAGTGGCAACCTGCACAGAAAATGCGTGCTTTGCTGTGTATTTCAAAAACCCATGGAAACGCATGTTGTGCTTGGGTTATCACTCGTTCACACCAGTGAATTTTTAAAGGCAGGACCATCTGCAAGAAAAAGCACGCATGTTGTGTGACAGTGATAGTAACGCTTAGGATGTATTCCATCCCAACCATCATCAGAGCTGTGAAGGAAGTAACATCATTTGCAGAGTCTGAAAGAATACAGAGGGGTGTGATTCAGGCTGGAGATGCAGCAGAAAGTGGCTGTGGAAGGGACAGTCTATAGCAGGTTATACAGAGTGTCACATGGTAAAAAGCTACAACTAAACCCAGAACATCAGGAGATATGCAAACATCAGAGCAGCATGGTACGATCTATGCTGGGATTGATCATTCCATTCAGTTCCAGTATAAAGAAAGCTGGAGCTTAGCTTTAAGCTGGCTTACTTCAAATAAAATTCTACTACTGTAAAGCCACCCTGGCAAACCTTTTTTAGTCATCATTAGACAGTACCCATTTTGAAGTGCAAGACTTGCCTTACACTAAGCTGAATAAGCAATCTGTCACTCAGAAGCAGGATCCAAGCAAAGCCAGGAGAAGGCTGTATGCATTATGAGTGGAACTAGGAAAAAACTTGAAGGAGAACGATAAGCAGAGCTTCCACTTTTGGGTAGAAATCTACCTTAACTTGATATCATAGCAGTCTTATATCTGCCTACATGTGTACTATAATTTCTTGAGATAGACCATAGTTGAATTAGAGTTTTGTTTTAGACGATAGCCTTGGCTCCAGTTTTATTCACTGACTGCGGGACATAGCTTTTATGACTTGACAAAATAGATTCTTCCTGCTAGATACACTCTATTTCCTGTGCCACTGGCTGCCACAGAGCCCCCAAGTACAACAGACTATTTTACATTCTTGGAGAACTAAAACCAAGAATATATAAATATTGCAGTCCTAGGTGGTGGTTGCATTCGTTTTCTTTTTTCTTGCCGACATTTTTAGCATCCTTAGATCACTTCCTGAAAGCAGAACTGAAAGCATAAATCATCATCTTCCTTCTGTAAACTTCTAACCTCATCAGCCCCTACATAATAGAGATGAAAAAGGCTGGGGTGGCACCCATTGCTCTTCTCAAAGATAGTGGAGGAGTGTAGCCACCCACACATGGGCAAAAGAGGTGTTATTTTCAGGATTACCAAGAGAAAATGAGTGAAAAAGTTAGAAAAATAACCACCTAATCTGAAATATATTAAACACATTTATATATCCTATTAAACACATTTATATATCCTACGAGCATAGGTTTTCTTTTTTTACACCCTTGGAAATGCAATCAAACACATTTAATTCCTTGTCATAAAAGCAGAGTACTGGGTTTCGAAATGCTGCTGGCTTAGTAAGTTGTGCTGCATACTGTAGATACAGCCTATTGTGATGAGATCCCAGGTAAGGTTTCCTTCTCAATCCTTCAGACAGATAACATTTCAGAGACACTGCACAGTGGACTAATGCACCTCTAGACTTGGTCAATTAACCACTTGCTGACCAGGCCTTTTCAGATACTTTGGTTACCAGTTAATATTAGTATTTCTTGCTAGAAAATTACTTAGACCCCCTCAAACACTTTTTTTTTTTTTAGCAGTGACAGAGAATGCAGTTTTTAATGTCACACTATATTTGCACAGCAGTCTGAAGTGCAATATTTTTTTAACCTCTTCCTGTCCGCGCTATAGCCAAAAGACGGCTACAGCGCGGACCTTAATTGCCGGGAGGGCATCCATGTACGTCCTGCATTGCATGAGCTGCCTGCGTGCTCCCTGCGGAGCGCGTGCGGCTCGCTTTGTGGTCAGCGAGTCCATGAGACTCGGTTGTTTACAGATCGGAGTAAGGGGCCGGTCCAGGCCCCTTACCACGTGATCAGCTGTCTGCCAATGACAGCTGATCATGTGATAAAAACAGCAGCCGGTGTAACGTTAAAAAACCATACCCTCGTCACTTCCGGTCTGAAACAGCTGAGCAGCGCAGCAGTGCGCACTGCGCATGCTCAGAGCCCCGGATACGTAATTGAACATGAAAGGATTAGAGAAGTGCGCATGCTCGGTGGGCATGAAATTAATACGGCACTGTGTGTAATGTAATACTTGCGGCGGGTACATTAAAACACTTCGGCTGCAACATAAATCATCTCCTCTGCTATCGCTGTAACTTCCCTCATCTCCGGTAATAAATATAAAAGCGGCGGCGGGAGTATGAGATGTAAATGACGGCGATCGCGGCTCCGTGATCCGCTTTTATATTTATTACCGGAGATGAGGGAAGTGACAGGGGGAAGAGCGGAGATGAGTTATGTTGCAGAGGAGCTGTTTTAATGTTAAGTGCCGCAAGTTTAACTACCGTGAGAAATCCATACCCTCCGTAGGTGCACCGGAAGTGACGAGGGTATGGTTTTCTCATGGGTATGGTTTTTTCACGGAACACCGGCGATCAGCTGTTTTTTTCTCCTCGCGCTGTCAGTGTGAGGAGAAAAAAAAAAAAAAGCCGATCACCGCTGCTGTCAGAGGGACATCGGTCCGAAGAGGAGAGGGGCACCTATGCCCACCAGCACCACCTACCAGTCCCCACCAGCGCCGCCCACCAGGGCCCCTCAGTGCAGCCCACCAGGGCCGCCTCATCAGCGCACATCAATGAAGGAGAAAAATTACCTGTTTGCAAAATTTTATAACAAAACTATAAAAAAAACTTTTTTTTCCAAAATTTTTCGGCCTTTTTTTGTTTGTTCAGCAAAAAATAAAAACCCCAGTAGTGATTAAATACCACTAAAAGAAGGCTCTGTTTGAAAAATGATGAAAATTTCATTTGGGTACAGTGTTGCATGACCACGCAATTTACATTCAAAGTGCAACAGCGCTGAAAGCGGAGAATTGGCCGGGGCAGGAAGGGGGTTTAAGTGCCCAGAAGGCAAGTGGTTAAACTTATCATGGCAATCTCTCACAAGTGCGGTTTGAACATCGCTTACATATGTGGGCATTTAAATGACAAAATAGACAATTCAGGCGCTGTGCAACAATACTCCGTTCATAAAATGGTCTAACAAAACTGAAATCCCTCACAGCTGGGAGGTAAAACCAAGAGCACCAATGATGATGCCCAAGTAATAACAATTTAACCACAAAGATCCTCAATGAAAGGGCTGAGGGATTCTATGAGTCTGTACAGCCATAAACCAGTGTTGTGAAAGCTGGTGGCTGGTAATTGTAATCCCAGAACAATCCTGGGAGACTCAGACAGAGGATAGGTGGCCGAAGCTTTTGGAGGGCACACCAGATGTGATGTCACGGCCGCTGTGGTCACTGGATGCGTTGCGTGTTGGGACACCAGGGGATAGCAACAATGTTCTGTGGAGCAATCTCTCAGGCGGTCATCATGACAACGCGTTTCGGCCGCGGCCCATCTTCAGGTCATCGACATCGCACCTGGTGCCCCGTCCGGAAGCTTTGGCTACCCATCCAATGCCAGAATGTCCCAGGATTGTCCTGGGATTGATCAGCGAGCCAGCGGCCTTGCTGCACAGCCTCATGTCATCTTTGGCTGCCATATTCATCCCTGAGTTTTAGTGCATTTTTGCATCCTTGCCTGCAAAATACATCCCTGGCTTTTCCACATTGTGCCAGTAGTCCAACGTAGTGGTACACATTGGGCTCTTCATTATATCCTTTATACAGCATCTGCTTCCCCCCCATCTGGGAGAAGGAGTGGTTTTACCAGGGAAGACGACCTCCTCTCTCTCCCCTCAAGCACCTGCTTGATTAACCAATTCAGCTCCGGAAGGTTTTACCCCCTTAATGACCAGGCCAGTTTTTTGCGATTCGGCACTGCGTTACTTTAACTGACGATTGTGTGATCATGCAACACTGTACCTAATTAATTGATACCCTTTTTTCCCCACAAACAGAGCTTTCTTTTGGTGGTATTTGATCACCACTGCGGTTTTTATTTTTTTGCGCTATAAACAAAAAATAGCGACAATTTTGAAAAAAAAAATTATATATTATAATATATTTTTTTTTTTGTTTTTTACTTTCTGATGTAAAACATTCCCAAAAAAAAAATGAAAAAATCATTTTAGATCAATTTGTATTTTGCTACATATTTTTGGTAAAAAATCCAAAGAAGCGTATATTAATTGGTTTGCGAAAAAGTTATAGCGTTTACAAATCTACGGGATAGATTTATGGACTTTTTATTTATTTATTTTTTTATTAGTAATGGCGGCGATCAGCAATTTTTAGCGGGACTGCCACATTGCGGATAGATCGGACACCTAACTGACATTGACATTTTTTGGGGACCAGTGACATTAATACAGTAATCAGTGCTAAATAATATGCACTTTTACTGTATAAATGACACTGGCAGGGAAGGGGTTAACACTGGGGGTGATCAAGGGGTTAAATGTGTTCCCTTTTGTGCTTACTGTGTGGGAGGATGGGTTGGACAGAGGCAGGGAAAGAACGGTGATATCTTTCCCTGCCTCTGACAGAAGACCGCCTGCAATCATTCTAGCCAAAGATCACGGGAGGCTGGCGGCGATCGAGCCCGCTCCTCCCACAGTCTGGCTCCTGCGGTGTTTAATCACAGCGGGAGCGTGCCGCCAAAATCACGTGCACATAATCACGTAGAGCTATGTGATTATGCGCAGCCGAGCTGCCCTGCTGCGGTTGGCAAGTGGTTAATGGTATGTGCTTTCAGCTTTTCAAGTCACATCCATGTGGTCCAGTCTGTTTACATAGGAGCCTTTTTATTCTTTTTTAAGTTTGTTGTTGGTCCAATAAACATTTTATATGTTTGCATTAACTGTGGTTTTGGTCTTTCACCCATGTGGAACTACAATTACCAGCTTTCACAACAATGGTTTGTGGCTGTACAGACTTAAAGAATCCCACAGTGCTTTAATTGAGGAGCTTTGTGGTTAAATTACATATGTGGGCACGACTTCCATATAGGTCCGCTTCTGCGTGTGAGCTCGAAGGGATGGGGGCACACTTTACATTCTTATTTTATTTTAACACTGTCCATTTATTTTTTTTATAACTTTTATTCCAATTACAAGGTACACATCCCTTGTAATAGAAATAACCATGACAGGTCCTCTTTACTTCTATTAACCTTTAAAAGCAAAAGAAATTATTTTTTTTTAACATTTCGATTTAAAAAAAAATTGTTTATGCCAGAGAACAAGAATGGACATTAGTCGCTTTGGTCCTCGAGCCAAGTGGAAACCATCTTACAATCACTCGACTTCCTGCACAGCAAATTGTCACATCGAATTGTGGGGGGGTAGGACCTCTCAAAGTGATCCAGCGGTAAATGCGCCCATGGGACCACTTTTCTCCTACGAGGAATCGCCCATAGTAAAAAATGATACCAGCGTGTTGGCAACTAGCTGCAGCCATAACACGGGTATGAAGCATCAAAGTAAGGAGGTTTTTTTTTTAAACTATGGGCCAGTTGGCAAGTGGTTAAACTTTCCTGCATGTCTCCTGTGAAGGGAGGGGAGGGCTTTGCATAGATGAACATACTATGAGCAGCTCTACCAGTTTTCTTGGTCTTGTTTCAATTTCAAGACTTTCATTTGCATTTCTTGAAAACTGACTGCAAAACGTAAAAAAGCAACCAGGAAATCTTTAGATGTTTTCTTTTTTGTCGGATTCGTATTATATACATTTTTAAAAATGATCCATATCAACGTCCCACACTCCCAGCAGAGTCCAATGTGGCCCAGGGACAAAGTTACACTGGAATTAAAAGATAAATCCACCTTTACATATACTTAATATAGTTAGTCAGGTTGAAAAAAAGACCATCTGGTTTAAAAAAAAAAAAAAAAAAAAAAAAAAAAAAAAACAGTATTAAAAACCCAACCATACAATCCCATATACACAATCCTATACCCGCAGTTGATCCAGAGGAAGGTGAAAAAAAAACCAGCAAAGCATGATCCAATTTGCTACAGCAGGGGAAAAAATTCCTTCCTGATCCCCCGTGAGGCAATCTGATATTCCCTGGATCAACTTTACCTAAAAAAAAAAAAAATTTAGTACCCATTTATATTATGTACACCTAGGAAAAAATCCAGGCCTTTTTTTTTTTTTTTTTAAAAGCAATCTAGTGAGCTAGCCAGAACTACCTCTGGAGGGAGTCTATTCCACATTATCACAGCTCTTATGGTGAAGAAACCTTTCCGTAATTGGAGACGAAATTGGTTTTCCTCTAGTAAAGAGTGCCCCCTTGTCCTCTGTGTTGACCTTAAAGTGAACAACTCAACACCAAGTTCACTATATGGACCCCTTATGTATTTATCCCCCTCCTTAATCTCCTCTTCTCAAGAGAGCATAAATTCAGTTCCTCTAATCTTTCCTCATTGCTGAGGTCCCCCATGCCTATTTTTATTATTATTATACAGGATTTATATAGCGACAACAGTTTGCGCAGCGCTTTACAATGTGAGGGAAGACAATACAGTTACAGTACAATTCAATACAGGAGGAATCAGAGGGCTCTGCTCGTTAGAGCTTACAATCTCTTATCAGTTTGGTTGTCCTCTGCACTTTCTCCAGTTCCCCGATATCCTTTTTAAGAACTGGTGCCCAAAACTGAACTGCATATTGTGTGCCCTCCAGAAGCTGGTCACTGCACTGATGGGGGACACGCTGGTCACTGCATTGATGGGGGGGGGGGGCACGCTGGTCACTGCATTGATTGGGGGGGCACGCTGTGGTAACGCCGCATTGATGGGGGGGGGGGGCACGCTGTGGTAACGCCGCATTGATGGGGGGGGGGGGGCACGCTGTGGTAACGCCGCATTGATGGGGGGGGGCACGCTGTGGTAACTAGTGGTAGGCACTACTAAAAATGCGCGACGAAGAGGATCCGCCGCAAAAAAATATCGCAATGCGATTTTCAATATCGTGCAGCCCTATACAAAACTAAAGTAAATCAGGCTAACTTTAGCTTTTTTTTTTTTTTTTTTTTTTTTTTTAATTCATGAAACTTTTTTTTTCCTAAAGTTGCTGCGCAAGTACTGTGGGACATAAAAAATTGCAAAACCCACCATTTTATTCCCTAGGGTCTCAGCTAAAAAAACACACATACATATTATATATAATGTTTGGATGTTTGGGGGTTCTGAGTAATTTTTTAGTAAAAGAAAAAAAAAATGATTTTAACATGTAGGAGAGGAGTGCCAGAATAGGCTTGGGCTTAAAGTGGTTAAGAATAACTATGTTTTTGCCTACAAGGGCAAAGCACAGGTTCCCCAAAAGTATTCAGTGGGTCAGGGTAGATTAAAAAAAAAAAAAAAAAAAAAATAATTTTTTTTTTTTTTTTTTTTAGAATTGTATCAAATATATTTAATAAAATGCTTTTGGAGTAAAAATCTGTCTAAAGAAAATAAAGTTTTCTTATTTAAGATACATTAACAATTTAGTTTATGCTAGTGGTGCACCGAAATGGGCTCATTCCATTTCGGCCGAAAATGGGTTAAAGTTGCCGATAACGATGGCCGCCGCGGGCATAGCGCAGGTTTCAAAAGACCCGCCTCTGGTCGGTGACCCGCCTCCCGGTGATGTCACTACTACTACTATGATGTGCATGAATGAACTAACACACTGGGCGAGCAAGTGGCCGCTAATAGCTATAACTAAGTGAGCGCTTCACTTCCCTGTCAGGGGGGTATTTCCACTGACAGGGAAGTGAAGGGCTCACTTAATTATAGCTATTAGCGGCCACTCACCTGCCCTCCCGGTGTGTTAGTTCATTCATGCACATCATAGTAGTAGTAGTAGTGACATCACAGGGAGGCGGGCCGCCGACCAGAGGCGCGTCTTTTGAAAGGAAGGACACAGGAGGAGCTGAGAGTAAGGAGATTGCATCATTGGGATGGGGAGGGATGCTGAGGCAGAGAGGGGAGGTGGGTGACGGACGCTGAGGCAGGGTGGTCACTGATGCATTAGTGACCGACCAGTGGCAGTTAATTAACCCCTTTGTGCTGCATTAGTGCAACCAGTGTTAATTAACACTGATACTGCTTGCACTAATGCAGCACAAAGGGGTTAATTAACTGCTGCCACTGGTCGGTCACTAATGCATCAGTGACCAGCAGTGGCAATACCTTAAACCCCTCATGCTGCATAATACAAATACCATTGGTAATTAAAATTAACCACTTGTCAACCCGTTACAGTACATATACTGTGACAGGGTTGCAGCTACAGGTGTACGTCGCTGCCTGTTTTTGGTGTATGCCCCTGTTCCATTTTAAAATCATTTGAGGGAAAAAAGTAATTTTCGGTTTCGGTTTGGGGACAGAAATTACAGTTGCTCTTTAAAAATTATGATTTAAAATTTAGTTGATTTAAACCAAGCCTTTTTACTAGCGATTTAAATCAAAACCACCCTGCAGTGGGTATAGAAAAAATAATTACCCCGCTATAAAATAATCACATTTTTTTGCTTTGCAGCCTGAAACGAATACACATTTTGTTTTATCCAGCTGTATTTACTGGTGCAACTTTTAACATCCAAGTGAAAGATACAACACCAACATGTAAAAAAAAAAAAAAAAAGTTGGAAAAAGGATCACCCCCCCCCCCTCCTTATGTCAGTATGTTGTTGAACCACCTTTTGCTTTAATTACAGCCTTCAGGCTGTTGGGATAGGTCTCTACTAACTTTGATATATTTTAGCACTCTTCTATGCAGAACTGCAGTTAAATTTGATAGTGACCGTTTGTGGACTACAGATTTTCAATAGGGTTTAAGTCTGGGCTCTGACTAGGCCATCCTTTTTCTCCTTCATTCACTGCGAGGTCATTTTTTGCTGTGTGCTTTAAAAGGTCATTGTCATGTTGGAAGTTAAACCTCCCCATTGACAACTTTCTGGCAGAGGGCAGCAGATTTTCCTCAAGAATTTGATGGTATTTTGCCCCATTAATTTTTTCCTTCTATCCTGACAAGTGCTCTAGTCCCTGCTGCAGATAAACACCCTATAACAGAATATTACTACCTCCAAGCTTAAACTGTAGGAATGGTGTTATTTGGATGGTGAGCTGTATTGGATTACTGTTAGACCTATCGTTTGGCCAAATAGTTCAATGTTGGTTTCATCTGACCACCTTAAAGATTCTGAGGCCATGTTGAAAAAAGTGTTATGGTCAGAAGAGACTAAAATTGAACTATTTGGCCTCAATACCAAACGATATGTCTGGCAGAAATCCAATAAAGCTCATCATTCCTACAGTAAAGCATTGAGGTGGTAATGGGATTTTTGACTTACTGTCACAAATCCATTTCTCTAAAGATCAGGAGCTGTGCCCATCATTGAACTTCTTAACCATTGGGTTATACTGTCCCCCAACTCCCTCTCTGCTATAGGTACTCAGTTTTGTTACAAGCAGTGTCAGAAGAACTACAACTCCACAGCGGGGTGGGTGCTGTGTCCGCCAACGAACATCAGAGAAATGGATTTTAGGGTTGCTCAAAAATCCAATTTTCTCTTTCGTTCATTGAGGGACATTGCTCCTGATCTTTACCATTGGGACGTCCCAAAGCAGCGTTAAAACATTAGGGGTGGGAACGGCGACAAATTTTTTTCCCCAAGGCTAACTATAGCCAACCAGGTAAACAAGAGCTAAACCAAAACAACTGGAGCTCATCTGAAAACAATACACCCTCAAAGAGGACCAGGTCCTCTAAGCAGCAGCCAGCAAAACCTTGCAGCCAAAAGGAAGCATCTGCAGATGCCAACACATCCACTTTATATAACTTTGTGAAAGTGTGCACCAACGACCAGGTGGCCGTCTTGCAAACCTACGTCACCGACGCCGGATGACGGAAGGCCCAGGAGGCACTGAGTGCCCGAGTAGAATGCGCCTCGACAAGGAAAGGAGGAACCTGACCCCTGATGGAATAGGTCTGGATCACCGTCTGTCTGATCCATCATGAAATGGTCGCAGAGGAAGCGGACAACCCTTTCCAAGGCCCATCTGTGAGTGACTTCCTAAAATACTCCGCAGCTGCCAGGTACACCCTAATTGCCTGGACCACATCCAAGGCATGCAAGGCAATTTTCTTCAGATGTCTTGGCCTGGGTCACTGGGAAGGCAACACAAGTTCTTCATTCAAATGAAAATCAAAGAAAACCTTTGGAAGGAACGATGGACAGGGACGAAGAACCACCAAGGTGGACAGGATAACGCCGCCAATTCCGAAACACTGCAAGCAGAGGTGATAGCCACCAAGGCGGCCACCTTCTGGGCCAGCGTAAGCAGGGGAATCTCCCAAAGATTCTCAAAAGGAGGCTTCTGAAGGACTCGGCACCAAATTGAGGCCCCAAGGCGGTAACAGAGACCGCATTGGAGGGGCCAAGTGCCTAACGCCCTGAAGAAAAGTACGCACCAGGGAGGATGTGGCCAAGGGCCGTTGGGGGAAAAAAAAAAGACTGCTAAAGGCCGACACTTGACACCCTAGAGGCCTGTTTCCGGTAAACCCCCCCATTGAAGGAAGGTCAAGATCTGAGCCCACAAGAAAGCGTGGATGAACCCCAAGAGAAACCACGGAAAGTAGGACTTCAACGTGCGGTGGTAGATCTTCCTAGAAGTCCATTTCCCTAGCTTTTAACAGCGTTGGAGTTTCTGACGCAGACAAACCTCTATCCATCAGCACCTGGTGTGTTCAACAGCCAAGCTGTCAATGCCGACTGTAAAGCAGGATGGAAGACTGGTCCTTGGGACAGCAGATCCTCCCTGAAAGCAAGCTTCCAAGGAATGTCAGTAACCAGCCGCACCAGATCAGCATACCAAACTCGGCAAGGCCAGTTTGGAGCCACTAAGATGACCGGAATTCCCTTCTGCCTCGATCCTGTGAAAAAATCTTGGCAGAAGCTTGAGAGGCGGGAAGGCGTAAATCAGACGATGCTGTGCAAACAGGGCCACCAGTGCGTCTGTGGGTCCGCCAGAGCATCCTGTGACCGAGCCACAAACCTCTGCACCTTTCTTTGGAGCCGAGACCCCAAGAGAGCCACCTCAGGGATGTCCGACAGAGACAGAGCTGATGAAACACCTCTGGATGAAGGGACCACTCCCCATGGTCCAACGCCTGCCGAAAGGGGGAATCAGTCTGCCAGTTTTCCACCCCGGGAATGTTTACGGCGGAGAGGAAGGAGCCGTTCTGAACACCTTAGAAGGCCTGCTACCTCCAGAGCAGCCAGGACACTTCTTGTGCCCCACTGGTGATTGACATAAGCCACAGCCATGGCATTGTCCGATTGAATGCGCACTGGACATCCCTGAAGACGATCCGTCCAATGGTGCAGGCAGTCTGATTGCTTGAAGTTCCAAGACATTGATCGGTAGTCTGGACACCATCAGACCCAGCACCCGCATGCAAGTCCAGAGGGATGACCCTCTGCTGGACAGGAGTAGACGAATTGCAGCCTGCAATTTCTGGAGCTTGTCCAGAGGAAGAAGCACTCTGGCTAAAGCAGAGTCCAGAGTCAGACCCAGCTTTGTGGATTGAACCAGAGCAGGCTTCTGAAAATTCAGAATCCAGCTGAACTCCTTCAGAGTTCGCATGGTGATTTCCAGGTTTTCCACCAGAGCAGTAGGAGACTCCACTCGCAGAAGGAAGTTGTACAAGTAGCACAGCACCACGATCCCCTGTTGGCATAATGCTAGCACTTTTGTGAAGATCCGAGGAGCAGAGGCGAGACCAAAGGGTAACGCCACAAACTGATAATGCTACTCTCCCACAGGAAAGTAGAGGAAGCGCTGGTGACTGGCACATATTGGTATGTGAAGGTAAGCATCCCTGATTTCGATAGAGGCAAAAAAAAAATATCCCTCCGATGCAGGGACGCCACCGCCATGCTAATGGACTATATTCTGAACTTCTGCACCCGCATAAAGCAGTCCAGGGTCCAGGATTGGACGCACCTTGACTGCCTTCCCTCCTGGTAACTAAACAGGTTTGAGCAAAAAAAAAAAAACCCTGAAAAATTTCTGAAGGTCAGAACCGGGACAATCACCCCTTGAAGTAAAAGGTCTTGTACCTCCCCAAATAGACCCTGTAAGCTGTCCGGGGACAGGCGCAAGTTGGAAGGAAAGAACCTTGCCGGGGGGCAAGAGCAAAAAACTCTGTCTTCTAACTGGAACGAATCACTTTGTTGACCCACTTGTCTTGTACCAGTAAAGTTCACGGGTCCAGAAACCAGCAAAGACGCCTCTCCACCCTTGATACGGGTGGAGGCGCACCATAATGCTAAAGGAGCCTTCTCCGCAGGTCTGGAGAAGCCCACTCTCGGCTTGCCAGATCAGATCTTTTGGATCCTCCAGAGGCGGCCCTGAAAGGCTTCGAGCCCTTGTCAGTCGACCCCGAGAGACGAAAAAAACTTCTTATGAGCCAAAAGGAGGGCCCACGTCTAAGATGAGGATCCTTGCCTTTAGTAGCTTGTGGAAGAAAGGTACTCTCCCTGTGAGACTTTTAAAGTCGTTGTCCAGGGTAGCGCCAAACAGGCGATCTCCCTGAAAGGGGAGAACAGTCAAGGCCTTTTTAGAAGTCTGGTCTGCAGAACAGCATTTGAGCCAAAACACATGCCAAAGGACCACTGCCAAAACAGAGCCGAGCTACTAGGGGAGCCGCATCCAAAGAGGCATCACAGATAAACTGCAGCCCCTGGACCAACTGGTCCGCCAGCTCAACAAAGCCGGGGGGAGCAGTTCTCCTTGCAGGTCACTCTGCATAAACGCTTAGCCCACTCAGATACGGTTTGCGTCACCAGGGCGATGGTAAAAACCAGCCTCAGTACCAAACCAGCCAAAGCGTACATATTGCGGGCCACAGCCTCCGCCTTCCTGGCCGCCAACGTAAAGCTCGTCCATTCCCACTGGCCGCCAACGTAAAGCTCGTCCATTCCCACTGGCCGCCAACGTAAAGCTCCTCCATTCCCACTGGCCGCCAACGTAAAGCTCCTCCATTCCCACTGGCCGCCAACGTAAAGCTCCTCCATTCCCACTGGCCGCCAACGTAAAGCTCCTCCATTCCCACTGGCCGCCAACGTAAAGCTCCTCCATTCCCACTGGCCGCCAACGTAAAGCTCCTCCATTCCCACTGGCCGCCAACGTTAAGCTCATCCATTCCCACTGGCCGCCAACGTAAAGCTCGTCCATTCCCACTGGCCGCCAACGTAAAGCTCGTCCATTCCCACTGGCCACCAATATAAAGCTCGTCCATTCCCACTGGCCGCCAACGTAAAGCTCGTCCATTCCCACTGGCCGCCAACGTAAAGCTCGTCCATTCCCACTGGCCACCAATATAAAGATAATTTATTCGATGTTGAAAAGGGCTGATCGAAACCATAAATATCCACAGTGTACAAAGTATTAACTACATAAATGACAGGAACCAAACACTTCCCACTACTGAGCGACATTACCAGCCACAACAAAGTACTCCACCCAATTTCAATTGGCTTTACACCAGACTGCAGACCAGTGGTTCTTACAGGCTAAAAAAGTATACATGTTAAAATGTGAAAAAGACCAAAACATTTCATCCAGGCCTTTCCCCTTTATTGTCACCTGGCAAGTCTTTTTTCAACCATAAAGGGGAACTCCAAGCACAAATATTTTTATTTATATATATTCCCAATAAGTATTTAATACCACTTTGTGTGCACCAAATGCCTTTCTAATCTCAGATATTACCTTGTAAAAGCAGTGACAACACTGTACACACATATACTTTGCAGAGAGAAGTGCGAGACCTCACAAGAGGGGGCGGATATAAGACCAATCAATTCACAAAAATGAGCTGCTGCACCAAGGCGAAGTTTAAACCTTAATGACTGCACAGAACTGGTAGAAGTACACAAAGTACACCAAGATTTCAGAAAGATTACATATGCCTTGTGTTTAGATTTGATTATCCTGGAGTACAGATTTAAAGAGGTAATAAACCCAAAGGCAAACATTATTTTGCAGCTTACAATTTTTAGATGCGATGGATGCATTTTCTTTTTATGCTTTCTTTCTTCTATTTTCATATGCTGGTCCAGCCAGCAAGTCTGTTTTTCACAGCACAAGTAGAACGTATCAGTTCTTTTCTGTATCAAAGTGTGAGCTGGAGTTTGGCTTCAATCTGTTAGAGTATTTACATCTGCTAATACATTTAAAGTGGAACTTTAGTCAGAAAACTAAGTCCTACTAGATCACTTTAGGCTGGCCCCTTTTCCAGGTATAGCTATGTAAAACATTAAAGTGATTTTAAAGTCTGCCTATTAAAATAACAAACATGTTATACTTACCTGCTCTGTGCAGTGGTTTTGCACAGGGCAGACAAACTCTGCTTCTCGGGTCCCTGGCTTGAGCTTCTGGTCCCTCTCTCTCCTGTTGAGTGCCCCCACAGCAAGTAGCTTGCTATGGGGGCACCCGAACTGAGCAGCAGCTCTGTGTATTCAGACACAAAGCTGTGGTTCGTCCCCACCCCTCCCTCCTCATTGGCTGAGTTGGATTGGCAGCAGCGGGAGGTAATGGCGCCGCTGCTGTATCTCAGCCTATCAGGAGGGAGAATCTTGGACGGCAAAAGGACTCGTGGACATCGCTGGATAGAGACGGGGCTCAGGTAAGTATTAAGGGGGCTAATGCACATAGAAGGCTGTTTATCCTAATGCATAGAATGCATTAAATAAAAAATCTGCCTTTACAATCACTTTCAAAATAATGGGTTTAGTTCCACTTTATGATTTACTGCTGTTTGGGGGCTCTGAGCTTTAGCAAAATGGCAGCCTCCAGCAAGTTGTTATAGGTAAAATTCTGCATTAAGGATACGCTAATGTGACAGTTATCAATCCTGGTGTTCTATCAGAATGCTGCTACCCATCAAATTGTGATACAGTAGTGACAATCGGACCAAAAAACACTTACTGCGTGACAGGAAGCAGTAATCTGATAGAACACCCATTCGGAACATCTTATTACACGCAGCCACGTCTTTCATTTCAGAGTATGTCTAGCTAAAAAGTGATATTGATATCTGTGATGCTGTTTGGCTATTTCATTTTAAAAGCATAAAGGTTTAGCGATGAGCAGCGCGGGTGTACCAACATGGCCTCTGCCACCTTCCTACTAATGGTGTCCAGCTTCTTTAAAAATGTAACATCAAGACAGCATACTATATTTTTATACACTCACTTTATTGCTAAAATTACTCAGAAATGCAAGACGTAGCTGGGTGTAGAAAGATGTGCACATAAGTGTTTGGAAGGCATAGGGCCATTGAACACATGGTGGGACGCATCGCGTATGTGGAGTTCTAGGAATGTAACTTTTTTTAAACTTAAATTGATGAGTTTAGTTCAGCTTTATGATTTAACACTGGGGCTCTGGGCTTCGGCAAAATGGCAGCCTCCAGCAAAAAGAAACAGGAACAATACTGGAGGCATTTTACTTAGCACATTAATGTTGGTAGCATAATTATTAAAGCAGAGTTCCAGCCACCTGTCAAAAAATAAATAAATAAAAGTCAGCAGTTACAAAATGTGTAGCTGCTGACTTTGAAAAAAATTGCCACTCGCCTGTCCCATGCTCCAGCGGTGCACTCAGCCCAGCCGTCTTCATCCTCTGTCCTCCCACGGCATCTTCACTATGGGCACCCAACTGTGACAGCCGGGTGCCCACTGTGCAAACACGAGTCACACGGTGCATGGTGGATGCAGTATTCTGGGACCTGTCAGTGTCCCAGAAAACTGCCGGGGAGAACTTCTGTTGCAGTGCTCAGAACGAAAACGTGAGCAGGTACCTGTAAAATTGTAAAAGTGCCAACTGTGCAAGGAGAGCAAGTTCTTAAAGCGGAACTTCCCCTTTTGGGTGGAGTTCCGCTTTAATATGGAAAGTATATACCTTGCTAATGTACATTTTTTATCACGCTGTTATGGGTAAAGTTCCACTTTAAAGAGGAAGTAAACCCTCCTCTGCAACTTTTACCTATAGGTAAGCCTATGATAAGGCTTACCTATAGGTACTGTAAATATCTCCTAAACATGTACCGTTTAGGAGATATTTACCTTACATGCAGCCAGTGACGTCACTGGCGCATGCGTCTGAAGGAACGGCCGCTGGTGCCGCTTCTTCAGAGCCCCATGCCGTGACCATCGGTCCCGCGCGGGAGTGACATCAGATGACCGGATGCCGCGATCCCGGAAGACGTGCGACTGGACATGTCGCCCCGTCAGAGGTAAACGGATGGCACGGCGGGGGCTCGTTCTAAGGTAAGTATTTCATAATGAGCTAGTATGCAATTCATACTAGCTCATTATGTGTTTCTCTTACAGGTTGCAAAAAGAAGTTTTTTTTCCAGGTTTACAGCCTCTTTAACACCCCCCCCCCCCCCCCCAACAACAATGCTGTTGCATGCTGTGCCTCCTATGTTCATTCCTCCAGAGTCTTGTCTCACAAATATAGGGGATGTGTTACTGGCTTGATCACCAGGTAAAAACAGGGGAAAAAGTAAAAAAAACAACAGCAGCCAACACATGGAAGTATGGGTAAGTTGCCATATATTGTCAGAGGCTTGAGACAAACCATTTAGCACTGACGAAGGTGCTTACAATGATCAGCTACTTAATGGGGAAGCTGTGTACACACCTGCGTATGGAAGGCCTCCAGGTCGCCATATTGCATTGACGGAAAAGCTCTACCAGATTCTACGCTCCAAGCAGATACCAGCGATTGCTTAGATATGCAGTGCACCATCAGCCTAAACCAGTGATGGCAAACCTTGGCACCCAGGATGTTTTCGAACTACATTTCCCATGATGCTCATGCACTCTGCAGTGTAGTTAAAGAGGTTGTAAACCCTTTTAAAAAATTTTTTTTTACATCCTGCAAGAGAAACACATAATGAGCTAGTATGCATCGCATACTAGCTCATTATGAAATACTTACCTTAGAACGAGCCCCCGCTGTGCCGCTCACTCACCTGTATGACGAGCGACATGTTCAGTCGCCCGTCTTCCGGGATCGCGGCATCCGGCCATCTGATTGGCCGGAGCCGCGGTGACGTCACTCCCGCGGGAGCCGACAGTCACGGCACGGGGCTCTGAAGGAACGGCACGATCAGCCGTTCCTTCAGAGCGCATGCGCCAGTGACGCCACTGGCTGCATTAAAGGTAAATATCTCCTAAACGGTGCATGTTTAGGAGATATTTACAGTACCTATAGGTAAGTCTTATCATAGGCTTACCTATAGGTACAACTTCCCGAGGAGGGTTTACTTCCTCTTTAAGAATCATGGGAAATGTAGTTCCAAAACATCTGGGGAGCCAAGGTTCGCCATCACCGGAACCATATAACACATGCATGTCAAATAATATCAACTGTGCAAAACCATAGACTTGTATAGTGCATAAAGAATCCAATAAAGGAATTCCAGGTGAACGATGGAAGGACAAAAACAATGTTTTGAAAGGACACAGAGGGAGTTTCTCTCCTTTGTGGGGTTGTTTCTTTCCCTCATTCACCAGGACTGTCTTTATTGGATTCTTTATGCACTATAGAAGTGTATGGTGCTGCACAGATCATTTTATTCCCCACATTGCATTGAATTGATAGAAAATGACAACACTAGGAGTTGTGAGAAGTTACAATCAGCTCCTGCAGCAATGGCATATGCTCTAGAATTGTCCTATAAATGGAAGTCTGCCCAGGCCGGATCCATACTGTCCACACATGATTGTACTCTAATCGTCCAGTGTGGAGGATCTCCTCATTCCCCCATTGACTGGACAAACCATCTGCCGGCTGTGGGCGGTAACAGCGCCCCCCAGCGGCCTGTGCGGCCCTCCATCCCCGGGGCACTCTCCTCAGCCCCATTCACAGACAAGCCGCTCTCTCATCGCTCGTCATACCGCCATGGCCTCCATGCGCCCCATCCAGGCCTTGCTAATCCCGCCACCATGTCCGCCCTCCCTTCCTCACTCACCATCACGGGCCGTGCCCATCAGCTGGTCCAGCAAAGCTCTCATCTGGGCCTGAGCCGACATTATGAACCGCAGCTGCTTGCCCCGGGCACCTCACAGCGCCCTCACCGACCACAATTCTCCAGGCAGCCCGCTAAGCAAGCGACGCTAAAGGATTGTGGGAGGACGGAAACACCGGAAGTAGTGCTTCTAACCCGTGCAGGGTCCCGGGCGGCGAGGCGGATGGGGGCGGGACGGCGTCCTGGTTCACTACAATGTGTCACCGAGTCATTGTTCCAATCGTGTCATGGGGACGGGGCTAATGGCGGGGTCACACAGCCGAATACTGGGGTCTGTGAGACTACAATTTGCAGTATGCTGCCGTCGGGGCTCCCGGGCTCATACAATACGGCCCTACCTCAGAGCTTCTAATATCGGTGGACAAAGCTGAGGGGGTTATCAGTGAGCGGGCCGCATGATATTATTAGACTTTTATTTCTTTTTATTTTATGGCGGATAGCGCTTGGGGTGAAATCTGGGGGCGCTGTGCACTCTGGGAAATGTGGTTCGGTAGGGGCGCCCCATTGTAGGTTAGATAGCCCCGCCTCCTGGTAGTCCTGGAAGCTCCGCCTGCTTGTAATTGAGTAGCTCCGCCTACCGGTAGTTTGTTGGGGTTTCTCCTCCTGTGGAGTTCACATTCTCACTTTGTGGCTGCAGAGAAGTGCAGGCGGCGTGGGGGAGCGGCGCTCGTGTGTCTGTGTACGGACGGCGGCCCCTGGAGGACCTGATCAGGTACGGCTGATGACGTTCTCCGAGGTCACCATACATGGATGACATTTTCCTCTAGTCCTCCCCCCAGTGCAGTGTATATGGGACATTTCACATACCCGATCTAATTACAGAGTCTGGAGGAAGCGTAAATCAGAGCACACATGACCCAGCCTGGATCCGATCAGGAGAGATGTACTAAAACTGGAGCACTCAGAATCTGCTGCAGCTTTATATAGTAACCAATCAGCTTCTAACTTCAGCTTGTTCAATATAGCTTTGGAAATAAAACCTGAAAGCTGATTGGTTTAGCTCTCTCCAGCTTTAGTAAATACACAATTCTGTCCCTTACAGTTTGTTCTCGGTGAGAGGTGAAGAGAGCCCATGATCAGGGAGGTTGGTTGTCTCCTGACACAGCAGATTGGGCGGGGATGGCAAATAAAGGTGAACGCCTCGGGGTCATGGTGGTGTACACAGGAGACCACCCTGCTGGGCTGGCCGATCACTGACAGGACTTGTATTCCAGAGTGTGGGACAGGGATCACCATGGTGGTGTGTACACAGGAGACCACCCTGCTAGGCTGTCCGATCACTGACAGGACTTGTATTCCAGAGTGTGGGATGGGGATCACCATGGTGGTGTGTACACAGGGGACCACCCTCCTGGACTGTCCGATCACTGACAGGACTTGTATTCCGGAGTGTGGGATGGGGATCACCATGGTGGTGTACACAGGAGACCACCCTGCTGGGCTGGCCGATCACTGACAGGACTTGTATTCCAGAGTGTGGGACAGGGATCACCATGGTGGTGTACACAGGAGACCACCCTGCTGGGCTGTCCGATCACTGACAGGACTTGTATTCCAGAGTGTGGGACAGGGATCACCATGGTGGTGTGTACACAGGAGACCACCCTCCTGGGCTGTCCGATCACTGACAGGACTTGTATTCCGGAGTGTGGGATGGGGATCACCATGGTGGTGTACACAGGGGACCACCCTGCTGGGCTGTCCGATCACTGACAGGACTTGTATTCTGGAGTGTGGGATGGGGATCACCATGGTGGTGTGTACACAGGAGACCACTCTGCTGGGCTGTCCGATCACTGACAGGGCTTGTATTCCCGAGTGTGGGACAGGGATCACCATGGTGGTGTGTACACAGGGGACCACCCTGCTGGGCTGTCCGATCACTGACCGGACTTGTATTCTGGAGTGTGGGATGGGGATCACCATGGTGGTGTGTACACAGGGGACCACCCTGCTGGGCTGTCCGATCACTGACAGGACTTGTATTCCCGAGTGTGGGATGGGGAGGCAAATAAGAAAAGTAAATACGAAATCAAAATGGCTAAAATCAACTTTGAGAGACAAATAGCGGAGGATAGTAAAAAAAACCCAAAGAAATTCTTTATATATATCAACAGCAAAAAAGCTAGGGCAGAGCATATTGCACACATAATTAATGATGATGGGAGGATGGTTACAGAGGACACTGAAAAAGCAACCGTGCTGAATGCTTTTTTCTCGTCAGTCTGTACACAGGAAAAGGAGGGGTACACTGACCATGACTGTATGGTTAGTAGTAATACACAGGACTTGCCGCTATGGCTAACAGAGGGTGAAATCAGGGAAATGCTGGATAAACTTAACACAAACAAATCACCAGGCCCGGATGGCGTACATCCGAGAGTACTCAAGGAACTCAGTAAGGTTATATCTAGGCCACTGTTTCTGATCTTTGCTGACAGTATTAGGACAGGAGATGTACCAGGGGATTGGAGGAAAGCTAACGTGATTCCGATATTCAAAAAGGGTTAGAGGCATATCCCGGGAAATTATAGGCCTGTCAGTCTGACATCAGTAGTATGTAAACTTCTGGAGGGGATGATAAGGGACTATATCGTAGAGTTTGCTAAAGACAACAACATCATCAGCAGTAATCAGCATGGGTTTACAAATGGGCGTTCTTGTCAAACCAATCTCCTAACATTCTATGAGGAGGTGAGCTGTGAGCTAGATAGGGGCTGACCAGTGGATGTGGTGTACTTGGATTTCGCTAAGGTGTTTGATACAGTTCCACACAAGCGCTTAATTTATAAAATAAGGTCTGCAGGTATCGACAGCAGGGTTTACTCTTGGATACGGAACTGGCTAAAAGGGCGTGTCTAAAGGGTGATAATAAACAGCGCATACTCAGACTGGTCTGAGGTAGTAAGCGGGGTCCCCCAAGGCTCAGTCCTGGGACCAACCTTGTTCAATTTATTCATAAACAGCATTGAGGTCGGGATCAGTAGTTCGATATCAATTTTTGCAGATGACACAAAATTGGGCAGGGCAATAACTGCTCAGCATGAAGCAGATATCCTACAGAATGACCTGAACAAAATAACGGAGTGGGCAACGACATGGCAAATGAGGTTTAATGTGGAGAAGTGTAAGGTTTTGCACTTTGGAACTAAAAACATAAAAGCACAATACACTTTAGGGGGGGAACCCTTTGCTGGAATCAAAAATGGAGAAAGATCTGGGAGTCTTGGTTGATGATAGATTAGGCAACAGCATGCAATGTCAAGCGGCAGCTGCCAAAGCCAGCATAATATTAGCATGCATAAAGAAAGGGATGTATTCCAGAGATAAGACTATAATCTATAAACTTCCACTTTATGAAACTCTGGTCTGACCGCATCTGGAGTATTCTGTCCAGTTCTGGTCGCCAGTCCTCAGGAGGGATGTGTTGGAGCTGGAGAGAGTCCAGAGAAGGGCAACTAAACTGATTAGGGGATTGGAGGACCTTAATTATGAAGAGCGTCTGCAATCGCTTGATTTATTCTCCCTGGAGAAGAGACGCCTGAGGGGGGACATGATAGCAATTTATAAATATCTCAATGGGGATCTCGGCATAGAAAAACAGCTATTCAGTCAAAGAGATTGCATGAGGACTCGAGGGCATACAATGCGATTAGAGGAGAAGCGTTTTAACCTCAGGCAACGTGGGGGGTTCTTTACTGTTAGGGCTATAAGATTGTGGAATTCTCTACCACAAGAGGTGGTTTCTGTGGGAAGTATCGTGGCTTTCAAAAGACTCTTAGATGTACATCTCAAGGATCAGAACATTCAGGGCTATGTGAGATGATTACAGCCACACACACCTATACAGGTTGAACTGGATGGACTATTGTCTTTATTCAACCTCACCTACTATGTAAAGGGACATGCACTATGTAATGGGATCACCATGGTGGTGTGTACACAGGAGACCACCCTGCTGGGCTGGCCGATCACTGACAGGACTTGTATTCCCGAGTTTGGGACGGGGATCACCATGGTGGTGTGTACACAGGAGACCACCTTGCTGGGCTGTCCGATCACTGACAGGACTTGTATTCCGGAGTGTGGGATGGGGATCACCATGGTGGTGTGTACACAGGAGACCACCCTGCTGGGCTGGCCGATCACTGACAGGACTTGTATTCCCGAGTGTGGGACAGGGATCACCATGGTGGTGTGTACACAGGATACCACCCTGCTGGGCTGGCCGATCACTGACAGGACTTGTATTCCCGAGTTTGGGACGGGGATCACCATGGTGGTGTGTACACAGGAGACCACCTTGCTGGGCTGTCCGATCACTGACAGGACTTGTATTCCGGAGTGTGGGATGGGGATCACCATGGTGGTTCGGGTAACAGAACTATATGAAATGTTAGAGGAAGCCCAGTGTGATTGTGTACACAAGTATAAAAATCACCAGTTCTAACCGGAATGACTGTATAATTTAAAGAATGGGAGCCTGCGTGCCTGACGCCGATCGCTCGGGTGCTACTCTCTAACACTGAGTGCCCAACAAATGTGAGTTACCCCTTTATGCTCAATAAAAGCTCATTATTCAGAGAGCACTAGATCTTTGCTTTATCTTTATTTTATGTCCTGGCGACCCCCGGAGGTGAAGGCTGGAGAGGTTACCTGTGATAGTCTGTTTATCCCCTGATATGCTCATGCTGGCCCGTTTGGGTCTGGTATCAAGGTGAGAGGCCAATCTTACTGGTGGAGGGAGTTCACACACTGGTGGTTCCTGCTTGATTCACAAGGGATTGAGGCTGTCCTGTCATCACCTGGATATACTAATCATTACTTTGGAGCACTTTATATGAACATTTATGTTTCATCAGAGCACATATGATGGACACCATATTTTGTTGATAACACTTGTTGATTCATGTAATCAGTAATTATTTTTGTGCACTTCTGGCGCAGCACGTTTTTTGATTTTTCTTTGTACTACATAGTTGAAGGTAAAATTGTATCAGGTATAGCTAGCCTTAAGCCTAGTACACACGCAACGATTATCGGCCGACCGATCGTCCGTCTTTTGTCCAGAGTGGTGTTTTGTTGGTTGGAATGTGCCTAGACTGCACACGATTTTTCTCGCCCAACAAAAATCTACTTCAGAAGTGATGTCATGTGTTAGTTTGCTTCTTTGTGTTCTTTCTTATCTGAGCATGCCCAGTCTTGCTCATTAGATTTTTCCCTGTAGAAATCTGTACTGACTGACGGAAAATCGGCCGTGTTTTGACGGTGGACAAAAATTTTATAGCCTGCACACCAGATTTTTTTTGGCCCGAAAAGTCGGTTGTCGGAAGCATCATACTAACAAGCCGAAAATCGGCAGATCGGTCGTCAGACGAAACTTCCCTGCCGATTTTCGGCGCGTGTGTACGAGGCTTTAGTGTCCAATTTTGTCCGCCGCAATATCACAGTCATGCTATACGTCACTGATCATTACTAGTAAAAACCTAAATAAAAATTCCATAACTATATCCCATAGTTTGTAGACGCTAAAACTTTTGTGCAAACCAATCAGTATACACTTAGTGGGATTTTTTTTTACCAAAAATATGTAGCAGAATACATATTGGCCTAAATTGATCAAGAAATTAGAGTTTTTAAAATTTTTAGTTTTTTTTATTGGATGTGTATTAGGCTACGTTCACATGTAGGCGTTTTGGGGCGTTTTTCAGCTCTAAGGATCAGCTCAAAAAGCGCCCAACAAGACAAATCCTATTCATTTCAATGGCCCCTGTTCACATCTGAGCGTTCCGACGCCTTGAGCAAAACGCCCGATGCTCCAAAAAGTACATGAGCTTCTTTTTGGGCAGATTACAGGCGTTTTTGTTAGATGTCAATGCCTTCCTCCAAACACCTGCAAAAAATTCCTATAAAAACGCTTGTAAAAACGCCTATTAAAAAATGCCTGAAAAACGCCTATAAAATAGCAACACCTAGATGTGAACGTAGCCTTATAGCAGAAAGTAAAAAAATATATATATTTTTTTCCAGAATTGTTGTCTTTTTTTGTTTATTGAAAAAAGGTAAGGAATTGCAGTGCTTGCTCAAGATTGAAACCACATAAATAATTTAAACAAATAAATACAAAGTGCTGTAAAGAAGGTTCTCAATGCAACGATAAGAAAGTGCTAAAATGGGTATATATAAATATATAAAAAAAGTGCAAATAAAAAAAAACTCAAGTCAATTCATACGATATTAGATGTCCAAAGAGATGTCCCAAAGTGCTTCAAAAATGTGCTGATTTCCTTAGTGCTGGAAGCGGCTCATCAGTGAAAAGGTGCTACACTCCCCTCTTGCACCCCTACTCACCAGAAATGAAGACCCTCTCTGGGTCAAATGTGGCCTTAAAGGTGAGTACGGAGTCCTGGGTATAAAGTCTGGGTACCATCCAGCAATCACCCCAAAAGTAGCTTTTCCTTAGCAGGCTCAGCCCAAGTAGAATAAAAGAGATCATAGAGAAGCATTGCTAAAATCATGATTAATAGTGCAAGTAGCAGGAATACTTACAGGACAATGATAAAAGATTGCAGTGAGATAATTACAATAAGCTTCTGGAACACCGTCTCTCATGTGTTCCACGGAGAGACAGGAAGTGACGTAGGTGGTTAGGCAAGCCGGAAGTTTTGTCAACGCATTTCACCCGCCTTCCCGAGCGTCATCAAAGGACATAGTTTTTTCAGTCAATTTCCCTTATTGGGGGAACAGCAGCTGCTCATTGCTTTTTATTTATTAACTAAGCGCGGGTTGTTTGTATTTACCTTTTTTTGTTTATAGCGCAAAAAATAAATGCTGAGGTGTCAAATGCCACTAAAGAAAGCTCTATTTGTGGGGAAAAAAAGGACATATTTTATTTGGGTACAGCGCCGTACGACCGCGCAATTGTCAGTAAAAGTAATGCAGAGCCATATTGCAAAAATGGCCTGGTCATGAAGGGGGGTAAATCCTCCAGAGCTGAGGTGGGTAAAAAATGTGCTACATGCTTTTCTGCAGCTTCTCCATTCAAGTCTTTTGAACCAAAAATGCATAATTTTGCTTTAAACACCTTCCTGCCCAGCCTATAGCACAATGACAACCAGGCAGGGGTTTCATTGTGCTGGCTGGATGTCATATGACATCCTTTACCATGTGATCAGCTGTGTCCAATCACAGCTGATCACAGTTTAAATAGGAAGTGCTGCTTATTGGCATTCCTCTACTCACACTGAGAGCCAATAAGTGGCTCTACTGACAGTGCATTGATTATCAGTGCAGTCCCACTGCACTGCTTGGTCCCTCCAGTGGTGCCCATTGCTGCCCATAAAGGCTACATAGCGCCACCTCATCAGTGTCCATCCTTGTAGCCTATCAGTGCCTGTCAGTGCAGCCTAATCAGCGACGTAGAAAAATTATTTATAAAATTTTGTAACAAAAGAAGAAAACCTTCTTTTTTTTTTTCTTTCAAAATTTTTAGTCTTTTTTTAATTTGTTTAGCAAAAAAAAAAAAAAACTCAGTGAATAAATACCACTAAAAAAAGCTCTGTCTCAAAAAAAATGATAAAACATTTCTCATGGGTACAGTGGTGCATGACCACGCAATTGTCATTCAAAGTGTGACCGCACTGAAAGCTAAAAAATGGCCTAGACAGGAAGGGGGGAAAATGGTAATGAAGTGGTTAAAAAAAGTCCCTGACCCTTTCCAAAAATGCAGCGGCTGAAAAAAAAGCATTGATGCGAACTTGTCCCATAGGAAACCATGTTAAATGGACTTTAGTGCGTTTCTACAGGAAGCATAAAAAAAAAAGCATACGTGTGAACTGAGCCTTAAAGGAGTTGTAGAGTTTCATTTTTCACCCTAATGCATTCTATCTGCAGGTAAATAGTCTAAAATGACTACCTATAGCGCTTGCTTAAATAATTACTTGCAATATATAAATTAATATAAATGGATATACATAAAATTCATAAAAAGTGATAATAGTGACAATATAGTGATAAATGCAAATAGTAAATTTCATATACTGTATTTTCTGGTGTATAAGACTACTTTTGAACCTCAAAAAAATCCCCCAAAAATGGGGGGTCGTCTTATACGCCGAGTATAATATCTCCAAGGTAACCTAAGTATAAGTATTACTGGTAGATGAAAATTAGGGGGGTCGTCTTATACGCCGGAAAATACGGTATATAAAAATATTTCCATATAGCAATTAAAAAATTGTAGATTATGAGAAAAACTACAACAAATGTTTTCAAAGTTTAAAAGTCCAGTAAACGATCCAGTAAAAATATATATATAAAGTGAGTCTTTTGTGCAAACAGTGCCAATTTCCAAACAAAAAGTGCAAGTGCTCAGCGTGGTGATTGCTCAGTCCGCTCAGTAGTGCTCAATGTAGCTTTAATGTCACCGTGACAAATGGTAAGATTCAATCACTTACCAGATAGCGAGGGTCATGTGTGCCTTATGGCACCACGACCAGCCAGACTTAGGTAGCCTTCTAGGCTAAGATGGAGTCTCCTTGTGGCTTGCTTCAGGTGGATAAGATGGTGGGATCCCCCTCTCTCTCTTCTCCCCTCATGCCAGGAAAAATATAAGAAAAAAAGGAGCTCCGGATAGTGTAATATCTTTGATATAAGTTTATTTTTCCAATTTGGATAAAAAAAAAGGAATAATACAGAATAGTGTGCAATATAAGCAAAAAAATAGGTATATATGGGGTTTAGCCAGATTACAGGCCAAATGCGGCCGCTCGTGTATCGGCGCAAACCGATGGCAGGGGAGCGAGCGGGAAGACTTCCGGCTTGCGTTCCACCTACGTCACACGTCACGTACGCTGTTCGTTCCAAACTTACGCGTTTCGTCACATCCGGTGACGTCTTCGGAGATCCCCTGCCATCGGTTTGCTGATTGTTTACTTGTTGCCATTTTTTTTATGATTATGCCATTCCATTGTTATGACTTATAGTTAAAGCGGTAGTATACTCCGCTTTTAATTTTTACCTACAGGTAAGCCTATAATAAGGCTTACCTGTATGTAAAATTAATATCTCTGACACCAGCAGCGCATGCGCTCTGAAGGTCCGGCGTATCTTGCAGGACCTTCAGAGCTCCTTGTCGGCTCCGTCATTGCGGCTCCGGCCACTCACAGTGCCAGAGCCGCCGAATCCGGAAGAGACGATGAGGGAACATGTCGGCGATACATACTAGCACATAACGCCATTGTCCTGCAGGGTTTTATTTATTTTTTTACATGGGATACAACTGCTTTAAATATTAATCACATAAGAAATAAAATAAATGTTTCTCTTACGTCCTCTGACAGTCGCCGCCACTTCATAATCTTCACTAATGGGGTAATTGACCTTTGCTCCGCAGGAGTAGCTAGGCAACAAGATTTGTTAATATCAAAGCTTTTAGCATATCACACCCCTAGGTGCCCTCAGTCAATACCTCCCTGCTTCCTGCATTCTCAACTCAGTTTCTAATGCCTAGCTTAGGAGTAGCTGGCTGATCCTGTGCTGGGGCTTTCAGTCTCAGCCTTCTATCCTCTTTTTGATTTTATTTTGAGTATTTTTCTCTTTCTTTTACTTAGCTGTTCTTTTTCTCAGCATTAGTTTAGTTTCTTCGGATGAAGATGATCATGCGGAGCTGGGTCTCGGACTGGCCACCCTGGATCCCAGGGTTCAGGGCCAGGGGCTTCCCAGCCTGCCATCGAGCGTTCAGCTCAGGTTTCCCTGGCATGTTGAACGACCCATCCCTGTTCGCTGCAGGGATGCTGTCTGTGAGGTGGCTACCTCACCGGACGCCATTTGCGGTTTCGCACCGCAGTTCCACTGCGTCCTGACTGCGACACTCCCTGTCCTCAGTGCAGCGGTTTGGTCGCTGGAGAAGGCTCCCCACGCCATCCGGACTGGTAAGTGCAATTCTATGTGGGGACCTGTCTGTTTTGGGTGTCAGTCTGTGACTGTGTGACCCTGCATGTCTGTGTATCTGCTGAGCTCCCTGTCAGATTCCTGTGTGGAATAGCTGCCTTTCTGTGGGCTGCGGGGGCTCTCCCACTCTGCTATGTGAGAGTATGGGGCAGACTGGGTTTGGACATGCTGTGCGGCGGCCGCTACTGCGTCCCGCCATTTTTTTGCAGCAAAAATTATGGTGACTGGCCCTGTGTGGTACGGCGCGGTGTTTTGGCGCCAAACGCCGCCATTTTGGCGGCGATCGATCATACAGCCACATGTCGGCGCCATTTTCTCATTGCCTAAAATGCCTCAGCCGAGCGGCCATGTTTGTGTAGCCTGCATAGGCTTTATAGGGCGGTCAGTCATTGCATCACTTCCTTTTGCTCTGGAACAGCGATCGGTGGCAGCAGCCTGTGTGGTCTCTCCAGGTTTTTACCTTTACTTTTTCCTGTAATTCCTTGCTCAGTGTCCTTATCCCTGTGGGGGTCGGTACATACAGTAGTGTGCGGTGGGCTACGCTCGCCGCGGTCTTAAAGGGGCAGTCCTCCTTTTTCAATTATTGCTGGGGCATGGATTCTCAGGATTGCAAGTTTCCTCCCACCTTGGTGGGGGGCCAAGGGGCTGCTGCATCCCCCGAGGGGGCTGATCTGGCTGCTATTGTGGCGAACCTGGCTTCTCAGGTGCAGATGCTAATGGCTGATCGATCCGCAAAACGGCCCAGATTGTCTATTTCCTCTGATTCAGAGGGCGATGGGGCTGCTATGGCTGGAGTGCCCTTCTCAGGGTCTCGCTCATCTCTGGACCTTGGGGGGTCTGAGGGGGAGGCTGAGGTAGAAGGGGTTGATAATTCTCCCCCTGGCTCGCCTGAAGAGCTTGCACTCATGGATGAGTTGGTTGCTTCTATCAAGGAAACACTGCGTTTGCAGGATGAACCATGTCCTGTTGCTTTGATGTCCTCTTATGGGACGCAAAGGAAACGCAAAACAGCGCAGGTTTTTCCCTGCCCTGCGGAATTTCAGCGCGCTGTTGATGAGCAATGGCGCAATTTAAAGAAGCCATTTACTGTGCCAAGTAAGTTCAAGCTGCGTTATCCCTTTACACCCACCACTGATGAGCGTTGGTGTGTGCCGCCTCAGGTGGATCACGCGGTGGCGGTTTTGAATAAATCCACTGCGATCCCTGCTGAGGATACCCCGGTGTTCCGGGACCCTACGGACAGGAGATTGGAGTCTCTTGCCCGTCATGCTTATACAGTTGCTGGTTCTATGCTGAAGCCTATTTTTGCTTCCATTTTGGCAGCCCAGGCTATTGCGGATTGGGCGCAGGTGCTCAGGCGCACCCTGGTGGCTGACTCTGCTCCACCGACAACATTGGCTATGGTGGATCAAATTCATCAGGGTGTCATGTATTTGTGCGATGCGGACTTGGACTTAGTCCCTTTGGCTGCACGCCTCTCAAGTGTGGCGGTATTGAACCGTCGCCTGATATGGCTGAAATGTTGGTCGGTTGACCAATCATCTCGCAAGACTTTAGCTAATTTGCCCTATGCGGGATCTCGCCTTTTTGGCGACTCTTTGGATACTCTGATAAAGGGAATTTCTTGGGGTAAGAGCACTCTCTTACCCCAAACTCACAAGAATAAGTTTGTTCGCGGTAAGAAGAATACTTCGTTTAGGCCCTCTCAGGGGTCCTTTCGTGCCTTTCGGTCGCAATATAAGGGCAAGCCCTTCAAGGGCCAAGGCTCCCAGAAAAAGCTGTGGGCGGGTAAGCAGAAGTCCGGCCAGTCCGGGTCCGCTGCCCATGCCAATTCGGCCTGAAGGGGCGCCCTCACCCGGTTTCGGGGTGGGGGGACGTTTGCTCGGTTTTCTTCAACCTTGGCTGGCCCGCATTCGGGACAGGTGGGTTCAGGAAATCGTTCGATCTGGATACAAGATCGAGTTTCTCTCTCGGCCGGCGGGCAGATTTTTTCCCTCAAATCCTCAGCTGTCTCCGGAGTGCTTGCAGGATCTGCACCTGGCGGTGCGGGACCTGCGGGCCCAGGGAGTGGTGGTTCCGGTACCTCATCGGGACAGATTTCGGGGGTTCTATTCCAATCTGTTCACTGTGCCCAGAAAGGAGGGCAAGGTACGTCCGATTTTGGACTTAAAAGCTCTGAACCGCTTTGTGCGGGTTCGAAAGTTCCGCATGGAATCCCTGCGCTCAGTGGTGGCTGCCCTGGTTCCGGGGGAATTCATGGCCTCCATCGACTTGGAGGATGCGTACCTTCACATCCCCATTTTCGAGGGTCACCAGAGGTACCTTCGATTCCCCATTGCGGAGGATCATTACCAATTCGTGGCGTTACCCTTTGGTCTTGCTTCGGCTCCGCGGGTTTTCACCAAGGTGCTTGCGCCGGTCCTGGCTTTATTGAGAGCCCAGGGCATCTCTGTCCTGGGGTATCTGGACGATATCTTGATTCGGTCGGCGACCAGTCAGGGCCTGGTGAATGACCTGTCCATCACGATGCAGACTCTGCAGGAGTTCGGTTGGACGATAAATTTTCCAAAGTCAACGCTGTGTCCGTCGGCTCGTCTCCCCTACCTGGGGATGATCCTGGACTCTGTTCAAGCGAAGGTATTCCTGCCGGAAGACAAGCTTCGGACACTTCAGAACGAAGTCAGGTCCCTCAGGGACAATCAGTGCTCGTCCCTCCGGACGTGTATGAGGTGTCTGGGATTGATGGTCTCGGCTTTCGAGGCGATTCCCTTCGCCCAGTTTCACACGTTGGATCTTCAGGCGGAGATCCTGGCCAAGTGGGACGGGCGTCCGCAATCTCTGCATCTGCGGATTTCATTGAGCCGCCTCACCCGAAGGGGTCTTTCATGGTGGCTCCAGCCCCCGGCGGTGTCGGGGGGGGAAGTCCTTTCGTCTTTTGTCGTGGACGGTAATCACCACGGATGCCAGCCTGTCGGGCTGGGGTGGTGTTCTGGGCGTTCTGTCCGCCCAGGGAACTTGGTCGGAGGAGGAATCCTCCCTCCCGATCAACATTCTGGAATTGCGAGCGATAAATCTCTGCCTTCTGCGTTGGACGGACAGGCTTCAGGGCCGTCCGGTTCGGGTGCAGACAGACAATGCCACAGCGGTGGCCTACATCAACCACCAAGGGGGCACCAGGAGTGCCCGAGCAGCTCGGGAAGTAGCCGACATTCTGTCTTGGGCCGAGATGCACGTCCCGGCGATATCTGCAGTTCACATTCCGGGGGTGGAGAACTGGCAGGCGGATTATCTGAGCCGCCAGACCCTGGACCAGGGGGAATGGTCCCTTCACCCGGATGTCTTTCAGATGTTGTGCGCGAAGTGGGGTTCCCCAGTTGTGGACCTGTTCGCGTCTCGTCTAAACAACAAGGTGGAAAGGTTCGTGGCAAGGACGCGCGATCCTCGGGCAGACGCCTCAGACGCGTTAGTGGCACCCTGGCATCAGTATCGTCTGATGTATGCCTTTCCACCGATTCAGCTGCTGTCCAGGCTCCTTCGCAGGTTGGCCTCGGAACCGCACACTGTGATTCTAGTGGCGCCAGACTGGCCTTGCCGGTCTTGGTACGCAGACCTCGTGAATCTGGCGGTCGACGCTCCGTGGCGTCTGCCTCTTCGAGAAGATCTCCTGTCTCAAGGACCGATATTCCATCCTGCTTTACAGTCGCTGGCTTTAACGGCCTGGCTGTTGAAAGCCAGGTCCTGAAGGATAGGGGTCTCTCCCCTGAGGTCATTCCCACTTTGATCAAGGCTAGAAAAGCCTCTTCGGGGAAGATTTACTACCGTACTTGGAAGGCGTATTTTGCCTGGTGTGAGTCCAGGGGGTTTTCCCCTCGCTCATACTCGGTATCGAGAGTGTTGGCTTTCCTTCAAACGGGCGTGGACCAGCGTTTGGCGTTGGCCACGATTAAGGGTCAGATTTCTGCGCTGGCCGTTCTCGTTCAACGCCCTGTGGCGTCTAATTCTTTGGTTAGCACCTTTGTGCAAGGGGTGCGACACTTGGCCCCTCCTCGGAGGGACCCTTTACCTCCATGGGACCTGAACCTTGTTCTGTCCGTGTTGCAGCATGCTCCCTTTGAGAAGATCAGGGAGATCTCGTTGTCTCTGTTGTCCAAGAAGGTTGCCTTTTTGGTGGCGATCACTTCGGCTCGCAGAGTATCGGAGCTGGCGGCCTTGTCCTGCAGCTCTCCCTACTTGGTGATTCACTTGGATAAGGTGGTCTTACGACCTAACCCTTCTTTTCTTCCGAAGAGGATCTCGGAATTTCACCTCAATGAGGACATTGTCTTACCTTCGCTTTGCGCGAAGCCTAAGCATCCAAAGGAGGTGGCTTTGCATTCCTTGGATGTGGTTCGGGCGATCAGAGTTTACCTGTCGTCGACGAAATCCTTTCGCAAGTCGGATTCTCTATTTGTCCTTCCAGAGAGGCCTCGGAAGGGCATGGTGGCGTCGTCTGCGACCATCGCCAAATGGATCAGACAGACCATTGTGCAAGCCTATGCTTTGAAGGGGAAGGTTCCCCCTTTCCCTGTGAAGGCGCACTCTACCAGGTCTCTGAGTACGTCTTGGGCCTATCGTCATCAGGCTTCTGTGGCCCAGGTGTGTAAGGCGGCGACTTGGTCGTCCGTTCACACCTTCTCAAAATTTTACAAGGTGGATGTTCAGGCATCGGCAGATGCTTCCTTTGGCCGTAAAGTTCTTAGTGTGGCAGTGCCTTAGGGTCCCTTGTTTGGGTCCTTGGCTGTTGGGGTGTTTTTACCCCTAGGTTACTTGTTCTTCCTGGGTTGTTGCTCCTGTTGAGCACGTTTTTCCTGTTGCCCAGTTGGTTCTCTTACTTTGGTAAGGTTCTTTTTTCTGATGTGGGTACTGCGTTGCTTTAGGCGCGGCTGCGTTTTTCCCACCCCTCATATCTACACTGCTCTGGGACGTCCCCTTTAGTGAAGATTATGAAGTGGCGGCGACTGTCGGAGGACGTAAGAGAAAACTGAATTTTTGTAAAATCTTACCGTAAAATTCCTTTTTCTGAGTCCTCCGACAGTCGCCGCCCCCGCCCCTCTTTTGGGGTTTATGTACTCTACTGCTATGCTACTGAAACTGAGTTGAGAATGCAGGAAGCAGGGAGGTATTGACTGAGGGGACCGCCCCCTAGGGGTGTGATATGCTAAAAGCTTTGATATTAACAAATCTTGTTGCCTAGCTACTCCTGCGGAGCAAAGGTCAATTACCCCATTAGTGAAGATTATGAAGTGGCGGCGACTGTCGGAGGAATCAGAGAAAGGAATTTTACGGTAAGATTTTACAAAAATTCCGTTTTTGCCTGCTCACTCATATATATAATATATATTAGAGCTGCACGATTAATCATTAAAAAAAATCGCGATCTCGATTCAACTCCCTTCACGATTTTAATCGGCATTTCCACGATTCAGTGCAAAGCTGTTCTGTTGTCGGCTGTCAAAGAAAAAAAAAAAAAACAGCAGGCAAAGTTTATCACAACATTGCTTTAGATCAAAGACTATGAACTTGGTTTGTAAATGAGGGCAGTTTAACCACTTGTGGAACGGAAGGTTTTTCTCCTTAATGACCAGGCCATATTTTTGCGATTCGGCACTGCGTTACTTTAATTGACAATTGCGTGGACGTGCGATGCTGTACACAAATAAAATTGGTGTTCATTTTTCACACAAATAGAGCTTTCTTTTTGTGATATGTAATCACCTCTGCGATTTTTATTTTGTTGCGCTATAAACAAAAAAAGAGCGACAGTTCTGAGAAAAAAAAAAAAAAAAACATTTCTCACTTTCTGCTATATAACATTCCCAAAAAAAAAAAAAAAATTTAAAATCAAATTTTTTCATCAGTTTAGGCCAATATGTATTCTGCTACATATTTTTGGTAAAAAAAATCCCAATAAAAGTATATTGATTGGTTTTGCAAAAGTTATCGCGTCTACAAACTGGGGAAAAGATTTATGTCATTTTTATTTATTTTTTTACTAGTAATGGCAGCAATCAGCTTTTTTTTTTTTTTTTTTTTTTTTTTTTTTTTTTAGAGGGACTGCGACATTGCGGCAGACAGATCGGACACCTAACTGACATTTTTGACACTTTTGGGTGGACCAGTGACATTACTACAGTAATCAGTGCTAAAAATATGCACTGTTACTTTACTAATGACACTGGCAAGGAAGGTGCTAACACCAGGGGCGATCAAAGGGTTAAATGTGTCCCTAGGGGGTGCTTTCTAACTGTATGGGGGGTGTACTTATGGAATGAAAACAGGGACCTTTGTTCCTAAATAGGAGGACCAGGAGCCCTGTGTTCATTGCTGACAGAACAGGGGTCTGCCGTGTTTACAAGGACAGACCCCCTTTCTGTCTCCACGGGGAGTGATTGCGGGTGCCTAGCGGCAATCGCAGCCGCCGGACCCGCAGATCAGCTGCCCCTGTGGCGAATGGGAGCGCGTGTGCCCCTTTTCGGCGGCACACTTGCACCCTGACAGTTACGCCGTTTCGCGGGACAGAGCTGACCTGCCACAGTATATGTACTGCTGGCGGTCGGCAAGTGGTTAAAGACTAATCCTTTTTCTGACATTTGTTGCTTACAACAGTATTTTTTTTGCTAGAAGATTACCTAGAACCCCCAAACGTGTGTGTGTGTGTGTGTGTGTGTATAATACATTTTTTTATAGTGGGAACATAGCAGATATAAAGTAGGTGTTATCGTAATTTGGTTTTGGAAATGCACTTTGTTTTTTTCCAAGCAGCGAATTTTACACAGAAAATCATTATCTGTTCTTTTGTGTATTGCCTTAATGTCTGTACTCAAAAGCCCTAGATTTTTGTCTCTTCATGGTAACATCAAGGATTGCTAATTTACTCCTTTCTCTTTTGTAGATTTTTGTGTCTTGTTTTGCCATCATGTACAATAAAGATCTGGATGCCGAAGACAACCCACTAAAAAATAATGATGTGAAATCTATGGAAAACAATGATGCAAGCGGAGAAATGGATGTACATATTAAAAAGAAGAGTAAGCTGATACGCTTATCTCGACTACGCACAGCTGCCTTTTTTGGGGCATTATTTCTTTGTCTTGCAGTAGTATTTGCTTTTTCATTTATCATTCCTTGCCCAGTGAGACCCTTTTCAAGGAGAACATGGAGTGTACAGTACGATAATGCTGGTAAGTTTATGTAATATAGCCGTCGTCATATTGCAAGGTACATGATGCAAGTAACCTGTAAACCTCACTGGTTTATACTGTATAACTTTACAGTATTTATAACGCCAAAATGTTTTCACAAATCAGGACAGCTACCTAAAAGATGATTGGCTCCACCTTCAACAAGAGACAAACCAGAAAGAGATTAAAAAGCCCATCCCTCTCCCTTATCCACGGTTGTTTTGTTTCTCTGAACAGCCAGGAGTACACTTCGTCATGTTTCTTTTGTTTCACCATTGTTACTCATATTGGTTACGGAATTTCTGAGAATCTTCCAGGACAGTGTCCATATTGCAAACTACATGTTTTTGGTTTAAAGTGATGTTGTTTGAAATTGTTACACTTTTACCTAAAACAAATGAGAATGAAGGGTAGGAAGGGGCTTTTTTTTTTTTTTTTTTACAGGAGGTTTTTTTCTGTTATTAATCAGCCAAATAGACAGAGCCAACAATTCAGTTACATGAATAACAATGAATAAATGTAAGCATAAACCGCTTGCATAACCAATGTACTGAGCCATATAGAATGAAATATAGAAACTTAAAGCGGAGTTCCGGCCTATTTTGCAATTTTGCAACTTTAGTGATTCCTGGATTGCTCGCTATGCTGAGCAACAATTGGGCATTTTCAATTTTTTTCGGGGGTCCCTTATCTTATTTTTAGGGCATTTTTGATTGTACTTCCTCCTTCTCCCACCTCTGTGGCCACGGCCACCGACATCACTTCCGCCTTTTCATTGCATCCTGGGAGCTGTTTGTCATCACTCCCAGGAGGCTGAAATTTAGGAAGAACTCCCAGAACACCCCCTGGAATCAGGAAGAAGGACACCGCAGATTACACTGCGGCTTCAGATGCCCACGTCTAAGATGGCCGCGCCCAGACAGCTTTTTAAAAGTAAGATTTTGACTAAAATCCAATACTGTACACCTTGTAAGTATGAGAATAGCGGTTCTGTAAAGGGCGATGGATTAGTATTATAGGGGTATTTTAGTTAAAAAAGGTATTTGAGGCCGGAACTCCGCTTTAAACATATAAATGTTAGCAACATCAGTACTAAACAGTATATCCAATGATACAAATGCATAGAGTTTGAAAAGCAATGTTTTAAGGCTCATTTCAGTACCAAAAATAAAGATTGTACTTATCATAACCATCTAAACCAGGCCTACGCCTGGCGGCCAGATAGTCTTAGTAACTGATCAAAAGATAAGAAAACAGAGGAAAGAAAGGGGAAAGAAAGCAAGAGATAGAAACAGATATGAGAGGGCAGAGAAAGAAGAGGAGTCCCAGGGAGTCGCAACGCATCGCTATTAAATTGACAGAAGAGCACTAATAAACCGAGACGGCTGGGCATGGGCAATCCAGAGTTACCACACCCAGAGAAATTTCCCATGAGTGTCTGACGCTATGACTGTTAGTTTTTTTGTTGACCATATTGTCCTTCATTCTGTTTTTGACAGCTTCAAAACTAAGAATTGGGGTCTTCCAAGCCCTTGCAACGGTCAATTTAGCTGTAGTAAAAAGGTGTAATGCCAATTGTCCTTCTAGGCAAAGTAATTCTTTAATTGGTTTCCAGAAAAGGGCCTTGTTTGAGGTTGGTATGAAGAAAAATGCGAAGTAGGGCAAAATCCCTGACCCAAAATCTGCATACTTTCGGCAAGGCCAACAGATATGTGTCATCGTTCCCACCTGTGAGCATCCTCGGAAACCATTTGGCGGGTATGCAGGGATAAACCGTGCAAGCCTAGCTTGTGTGTAATACCATGTATACAAAATCTTGTAAGCATTTTCTAAGATCAGCACATTCTTGAAGCACTTGGATAATGTCATGTTCATGATCTGCCAGTCGTCCGGGTCTAATCGCTTCCCTAATTAGCTTTCCTGTTGGAGGTGATCTTGTCGCAGTGAGGGTTTTCTGGAATTTACCATTGAGGAATAGATCAGTGAGATAGAGCCAGGGGCCTGGGGTTGGGCACAACAAAGTCTTTTAAATGGGTTCAACATGTAGGGGGTGGGCTGAGATCTAAGGATCCGGGAAATAAAGTGACGGAGCTGAAGATATCTATAATGCTCCTGTAAATGGATATCGTGTGAAGATTTGAGAGCTTCAAATGTCAACATCCGAATAAGGTTGAGAAGAGAATGGATATCAAAGAATTCATGACCAGTCCACCAAGAAAATTGTCTGGGGTTATCCAGTCCTGTGGGGAACAAAGGGTACCTAAGAAAGCGAAGCAATGGGAGATAAAGTGAAGTGAAATGAGGTCCACCGAATATTTGACCAAGTCCCACATTTGGAGGGTGTGGGATAGAATGGGGCTAAATGTCTCTGGGCGAAAGTCAGTGGAAAGCCAAGGTAGAGAGGATAAAGGAATTGGGTGAGAGTCTAAGAGATTCATAGTTGCCCACAGCGGAAGGTGATGGGTCTCATGAAGATGTGACAGAGGAGCAATGTTGGCCGCTAAGTAATAAGCCTGAAGGTTCGCAACTGAGAGACCACCATTGATTCTATGGATGAATAGGACCTGTTTATTGATTCTAGGTCTAGAAGATCCCCAAATAAATTTCAAAAGTTTGTGTTGGTGTATACGTAAGATATGTGAGGAAATCTAAAATGGTAAGACGCAATAGACATATAAAAATTGCTAAAGGTATGTCATGCGGCCTGCAGCAATCCTACCAAACCAGGACAATAGAAGGTGATTCCACAGGATCAGTTTTATAGGTGGTGGGAGAGTTGGTCCCTCCGCTTCCTGCTCGTTTTCTCTGCTTTCCGGAGCCATCAGTAGCGGGGAAAATGATACAGGCCTCTAAGGTGCTGTGCAGGAAGTCGAGTTAGGGCAAGATGGCCCCCCTCGACTCTATGGCCTTGGAGGACTGGAGCAACGTCAAATGTGCTTCCGCCCAATAGCCTTAAAGGGCCCATTTTTTTTTCATTTTTTTTTTTTGCTTTTAAGTGTAGATGTGAGATCTGAGGTCTTTTTGACCCCAGTTCTCACATTAACCACTTTACCACTTTTGCTGTATTACGTCCAGGCCACTTTTTGGGATTCGGCGCTGTGTGAATTTAACTGACAATTGTGCGGTCGTGCGACGCTGTACCCTTACGAAATTTAAGTCCTTTTTTTCCCACAAACAGAGCTTTCTTTTGGTGGTATTTGATCACCTGTGCGATTTTTTACTTTTTGCGCTATAAACAAAAAAAGAGCGTTTATTTTGAAAAAATAACAATATTTTTAAAAAATTTTTATATGAAATTCCCCCCCAAAAAAATGTAAAAATCAAAAATTTTTTAAATTTTTGGCCAATTTGTTTTCTGCCACATATGTTTGGTAAAAAAAATCACAGAGAGAATGCTATCCTGGATCTATTGATCACTAATGACCCAGACATAATCTCGGAGGTAAGAGTCCAGGACAACCTGGGCTCTAGCGATCACAGGATGATCACATTTAGTATAAATAACAATATAACAAGGCAAGTGGGGAACATAAGAACCCTAAACTTCAGAAGGGCAGACTTTCCAAAATTGTACTCATTGATGGAAAGGGTAAACTGGGACCAAACCCTGGGATCACTGACCACAGAGGAAAAATGGGAATGCTTTAGAACAATATTAAGCAAAGGCATCTTGCAGTGCATTCCTATGGGGAATAAATTTAGAAGAGACAAAGCCAAACCTGGCTGGCTAAACCGTAGCGTTAAAAAACTTATTAGGGGAAAAAAATTGGCCTTCAAGAAATATAAATTAGAGGGCACAGTATCGGCCTTCCAGCAATACAAGGAGGAAAATAAGAAGTGTAAACACGAAATCAAGATGGCTAAAATCAACTTTGAGAGACAAATAGCGGAGGATAGTAAAAAAAACCCAAAGAAATTCTTTAAATATATCAACAGCAAAAAAACTAGGGCAGAGCATATTGCACACATAATTAACGATGATGGGAGGATGGTTACAGAGGACACTGAAAAAGCAACCGTGCTGAATTCTTTTTTCTCGTCAGTCTTTACGCAGGAAAAGGAAGGGTACACTGACCATGACTGTATGGTTAGAAGTAATACACAGGACTTGCCACTATGGCTAACAGAGGGGGAAATCAGGGAAAGACTGGATAAACTTAACACAAACAAATCACCAGGCCCGGATGGCGTACATCCGAGAGTGCTCAAGGAACTCAGTATGGTTATATCTAGACCACTGTTCCTGATCTTTGCTGACAGTATTAGGACAGGAGATGTACCAGGGGATTGGAGGAAGGCTAACGTGATTCCGATATTCAAAAAGGGCCAGAGACATATCCCGGGGAATTATAGGCCTGTCAGTCTGACATCAATAATATGTAAACTTTTGGAGGGGATGATAAGGGACTATATCGTAGAGTATGCTAAAGACAACAACATCATCAGTAGTAACCAGCACGGGTTTACAAATGGGCGTTCTTGTCAAACCAATCTCTTAGCATTCTACGAAGAAGTGAGCTGTGAGCTAGATAGGGGGAGACCAGTGGATGTGGTGTACTTGGATTTCGCTAAGGCGTTTGATACAGTTCCCCACAAGCGCTTAATTTATAAAATAAGGTCTGCAGGTATCGACAGCAGGGTTTGCTCTTGGATACGGAATTGGCTAAAAGGCCGTGTCCAAAGGGTAGTAATAAACAGCGCATACTCAGACTGGTCTGAGGTAGTAAGCGGGGTGCCCCAGGGCTCAGTCCTGGGACCAACCTTGTTCAATTTATTCATAAACAGCATTGAGGAAGGGATCAGTAGTTCGTTATCAGTTTTTGCAGATGACACAAAATTGGCCAGGGCAATAACTGCACAGCATGAAGCAGATATCCTACAGAATGACCTGGACAAAATTACGGAGTGGGCAACGACATGGCAAATGAGGTTTAATGTGGAGAAGTGTAAGGTTTTGCACTTGGGGACCAAAAACATAAAAACACAATACACGTTAGGAGGGGAACCCTTGGGGGAATCAAAAATGGAGAAAGATCTGGGAGTCTTAGTTGATGATAGATTAGGCAACAGCATGCAATGCCAAGCGGCAGCTTCCAAAGCCAACAGAATATTAGCATGCATAAAGAAAGGGATGTATTCCAGAGATAAGACTATAATCCTTCCACTTTATAAAACTCTGGTCCGACCGCATCTGGAGTATTCTGTCCAGTTCTGGTCGCCAGTCCTCAGGAGGGATGTGTTGGAGCTGGAGAAAGTCCAGAGAAGGGCAACTAAACTGATTATGGGGTTGGAGGACCTTACCTATGAAGAGCGGCTGCAATCGCTCGATTTATTTTCCCTGGAGAAAAGACGTCTGAGAGGGGACATGATAGCAATTTATAAATATCTTAATGGGGATCTCAGCTTAGAAGAAAAGCTGTTCATTCGAAGGAATTGCATGAGGACTCGAGGACATACAATGCGATTAGAGGAGAAGCGTTTTAACCTCAGGCAACGTGGGGGGTTCTTTACTGTTAGGGCTACAAGATTGTGGAATTGTCTACCACAAGAGGTGGTTTCTGCGGGTAGTATGGTGACTTTCAAAAGACTCTTAGACTTACATCTCAAGGATAAGGAGATTGAGGGCTATGTTAGATGATTACAGTCACACACACCTACACAGGTTGAACTGGATGGACTATTGTCTTTATTCAACCTCACCTACTATGTAACTATGTAACAATAAGCGTATTTTGATTGGTTTGCGCAAAAGTTATTGCGTTTACTACCTAAGGGAAAGATTTCTGTCCTTTTTGGTGTTTTTTTTTTTAACGCGTAATGGCGGCGATCTGTGATTTTTTTTTTTTTTTTTTTTGCGGGACTGCGACATTGCGGCGGACAGATCGGACCCTTGACTGACATTTTTGACACTTTTGGGGGTACCAGTGACATTACTACAGTAATCGGTGCTATAAATATGCACTGTTACTGTAAAAATGACACTGGCAGGGAAGGGGTTAATTTTATTGGAGAGGGAGGGGTTAATGTATGCCTGGTGCTTACTGACGTGTGTGGGGGGAGGTGACTGAGTGACACAAGGACAGATCGCATGTTCAGCTATGCTGAACCCTGCAATCTGTCACTCCTTGTCACTTAGGAGATCCGCCCGCTCTGTTTACACAAGCGGGCGGATCTCCAAACTGGATTCCCCGACGATCGGCGCCGCTCTTCCCCTTGCCCAACTCCCGCTGTGACTGAAAACAGCGGGAGCCTACAGGGGGAGGAGTCCAGCGACGTAGGTCTACGTCGCTGGACGGTATCGAGTCACTTTGCCGCAGTACGGTCAACGTGACCGGTCGGCAAGTGGTTAAAGAGGACATGTCCTGCTTTTTTCCATTACAAGGGATGTTTTCTTTGTAATAGGAATAAAAGTGATAAAAAAAAAAAAATTTAATGGGACAGTGTAAAAATATAAGGTAAAATAAATAAGAAAAAAAAACAATTAAAACGCCCCATCCCTCCGAGCTTGCGCGCAGAAGCGGACGCACACGCAAGTCGCGCCAACATATGTAAACGATGTTCAAACCACACATGAGGTATCGCCGCGATCATTAGAGCGAAAGCAATAATTCTAGCCCTAGACCTTCTCTGTAACTGTAAAATGGTAACCTGTAGAAATTTTTGAAGGAGGCCTATGGAGATTTTAAAATACCAATGTTTGTCACCATTCCACAAGCGTGCACAATTTTGAAGCATGACATGTTGGGTATCTAGTTAATTGGCGTAACATTATCTTTCACATTATGGAAAAAATTGGGCTAACTTTACTGTTTTCTTATTTAATTCCAAAAAGTGTAATTTTTTCAAAAAAAACTTGCATTTGTAAGACCACTGCGCAAATACAGTGTAACAGTATGGCAATGATCACTTTTTTATTCTCTAGGGTCTCTGCTAAAAAAAAAAAATATATAATGTTTGGGGGTTCTAAGTAATTTTCTAGTAAAAAATACAGATTTTGTAACTTGCAAACAGAAAGTGTCATAAACAGGCTTGGTCCTTAAGTGGTTAAGTAAAGGATGTGTATGAATTGTTTTTGGAAAATTATAAATAGTGCATTCGGAAAGTATTCACAGCGCTTCACTTTTTCCACATTTTGTTATGTTACAGCCTTTTCCAAAATGTATTCTCTTCATTTTTTTTCTCAAAATTCTAAAAACAATACCCCATAATGACAACGTGAAAGAAGTTTGTTTGAAATCTTTGCAAATTTATTAAAAAGAAAAAAAATCCCATGTACATAAGTATTCACAGCTTATGCTCATTACTTTGTTGAAGCACCTTTGGCACCAATTACAGCCTCAGGTCTTTTTAAGTATGATGCTACAGGCTTGGCACACCTATTTTTCTGCAGTTTTTCCCATTCTTCTTTGCAGGGCCTCTCAACCTTCATCAGGTTGGATGCGGAGCGTTGGTGCACAGCTATTTTCAAATCTCTCCAGAGATGTTCAATTGGTTTCAAGTCTGGGCTCTGGCTGAGCCACTCCAAAACATTCACAGAGTTGTCCCATAGCCACTCCTTTGTTATCTTGGCTGTGTGCTTAGGGTCGTCGTCCTGATTGAAGATGAACCTTTGCCCGTCTCTAAAGTGTTCAATCTTTGTTTAACCACTTGCCGACCGCTCACTGTGCCTCTACTGCGGCACAGTGGCTCGTTATCGTCCAACGACGTAGACCTACGTCGCTGGACTCCTCCCCCTATAGGCGGCGCTCGTGCGCCGCCGGAGGCGTGCCCCCGCTGTTTTCATTCACAGCGGGAGTCGGGCCAGGGGAGGAGCGGCGGCGATCGCCACCGCTCTTCCCCGATCGTCGGGGGAATCTAGTTTGGAGATCCGCCCGCCTGTGTAAACAGAGCGGGCGGATCTCCTAAGTGACAAGGAGTGACAGATCGGAGTGTTCAGCATAGCTGGACATCCGATCTGTCCCTGACTCACTCAGTCACCTCCCCCCCCCCCCACACGTCAGTAAGCACCAGGCATACATTAACCCCTCCCTCTCCAATAAAATTAACCCCTTCCCTGCCAGTGTCATTTTTACAGTAACAGTGCATATATATATAGCACTGATTACTGCAGTAATGTCACTGGTACCCCCAAAAGTGTCAAAAATGTCAGTCAAGGGTCCGATCTGTCCGCCGCAATGTCGCAGTCCCGCAAAAAAAATCGCAGATCGCCGCCATTACTCGTTAAAAAAAAAAAAAAAACACCAAAAATGACAGAAATCTTTCCCTTAGTTAGTAAACGCAATAACTTTTGCGCAAACCAATCAAAATACGCTTATTGTGATTTTTTTTTTTACCAAAAATAGGTAGCAGAAAACAAATTGGCCAAAAATTTTAAAAAAATTTGATTTTTACATATTTTTTGGGAGGAATTTCATATAAAGAAATGTTAAAAATATTGTTAATTTTTCAAAATTTACGCTCTTTTTGTTTATAGCACAAAAAGTAAAAATCGCACAGGTGATCAAATACCACCAAAAGAAAGCTCTGTTTTGTGGGAAAAAAAGGACGTAAATTTCGTTTGGGTACGGTTTTGCACGACCGCGCAATTGTCAGTTTAAGTCGCACAGCGCCGAATCGCAAAAAGTGGCCTGGACGTAAGACAGCAAAATCCTCCGGTGGTAAAGTGGTTAATCAGACTAGAGAGTTTTGTTTCTCATGAGAGTCATTCAGGTGCCTTTTGGCAAACACCAGGTAGGCTGTCATGTACCTTTTACTGAGTAGCAGAGTTGTATAAAGTACTCGAAACCCATACTTGAGTAAAAGTACAAGTGCTCGATCAAAAAGTGACTTGAGTAGAAGTGGAAGTGTTTGATCAAAAAGTGACTTGAGTAGAAGTACTAAAGTATTCAACATTTTTTGTACTTAAGTATTGCGAGTAGTTTTTTGAGAAATTTTGCTACTCAAGTACTGAAAGTAAAAGTACCAGTAGTTTTGAAAAAAAAAATTGCTACTCAAGTACTGAAAGTAAAAGTACAAGTACTGTGTTATGTAGTTATTAAAGAAAGAAGTCAAAAGTTTGAACATCATATTGTTTTTTATTATTTAAAATGCAGCTTTTATTTATACATACAGTAGCATTTATTTTCGTATGCGCTGATAATACACATGTTTTGAGCTTCATGAAACCTGCCATCTACTGTTCTGGCAGTGGTAATTTTTATAATAGTAACGAGTAACTATGCAGCACAAAAAAAAAATATCGGAGTAGAAGTATTGAAATCATCGAAAAAATGTAGTGAAGTAAAAGTGGAAGTAGGAGAAAAAAATTCTACTCTAGGAAAGTACAGATACCGCCTTTTGGTACTTAAGTACAGTAGTGAAGTAGTTCTACTTAGTTACTATACATCTCTGCTGAGTAGTGGCTTCCGTCTGGCCACTCTACCATACAGACCTGATTGGTGGAGTGCTGCCGAGAGGGCTGTTCTTCTGGAAGGTTCTCCCCAATCCAACTGAGAAATGCTGGAGCTCTGTCAGAGTGACCATAGGGTTCCTGGTCACCTCCCTGAGTAAGGCCCTTCTCCCCCGATCGCTAAGTTTGGCCAGGCGGCCTGCTCTAGGAAGAGTCCTGGTGGTTCCAAACTTCTTCTATTAAGGAGTATTGAGGCCTCTGTGCTCATTGGAACCTTCAATGCTGCACACATTTTTCTGTACCCTTCCCCAGATCTATGCCTCGATACAATTCTGTCTCAGAAGTCTACAGACAATTCATTGGACTTCATGGCTTGGTTTGTGCTCTGACATGCTCTGTTAACTGTGGGACCTTATATAGACAGGTGTGTGCCTTTCCAGATCATGTCCCTTTAACTGAATCTACCGCAGGTGGACTCCAATCAAGTTGTAGAAACATCTCAAGGATGATCAGTGGAAACAGGATGCATCTGAGTACAATTTTGAGTGTCGTGGCAAAGGCTGTGAACTTTAAGTACATTTAAGTACATGTGAAATTTTGTTTGTTTTTTTATTTTTAATAAATTTACAAAGATTTCCAAAAAAATTCTTGTCATTATGGTGTATTGTTTGTTGAATTTTTGAGGAAAATACAGATTTTTATCCATTTTGAAATAAGGCTGTAACATAACAAATTGTGGAAAAAGTGAAGCGCTGTAAATACTTTTCGGATGCACTGTAGTTTAGTGTCACTTTTAATGTATTGCAGCTTACCATTCCTTGGCTACATTCATTTTATTTTTTCAAACCTTGTTTTTCAGTAGTTTACTGAAGTGTGTATATATAATGAATTTGTGCTTAAGGTTCACCTCACTGGAAGTGACAGAGACACCATGTTTTTTTGGGGGATTCTAGTCCTAACTCCCCTTAGAAATCCCACCAGGAAGCTGTCACAGCACACTGCCAATCATGCCTAGTCAGGGCATGGGTATGTGAGCTGCGGGCTGGGAAATGCCTTAACCACTTGCCGACCGCCGCAAGTACATATCAGTGTTAATTTCGTCGACTAAAACGTTTTCGTCGACTAAATTAACACAATTTTAGTCGACTAAAATACGACTAAAACTAAAACAATTCAGATGACTAAAATACGACTAAAACTAAAATGGCATTTTAGTCAAAAGACTATAACTAAAACTAAATCGAAATTTGCTGCCAAAATTAACACTGGTGCATGTTCAAAGCTTAATACCATAAATAATAACATATTCGATTTTTTACTCCAGGACCAGCAGTAGTATATAATGAGTTTGGAAATTGTAGAGAAATGCTTAAATAATGCATTACAAATTACAATTGAACTACACCCATTCGATTATAGATGACTAAAATGAGTTTTAGTCAACTAAAATGTAGGACGTTTTAGTCGACTAAAATGTACTGGAGTTTTAGTCGACTAAATACGACTAAAACTAAAACACTTGCAGAAGACTAAAATGGGACTAAAACTAAAATGCCATTTTAGTCCTAAGACTAAGACTAAAACTAAATTGAAATTTGCTGCCAAAATTAACACTGGTACATATACTGCGGCGGTCAGCCCCTCACAGGCAAAGTGACGTATGGGTACGTCACTAGCCTGTGAGGCTCTGGGGAGCGAGCGTGCGCCGCCTGTCATTCTCCCTTGTGTAAGAACAGTGATCATACGGTTCTAATATGTAGGACCGTTGATCACTGTTCCTACACCTCAAGCCACAGCCAATCACAGTTAGAAGCACGCCCCTAGGGACACACACCACCCCTCCCTCTCAAATAAAGTTAACCCCTTCACTACCAGTGTCATTTTACAGTAACAGTGCATATGTACAGTGGGTACGGAAAGTATTCAGACCCCCTTAAATTTTTCACTCTTTGTTATATTGCAGCCATTTGCTAAAATCATTTAGGTTCATTCTTCTTCCTCGTGAATGTACACATAGCACCCCATACTGACAGAAAAACACAGAATTGTTGACATTGTTGCAGATTTATTAAAAAAGAAAAACTAAAATATCACATGGTCCTAAGTATTCAGACCCTTTGCTGTGACACTCATATATTTAACTCAGGTGCTTTCCATTTCTTCTGATCATCCTTGAGATGGTTCTACACCCACCTTCATTTGAGTCTAGCTGTGTTTGATTATACTGATTGGACTTGATTAGGAAAGCCACACACCTGTCTATATAAGACCTTCCAGATCACAATGCATGTCAGAGCAAATGAGAATCATGAGGTCAAAGGAACTGCCTGAAGAGCTCAGAGACAGAATTGTGGCAAGGCACAGATCTGGCCAAGGTTACAAAAAGATTTCTGCTGCACTTAAGGTTCCTAAGAGCACAGTGGCCTCCATAATCCTCAAATGGAAGACGTTTGGGACGACCAGAACCCTTCCTAGAGCTGGCCGTCCGGCCAAACTGAGCTATCGGGGGAGAAGAGCCTTGGTGAGAGAGGTAAAGAAGAACCCAAAGATCACTGTGGCTGAGCTCCAGAGATGCAGTCAGGAGATGGGAGAAAGTTGTAGAAAGTCAATCATCACTGCAGCCCTCCACCAGTCGGGCTTTATGGCAGAGTGGCCCGACGGAAGCCTCTCCTCAGTGTAAGACACATGAAAGCCCGCATGGAGTTTGCTAAAAAACACCTGAAGGACTCCAAGATGGTGAGAAATAAGATTCTCTGGTCTGATGAGACCAAAATAGAACTTTTTGGCCTTAATTCTAAGCGGTATGTATGGAGAAAACCAGGCACTGCTCATCACCTGTCCAATACAGTCCCAACAGTGAAGCATGGTGGTGGCAGCATCATGCTGTGGGGGTGTTTTTCAGCTGCAGGGACAGGACGACTGGTTGCAATCGAGGGAAAGATGAATGCGGCCAAGTACAGGGATATCCTGGACAAAAACCTTCTCCAGAGTGCTCTGGGCCGAAGGTTTACCTTCCAACAAGACAATGACCCTAAGCACACAGCTAAAATAACGAAGGAGTGGCTTCACAACAACTCCGTGACTGTTCTTGAATGGCCCAGCCAGAGCCCTGACTTAAACCCAATTGAGCATCTCTGGAGAGACCTAAAAATGGCTGTCCACCAACGTTTACCATCCAACCTGACAGAACTGGAGAGGATCTGCAAGGAGGAATGGCAGAGGATCCCCAAATCCAGGTGTGAAAGACTTGTTGCATCTTTCCCAAAAAGACTCCTGGCTGTATTAGATCAAAAGGGGGCTTCTACTAAATACTGAGCAAAGGGTCTGAATACTTAGGACCATGTGATATTTCAGTTTTTCTTTTTTAATAAATCTGCAACAATGTCAACAATTCTGTGTTTTTCTGTCAGTATGGGGTGCTATGTGTACATTCGTGAGGAAGAAGAATGAACCTAAATGATTTTAGCAAATGGCTGCAATATAACAAAGAGTGAAAAATTTAAGGGGGTCTGAATACTTTCCGTACCCACTGTATAGCACTGATTACTGTAGTAATGTCACTGGTAACCCCAAAAGTGTCAGTCAAGGGTCCGATCTGCCTGCCGCTATGTCGCAGTCCCGCAAAAAAAATCGCAGATCGCCGCCATTACGCATTAAATAAAAAAACAACAAAAATTACAAAAATCTTTCCTTTAGTTAGTAAGCGCAATAACTTTTGCGCAAACCAATCAAAATACGCTTTTTGCGATCCGAATACGCCTGAGCCTATCCCTAATCATAAGATTTTGTAATGGTTGTATAGAAAAATGTACATGTTTTCAACACAGTATGGTGTTCTTTTTCTTCTTTTTTTGATGCAGTTGGCTACACGTTCCTTGCTACTGAAGATGTGAATGAGGATAATGTGCAAGATGTTCTTTTTCTTTTTAAAACTGATAATTCCAGCAACATGAATATATCTTGTGCAGATGGAGGTAGTGTATATATTTTACATCTTGCTTCTTTGCATATGCAAGTTTTTGTTTAGCCTCTTATGTAAATGTAGTAAAACCACTGAAAGGAGAAAACATTATGGAATACCTACACAAACAAGGCGCAGGCATGACCCATATGTATCGGCAATAGTTCAAATACAAAAAAAAAAAAGCAGTATCCACAGCATTGGCCTTCTTCTGTTTTTTGCCCTTCACTTTTGCTCGGTAATGGTTAGTCACAAAGTGTTTTAGTAATTTCTCTACTAGAGTATAAAAGTATCCCACATCATATTACATTGTGTAGACATGTTACATAATAAAATGATTATAACCTAAATTCATCTTTTGGATAAAAAAAATTAAAACCCATTGCAATGCATCCTTAAGATTCAAAATTGAAGCTATGGTTGCAATACTTGTGTCCTTTTCAGTAATTTCCCTCACAGGCCCACTAATCTACAACCCAGTTTCATTTCTCTTCTGGAATTAATGATGGCCAATGTCATCCAACCCATTTATTTTCAGGGAGTCCATCAATTCATGCTCCCTGAGGGTGCATTTTCACACCAGCCAGGGCTCACAATTCTCCTGGGAAGTGAGGCACTCACATAAGGGCCACTCTGTTCAGAGATAAGGACCACTGACCACACAGAAAGACCTAGGACATCGCCTTATGAGCCAAAAAAAAAAGGCATAAGTAAAGGAAATGAAGAAAAGAGGGTTAAAGTTTAAGGGAGGGCTTTTACTGTATGTGACCTGAAGTTAAGAAAAGTCAATTTTTGAGAAAAATTCTAACCAGCACCATATAAAAATAAATAAATGATATGCTAAAAGTGATATCACCTTATTTTAAAAACTCCTATTTTTTTTGTACGTGGAACTATAATGCAAGTATGGTGAGAAGCATTACCACCGGCAGTATACTTGGTACCATTTTGATCTTTTGAAATGTCCTATAAACCAGGATTATTATCTTCACCCGTTATGCACCACTTCTCCAGATGTTTGCTGCCTTGATGTCTTCCTTAACTAAGGCCACTTCTTTTCTCACATGTGTACTTTTCACATGGGACCATATCCAGATTACTGCCCTGTCTTAAGGCCCGTACACACGAGTCGAAATTCGGCCGGGAATTTTCATCCGATGACCGATCTGCCGATTTTCGGCTTGTTAGTATGGTGCTCTCGACAACCGACTCCGACTTTTCGGCCGACAAAATTCTGGTGCGCAGGCTATAAAATTTTTGTCCACCGTCAAAACACGTCCGATTTTCATGCAGTCAGTACATATCGCATATGGCAGTGTGAACTGCCAGATGTGCGAATGCGATGCGGAAACACGCTGCATATTCGCAGCGTTCCCGCATCGCACAAGTGTGAACCAGCACTAAAGCTGTAAGGGAAAAATGAAAACATTCAGTTTTGTAGAGAAATTTGGATATTTACTTTTTTGCGTACGTTCAATTTTCACCAATTTGCAAAAAGAGGCAAGGTAAAAATTAAAAATATTTATTAATTCCATACAGGTTAAGCTTTTATATTTAGGAGGGATTTAGCAGGAATTTTGTAAAATTAGCTGTGATTGTATCTGATAATAATGGTTTTAGTGTATTTTTTGATAACACTTGCCCAAATATCGCCGGGCCTTATAAATCAGTAGCACCTTCCTTTTACTCTACAGGTCATGTGCTTTCAGAAAATATATGGTTTGGGGGTCTTTTACAAATTCCTAAAGCTGTAAGGGAAAAGTGAAAACCTTCAGTTTTTTAGAGAAATTTGGATATTTACACTTTTGTGTCCGATTTTCACCACTTTGCAAAAAGGTGCAATTTAAAAGTTACAACTATTTGTTAGTATTAGCTCCATACAGGTTAAGCTTTTATATTTAGTAGGAATTTAGTAGGAGTTTTGTCAAATTTGCTGTGTTTTTACATGCTAATAACGATTTTAGTGTATTTTTAGCAAAAATATTGTTTTTATAAACATTTGCGCAAATATCGTGGGGCCTTAAAAATCAGTATCACCTTTTTGTTTTACTGGTCCTGTCTGCTTTCAGAATGGTTTGGGGGGTCTTTTACAAATTCTAAAAGCTATAAGTGAAAATAAAAAAAGCAAAGGAAAAATTACAAAGATGGGTCTGGCCAACTGAGTTTAAAAATGGAACGCAGGGCCTGACAGCGAAAGGGTTAAAGGCTTTTTTCTGCCTGTCAGCTGCCGTGTTCACCAAGCTGTGCAGCTTCGCAAATGGCACTAGGTCTGTGCCAAGGTGATGTGACTGCCGTGTGCATTTGTGAAAGTGATGCCATCGCAGCCCAGCTACAGGCCGAACAGACAGAACCCACAGGGAGAGAGACCGGGTGAAGATGGAAGCGCCCGAGGGCTGACATCACGGCGCTGGAGGGCTGACATCAAGGCCCTGGAGCAAATTATAAAAACACAAAGAAAAGCACTCTAAGGGCAGACAATATTTATTAAAAAGTATAAAACATCAACTGCAGCAACTCACAAGAAGCCACGATATAAGGGCTGTAACATCAATGAATAGATAACGTTCCTCTAGATGGTGCCATCCATCCACGTGCTGGAGGGCTGACATCACGTCGCTGGAGGGCTGACATCACGTCGCTGGAGGGCTGACATCACGTCGCTGGAGGGCTGACATCACGTCGCTGGAGGGCTGACATCACGTCGCTGGAGGGCTGACATCACGTCGCTGGAGGGCTGACATCACGTCGCTGGAGGGCTGACATCACGTCACCGAAGGGCTGACATCACGTCGCTGGAGGGCTTCCTTTGACAGGTATACTAGGTCTGTTATAATGTGCTAGTATGCGGTGCATTTTTTTTTCTTTTTTAAACTACTACTTTAATATATGGTGGAGGTAATGATGGGCACTCTTACAATACAAGTATTGTAGCTATGCTGAAATAATAAGAAGTTTGCAACCTTACTCAAATTCAGTTATGTATTTTTTTTCTTTTACAGGTTTTCAGTTATGTATTTTTTTTCTTTTACAGGTTTTCAGTTATGTATTTTTTTTCTTTTACAGGTTTTAAGTCTCCATGCTTCTTTTTATCTGCCTTGTCTGGTACAAATGGGAGCACTTTGTGGGTCACCCCTGTTAGTGATGATGACAATATTCAGTTAGTGCAATGTGGAATCCATAACCTTGGTGGTGCAGGACATTCTGGTTGTGTATTAATTGGAAATTCAGAAGTCATATTAGCAGTTGATTCAAAATTGGGTAAGTCCATTTTTAGTGTATAAATATTTCTCTTATCAGATTGGAGGATGTGAACTTTGTGTCTGATGTCTGTTTTATACTTCCAGTTTACATATAAAAATGTATAATAATTGGTATAATAAGGCCTACATAAAGCACACTTTGTTTCCTGCCCCTTGGGTATTTAAAGCTGAACTCCAGCCTTACCTTCAGTAGTGCACTGTTCTTCTGTATTGAAATTGCTCACAATGTGAGCTTCTCACAGTGTACATTAGAAACCAGCAAATGAAATACAGCTTGCCTCATTTCTTGGTTGGGGGAAGTCCTGCATCATCTATTCTAGACGTTTCTTTTTTTTTCTTTTTTTTAAACTCAGCCTTTCTATCTCTGGTCTGCCCCTTTCATTATTTGGATATCTGTTCTTTCAGTCATGGAGGCGCAGGATTACATTTAGGAATTGCCTAGGGAAGCTTGCAAGCAAATGCATCCTATCAAGGAATGCCTACTCCAGACTGATATCCACTCATCAAGTTACTTGATATTTGCATAACTCCTCCCAAGCAAACCACTGCTTTCATTAGGGATGGGGGCCCTTAACCACTTCAGCTCCGGAAGCTTTTACCTCCTTAATGACCAGGCCATTTTTTGCGATACAGAACTGCGTTGCTTTACCTGACAATTGCGCGGTTGTGCAATGATGTGCCCAAAAAAAATTGATGTCCTTTTTTTCCCACAAATAGAGCTTTCTTTCGATGATATTTGATCACCTCAAGACTGACAATCTTATAAAGAAAAAACAATATTTTTTTACTTTCTGCTATAAAACACATCCAATAATTTTTTTTTAAAAAAATCACATTTCTTTATCAGTTTAGGCCAATTTGTATTCTGCTACATATTTTTGGTAAAAATAAAAATCCCAAAAAGCGTATATTGGCTTGCGCAAAAGATATAGCATTTACAAACTATGATATAGATTTACTGACTTTTTTTTTGGTTTTATTCGTAATGGCGGGGATCAGCGTTGTTGCGGCAGACAAATCTGACACTAAGTGACACTTTTTGGGGACCAGTGACACCAGTACAGTAATCAGTGCTAAATAATATTCACTGTTTACTGTATAAATGACACTGGCAGGGAAGGGGGTTAACATCAGGGGTAATCAAGGGGTTAAGTGTGCTCCTTGCTGTATTTCTTAATCTGGATACACATTATACAACTTTTTTTGTTTATATGGTTTTGGTAAATCTAAAGGTAAAAAATCTAAAGACAATTGTATAGTGTGTATGGCCCATTAGAAAGCTTCATCACTTGCTGGTATGTATATTTGGGACAGAGAAACCAGTGAGACGTAGGAAGGAGTTTACCAGCTGACCTCATTAGCACACACCCTTCACCCATAAACTATGTTTGCACAGCACCCCCCCCCCCCCGTATATCTCCATGTGTGCATTTGCCTGGCTTCCCCGTTACCCCTCCAGGCAGACTCAGGCCGCATGCAGCCAACAAGATACCCCTTAGTAGTGCAAGGGACTCTCTGATTGGATACAGAGTGATTGGATAGATGGTGTGTCCTATTATATAGTTTGGTAAATCTAAAGGGGATTGTACAATCAGATTGTATAGTGGCCATATTTATATACCTAAATTTACCTAGTTGCTCTTTAATTGCCATTATTTGTTAAAGGCACACCAAACACAGAAGCAAACGCACATTTTGCCACATGAAAAAAATGGGTGGCAAACACAGCAAAACTCACAGTAAAAAATGTGCCACTCGCACCACGCTAAAATGTTGCTTGAGCTACTTTGTCACGTATTGTGCAGTCCATTGATATCAACAGACTGCTCTATGTGTGTCACTGAAAAAACGAGCCAAAATACTTGCGCTCCCCTGGGGCTTTAAAGTGAAATTGGTACGTTTAAACAAGAACAACGAGGCTCCATTCACATCTGCGTGTTTCCAGATGCATGGCAAACCACACAGAAAATGAGCGCTTTGCCATGCATTTCAGAAACGCTGCAACTGTGTATCGTGTTTGTGTTGTCATTACATGCTAAAAGCTACTTAAATTGCAGCAAACGCACCATGCTCCAGTCCAAAAAAGTTTTGGAGGTGATTGTCGCATAAAGGGCAGCCCATTAAAGTGAATAGGCTCGCCCCATGCTTGACGAATGAAAATGCTCTAAAACGCCCAAAAAAAAAAACCTGGATGCTGGAATGTGAGTTTTTTTGATACGTGGAGATGTGAACGAGGCCTGACAACTGGGTGTCTCTTAACTCCCTCCTATGTACTTGTATAAAGATGGCTATAAAGATGGCTATACACTATGCAATCTGATTGTAAAATCTCTGTACAATTTCCTTTAGTGTTACCAGAACTATGGAATAGGAGGGTACCTGACCAATCCATTCAATTAGTATCAAAAGCGGAGTAGTATCTACAGCCGGGTGCCCACAGTAGAAATGCCGGCGCCGCCGAGAGGAGCGAGGCTTCGGGCGGCCGCATCGCTGGATCATGGGACAGGTGAGTATGTGTTTATTAAAAGTCAGCAGCTACACTTTATGTAGCTGCTGACTTTTAATAAACACAAAAATGAGTTGAACTCTGCTTTAAATCAGACAGGCCCTTGAACTACATAGCTGATGGGAGTTCTAAAGGAAGTTGTATAATCAGATTGTATAGAACAGGGATCCTCAAACTATGGTCCTCCAGTTGTTGTGGAACCACACTTCCTATGAGGCATTGTAAAACTCTGACATTCACAGACATGACAAGGCATGATGAAAATTGTAGTTCCTGAACAACTGGAGGGCCATAGTTTGAAGACCACTGCTATAGAAAGTGGGTGGAAGGTGGTTTTGTAATGAGGGATGTGTGGTCCAGAGTGGTGAACACACCCTTTCATGCCTTCTTCTGTGATGCAACAAGGAAGTGAAGGCTTCTGGGAGATGGCCTACAAGAAGTGAATGCTGAGAAATGATCTGTAGCACCCTACAAGGTAGGTACTAGGTAAAAGCATAATGGGCTTTGGCTGCCTAGCAGCAGGGTCATTACTTTCAGCTGGACTGTCATGTCTCCCAGGTGTGGCTGCTGAGAGGGGAGTCTCCCCACTGGTTCCATGAGAGGATTCTCATTGGGCAGTGAAGGAAACCCAATCAGTGACCCATTCAGGCCTGTATCTACCCCAGAAGGCAGGTTTTGCCGCAGAGGATTCTGGGAGTGGGTATAAGTTTGAGGGGAACGCATGACGAAGCGTCTTTGGCAGGAAGCAGAGTCCCAGGAGGGAGAGTATGGCTGTCTTCCCCTCCTGTCAGAAGGATCGGGTGTCTCGGGTGGCTGCCTAGGAATTCAGAAGGGAGAGCTGAGCTGCAGAGAGGATCCGGTGTGCCGAGGACCAGCGGAGGAAGAGGGGTTCAGTTCCAGGAATACCTTCCAAGGTTGTGAGTACTGAGAACTGCCCCTGGGGGTCTGCCTAGTGTAGAGTGGACCACTCCGGTGAAGGTCCCAGGGATCCTAGAGCCTGCAAGTGTAAATCGGGTTGCCTAGTGAAAGGACCCTGAAGTATTAAGAGGGCTGCCTAGTCACAGGACCATGGAAGTGTAGAGGGGGTGCTAGCGGTTGGGCCCTGAAGAGTCAAGTATTCAGTGTTAGGAGTTGCAGCAGCGCAAGCAGTCACAAGAAGCTAACTCAGTCAGTGAAGGGCTGGAGGAGTATCCCACTCATTCCCTTCTCCTATCCCCATTATAAAATAAAACAAACCAAAGATGCCGGAATGGTCATTGTCTCAGCTCTCACACTTGGGTTTTCAACTTCAATGTGTTGGAAGTGTTACCGGTAACAATTGCAGTCCCATATCAGGCCCAATGCCTGGAAATATTGCTACAGATCTACAGGTATATAGAATCTGAAAATCATTTAAAAACTCAAATAAACTGACAAGATTTTAAACCTCCTGTGGATGTCGCAAGTGAGAGAAAAGCACATTGGGATGGCTGGGCCAGAAATGGCCCGGGAAAACGCTTTTACTAATTATGAAAAGTGAAATTCTGCCCGAAAAGGTGAACTTATCCTTCAAATTTGTTGTAGATTGTGAAGTGCTATTATGTTTTTGCTGGAGACATCAGAGTTCTTAAGTACACAATCCTTGCTTTATTTACATCTGTTGTTTTCTGGGACCTTCAATTCTGATAACATCTTTATATTACAGGAAATATTTTATGGAAGAAACCAACTGGAATTGCATTGAACTCAGTGGTTATAAAGCCTTTGCTGAAAATCCCAGATATGAATGAGGATGGTATAGAAGATCTGATGATTTTTCTAACGATCGAACAGGAAGTAAGATAAATTCCATAGCGTAAAACCTTAAGCTGAACCCTGGGATAAGCAAATATTGTCTCTATACAAGTTGTGTGTGTTTTTCCATGATTCTTGGTATCCTTTGTGTGTTTCTTCCAGATCTGTACTGTAATCCAGTGGGAAGCTTTGCCCCTCTGCAGGAGCTTCCCTTTAATAGAGATGGGTTTTCTTTGTGACTGGCCCTGTTGTCATCTCCACCTGTAGTGGGTGGAGCCTGCTGGGTCCCTCCCATAGCTCTGCTTTCTGCACAGCATAGTGATGATGTCACTGCTGCTTTTGGGTTTGCAAAGACATATGGTGCTCACAAAGTGGATATACTTCCTTTGTAGCTATTGAGGAATGTATTGAAATGGGAGTTTTTGTACCCGGAGTTCAGCTTTAAGTCATGCTTGTATTGGTAAATGCCTGTGTGTTTTCTTCAGTTATCTGTAAATTGTGAAAACCTATACTGTATATAGTAGCAAAACAAAGCAAATTAAACAGAAGAAATCAGATTAACCTATTGGCTTATATAGTTTTATTCTGTATTTATTACCATACCAAATACCAAAAATATTTTTTTTCAATGTGGTTAGAGTAACACTCTACACATGGGCCAGATGTCGGGAGACATTGGCCAGTTTTGGGCGGGGAGGGTATTGGAGGTGTCCCCTTGTCAGAACACCCCAGCAGAGGAGATCGCTGTACTAACTTACATAGTTACAATAGTTGAGGTTGAGTAAAGACAATAGTCCATCCAGTTCAACCTGTGTAGGTGTGTGTGGACGTATTCATTTACCATACCCCCGAATGTTTTGATCTTGGAGATGTACCTCCAAGAGTCTTTTAAAAGTAGCCATAGTGCCCGCAGTTACTACCATTTGTGGAAGAGAGTTCCACAATCTTATTGCCCTTACTGTAAAAAACCCATTGCGTAGTCTGAGGTTAAATCGCTTCTCCTCTAATCTCATTGTATGGCCTCATGTTCTCTTGCACTCCTTGCGACTGAATATCTTTTTTTTTTCTATGCTGAGATCACCGTTGAGGTATTTGTAAATTGCTATCATGTCCCCTCTCAGGCATCTCTTCTCTAGGGAGAATAAATCAAGTGCTTGTAAACACTCCTCATAATTTAGGTCCTCCAGTCCCCTAACTTCTCATAGTTAATACAGCAGCTCCGACCGGAGCTGACAGTTTTTTTTTTTTTTTCCCATTTAACCCGCTGTACTAGGCTAAAAGAGAGGGTTATAACCCCTGCCAGATTTTTTTTTTCTTTAGCCATCTGAGACCCATTGGGGATATCTACCTTTGCTTCCTGTCCCATAGGCAAACCGGAAGTGAGAGGAAATCCCTGCAAATTAATGGAGTCCCCTGAAGCCCCCAGGACACCAGAACTAGTGTCCCCATATGAAGGTTCCCCCTCTATTACTTTTTTTGGTGACAACCCAAAATTTGGGATTTTCTTTTACTTTCATTTTCAATGATAATGGTAAACAGGACAAATGGAGAGGATGAATCTCCCTAATGGGGGCACAGGCAGCAATGAAAACCTAATAGGTGTTCTAAAACATCTCAACTGTACCCAAAACTTTAGTTGTATTTTAGAGCTGAACTCCAGCCTTACCTTCAGCCTGGCACAGTTGTGCAGGCTCATCTCCTGTTCTAAAATTGCCTACTCTGATTTTACTGCGTACCGTGAGCATTTTTCAGAAGGTGCAGCAAGTCTGACAGAGCCCATGTCCCCCTAGCTGGGGGACACTTAGCGTGAGATGCTGGATTTTACTATATGTTTGTTATTTACCTAATAAATTTGAGTGCATTTTATAAAGTGGGTTCTGTGCGGAGTTTTGAGCTTAATAACCCAGGTACTGCACTATTGGAAGCTGTTTTTGTTTGTTTGCCTATGACCTATGTGTGAGCTGTGTGGAGCCATCTTGGAGAGGGAATTCCATTGTTCTTAACCACTTGCCAACTGCCTAACCCCGATCTACGTCGGCAGTCAGCCCCTCACAGGCAAAGTGACGTAGGGCTACGTCACTTGCTTGTGAGGGTCTAGGGAGCGAGCGCGCGCCCCAGGAGGCACGCTCCCGCGTGGTCACGGACCCCCCCCCCCCCCGCGCGTGTGACCAGCGGACCCGATGTCCGCCGGTCACTCGGCGATCGGCGGGGGAGAGGGAGAAAGTCAGGCGGCTTGTGTAAACAAGCTGCCTGTCATTCTCCCCTGTGTATGAAGGCTGATCATACGGTTCTACTATGTAGAACCGTCGATCACTCTTCATACATCTGAAGCCACAGCCAATCACAGTAGAAAGCACGCCCCTAGGGACACACACAGCCCCTCCCTCTCTAATAAAGTTAACCCCTTCACTACCAGTGTATTTTTACAGTAACAGTGCATATATATAGCACTGATTACTGTAGAAATGTCATTGGTAACCCCAAAAGTGTCAAAAATGTCAGTCAAGGGTCCGATCTGTCCGCCGCAATGTCGCAGTACCGCAAAAAAAATCGCAGATCGCCGCCATTACGTGTTAAAAAAAAAAAAACAACAAAAATCTTTCCCTTTGTTAGTAAACGCGAAAACATTTGCGCAAACCAATCAAAATACGCTTTTTGTGATTTTTTTTACCAAACATAGGTAGCATAAAACAAATTGGCCGAAAATGTTAAAAAATTTTGATTTTTACATTTTTTTTGGGGGGAATTTCATATAAAAAAATGTGAAAAATATTGTTATTTTTGCAAAATTGACGCTCTTTTTTTGTTTATAGCTCGTGATCAAAAAATCGCACAGGTGATCAAATACCACCAAAAGAAAGCTCTGTTTGTGGGAAAAAAAGGACGCCAAATTTGTTTAGGTACAGCGTCGCACGACCGCGCAATTGTCCATTAAAGTCACGCAGTGCCGAATCGCAAAATACCCCCTGGTCGGAATGGGGGTAAAATCTTCCGGGGCTTAAGTGGTTAAAGGAACCTGGACACCAGAGTTTGGTCCATCAGATTGATCTGCGTTTATGCTTTGTTGATCCTTAGGGGTCTATAATGGAGACGAGCTTCCACTTGACCTGGTGAAAGGAGCATGAGTGGAAAATTGTCATTACACTGTGGTGTCATCCCTATGAAGCACCTTATCAAATAGAGACTTTTTTGATTGCACAAGCTATAAGAACAATAATTATTTATTGCATTGACCTTTTTTTGCATTATATGTTTGTTTATGGATTTATTTTGCCTATTTAGTATTTTTAGCACTTTCTAGCTATTCATTTTACCTTGATTTAGAGGCAGCGCGACCACACATTTTAATATTGATTTTTTACTTCAGATATTCTGCTTGCAATTGCAGTCTACCTAGGGGCACCTACTTCTCCATATTTACATTCACCCATCAAAGTATTTTATACTTGCATAAATCCTGCCAAGAGCCAGCCCACTGCTTCCAGGAGAGCTAAAGGCTCTTGAGAGAATTATTGAGGCACCCTGCAAGCCCGTCTCCCCAGCCATGACCTGCCTGCATTGCATAGAAACGTACAGAGAATTGATGATGTCACTGGGTCTAAAAGCAGATATTTAGATTATTTATTAAAACATTGAAAATGCTTTATTTAAAAACGTCATTAACATGTTGATGAGGGAGGAGGGAAAGAACCAAGAAAGGCAAAATGTAAGCAGTTTAAATTTCAGTTTCAAAAATTTATATTTACGAGATCTAAAAGTATTAAACCAAAGAAACATTTTCATCTCTTACAAAGTTACTAAGAGTTAAAATAAATACAAAATGAATAGGTTACTATAAGGGCAGCATTACCCCTGCTTGGATATAAGCCCCTGTACCAGCCCTATTTTCTGTACTTTAGCATGCTCTACTCAGTCTGTCCCTTATCTGACAATGATGAGGTTACTCCGTAATATAAAAGCTAAGTTTAACTACAGTGCCTTGAAAAAGTATTTATACCCCTCAGGGCTGGCCCAGGACATTGTGCTGCCTGGGTCCGAGAATTAAATGCTGCCCCCCCCCCCCCCAAAAAAAAAATTCACGCCCTCCAAGAGGCCCCCACATTCTATAGGACTATGAAAGCAGTCAGAGGGGTGTGAGTGTGTACGGAGTGACAGCAGGAGCAGGACAGAGCAGTAGACACTGGGCAGATGAGCGCACCAGGCTTTCTACTGTCTATAGTGCCACAGTGCCCTACAGGGCTGCGGGCATGGTACTGGAGAATGCAGTGCTGCGGGTATGGTACAGGAGAATGCAGTGCTGCGGGCATGGTACAGGAGAATGCAGTGCTGCGGGCATGGTACAGGAGAATGCAGTGCTGCGGGCATGATACAGGAGAATGCAGTGCTGCGGGCATGGTACAGGAGAATGCAGGGCTGTAGGTATGGTACAGAAGAATGCGGGGCTGAGGGCATGGTACAGGAGAATGCGGGGCTGCGGGCATGGTGCAGGAGAATGTGGGGCTGCGGGCATGGTGCAGGAGAATGTGGGGCTGCGGGCATGGTGCAGGAGAATGCGGGGCTGCGGGCATGGTACATGAGAATGCGGGCATGGTACAGGAGAATGTGGGGGCTGCGGGCATGGTGCAGGAGAATGCGGGGCTGCGGGCATGGTGCAGGAGAATGCAGGGCTGCGGGCATGGTGCAGGAGAATGTGGGGCTGCGAGCATGGTACAGGAGAATGCGGGGCTGCGGGCATGTACCATGCCCGCAGCACTGCATCTTCTGTAGTAGGCCTGCAGCCCCGCATAATGGCAGGTAGTGTGGCTGTGGAGCAGTCTCACTTACCTGTTTCTAAAGGCGCCTTAGGATTTAAAAATGGTGCCGCCCGGCGCCAACACGTCACCGCGCATGCGCCGCCGCCGCTCGGGAAACCCCGTACATGTTCGGCTATTCCCTTGGATATGGACCAATGGTAGGACCGGCCCTGATACCCCTTGAAGTTTTTCACATTTTGTCATATTACAACCAAAAAACGTAAATGTATTTTATTGGGATTTCATGTGGTAGACCAAAACAAAGTGGCACATAATTGTGAAGTGGAAGGAAAATGACAAATGGTTTTCAAAATGTTTTACAAATAAATATCTGAAAAAAGTGTGGTGTGCATTTGTATTCAGCCCCCCAGTTGTCAATACTTTGCAGAACCACATTCGCTGAAATTACAGCTGCAAGTCTTTTTGGGTATGTCTTTACCAGCATTGCTTTACTCTGATGCCCCTAACTAAAATCTAGTGTAACCAATCACCTTCAGAAGTCACCTAATTAGTAAATAGAGTCCACCTGTGTGTAATTTAATCTGAGTATAAATACAGCTGTTCTGTGAAGCCCTCAGAGGTTTGTTGGAGAACCTTGGTGAACAAACAGCATCATCAAGGCCAAGGAACACCCCAGACAGTTCAGGGATAAAGTTGTAGAAACGTTTTTTTCCACAAAAGCGGTCTTAAAGCAAGGTTAGGTTATAAAGAAGTATCCGAAGCTTTCAACATCTCACAGAGCACTGTCCAATCCATCATCCGAAAATGGAAAAAGTATGGCACAACTGCAAACCTACCAAGACATGGCCGTCCACCTAAACTGACAGGGCCGACATAGAGAGCATTAATCGGAGAAGCAGCCAAGAGGCCCATAATAATTCTGGTGGAGCTGCAGAGATCCACAGCTCAGGTGAGAAAATGTGTCTACAGGACAACTATTAGTCATGCACTCCAAAAATCTGGCCTTTATGGAAGAGGGGCAAGAAGAAAGCCATTGTTGAAAGAAAGCCATAGGAAATCCCGTTTGCAGTTTGTGAGAAGCCATGTGGGGAACACAGCAACACAAGTGGAAGAAGGTACTCTGGTCATATCAGAACAAAATGTAACTTTTTGGCCTAAAAGCAAACTGTAATGTGTGGCGGAAAACCAACACTGCACATCACCCTGAATATGCCATCCCCACTGTAAAACATGGTGGTGGCAGCATGTTGTCCGAATGCTTTTTTTCAGCGAGGACAGGGAAGTTGGTCAGAGTTGATGGCAAGATGGATGGAGCCAAATACAGGGCAATCCTTTTTTTTTTTTTTTTTTTGAAAGGTGTTTATTTTTCAATTTTCAATACATAAAAACAATACATAACAAAAGGTACAATCAATGTCAATAAAACAGAGCAGGGTAGATACAACGAACCAATGGAAACCATTGCAGCATAGACAAATCAAAAACATAAACAGGCCAATGGGGCCTAGGGGGGTAGAGAAGGACGGGGGGGACCTCAAAGACTGGGTTGCATAGGAGCCGAAACGGCAACATAGGGACAGGCCTATCAGGACATCATAAGTGGTCCCCACCCTAAGGTAGACCGGGGAGACAAACAGACAAGACGACCGACACAGACAAGGACACACACACACTCACAGACCTACAGACACACACACCTTCCCCTACCCTCAACCATCCATCCCCCAAGGGGGAAACAGGCAGTACACTATATTCAGGTCAGATAATCCTCAACTCTCATGGGACCTCCATGGTCTTATTCAGCAGACAAGCTGGAAGGCAGAGGGGTAGCCACCCAGAACGAATCTTCTACATCAAGCCAAGGTTGCCAAACTTTAGAGAACTTGCCAGGACACGCTCTACTCTTATAGATCAGTTTATAGAGTGGTACATCTCCTCGCACAATAGCATAGAACTGCTGTACTGTAGGCGGTTCAACACTCTTCCAATGTAATAAGATACGTTTCGTAGCATAGAACAGTAGTATGCGGATCAGGGCCCGGGCACGTACACTGTGAATGAAATCATTCAAGATGCCCAACAGGCCTACCTCCAGTGTATGTGGGACCGGCAGGTGTAGTTTATTATTAAAAAAAGCGAAGATAGACGTCCAGTAACCTTTAATATGGGGACAGGACCAGAACATGTGGAGGAGGTCTGCTGCAGGACAACCACATCTAGGACAGGCGGCTCCTGGGGCAACACCCATATGGACCAATTTGTGAGGCGTGTAGTGCAAATGTTGAATAAATTTGAACTGTATGAGTCTGTGGTTAGAACAAATAAGGTCCTGGAAGCACACCTTGGAGGCCTCATCTCACCCCTCCTTGGACAGCTCAGGAAGCAGTGTGACCCACCTGTGCATGGCCAGTCTAAAAGGGTCGGCACTGGCCGCCTGCAGCCTCGAGTAAAACGTAGTGACCAGTTTAGTTACCTCTGGGATAGACAACAACTTTTCCATAGGGGATTCCTCGAGCTCCAGGGTCAACCCAGTAAACTGTGCCCGGACGGCATGGCGTAGTAATAAGTATTTAAAAAAGAAACGGTTGCAAACCCCATGTTGGGCCTTCAGGTGATCAAAAGATGCAAAAAGGTTAGACCTAAAGACATGGGAGAGATGCGTCACCCCAAGTCCCGACCACCAAGAAGAGTCCGGGTGACCCCGAAGCTCGGGGAAGTTGGGGTTATTAAATACAGGGCAATCTTAGAAGATAACCTGTTAGTTTGCAAAAGTCTTGAGACTGGGGCGGAGGTTAACCTTCCAGCAGGACAACGACCCTAAACATACAGCCAGAGCTACATAGGAATGGTTTAGATCAAAGCATATTGGTGTGTTAGAATAGCCCAGTCAAAGTCCAGACCTAAATCCAATTGAGAATCTGTGGCAAGGCTTAAAAATTGCTGTTCACAGACGCTCTCCATCCAATCTGACAGAGCGTGAACTATTTTTGCAAAGAAGAATGGGCAAAAATTGGACTCTCTAGATGTGCAAAGCTGGTAGAGACATCACCAAAAAAACTTGCAGCGAAAGGTGGTTCTACAAAGTATTGACTCGGGGGCTGAATACAAATGCACACCACACAGATATTTATTTATAAAAAATGTGGAAAACCATTTTTCTCTATCGCTCATTGACAGACGTAGTCCTCGGTGATTCAACACCCTCGGGTTATGCTGCCCTCTACAGGAGTAGGACTAGACAGGAAAGAAAACGTTCTGGCCACACCCTAGGGGCAGTCCCAGAGGGTATATCCTCTCACTTCCTGCTCTAGCAAATCAGTTTTCCCTAAAACGTCTTTCAGGACAGCACCTTAGAGAGATGGCTCCTCCCTCTCCTCATCAGGAAACACCCCATCCACCAGATTTTAAAAGGAGGCTTCTCCCACCATTCATCAGTTTTTGTGTTTCCTCCGGCCGAGGAACACCTCTGTGGGGAGCTGGGCTCTTAAGGTGCTATCCTGAGAGACCGGGCTTCCTACGTCCACCTACCCTTTTTGGAGACGATTGCTTCTCCCATTCACGCGACCGACTGCAGTGCATGGGCTCCTTCTTCCTCTTCAGTGCTCTAGGCTGAGTCAAGACCCCGCAGAGCACAGCCCTGGGAAGGCATCTTGGAGGAGCGGAATGTTTTTTCTTAGGTTTCCGCCGCCTTTTTTTTTTTTTTTTTTCAAATTTGCCGCCATTTCTCCGGATCGAGTGACGCTCGTCCGGACCGGAAGTGAGGTTCCGGAAAGGGCAGCGTTCTGCAGGGGCCGTATGGCGTCATTTCCGCCGGACGCAGAGGAAGAAGGGAGGAGCAAGCTGGTGCCTTATTCCGGATCCGGTCCAGTGCAGGTGCGCTTTGGTCTCCGGAACCGGTACCGAAGCCACGGGTGATACCGCTGCCAAGCGATGGAAGCTTCTTCAGCGAGTGGGACAGGCACAGGCACCAGTAAGGCCCAGGTAAGGGGTGTCTTTATATGGCCTATCTTACTGTGGGGTCTCTCTCCATCCCTTTTACTTTCCCCCCGGTGGCTGGGGGCCTGTCAGGGCACATGGGACTTCCCTTTAAATGTCTTTCTGTGCACCTTTGGTGGCCCTGAGAATCAGGCTGACTTTTAAGAAGCATGTGTATGTTTTCCCATTCATGTCTTCCAGGCTAAAAGCTCTGAAACTGTTTTCAAGAGAAAGTGTCCTTCATGCAAAGCAAAGTTGTCGGAAAGTTGGAAAAAGACACTTTGCCAGGGATGTATTGATGCACTAGTAAAGGAAGAAGCATCTGCAGTTTGTGGCGATTTAGTCGCATCTGTGAGGAAGGAATTGGATGCTACCATCCAATCTTTTCGGTCATCCCTACAGGACCCTGCCCTGAGTCAGCCATCAGCCTCACTGTCCTCTCAGGGTTCACAATTGGTTCCTTCGGTGGGGACAGAAGGGGTTCCTTCCACCCAAGGAGATAATTCCCCCTCACATTCCAAGGAGGATTCAGAGGAAGAAGAGGAGGGAGGGGCACAAAGCAGGCCCACTAAATACAAACTATCCTTAGAGCAAGTGAATGGTCTCCTGAGGGCAGTTTACATCACCCTGGGTCTAGAGGAGGAAAAGAAGGAACTGTCCCTACATGACAAAATGTATGCAGGCTTGGAAGAGCCTAAGGGCCGTATCTTCCCAGTGCATCAGACCATCTCAGATGCAATAAAACATGAGTGGGCTGATCCGGAAAAGAAAACCTTCTTCCCTAAAGCCTTTAAAAGGCGATTTCCTTTTGATGAAGACCCAGGAGCTCCCTGGAATAAGATGCCAAAGATTGATGCAGCCTTCTCCCAGGTTTCTAGGTCAACAGACCTAGCATTTGAAGACATGGGAATCCTGAGGGATCCCATGGATAAGAAGATGGACCAGCAACTTAAGAGATCCTGGCAATCCATCATGGGGAGTCTGAAACCTGCCATGGCAGTAACCTGTGTGTCCAGGAATCTGGAATACTGGCTTAGCCAGCTAAAAGCACACATCACAGCAGACTCACCTAAACAGGAAATTTTGGATTCCTTTTCCACGCTCTCCACGGCCATAGCCTTCATTGCTGACGCTTCAGCAGAGTCAGTGAAGATGACAGCAAGATCTGCAGCTTTATCCAACTCAGCCAGAAGGGCTCTTTGGTTAAAGACATGGCCTGGAGATACAGCTTCTAAAAATAAGCTGTGTGGACTTCCTTTTCAAGGGGATCTACTATTTGGGCCTGGGCTAGACTCTGTTCTAGATAGAACAGCAGACAAAAAGAAGTATTTTCCTGTGAAGAAGAAACAGGCAGCAAAGAAGCTTTTTCGACCTCAAAAAGCTCAGCAAAATAGCAGACCCCAGGAGAAGAGAAGAAACTGGTCGACACAAAAACCCAAAGGGAAAGGAGGTGTTCTCTTCCATCCTCCTGTGTCAACCAACAAAACACAATGACAAGACATTGCCGGTGGGAGGAAGATTGAGGGAATTCCTCCCCTATTGGGCAGCCATAACAGAAAATCAATACATTCTGGATATGCTGTCCCAAGGCTACAACATAGAGTTTTCAGAGACGCCACCCGAAAGGTTCTTTGTCACAAACCTCCCAAGAGATGCAGAAAAAGCCCTGGCTATGATGGACCTGTTAAAGGACCTGAGGCGACAGGGAGTTGTCTGTCCAGTTCCAGTGGAGGAACAACATCAGGGATTTTATTCCCACATATTTTTGATAAAGAAACCATCGGGGGATTTTCGTCTTATACTGAATCTGAAACCATTAAACAGGTCAGTTCTGTACAAAAAGTTTCGAATGGACTCAATTCTTACAGTCAGAACCCTGTTAACAAAAGGATGCTTCATGGCATCAATCGACTTAAGGGATGCTTACCTACATATCCCTATTGCCCCTCGCTCACAGAGATTCCTAAGGTTGGCAGTAAATCTGGGAAAGGAAATGCTCCATATCCAATTCAAAGCACTCCCTTTCGGGCTATCATCCTCCCCTCGTATTTTTACGAAGGTAATGGCAGAGTGTCTAGCTCCCCTCCGCCTTCAGGGAATCTCTGTGGTGCCTTACCTGGACGACCTGCTTTTCTTTGCCCCGTCAAAGGAAAAACTTCAAGAGGACCTGCACAAGGCAAGAGGTCATCTAGAAGCTCTGGGATGGATAGTGAACATCAAGAAATCGAATCTCACACCGGCTCAGCGGGTTCAGTTCCTAGGGTTTCAGTTATGCTCTGTGGAACAAAGAATCTTCCTACCAGAAGACAAACAGGTCAAAATACAGAATTTGGTAGCAAGGCTACAAACAAATCAGTGGTGGTCGATCAGAGAGATCATGTTAGTCCTTGGAAACCTGACTGCATCAATTCCAGCTGTCCAATGGGCAAGGCTGCATTTTCGACCACTCCAATATTTCCTCCTCAGAATCTGGGATCACAATCCAGAGACTTTGGACTTAAAGGTAAAAATCCCCACCAAGGTCAAGAGGTCCCTTTGGTGGTGGAGAAATCGGATAACCTTGTCTCAGGGTTTGGCCTGGTCCTTCCCGGCAGACCAGAGGTTAACAACGGATGCCAGCAGTTGGGGGTGGGGAGCCCACTGGAACCAAAACCTGGCACAGGGGGTTTGGTCTCAGACCGAGACAAGAAAATCCTCAAATTGGAAAGAATTAAAGGCAGTCGGCCTAGCCCTAACTGCCTTCTCTCAAAATCTTCAGGGGACTCATGTTCAAGTCCTTTCAGACAACGCCACTACAGTGGCATATCTAAACAAGCAAGGGGGCACAAGAAGCAAAACCCTACAGCTTTTGGCAACGGAAATTCTGCAATTGGCGGAAAGGCAGTTACTTTCCTTGTCAGCAATCCACCTAAAAGGTACACTAAACAGTGTGGCTGATTATTTAAGCAGGCAGAAGATCCGAGAAGCAGAATGGAGCTTGAACCCAGAAGTCTTTATGTTGATAACCAAGACTTGGGGAAAGCCAGAGGTGGATCTGTTTGCAACGAAAGAAAACGCAAAACTTCCACTTTACTTCTCACTCCACAGAAGCGACAAATCTCTGGGAGTAGATTCCCTGGCACATCCCTGGAGGTTCAGGTTGGGGTATGCCTTCCCCCCCCTTCCAGCTCATTCCATTGGTGTTGAGAAAAATCCAAATGGAAAGAGCCTCAGTGATCCTGATCACTCCTTATTGGCCCAAAAGGGTTTGGTTTTCGACTGTCCTTCAACTATCAGTCAAACCTGCTTTTCAGCTCCCTCTTCGTCAAGACCTACTGTTTCAAGGTCCAGTTTATCATCCAGAAGTGGAAAAGCTAAAGCTCACCGCCTGGTATCTGAGGAGCAACTGCTGAAAAGGAAAGGATTTTCAGACGCATTAATTGCTACTCTACTTTCCAGTAGGAAAAAAGTCACAAGGAATATATATGCAAAAGTTTGGAAGACATATAATACCTGGTGTGAATCGAAAGATCAAAAATTGGACAGTATTACTTCAATTTTGGAGTTCCTACAGGAGGGCGCAGGAAAAGGTTTGGCAGTAAGTACCCTCAAGGTACAAGTTACAGCCCTGGGGGTATTCTTGGAAAGGCCCATTTCTTCAGAATCTTTAATCATCAGATTCTTCAGGGCCCTTACCCGCTCCAGACCAGTGCCTATCAGAAGCTTCCCCAAATGGGATTTGTCGGTGGTCCTTCAGGCTTTCACAAAGGAACCTTTTGAACCACTAGAAACGGTTACACTAAAAAACCTTACCCTCAAGACAGTCTTCTTGGTGGCAATAACATCAGCAAGAAGAATCAGTGAATTACATGCTTTATCAGCTATCGAACCTTTCTTGTCCATATATCCAGATAGGATAATTCTCAAGACGGATCCAGGGTTTCTCCCAAAAGTAGCTTCAACGAGAAACCGATCACAAGAAATTGTGTTGCCTACCTTCTGTCCTAATCCATCAGGAGATAAGGAAGAAAGCTTTCACTACCTAGATGTAAGAAGGGTTCTTATACACTACTTGGAGGTTACTAAAGAGTTTAGATCATCAAACTCTCTTTTTGTTCTTTTCTCTGGCAACAAAAAAGGTCGCCAGGCATCAAAAGGATCAATAGCCAGATGGCTCAGATCCGCTATTTCAGAGGCTTACTCCCAAATGAAATTGTCTCCCCCGCAGGGGATCAGAGCTCACTCTACTAGAGCGTTAGCCACTACATGGGCAGAGAAAGCTGGTGCCACTCCAGATCAAATCTGCAAAGCGGCTACGTGGTCAAGCTACTTTACATTTGCAAGACACTATAGGTTGGACCTTTTGGCAGCTGAAGATCAGGCTTTTGGCAGAAAGGTCCTGCAAGCTGTGGTCCCTCCCTAAATTGAGTAAGTCTCGATAATCCTCTCTAAGGTGCTGTCCTGAAAGACGTTTTAGGGAAAATTCAAGTTAGACTTACCGGTAACTTGTTTTCCAATAGTCTTTCAGGACAGCAGGAGGATCCCGCCCTATTGTATAAAATGTATTGCTGTGATTAACCATATCTGTTTATGTGTTCCAGCATGGGCCGGAGGTACTCTTCTACAAACTGATGAATGGTGGGAGAAGCCTCCTTTTAAAATCTGGTGGATGGGGTGTTTCCTGATGAGGAGAGGGAGGAGCCATCTCTCTAAGGTGCTGTCCTGAAAGACTATTGGAAAACAAGTTACGGGTAAGTCTAACTTGAATTTTTTTCTGTCTAGTTAGGAGTAAGGACCTAGATACCTTGCTGGGATCTTCGGTCCTGGCAGGATTTTTTTCTTAGAAAAGATTTTTAGACAGCTTTTTTTCTCCAGTGTTCCTGTGAGATCTTCAAGCAAGAAAGCTGAACTGGGCGACGGGCTGGATGTTGAGATCCAGTGGTCACCCCAGTTCAGCCTACGAGCGCGTGCAGGCCATAGCTCCGCGCTGGGTCGGCCGCGACATAGTCCCACTGGACGGGGACTGACCCTGCGAGTTAAACGTCTCGCTGAAACGCCAAAGACCATGAGTCACGGCGTCCGTATTGGTCGACAGCCCTCCTACCTCGGTGGAGAGGCGTACTGTCAGGAGTTGGCGCCCCCCTGGTTCCGGTATGGTGAGTAGTATGTTCCCCCTTTCCCCCTGACGGGTCTTGTGGTGAACGCGGGCCCCTCTCTGTAATGGTAAGGATGGGTTCCCCTCTATCCTATAACATGTCACAGATCCCCCTAATTGAGTGTGATTTTTGTGTACAAGAAGCCAGGAGGCTTGGTTTGGGAGCTGACAATCTAATTGTAAAAATGTGAAAATGATTGTAGTCAGTGGCAGTACTGGAACTTTACTGTGATAGTATAAGGCAGTGTTTCTCAACTCCGGTCCTCGGGGCACACTAACAGGCCAGATTTTAGGTATTTCCTTGGGGAGATGCAGACTAGAATACTGCAATCACTGAGCAGCAAATGATATTACCTGTGATGTATTTCAGTTTTCTTGCAAACCTGGCCTGTTAGTGTGCCCTGAGGACTGGAGTTGAGAAACACTGGTATAAGGTATCCTACCTGTCAGAAGCCACAGGGCGATGTCTATACATGTATACTGCATTCCAGATCATTCCTCCAGCTAAGCAGATGCCTCCCGACGGCCACGGACCGCATACGGCCCGCCAGGGTCCGGTACCGCCGACCATGCTGACCACCATGAGGGTGAAGGGTTGTGAGGCCGAGATCCTTCTGCAGACATGCCGCTATTCTGTGCAGGCCGCCGCCATTGTCTGGTAGATCGCACGAGGCCGCCATTTTGGTGTAGCCTCGTGTCTCCAGCATGGGGGCGGCCATGTTTGAGGTGACTCAAACACCTCATGGAGCCAGGGGGAGGCGCCGGCAGGCGTGTTAAGGGGCGGAGCCGCCTCCTTTACCCAGGAAATAGGGCCAAAGACTTCCTGTCTGTAACAAGACAAGCACTGAGCAAGCTGATGAAAACTTCTGTGCATCAGGGATGAGCCTTGGGGTCTCTCTCTCTCGGGTCCAAAAAGGCAGGTAACACTGAGGGGCGCTGTTGCGACTGGGGGACACAAAAAAAAAAAAAGTTTTTTACTTTGTCATTTTTTGTCGCTGGCAAGTGTCTTGTATAATCATTGACCCTGCCGCATAGGTATCCCCACCTGATCCCCTCAAGGTGGCCGCAGGACCCTCCAGTACCCCACTTGTTTTTAATGCATTATCGGCAGTTTTGGAGTCTTTGGTATCCCGGGTGGAGGTGGCCTGTCAGGGACAGGGGTCAAGAAGCGACCCCCGCCTACCCCTATTGTTTATCAGATACTTCAGGGGCTGTTGTCTCAGGTAATATCTCCTCAGCAGTGAGGCGCACGTTTCTGCCTCCGCCATAGCACAAGAGTGGTGGATGCACTAGTTGTGTCCATCCGGGAAACCTTTAGTCTTGAGGTTACACCGGCAGAGGTAGCTGAGACTGAGATTCCTTTTTGGTACTTGTTAGCCTACCAAAAGGGCGAAGGATTTTCCTTTACCCAAATGGGGTCGTTTTGAAACGAACCCCTGTTATTTCCAATAACGAGGAATTCCTCTTCATAGGATAGACGGTACCACCTGCTGTCTTGCCACAGACTGTTAGGATAAAAGGACCTCGTAACAACGAGGACCTTCCTTTTCTGCTCATAAAGAGTTGTTCGTTCCGCGAGGGCGGGCGATAAGGCGAAACCCTCCAAAGCCCCTTTAGAGGGGTTTCAAAGGGCGCTGGTCGGCTAAACAAAAAGTCCGGCTCAGCCAAGCCTGAAGATACAGCCTGATGCGCCCCTACCCATCTCTGGGGTGGGGGGGGATGTCTTCACCGGTTTCTGGAGGACACAGGATCGAGTTTTGATCACTTCCACCGGTGCGATTCTTCCCTTCTAACATTGAACGGTTTCAGGGGTTCTATTCGAACCTATTCACAATGCCCAGGAAAGAGGGCAAGGTGCGTCCAAATCTGGACTTGGGAAGAAATAGAGTCTATCCGTACAGTGGTGGCCTCCCTGCATCAGGGGGATTTCCTGGCGTCCATAGACATTTAGGAGGCCTATCTTTATATCCCCATCATCGCAGGACATCAGCGTTTTTTCGCTTTCCCAAAGATCATCCCTGGTTCCCACCAGGAGTCTGAACTATCTGGGCCTAAGGTTGGATACATCCTGGGCAAGAGAGTTTCTCCTTGCGGAGAATCTCCAGAAGGTTCAGTCAACGATTCGGATGTTGCTGTCTGTCAATTGGCTGGGACTTATGGTGGCCTTCTTAGAGGCAGTACCGTATACCCAGTCTCATACCCGAATTCTCCTGAAGGAGATTCTTTTTTAATGGAATCAGAATTCCGATTCCCTGGACAATCGGATCCGGTTGAGCGAGCGGACCAGGAAGTCTCCGATGCTCAACCAGGGGAAGTCATTTCTTCCGATAGTACCCAGATTACCAATAAGGGTATCGGAACTGAGCGCGATCAGATTTTGTCTGATTTACTGGATCGAGCAGCTCTAGAGCAGCCCGATTCGGATCCAATCGCATATGGCCTCTTCATCCAGAGGTTTTTCACTAGCTGTCCCTTCATTGGGACATCCCGGATGTGGATCTGTTGGCACCTTGGCTTAACAGGAAGGTGCGGAGGTTTGTAGCTCGCGCCGCGATCCTCTTGCGGACGCAGCAGAAACGCTGATCGCCCCGTGGGGGCAGTATCAGCTACGGCATGCCTTCCATCCTCTCAAGTTGCTGCGGGAACTTCTTCGCAGGATAGAGGTGGAGGGAATTCCAGTTATTCTGGAAATTCCGGACTGACCTCGTCGAGCCTGGTACGCCGACTTGGTGAGGCTAGTCGCGGACGCTCCTTGGAGACTTCCTCTCAGGGAGGATTTGCGGTCTCAGGGACCGATCTTCCATCTTGCTTTACAGTCGCTGGCTTAATGGCCTGGCCATTGAGACCCAGGTACTGAAGGACAAGGGAGTGTCAGCTTCAGTTATTCCTACCTCCAGTTAAAGCAAGGAAAGCGACTTCCAGCACATGGAAGTCTTATATTGCATGGTGTGAATCTATTGGATTTCCCCCACATACCTATTCGGTGACCCGAATTTTGGTCTGTCTGCAACAAGGGGTTGAGCAGAAACTATCCTTGAGCACGATCAAGGGTCAGGTTTTCGGCGTTAGCAATCTTCTTTCAAGAAACCTTTGGCTAATCATTCCTTGGTGCGGAATTTCATCCAGGGGGTGCGACATCTGGCTCCGCCAGTGCGCGCACCCTTACCGCCTGGGATCTTAATTTAGTGTGGTCGGTTCTTCAGAAACTTCTCTTTGAAGATATTGCGGAGATTCCCTTGCTTACATTATCCCAGAAGGTGGCCTTCTTGGTGGCCATTACTTCTGCACGCAGGGTGTCAGAACTGGCCGCATTATCTTGTCGTTCCCCATATCTGGTGGTTCATAGGGATAAGGTGGTTCTTCTTCCGAATCCATCCTTCCTTCCTAAAGTGGTTTTCAGAGTTTTTCATCTGAATAAAAGTATTGTGTTACCTTCCCCGTGTCCTAAGACTAGCCATCCTTGGGAGTTTGCATTACACTCCTTGGATGGGGTTCAGAAGGATACACTTGACTACTACGAACTTGTTTTCGTAAGACGGACTCACTTTTTGTGATCACGGATAGCCCTTGAAGGGGGTTGCCTGTGTCTGCCGCGACCATATCTACATGGATCAGTCAGACGGTGGTACAGGCTTATTCTATTAAGGGTCGGAATCCTCCGTTCCCTGTTAGGGCGCACTTCACTCGAGCGCTCAGTACTTCCTGGGCCTATCGCCATCAGGCGTCAGTGGTCCAGGTATGTAAGGCGGCCACCTGGTCGTCGGTACATACCTTTACAAAATTTTATAAGATTGATGTGATGGCATCGGCGGATGCCTCATTTGGCCGCAAGGTTTTGCAGGCCGCAATTTGAGAAGACCGGTGGTCTACCTCGGGGGTTTTTTTCTGTTGAAAAATTTCTGTTGAGTCTCATCATTGAGGATGAGCATTGTAAACTTCTAGTTGGCACCGGTTGGGCCTTCTAGATTGGATTTGATTTCCATTTTCCCACCCCTCATTTGTGGTACTGCTTTGGGACGTCCCGAGGGTGTTGAATCACCGAGGACTACGTCTGTCAATGAGCGATAGAGAAAAATGGATTTTTGTAAAATCTTACCGTAAAATCCTTTTCTCTTAGCTCATTGACAGACGTAGTACCCGCCCCTGTTTTTGAGTTGGGTTGGGTTAAATTCTCTAAACACTGCTTTGTGACATAACTGATTTGCTAGAGCAGGAAGTGAGAGGATATACCCTCTGGGACTGCCCCTAGGGTGTGGCCAGAACGTTTTCTTTCCTGTCTAGTCCTACTCCTGTAGAGGGCAGCATAACCCGAGGGTGTTGAATCACCGAGGACTACGTCTGTCAATGAGCTAAGAGAAAAGGATTTTACGGTAAGATTTTACAAAAATCCATTTATCATTACCTTTACACTTCACAATTATGTGCCACTTTGTGTTGGTCTATCCCATAAAATAACACTACATTTACATTTTTGGTTGTAACATGACAAAATGTGGAAAGTTTCAAGGGGTATGAATACTTTTTCAAGGCGCTGTATTCTTTAGTATCGGTCTGAATTTCCTCTCTATTTGACTGAGCTATTTCTTTTATCAATGATGTGTATTGACCTTTTGCCAGTATTTTTTTTTTTTCATACCCAGCAATTATAGTTTATCTTTTATTACTTTGTGAAAATAGCTAACCTTTTATTTATTTATTGAAAGTAATGGCAACAGTGATGAGAAAGTGATGATGCTCTGCCTTGGACGGTACATTAGGAGTGGCAGAAAGCAGTAACAATAGCGTTGAACAGTTGACGTTGCATATGTTGATAAAGTGGTGACGGACAGTAGTGACTAGGACATTTGTGCAACTGATGGTAGAGATATATATATATATATATATGTGGTGACATGCACATTGTGCTTCTGAGCAGTAGATGGGTCAGATGTTATAGGAAGTGTTGATGTTATAGGAAGCAGCTACAGGAATTGTGTGGTAATATAGGTAGTACAGACAGGCAGTTGGTAGGCACAGGGTGGCTTCATTGTCCAATTAGTAACAAGCATCATGGCCTGGATGGCCTATAGTTTGAGGTGTTGTATGCAGACTCCACCCCTACCGAGGAAGTCACAGCTGAGAAGCATTGACGTAACGCGTATAGGGGACGGAGCCTGCATACCCAAGTTGCATCTTTCCCTGATCTGCCACGAACTGTGTTTTAAGCAGGCACTGCTGAGTGCCATGTATGTAAGTGCAGCTATTTATTCATTAAATTACTGTTTAAATAAGCAGAGAGCACTAGATTTCTTCTTTTTTAATCTTCATGTATGACCATCTATGATCGGAAGTGGAATCCAGGATAAGCCTCCCTGTTTATAGTCTGACATCTCACCTGTTTGAGGGAAAAATGCTTGGAATGACTTGCATTACTCAGGTCTAGAAACAAGGTGAGAGGCCACTTTGTATGGTGAAGGAATACACATTCACTGAGGTGTCACCTGTTTGGATTCTGGGATATATTTGATGGACATTTATTCACATATATTGCACTATATATGATTTTGTTTAGTCATTTACATTTTGAAAGTCTATTTACTTTTATCCTCTTCACAGTTGTTATTTGTGATTTATGAATTTTACTTATATCAGTTGTTTTTCTGGAGCAACACTGTTTGTTTTTTACTCATTATTGTACAGCTCTCCAGCCTTTCAGAGAACAAACGGCCTCCTGCTATAGCCAGATATTTCAAATTTTGACTCGTCAGTTCAGAGCGTCTGTTGCCATTTTTCTGCACCCCCAGTTCCTATGTTTTTGTTCATAGTTGAGTTGTTTACAGTAGTAGTTGTGCATAGTATGTGGAAGATATATATATATATATATATATATATATATATATATATATATATATACATTGCTGCACAAAGCGGCAATGATACTAAATATCTGTAGCGCAAGGATGGTGGTACCCTCTACCTACATCCAGTGAGACACAGACAAAGGTAAATATGCAAGTGTGTAAATGACTTAACAGCAGCCAATATCTGAGCGCACTCAGCTATCACTTGTACTATGCACACAATAAAATATAAATAAAATAAACATCCGTTAAAAGCCCATATGATATAAAGCTGATAACACAACTTTTATGCTTGTCAGCAGGATAGTATATATGATTCGTGATATTTAGAGGGGGGTCACCATCAAACTCCACCGCCACTGTGTCGGGATAGAAAGAATGGCCACTCACCAACTCTCCATGCTTACCCACTTACATGGACTAGGCTCACCAAGCCATCAGTAGGTCAGTCAATAGTAGTTCTTTAAAAATGAATCTCCTTCATACAGCCTCCACTGATAATATTCCCCTCATAGAGAAGGAAAGAAGGACCGCCAATAGCGTAATAACGTTTCAACATATGGTTTTATTAAAATAAAATTTTACACTCCCTTGTAAAATACATAGTAAAAGCATGTAGTACACAGACTCGGTGATCACCCTTTGTCCAGTGTTAGCTCCGACCGCCAGGACATTCCGGGACTATCTCCTCTCTGTGTGTGGAGAGAGGAGATAGTCCCAGAAAGTAGCAGCTTTTTTGTTTTATGTTATTTTCAGTACCCCTAAGTGCATAGGATCACTTAGTAACCTACTGTGAGAATTGGTTATTTGACCAGTGGTGTTTTTTCATATACTGTATCAGTTGTGCATAGTAAATTTGTTTCCATGTCAGAAGTATGGTTTTTTGACCACAATTCTTCCATGAAGACCTCTTCTTGCTAGAGTTTTCCAGACAGTAGATAGATGGTTGTACCTGGGTCCCACTGGTTTCTCACCAGTTCTGTGCTGATGGTACTGCTGGATGTCTTCCAATGTTGAAGGGAAGTAAGCATGATGTGTCTTTCATCTGTTGCACTAAGTTTCCTTGGCTGACCACTGCTTTTACAGTCCTCAGCGTTGCCTGTTACTTTGTACTTTTCAAAAGAGCTTGAAGAGCATATCTTGAAACCCCAGTCTGAGAGAGACCTTGCTGATGCAGAATAACTATTTGCGTTGTTGCTGTGCCATTGTGTATGACCTGCCATATGAACTGTCCTCAACAACCTCACCTTAGCAGTTTGGTTTCTGGCTGGTCACCCAATTTTAATCCTGCTACACAGCTGTTTCTGTTTCTGTTAATGACTGTTTCAACCTACATATGAAATTGATGATCGTTATTAGCACCTGCTTGGTATAAATTTGTTAATCATACACCTGACTCTAATCCTACAAAATCCCTTACTTTGTAGAAGTTTATAAACTGTGCAAGTGTAAGAATTGATGCGGGTAGTCACACTACATTTTGATTTAGATTTTCTTATTTTCTAAATTGATAAAAATAAACATTTGAAATATATGTTTTTAATAGTATTCTTACAATACAGCATTTCTTCACACCTGCCTAAAACTTTAGCACAGTACTGTAAGCACCATATCAGACCAAGCGCTTATGCCACTGGTAACAGGGGCAGGATTGTTACCATAAATTGCACTAATCCATTGTTGATACTCCCTCACTGCCCAAACCAGCTCCTTCCCTGCTCCCTCAGCAATAAAACTTGTGCCGTGTTTCGGACAGTGCAGAACTGAGCCAAGTTGTTACATTGTCCACCCTCACTGAAATGTCAAGTGCACAATAGAAAGGCCCCGTTGGTTTATGAAAATTCTGCTTTTTTTTGTTGTTGTTGTTTCTGAGGTCTGCTTAGCTATGAAATCCCTGAACAGAACACCTCTCTCTATTCTCTTCTCCATAGGATAAGGGGGAGTAAATAATAATGTTGCATAGGCAGAGAACTAGAAACATAGTAGTTGTAAAGGCAAAAGGTATTAAAGTGAAAAAACCTTCCAGTACCAGGTCCCTGGAATCCCCTTCCTGAACACCTACCGGAATTCTGTCTCAATCCAATGCTGTGCCAGGCTGTAGCCCTGTTTTTCTCTCTCCCTCTTTGATGAAAATTATCAACATGTTTAATAAGTACAGTGTGACCATTGAGCTTTTTTTAATTTTTATCTACTGGTTGCTATGGCCATTTGTAAATAATGTGATTTACCTGTAAATGCTATTTACATTTCAGAGATGTTCTGTGTTTCCTTTTAGCTACATAGTGCCATATTCTCTGGAAAAAATGGTGACCGTATTGGCCAAACTTTGAAAATTAATGGAGAAAAACCGATTGGTCATTATACTCATATTACAAAGTCAAAGGCACAATACGTGTTATTCTACACAGGTAAGGCATGCTCATAAATACTTTATGGACTGTTTAATGAGATCATATAGAATCATTTTTTCCATTAATTTTTTTATTGAGAAAGTTCAACATACAAGGCAGAAACAAGCATGGTGACCAAGGTACAGCATGAGGTGTAAAAAGCATAACAGAAAGTACATGTATAGTCTTAGCATAGTAAAAAATTTAAATAAAGCACATTCACTCCTTCTACCAATGAGTCATATTTTGCAATATTTAGTCCAGCGATGAAAACAGGTGTAGTATGAAAACCTATTGGGATTGGTTACCTCTGCAAATCCTAAAGAGACATGCCACCCCTGAAGTCATGTTTGCCTGCGTAGTAATGAAAGATGGAAATTATGGAGAATCTGAGCAAGGGAGCATCCAAAATGCTCCACGAAGTGATTTAACTTAAGAACATGAAAAAGTTTTCTGTATCACCTTGTAGCAGATTAGTGTATTTAGATGTGGATCTATAATGTAACCAGCAAGCCTAAGTCTTGGATGTAATGGATAACTATCTTAAGTGATATGTGTCAGTTCCTCCATATCTGCAATTTTGTTAATGTAGGAGAACCGCAATCGTAGGTGATTGTGGTTTTCTCCAGTGAACCGAGACACACAGTCTGGCCACGTTCATGATATGCATCACTGAGGATTTAAAATATTGATGTTTGGACAAGCTGGTATGATGCAGCTAGTACTGGTATGATGCAGCTAGTACTAGTCCAAGGAGCAACCCAAAACAGACAAGGTTATGCGGTGAACCTCCCCGCAGAGGAGCAATGCCATTAAATATGGATCAGGGTTCCCACATCTGCAATTGCAGCACCCCTCAAATCTCATTCACACTTGAGGCTTGCTGTATTCCAATATGAAGATACATTTCGGAATAAGTTAAGATAAATGAAAAGAATCCTGTTTTTGGGGAGCACCCATGCATAATGATTAAAAGGAGGTAAGGTTCCTGACATTCAAAAGGTGCCTGACTTGGAAGTAAGCCTACAAATGTGCTGGATGAATAGGTGAGTGAGGTCAAGCAGTGCGATCCAAGATGTGGCCCCTTTTAAAGAAATGACCTGCCAACATGTTAGGTTTGAACCAATAGTCTTCCAGAATATTTCCAGTTAGCCCAGGGGAATTCTGGATTGTACCCAAGTGGCGAGAGTGGACCTTTCACCGAAGAAATTGACAAGGCATTGTATACGAGTTGAAAAACACGGAGCGTAGTACTTATAAGCGTTGGGTTTTCAGAGCTCAGAGAGAAGAAGTCGACTGTAACCACTGATATTCAATCTTTTAACATTTAGTGCAGGTCCAGTCCACAATTCTTTCAAATAGCAGGCCCAGTATTATTTCCATATGTCTGGAAGGCCAGTGCCTTTCTTATGGTTAGGGAGAGTCATAGGAGAAAAGGTTCACCTCTGAATTCTCCCTTCCATAAAAATGTAGTCATCATGGTCTTCAGAGAAGAAAAAAAAGTGGGGGCAAATAATTGTTTGAAGTGTGTAAATTAAAAGGGATAGAACATTTGTTTCTCTATCGCTCATTGACAGACGTAGTCTTCTTGATTCTCAAGAGCTGGGTTATGTTGTCTCCGCAGGAGTAGGACTAGGCAGAATGACAAAATGTTCTGGCTCCACCCTAGGGGGCAGTCCCTGAGGGTATATCCTCCCTCTCTCTGCTACAGGGAATCAGTTTTTTTCTGTCTAGTCAGGAGTAAGGACCTAAGTTCCTTGCTGGGATCTTTTGGTCCTGGCAAGACTTTTTTTCTTTAAGAAAAAGACATTTTTTAGGTAGTTTTCTCCAGTGTTTTTTTCCTGTGAGATCTTCAAGCAAAAATGCCGGACTGGGCGACACTTGTGGTCACCCCAGCCGGCCTACGAGCGCGTGCAGACCAGGCATTGCGCTTGGTCGGCCGCGACATATTCAAGTAAGTATGCGGGGCCGGGCGACGGGCTGGATGTGAGATCCAGTGGTCACCCCGGTTTCTGCCTAAAAGCGCGTGCAGACCAGTGCGCTGAGTCGGCCGCGACGGAGTCCCAGTAAAGGGACTGACTTTGCGAGTTAAAAGCTCGCTTGGACGCCAGGACCAGAGAGTCGAGGCGTCCACAAACCCCCACCTCGGTGGAGAGGGTATTATGAAGAGAGGGTGCCTGTCGGTTCGGTATGGTGAGTAAACGTTCCCTTTTTTCCTCATTTATGAGGCAGTATATATTATGGGCCCCTCCATATATGGTCAGTATATATCTGACACTTACAAGTCCCCCTTGTAATACAGCATGTGTTTGTGGGAAGTGGACTCGGTTCAAGAGCTAACACTCTACCCAGCAGACTGTAACATTACAGCAAACATAGGAGGTATAATCCTACCTTATGTGCAGTGTATCTCTGTAGATCCATATGTCACCTCTCAGCAGAGTGCAGGTGGATGTGCTGGGAAGACGATATCGGCGGTCCGCCGCCATTTTGCCGTAGACCGTATGCATGTATGTCCTCAGGTCACGCCGGCCGCCATGTTTTTGGAGTCTTATGTCTCTTCTATGGGGGCGGCCATGTTTTGTGAGCCCAGCTTCCTCGTGGAGGGCTGGGAACGCCGGAAGGCGTACACAGGGGGCGGAGCCACGCCTTCTGCCCGGGAAAAAGCAAACAGCTCCTTCCAGTCTGTGTAAGACAGACGCTGGCTGCAGTTTGTTGGAAACTGCACTGCATCGGTTGGTGAGCCTTGGGGGTCCCTCTCTCTCTCTCTGGGATCGAGAAGCAGGTACTCTGAGGGGCGCTATTGCGCTAGGGGGAGACACACAAAAAAAAAAAAAAAAAAAAAAAGTTTTTTGTTTATTGCTGGCAAAAGTGTCCTGTATTAACATGGACCCTGCCACTCATGTATCTCCTCCGGATCCCCTCGAGGGGTCTGCGGGATCCTCCAGCACCCCATTGACAGTTGAATCTTTGTCAGCCATTATGGAAACTTTTGTGTCCCGGGTGGAAGTGGCTTGTCAGGGACAGGGCGCAAGAAAGCGACCCCCGCCTAACCCCTTATTATCTGAGACCTCGGATTCAGACTCTGAGCCTATTTCTGCAGTTGCAGGTACTTCATCTGGTATTGGTGTCTCGGGTCCTGTCTCTTCAGACAGTGAGGAGGATGTTTCGGCATCCGCCATAGCCCGAGAGGAAGCGTTGGTAAACGCACTCATTGTATCTGTTCAAGAGACTTTAAGGTTACAGGGTATTCCATCAGAAATAGCTGAAACTGAGATCCCTTTTGGGACTAAAAAGCGCATCAAAGTGGCAAAGGTTTTTCCATTGCCCAAATGTTTTGGCAATCCAATCGATGAAGAATGGCGTCTGCCAAAACGCACTTTTAATATTTCCAAACGCATTGACAGGCGTTATCCGTTTGAGGAAACCCTTATTAAGAAATGGACAGAACCACCTGTGGTGGATTCACCAATCGCTAGATTGAATAAAGCCACGGTTATTCCTCTAGAAGACGCTCCGTCTTTTAAAGATCCAGTGGATCGCAAGATAGAAGCTATGTCTCGCACCATGTTTTCCTTGATTGGATCAGCTTTCAGGCCAATAATTGCTATTGGTTTGGTTTCGCAGGCTGTAACTGAATGGACCAAGTGGTTACGCCGGGACTTAGATGAAGTCCCTCAGGCGGTATCAGATTTGTATGTGTATGTGATGCGGCGTTAGACGCCACTCCATTAATGGCGCGAGCATCAGTCTCAGCAGTGGTTCTCAGGCGTACACTGTGGCTAAAAGGTTGGATAGCCGACCAAGGTTCCAAAAAAGCATTGGCTAATATCCCCTTTTCAGGAGAACGTCTATTTGGAGCCAACTTAGATGAGATCATTAAGGATCTCACCGGTGGAAAAAGCACCTTTTTACCGCAAAATTTTAAAGGTAGAGGAACTCGTCAAAGACGAGGGCCTTCTTTTTCTGCTCACAAGAGGTTTTTTCGTCCAGCGGGTGAAAAAACTAAGTCCTCCAAGGTTCCTACAGGAGGCGTCAGGGGTCGTTGGTCGGGCAAGCAAAAGCCCGCCCCCTCCAGACCTGAAGATAAACCATCCAAAGCCTGAAGGTGCGCCCCCACCCATAACTGGGGTGGGGGGACGTCTTCGCCGGTTCCCGGATCCATGGCTTTCCAGAATCCCGGACAAATGGGTTTGCGAAGTCATAAAGTCAGGGTACAAGATCGAGTTTCGATCTCTCCCACCGGCGCGATTCTTCCCTTCCAATATCCGACTATCTCCGGATCGTCTAGAAGATCTGCGGAGAGCAGTCACAGATCTACTACAACAAGGAGTGGTAGTCCACGTTCCTTGGACAGAACGGTTTCAAGGGTTTTTTTCAAACCTGTTTACAATACCCAGGAAAGAGGGCAAAGTGCGTCCAATTCTGGACTTAAGAGCACTCAATTCTTTCGTCAACATAAGAAGATTCAGAATGGAGTCCATTCGCACGGTAGCAGCCTTCCTGCATCCAGGGGATGTCTTAGCGTCCATAGACATCAAGGACGCCTATCTTCACATTCCCATTTTCGCAGGACATCAGCGTTTTCTACGCTTTTCCGTAGAGGAGAACCACTATCAGTTTGTGGCGTTACCTTTCGGTCTCGCCACGGCTCCGCGGGTCTTCACAAAAGTGTTGGCCCCTATGTTGGCACTTCTGCGCCAAAGAGGTATATCGATTCTAGGTTACCTAGACGACCTTCTGCTTCATGCAGAGTCTCCTCAGACCTTGCTACAAAACATAGAAATTACTATGATTTCTTTACAGGAATTCGGGTGGCTGGTGAACCAGCAAAAGTCTTTTCTGGTTCCCACCCAGAGGCTCGAATATCTGGGTCTAATTCTAGACACAGTCAGGACAAGAGTGTTTCTTCCGGTAGGGAAACTTCGAAAGATTCAATCAGCAGTCCAGTTGTTACTGTCCAACAGCTGGTCTTCCCTTCGGACTTGCATGAGGGTTCTGGGGTTGATGGTGGCTTCATTCGAAGCAGTCCCATTTGCCCAGTCCCATACCCGAATTCTTCAGCAAGAGATTCTCCTCAGATGGAATCGGAATCCGGAATCCCTGGACAATCAGATACGATTGAGCAAACAGACCAGAGAGTCTCTGGTTTGGTGGCTTCGGTCTCCAATGCTCAGCCAGGGAAAGTCATTTCTGCCAATATATTGGATGATAGTGACCACGGATGCCAGTCTATCCGGATGGGGAGGAATTCTCGGTCAATTATCTGCCCAGGGACTTTGGTCCCCGGAAGAATCCAGATTACCGATAAATGTATTGGAACTGAGAGCGATCAGACTTTGTCTGATTCACTGGACCGAGCAGCTCCAGGGCAGCCCGGTTCGGATCCAGTCGGACAATGCCACGGCCGTGACTTATGTCAATCACCAGGGGGGCACCAAGAGTGTCCGAGCGGCCAAAGAAGTGGCTTGCATTCTTCGCTGGGCGGAACGATTTGTTCCAGCAATCTCTGCGGTGTTCATTCCGGGGGTGGAGAATTGGCAGGCAGATTATCTCAGCCGTCAGACCCTGGATCAGGGGGAATGGTCCCTCCATCCAGACGTTTTCCACCAGTTGTGCCTTCGGTGGGGCACCCCGGATGTGGATCTGTTGGCATCACGATTCAACAGGAAAGTTCAGAGATTCGTGGCTCGCTCCCGCGATCCTCTAGCAGAAACCGCAGACGCACTGATCGCCCCGTGGGGGCAATACCAGCTAATATATGCCTTCCCTCCTCTCGCGTTACTGCCAAGACTTCGCAGGGTAGAGGAGGAAGGAATCCCAGTAATCCTGGTAGCTCCGGACTGGCCTCGTCGAGCTTGGTATGCCGACATGGTCAGACTGGTGGCGGACGTCCCGTGGAGACTTCCTCTCAGAGAGGATCTACTGTCTCAGGGACCGATCTTCCATCCTGCTTTACGATCGCTGGCTTTAACGGCCTGGCTATTGAGACCCAGGTGCTGAAGGACAAGGGATTGTCAGCTTCAGTTATTCCTACTCTAGTTGAAGCAAGGAAAGCGACTTCCAGAAAGATTTATCATCGCACATGGAAGTCCTACATTGCATGGTGTGAACCTTTGGGGTTCCGTCCTCGGTCTTATTCGATTAGTCGAATATTAGCTTTTCTGCAACAGGGGGTTGAGCAGAAACTGGCCTTGAGTACTATCAAGGGTCAGGTCTCAGCATTAGCCATCTTCTTTCAGAAGCCTTTGGCTACTCATTCCTTGGTGCGGAATTTCATCCAGGGGGTGCGACATCTGGCTCCGCCAGTGCACGCGCCGTTACCCCCCTGGGATCTTAATTTAGTGTTGTCGGTTCTTCAGAAACCTCCCTTTGAAGATATTAGGGAGATTCCTCTACCCACGTTGTCCCAGAAGGTGGCCTTCTTGGTGGCTATTACTTCTGCACGCAGGGTGTCAGAACTGGCCGCATTATCTTGTCGTTCACCATATCTGGTGGTTCATAGAGATAAGGTGGTTCTTCGTCCGAATCCATCCTTCCTACCAAAAGTAGTTTCAGAATTTCATCTGAATGAAGAAATTGTATTACCTTCCCTGTGTCCTAAGCCCAGTCATCCTCGGGAATTTGCTTTGCACTCCTTGGATGTGGTCCGGGCGATCAGGGTATACTTGAAAACGACAGACTCGTTTCGCAAGACGGATTCACTTTTTGTGATCCCAGATGGACCCAAAAAGGGGTTGCCTGCATCTGCCGCGACCATTTCCAGATGGATCAGACAGACGGTAGTGCAGGCTTATTCTATTAAGGGTCGGGAGCCCCCGTTCCCTGTTAAGGCGCACTCCACTCGGGCACTTAGTGCGTCATGGGCCTTTCGCCATCAGGCGTCAGTGGTCCAGGTGTGCAAGGCGGCTACCTGGTCGTCGGTGCATACCTTCTCTAAACATTATAAAGTTGATGTAATGGCATCGTCTGATGCCTCATTTGGCCGCAAGGTTTTGCAGGCCGCAATTTGAGGAGACCAGTGGTCTACCTCGAGGGTTTTTTCCGTTGGAAAATTTTTCTTTAGTCTCATTCTTTGTTTATAATGAGCCTTTAAAACTTCTAGTTTGGCACCGGTTGGGCCTACTAGATTGGATTTGATTTAGTCAATCCCACCCCTCATTTGTGGCACTGCTTCTGGATGTCCCAGCTCTTGAGAATCAAGAAGACTACGTCTGTCAATGAGCGATAGAGAAAAATGGATTTTTGTAAGAACTTACCGTAAAATCCTTTTCTCTTAAGCTCATTGACAGACGTAGTACCCGCCCCTCTATCATTGAGTTGGGTTGGGTTAATTTCTCTGTACTGCTTTAAACAGAACTGATTCCCTGTAGCAGAGAGAGGGAGGATATACCCTCAGGGACTGCCCCCTAGGGTGGAGCCAGAACATTTTGTCATTCTGCCTAGTCCTACTCCTGCGGAGACAACATAACCCAGCTCTTGAGAATCAAGAAGACTACGTCTGTCAATGAGCTTAAGAGAAAAGGATTTTACGGTAAGTTCTTACAAAAATCCATTTTTTCAAAATTGTGGCTCTCCTGAAGCAGGAATATCATGCTTTATCCCAGGCTTTAGGATCTTGTATTTGTACTAACGGGCTGGTAGTTGCGACAGTCGAGATCTGACACGACTGATGGAAGTTCGGTCCCTAGATAAGTGATAGCATCTTTTTTCTATGAAAAAGGAAACTGCTGTGTACAATAAGTCACCTCTTCTCCGGGCACAGATACTGTATGTTAAGAGCATATGATTTGGAGTAGCTCACTTTCAATTTAAATTCTGAAACCGACTGGTCCAATTGTTGCAACAAAGTAGGAAGTGATATTCGCAGGTCAGTCAAAGTGCAATGTCTTCAGCAACGGCTGCTAATTTATACTCCCTGCACCACCAAATTGGTGTGTAGACTCCTGAGGAGGGATTCTAAGGTTATGACAAATTGTGTGCGATAGGGGACGGCACCCCTGTTTTATTCCATTTGCGTCCTATAGGGGGCCATTTATTTTTACTTTGGAATGCGGGAAAGCTTACAAATACAATTGGCTGAATTCACAAAGCCATATCTTACTGCATCCGAGTATGCGGTAAGATACCACACAGCGTTTTTCAAAAAAGTTTTTTGCCATTACATAAAAATACCGCATTAGTTGTTTTATATTTTATAAAGTCATGCTGTATTTTAGTAGTGAAAGCCTGCTGTAATTTACCACCAGTGTCCTTAACACAGGCTGTAAATACCTGGTTATTAAAGAGCGGGAAGCCACGTCCTTAACAACCGATGAGTCATCAGCTGTCAGCAGGGTGTTTATTTTGATGGTAACCCCCCATGCCAGAAAAAAAAATTGTGTGGGCCCCCCCCCCCCCCAAATCTATACCAGACCCTTCTCAAAGCATGTAGCCCGCAAGGTCCAGAAACCAAAATCCATTCTAGGCCACATGCCCTCAAACTCTTCAAAAAGGGCCTCTTCCCCACAACCATGGCTGGTGGTTGTGGGGGTCTGCGGGCTGGGACCTAATCAAAATCTGGAAGCCCTCTTTAACAAGGGGTCCCCAGATCCCGGCACCCCCTATGTGAATGAGTAGGGTTACATAGTACCCCTACTCATTCAGCAAAAAAAAAAAGTGTAGTGTAAAAAAAAAAAAAGACAGTAGGTAGTTTTTGACAAGTCCTTTGTTAAAAAAGAAAAAAAAACCGCTCCCGACGAAGGCTGCCACTGTCTGCCAGCTCTGCCGTCTGACATTTTCTAAATAAGTGACATCACCGACCGGGGCATGCTGGTGGAGGTTGCCGTCTGGTAATGTCACCGTGGGAGCCCCACTGACAGCTGATGACTCATCGGTTGTTAAGGTCACGGTAGCCACCTGCTCCTTAACAACCTTGTTGTTTATTGGTTGTTATGGATGCAAGCAGCTGCTGGTTCCTTAAATATTGCATACAGGGACCATTTTGTTTTCTTTTTATGAACTGACTTTCACTCCTGTTTTATACGCTATTTACCAAGCATTTTTGCTTAATGCAGTAAATACTGCATGAAACAATAGTGAATTGACATTTTGAGGATCTTATGTGGGAAAAAACCTAAATACCGCATGCGATCTGGTTCTGTGAATAGAGCCCATTATCCCTGAGCACAACTTGTCTTGTAAGTCTAAGAAGCAGAGAGCTATCTCCATTTAATCCCAGGTCACCCTATCAAATGCCGTTTCATCATCCAGAGAAAGGAAATAGCCCCATTGTTACCATTAATTAATGGTGAATATTACAGCAATAGAAAATGAAATATATCAGCGCACAATCAAATGAAATGAAAAACATATATAACCATATAACAGCAGCTGTACACTCAGGTCAAAATACAAAAACCAGCGTAAAAATCACACAGTAATCAGTGCAGCGCTCATATATCCAGAAGTATATAATCATAACATCAGTAAAACATAAAAACAGTCCGTGCATAGGAGCCCGTGAATAGGGAGTGCAGTTGTAACTATTCCTGAAATGGGGACACAAGTGCTCTTCATTGCACAAACGACCACCACCACATAGATTGGCCTCTCACCTTATAACAAAAGATCACAAGCCCAAAACTCCTTTCTCAGCATGGATCAAACACCGCCAATCACGGAATGCTCAGTCAAACCTCCAGAGTTCCTCTCAGTACTCTTTCCCGTGTCATAGGAAACACAAAAACGGGCAGACCATAGCGTGATACTGATAAAAACTTTATTATAAAACGCAAGTAAAAAGCCTCTTACTCTGTAGAAGATATTGGTAAGCAGATCAAAAGGTACAAGATGCGGCGAGCCCTACACGGACCTCGCCGTTTCCGGATGACAGCGGGTGACGTTGATCGCTCCTCCCTCCCCCCGCACGCGTATAGTCCCCTATGGACGGGGACTTCGTCAGCGGTAATCTGATTGTGGTGATTACCGCTCACTAAGTCCCCGTCCATAGGGGACGATACGCGTGCGGGGGGAAGGAGGAGCGATTGACGTCATCCGGAAACGGCGAGGTCCGTGTAGGGCTCGCCGCATCTTGTACCTTGTGGTCTGCTTACCAATATCTTCTACAGAGTAAGAGGCTTTTTTCTTGCGTTTTATAATAAAGTTTTTATCAGTATCACGCTATGGTCTGCCCGTTTTTGTGTTTCCTATGACACGGGAAAGAGTACTGAGAGGAACTCTGGAGATTTGACTGAGCATTCCGTGATTGGCGGTGTTTGATCCATGCTGAGAAAGGAGTTTTGGGCTTGTGATCTTTTGTTATAAGATGAGAGGCCAATCTATGTGGTGGTGGTCGTTTGTGCACTGAAGAGCACTTGTGTCCCCATTTCAGGAATAGCTACAACTGCACTCCCTATTCACGGGCTCCTATGCATGGACTGTTTTTATGTTTTACTGATGTTATAATTATATACTTCTGGATATATGAGCGCTGCACTGATTACTGTGTAATGGTGAATATTGGTTGCTTTCAGTGTTTTTTTCCAGGCTTCCTGACTGAGGATGAACACAACTTAATCAAGAGATATTTGTTTTGGTAGGAGGGGATGCAGCTTGTTGGCTAGGATTTTAGCATAGAGTTTTTAACATCCACATTGATCAAGGAAGTGGGCCCAAAGTTTTCCACTTGTGTCACCTCTTTAGAGTCTTTCTTATTTTTAATAAAAGGGCCATTCCATCAGGCCTCTTTCACATGTGTGGACTGAGCGGGACTGCCTGACCGTTTTTCAGGTGGACCTGATTGGACCATCCCTTGTTCTCTATGGGGAGGTGGATGTAAATGGGTAAGTGTCTATTTACATCCGCCTGTATCTGATCTGATCCACCAAAAACATCCATCTAACAGATCGGATCGGATGACCACCCAATAGAGAACAGCAGGCTGTGTCTGTGTTCACTCTGCATCAGCAGAGCTGACACAGAACTGTCTTCTGCCTGCTCAGTGGGGATTAGCGGACAGATCCCCCACTGAGCAGGCGGATCTGCTTGATGTAGTCTGCCCCATGTGAAATGGGTTTCAAACATCTGAAACTGTCACTTAACTGTTAACACCAACCATCACAGTGTAGTTTTGCTAAAGTTAATTCAATTCTTTAATCTGAGCACCGTGCTATGCTGCAACCAGAATCTAGAAAGCCATTTTGCAGGGATCTTGTTCTTCCTGAAGTCTCTGCTTGGGAGCCTTTTTCTCTCTTTACTTAAATAGCCGTCAGACATTAGAAAACAATACTGTCAATCAACGCCCTTCATAGCTCGTGTATATTTAGATCAAATGTCTGTGCCTTGTATTAAACAAACTGTGAAACCAACATTTATTTTCATTGTTACCATGCCAATGTACCTTAAACCTATAGGTTTCTTCACAATATTTCTAATCTAGTACACCTTGTTTTAGAGAAGTAACCTTTTATTAGTTAGAACAATGTAAAACCACATTATGGGGGAATGACTGTACCATTATGTAGCTTCCTGAGCTCCAAGGCACAGGCGCATTGAAACCCCATTCACTTTTTTATTATGCAAAGTTTTACTAGGTTGAAGCAGGCTTGGCTGGCTGACAACTCTGCTGCTAATTGCGTGTGTTCTTACTGGAAGGGTCTCCAAATAACGAAAATTTGCAGGCGATTTACAAAAATACAAGTTGCTTAAAGCATAACCTAAGCTGCTTCTGAGCACTACAAACTGAAAACGCTATTTAATTAATTTTAATGTTCAAAGCAAACTCATCCATTCATCCTTGTCTCCATGCTTTATTGTGTTGAAATCACTTTGAAAAACATCCATCAAGATTTCTTACTGTGGACATCATGAGTAAGGGCAGATGATTCTTATAGCACATACAATGTACTTCCTGGAATCCATCTACCCTTAGCTTGTGTATGAGGATGTGCTTAGCTGAGAAAACCCCTCCTCCCCTTCTCCCGATGAAAGAAAATAAGGCCCATGAAGATTCCTGGGATGTATGACATCAGTTTGGCGTAGGCCAAAAACCAGTAAGCAACTGAGGAAATGTAAAAAAAAAATAAATAAAAAGGTTAAAACAAGTAAATATAATATACCTTCCTATCTATTTACTAATCCTAGCAACAGAAGAATTAAAAAGTGTTAATGTTTAAGAACGCTTTAGGCACTGTGTAGAACTGTGGTGTTTATATGCTCAAAAAATGAATGGTATATTCTGTGCATGTGTCTTTGTTACTACTATTTGGTCTGTGTACAAAATACAGGTTAGTGCCTAAGAAAGTACCGATATATCTTGATTAGCATTGTCGGAAGTAGTGGTCAATAATGGCATATTATCTTGGAACAGATTTCTTTTACATAAAATTGACCAAAGCCATTAGTTTCCCTTTTAATTTGATCTTTGCTGAGAAAAATCCTCGCCATGTCAAGGAATTTGGCAAACCTAATTGCAGCTTTTTACTACCTTTCTGGTAAAAGTTCACATCTCTACTCCAATTACTTTGTTGTCTTCTAAACGGTAGGGTCTATATGAGCAGTCCCGGAGTGGTAATCGGGAAAATTGCTGGTAAAGGAGTGTGCAGACCAAAGAGCCGGAAATGGTATTTCAGGAGAATACTATACAAATACAGTGTGCAGAATACCCACAAACAATTGCTGCATTTAAATACATTTGAATTAAAAAAAATAGTTGACTGCAAATTGAAATGTAACTAAGTTTAAATCATATTAAATTTCGAAATAACAATAAAATATGTTATAGCAATGTTTCAAGAAAAGTGGAGCCTTTAAAGGTAGATTCACTATATTTCCACCTGCATGAGAAATGTTTACTGCAAAGCGGAGCACAGAAATAATCTTTGTAAAATTTTTTCATCTTGTCTATGTTAGTAAGTCAGCACGGTTTTCATAACGTCCTATTGAAGGGGTCTTCAAACTATGGCCCTCCAATTGTTCAGGAACTACAATTCCCATCATGTCTGTCAATGTCAGAGTTTTACAAAGCCTCATGGGATTTGTAGTTCCGCAACAGCTGGAGGGCCGTAGTTTGAGGATCCCTGCCCTATTGCATGCCATGGTGTCATTGTATGTCTACAGTTTACTGTGAAATGTTCACACTTATGACCCTTTCACACATACGGTCCGATCAGATCCGCCTGTCAATTTTTCAGGTGGTCCTGATCGGATGCACCATGCATCCCTATGGGGCAGCGGATGTCAGCGGAGACATCTCTGCTGCCATCCGATCCGATCCTGTCCGTCAAACCTGGACAGATGGAAACCCTATTTTACAGGCGGTCCGTTCTCATCCGATTCCCCCATAGAGGACAGTGGGGATATGACAGTTTCATCTCCGCAGACAGAGCGGAGATGGAGCTGTCATCCGCCTGCTCAGCGAGGATGGATCAATCCCCTGCTGAGCAGAACAGAGTCCGTCAGCGGAATGGACAGGTGTGAAAGGACCCTTGGAGGTTGATTTACTAAAGGCAAATATACTGTGCACTGCTAGTGCAGCTGCTCTAGATCTGAAGGGAAGCTCTGCTGATTCTACAGTATAATCCAATCAAACATACTGTTTTTTATTTTCCCTTGCATGTGATTTAGTATTCTTTTCAAAGTGAAGCTTTAAAACAAACAGTTGTGTATTATCCCACGCTCCCTAACCTAATGTGTCCCTCACTTCTAACTTGTGTCTGATGGCTGCAACCAAATAATGTGTTCCCACAAATGCAAACAAAATAAAATCAAAAATGTTGGCTGCGCCTATCCGTGTGCAATCCAATTAATGTTTTTAAACCAAAACCTTACTTTCAAACCACAAAACTGCTATCATTATTCAGTGACAAACTTTCTTGTGTAAACTAAAATAAAACAAATGTGACAGTCCCAAATGACGATAATTCAATTAGTAGTGCTTTTCTTCTTTCCTTGCGGATTTCAGGTAATACAATTGTGCAGTGATTCCCACCACCTTTCACCACTGCGCTCACCTCCAGTTCAGACCTGTTTCCAGGTCTAAAATCACCTTCCCCTGCTGGGGTAATTCCAGGATCTTCAGCCGTTCAATCTCCTTCCACTCTCCTCACTAAGCTGGCTTTGTCTGGACTTCCTTTCCTCCACGTCCCCTCAGTATAAAAGATACACTCCCGTTATGTTGTATATAAAGGTTTCACATTTATTGCATAATATCCACTTAAATTAAAACTTGAGACTGTGCACTTTAAAAAAAATCATCCAACGGGGCAGCAGCTCCCGTATACTCTCCTATGTTCCAAAAACACTGTCCTCTCTCACCCGACTGTATTTGTGGACCTTGTCTGGACTTCCTTTCCTCCACGTCCCCTCGGTATAAAAGATACACTCCCGTTATGTTGTATATAAAGGTTTCACATTTATTGCATAATATCCACTTAAATTAAAACTTGCTCCCGTATACTCTCCTATGTTCCAAAAACGCTGTCCTCTGTCACCCGACCGTGTTTGTGGAACATAGGAGAGCATACGGGAGCTGCTGCCCCGTCGGATAATATTTATTTTTGTAATCCAATTCCGCATAAAACATTGTAATGTAATTTCATGAGATAATTTGAGGGAGTGTTTAGGGGTGGGGCAGGGTAAGGGGTTGGGTAGGGCAACTGGTGGCAAGTAACTCTTAAGGCCTGGCTATCGGCTCAGGACTTGAAATTTTGAGCCCTGTGTGTATATGCACTATAAATGTTACCTCTCGGGTTTGTTATGTAACCTTTTCTCAATTAAAAAAGTTTGCAATCAAAGAAAACTTTGAATTTCCATTCTCCTCTTTCTCATGTGTCTGTTATTTTATCCATTCCCTTTTGAAAATCTCTTTGTGTTTTTAAATAGGAAATATACAGAAATAATTAACAACATTTTCTTCATTTTCACAGATAACACTATTAAAGGATATTCTGTCAGTGATCTATGTGCTACAACAGCAGGCCAACCAAGCAAACTTTCAGACACCAAACATGATCCTGAATGGCAAGCACAGATGAAAGACTTCATACCCATCTTATCCGAGAGGTATTTTTTTTTAACCAGTGTGTTGTTTTGAAGGTCAGGCAATAAAGCATAGTCATGTAGTTTTATGATTGTGCAGACCAAACCAAAACCATCCGCTTTATATAGACAAGAATTTCTGACCTTGTAAAGTAAAAAAGATATCTGCCACTAAATCCTGTGAACAGAACATTTTGCACTAATATAGAAAGATAAGAGTTGATGGGAATTCCACACATTGCTGGTATATTGAATGTCGTAGACAAGTTTTGTTTGACAAACAGTGTATTCTTTGTAATCACTTTTACATTGTGCTGGAAATTTACATCACACTCAGCTTGTAAGGAATCCTTGTATGCACACAAAACATCTAAAGTACAAAATCAAGGTACTGTTTATAGTCAAATGCTAAATTTAGGCACCTCGTTTCAATTACTTGTTAGTTTTTGTTAGTCTTACACATTCTCCTGCTCATCTCTAAAGACAGCGCTGCAGAGGAAGACGTGAATATCAAGCTGCTGACATAACAGCAAGCATGCAAGGTTGTCTGCCCTGCTAAACAGACTGACAGTCAATTGCTATAAGAATGTAAATAAAAGAAATAACGTAGATGCAGGTGCAGGCATCAGCCCGGTATAACCACTACAACCAGAGGACGTCTATGGATGTCCTCCCAGCGGCAAGTGGTTAAACCAGGGCTTTTTTTCAGCTGGTACTTGGTGTAACTTAGTTCCACCACCTCTGTCTCAGGTCCTTTGCTTTCTGCTCAGCACTATCACTTGTAAACACAGAAGTCCAGCTTTTGTGTTTACAAGTGATAGCTTGTCTAGCCACAGATCCGATCTCCTGAGTGGCTCCCACTGAGTGCAGGATGGGGACAAGGGAGATGTGGGTGCACAGGGTGCAGTGCAGATGACCACACCCCACTGGATAATCTCCGTGCAAGTGAGAAAGATGGAGCCACCTACAGTGTGCATGGAGGTACTAGAGCCGGCTGTGTGCTTCAGCCTAATACAGCAACAATAGTAAGAAGATGGAGGAGCTTTTAGGGTGGAGGAGAGGGAGGAGAAGATGGCAGTGGAGGGTGGATTGCATGCAGAGGTCAATGCTGAAGAGGGGTGAAGGTGAGATGTGGATGGAGGATGCAGAAGTAAGCAGCCGTGGAAGAAGCCCTGAACTCTGCACTCTGTACGGAATTAATTCCTGGTATTTAATGCCTCTTTAAGACCCTCCCACTTTTAGCGAAATTTGACCACACCCAGTATTTGATGCAGTTTGGAAGGTGCGTGTAGGGGTCAAGGGGGGGTTTTGGGGGGTCGTTGTTGAGTTCCTGCACCTTTTTTCTGAGAAAAAAAGCCCTGGGTTAAACTGTACCTAAATCCAAAAACTAAAACATTATATATTGAGGCTTACCAGTCCCTTGATGAAGTGGCTGCATTAACTTTTATTTTTTAGATTAATTATTTTTCTCTTGATGATTTCAATAAAAAAATATATATATGAGGGATTATGCATGTTGAAATGCTTTCTCTTGAGGTCATGTTATTGGTGAACACTTCAATTAAAAAAGTAATGACTATGTTTGAAATGTCCTCATCTTGTGGAAGTAATGATGGTTCATACACTTTTCCTTCGAGTTTGAAGTGTTACCTCTACCCCAAAGCCTAAAGGATCCATCCTTCACACTTACAGGTACAAGATGCTAAGGTGGTATTTTTTTCTTTTACCTCTGAACTTTGGGGTTTGAAGTTATAGTTTAGTATTTCTTCCAACAGCAGAACTTGTTTCCAAAATCTCTGACTTATTTATTGCTGGCTTTTCACACTGTGATTTCAGTCACTTTCAGCTAGCTTTTGCTCTGAAAATGACGCAACTCATTGCCTATAGTTTCTGTTTGAACTAATACAGTCACATTGGTTAATGGTATATTTTCCTTGTCCCATTATGCAAATTGGAGTTAATTGGCATGTAACCAGCATAAGTGTTACTTTACAAATGAACCACTAACCAACCACCCGCCGTCATTTTACTTCGGTCCTTTGATGCTAAATACCGGGCTATCTCCTGACATAACCCCCGGTATTTTTGAAAACGGCGGGCGATCGGCTTTCTGATAAGGGTGGTCCCAGCTGTGGATCACCCTTACGGTGCGGCGGAAGAGGTGCCCCCCCCCTCCCGCCACGTCCCGGTCGTTTTCCCCACTTACCGGAAGAGGGGAAAACAATCCGGTCCCAGATCCTCTTAGCCAGGAAGTCGAATGAGGGTAAGATGGCCCTCACTCGACTCTATGCTTTGGAGGGCCTTAGCGATGTCAAATGTTGTTGCCTAGCAACCTGTTTAAAGGGCCGATTTTTTTTTTTTTTTTTTTTTAAACAAACATTTTTTTTCAGTGTACTTGTGAGGTCTGAGGTCTTTTTGACCCCAGATCTCACAATAAAGAGGCCCTGTCATACCTATTTCTATTACAAGGAATGTTTACATTCCTTGTAATAGGAATAAAAATGATCAAATTATTATTATTTTTTTTAAACTGTGTAAAAATAATAAATAAAATATATATGAAAAAAAAATGAAAGCGCCCTGTCCCCGTTAGCTTGCGCGCAGAAGCAAACGCATATGGTAGCCCCTCCCACATATGTAAATGGTGTTAAAACCACACATGTGAGGTATCGCCACGATCATTGGAGTGAGAGCAATAATTTGAGGCTCGGACCTCCTCTGTACCTCTAAGCTGGTAACCTGTAGAAATTTTTAAATTGTCACCTATGGGGATTTTTAAGTACCAAAGTTTGTCGCCATTCCACAAGCCTGCACAATTTTGAAGCATGACATGTTGGGTATCTATTTACTCGGCGTAACATTATCTTTCACATTATGGAAAAAAATGGGCTAACTTTACGGTTTTCTTATTTTTTAATTCATAAAAGTGAATTTTTTCCAAAAAAATTGCGTTTGGAAGACAGCTGCTCAAATACGCTGTGATAAAAAAATATTGCAATGATCTCCATTTTATTCTCTAGGGTCTCTGCTAAAAAAAAAAATATATAATGTTTGGGGGTTCTAAGTAGTTTTCTAGCCAAAAAAAAAAAACAAGATTTCAGCTTGTAAACACCAAGTATCAAAAATAGGCCCGGTCTTAAAGTGGTTAAGAACATTGACATTTGTGCAAGCGACACTGTACAATGGACCACTTATGTGTAAGCAAAACATCTTAATAGGTTCCAATGATAAGTGTCATTGTTGGCTCTGGTAGTATCTTCACCTGATTTCTGTTAAAGCTGATCTCCAAACACCCAAATGTGCAAATGAAATGCATATAAGGGAGCTGTTTTACTTGCTAAAGGATTTGTTTTTTTTTACATCTATTCCTGAGACTTAAACACCCCTGTGGCATAGTCATGCAAGTGACACTACTTTCCTTTTTTTTACATTGAGGCAGGCCATAGATTATGCAATTTTATTTCCTTTCACCTCCTGTAGAAGGAAAGAAAATCACTCAATTCCCCCTTCAACACAGTCAGTATTGATGGGGAAATCCTTTACGCGGCACTATTGTGTTCTGCAGAACACAATGATTAGTGTTGCCAGCTATAGCCGGTGGCACTATTCTGTCGGGAAAAATCCAACAGGCTGGTTGCACAAACGTCGAATGATTATATCCCTGCTGAACCCACTGAATTTCGTTCCATGTATGGCTGACTTAAGAAGAGATACAACTTGATGTCTGGACAGTGAAAGAGCAGCAGCAGACTGATAATGTCTCCTGTCTGCCTAAAGCCCCGTACACACGCACAGATTGTTGGCCGTAAATTGTCAGCCAACGTCCGATCTGCCGATTGTAGGCTTGTTAGTATGATGCTTCCGACAACCAACTGCGACTTTTCGGCCGAAAAAAATCTGGTCTGCATGCTATAAAATTTTTGTTGGCCAACAAAGAACGGCCGATTGTTCCTCAGTCAGTACAGATTTCGGCAGACAAAAATCAGATGAGCAAGACTGGGCATGCTTAGAGAAGAAAAAACACAGGGAAAGTCAACCATCACATGACATCACTTCTGAAGTTGGTTTTTGTTGGCCAACAAAAGTCTAGAGCACATTTCAGTCGACAAACAACACTGGACAAAAAACGGTCGATCGGTTGGCCAACAATCTGTGCGTGTGTACGGAGCTTTATATGTTATCACGTTTGCATGCAACTCAACTGATTGGCTCCCAGTCTGTGTGCTACTCTTAAGGGGTTTGCAAGATTCTTATGCGGAGTCCAGTTAGGATACTTTGGCTAGTTCCAATCCTTACAAAAATATTAATGTATTATTAGTTGCAGTATTTTTTGTATTTCATACATACCTGGAATTCAGTTTTATAGATTTACAGTGTGAGAAAAGAGAACACTAGGAGAATAGCTGAAAAGGTGCTCTTAACACTTGAAAATTATACATATGTCTTTTTCCTTGTGTTTTTTTGTACCATATCAAAGTTATGTTAGTGTGCTTATCCAATATGGCCTGAATGCATCTGCACATTTTTTTATGATTGCAGCTCAGGCAAAATTCTCTACTTGTTAAATGTTCCTGGGAGTTATTACAACAACATTTTGGTTGTGAAATCAGAAGTTTCAGAACTGCTGGATGGACAAAAGTTTCGACCTTTGTGGTCTGTGAACACAACAGCTATTTTAAGGTAATTAAGCAGGAACTTGACTGTTACATTTTATATTGACAACCTTGAATATCAGAATGTATATTGCAGTTAACATTATGTGGCAACATATGGGACCTTTATTGAAATCCGCAGAATTACATAGTTGATCTTGGTGTTCTAAATCATCCCGTTTGAGTTTTATTAGAACACAGTGTTTTGCAAATGTTTTACATATATATTTCTTTATATTTCCTTTAACATGTAGGTGAATTTGTATTTGCAACCCTGCTCTTTAGCATCTAATCAGAAACAACAGCGATTTAAAACTGCTTTTATAACTAATGCCTTTTTCACACGGTTTGTCCAATCAGGTCCCTCTGTCAGTTTTTCAATCAAACCTGATTGGACCCTGCATTGTCCTCTATAGAGTGATGGATGTTAGCGGTCTCCCCACCCGGTTTTTGATCCGATCCTGTCCGCCAAAAACAGACAGATGGTGGTCCTATTTTCCATTCGTCTATTGGATCAGATGGAAACGGACAGGCGGTCCGTTTCCATCTGTTTTTCCCATAGATGAGAGCAGGACTGTGTCCATGTCCACGCTGCATAGCGGAGCAGACACGGACCTGTCATCCACCTGCTCAGTGGAGAGATCCCCCACTGAGCAAACTCATTCCATTTAGCGCAGGCGCCTGTATAAAAGGGGCCTTACTGTTGCTTTTAATGGAGTATAATGGCTGCAGCCTTTGGTTTGTAAAATGTGAAATGGTCACCATTCTTTTGCCAGCTAGGCTATTTGGTATAAGGAAGCATGTGACCATAACAGTTCTGGGGCCTGAGCGGTCACCAGGCCCAAACACCATTGTTAATTTCGTCGACAAAAATATTTTCGTCAGCTGCATGTTTTCAGTGATGAAAACTAAATGAAAAAAAAAAATTTGAAATAAGTAAATTGATGAAAAATTATGACGGAAATCAATTTTCATTTAGTCGACTAAAACCTCCAGTACATTTTAGTCAACTAAAATGTATTGAGTTTAATTAAATTATAATGCTTTATTTAAGCATTTCTCTAGAATTTCCAAACTCGTATACTCCTGGAGTAAAAATCTAAGAACATTATTTATTTATGGTAGTAAGGTTTAAACATGCACTGCAGACACAAATTTAGCCATTGTGATATGTAACCTCTTTATAAATAAAACCAAGTTTCATAAACCAACATTGCTTTTTAGCAAAGAGAAGTGCAACTTAAAAAAAAATCAGAAATGTAAACTCTATTGGCTGTAATGCCAGGCTGCAAGCGGGGATAGGGAAGTAAATGGGAGTGAGGGAGTGCACAGGTCAGTGTTCATTATACTTTGGGGATGGGGAGATGACCTGCAAGTTGGGATGGGGAAGTAAATGGGAGTGAGGAAGTGCCCAGGGCGGGGTTCATTATACATTGAGGATGGGGAGATGACCTGCAAGTGGGGATGGGGAATTAAATGGGATTGAGGGAGTGCCCAGGCGGGGGGGGGGGGGGGGGCAATATACTTTGGGGATGGGAAGATGGCCTGAAAGTGGGGATGGGGAAGTAAATGGGAGTGAGGGAGTGCACAAGACAGAGAACTGGATGGTCTGGGGAGGCTGTTATTTTACACAGTGCTAAGTACTACTACTTTGCTGAGAGAGGAAATACTCACCATATCACATCTAGACAGACACACATTTGATAGAGGAATTCCTCTTATGTGGTTTGCAGGGCATTGTTCCTGGACTCACAGGCAGAGGGAGCCGGCGTCTCTCAGCCAATACAGCTTGCTGATAGATTTAAGGGGCTGAGGCTTTAAGAGACTGGCTGAGCTCTGAGGAAAAGGGAAGTTCAGGTGGGTGCTTAAACTAAAATAATTCTGATGACTAAAATATGACTAAAATTAAAATGGCATTTTAGTCAAAAGACTAAAGCTAAATCAAAATTTCAACATTAAAAGTGTCAAACACTGTCATTAGGGGGACTCCTTATCTATGCTTCAACATTAGAGTTTAAACAGATTGTTTAAACAGATTGGGATGCTGAAAATAGGGAGGCAGCAAAGCACGGTAAGTATAAAACTGTGTCAGCGTACACCTATGTGAGAGCCGCATATTCCCTGCATGGTATGCATAAGCATTACACGCATTCTTAACTGCATGGAAACAGATGCTGTTCCTAATTTGACATCCATGTGGATCAGGGTGCATGTCCCAGAAATTACACGGTCTGTGTTTGGGGATTTGCACCAGCACCCACATGTATGCCAAGTTGCAAACAGCAGCTGTGTCCGTATAGCGGCTGCCTCCCAGTTGAGATGAATGGGACTACCTGCACGCAGATGCATGGATCTCCTGTGCAGGCAAAACATGGCCCTCACATCGGTGTGTACTTAAAAATGCTCATGTGAATGAGGCCTTATGGGACGTACGCTCCTGGCCACATAGGCAGACCATGGCTTCTTTTTACTGTCCATAGCAGACTGCAGGCTTTTCTGTACAATTGATCTGAATCTGGAGTGAATTGACCCTTTGTAATAGTAATACCTTTAAGTGATAAAAAAGTGTTATAATAAAATAAAGAAAAACAACAAACAAATCTTTAAGAGCCGGTTAACACTTAGGCGATCCGACTTGCCGGGGCGACCTGTGAAGTCGCGGTGCACAGTGCGCACCGCGACCTCGGAGCGACATGCACGGACTTCATATCATTGAAGTCAATGCAGGTCGCTCCAGGTCGCCCCAAAGTAGTACAGGACCCTTTTTCTAAGTCGGAGCGACTTGTGTCGCTCCTATTAGAACGGGTCCTGTGCTAATCTATGGCAGGCGATCCACGACAAGTCGCCCCAGTGTGAACCGGCTCTAATGCCCCCCTGCTCACACGAGCATACACAAACACTCACATAGGTTACAAAACACATACATAAACAACGATTTTGCAACATATTTAGCATTTTCACGAACTCTTGAATGTAAGAAATAAATCTAAGACCAACATTTACAGTTGATGAGCTTTAAGGCCTCTTGCAAACGGTACAAATGTTTGAGCATCAGCTTTTTTGGACATCATTTCAGGCGTTTTTTTTTCTGTGCATATTTGCGCATATATATGTGCATAGTTGGGCATATATGCGCGTTAGTGTTTACAATACATTCCTAGGGAAAATTCATTAATATTTATGCTCATATGCGCGTATTTGGGCACATTTGCACTTACCGGCGCAAAATACTGACTGTGAATGCAGATTTTTATTTTTTATTTTACTTTAAGAATACGGCCCTCGTTTGTTAAGCATGCACATCGTTTGTTTACGTGTCTGTGTGTACAGGCACATTGTAAACAACAGGCTGCATTTTAGATCCGTAAAAAAAAACACGCTGTACTGAGCTTTTTCTTTTTTTATATTTATTATTTTATTTTGATTTCAAGGAAGGTTATTTACACAGCACAATATCATACACAAAATAAGGTTAACCAAATACAGTCATTGTCTAATACAACTTTTTCTTATCTCTGAGGTCTGTTACGATCCTCTCTTGACTCGTTTTCATTCTTTTAACAAATATTTGTCCCGGTGCAAGGTATTGTCAAGAAAGCAAGTCTCCTTCTCTATTCCTACTCATACCATCCTTACCTCTCTTCCCTACACTGGACGTGAATCAAATGACCCTCAACTATTAAGTTATCTTGTTTCCACCTCATCTTTCTAGCCGTTCATCCCCTTCCCTCTCCCCTTTGTCTCCTCCACCTTCCCTCCCTCTCCTCCCACCATTCATACCCCCTACTCATATGCTTCCATACATACACCCACACATCTCAACCAGAACAAACACGGAGAAAAAAAAAAAGGGGGGGGGGACCCCCTCCTCCTCTCCCCCTCCCTCTCCCCTCTCCATCCTCCTCAAACTAATTAGAAATTCCCATCTCACAGAACTTCAATATTCTGAGATGACGGGCTTAACAATTGTCTCCCCTCATCTGAAGCTACAAATAAATTCCACTTTCTCCATATCGATTTATATTGTTCCTGTTTATGTTGCGAGGAAAGCACTAAATCTTCCATTTTATTAATGTGTTCTAGTTTCCTTGCCCATACCTGCACCGAAGGGGCTTGTCTCTTTCTCCAGTGTTGGGGTATACATGCTCTTGCAGCATTCAACATGTGAGGCAATACTTATTTTTCATATTGCCTTACTGACAAATCTGATATCTGTAACAGACAGAAGGCAGCATCTCCCTCAATTTTATGATCTGTTATTTTTTTAACTATATTTCCGATCTCTGACCAGAATTTTTTTATCTCCGGGCAGGTCCAAAAAATGTGGAATAATGTGCCTTCTCCTTCTTCGCATCTCCAGCATCTGTCTGATTCTTGCGTATACCACCTATTTAGCTTATCTGGTGTATTGTACCACCTAGTTAAGATCTTATAATTAATTTCTTGAATTTTGGTACATTTTGTTGGTCTAAATATTGCCCTAAATATCCTCTGTTTTTGTGTTTCCGTTATGTTCATATTTAGTTCTTGTTTCCATCTTTCCAGCCATTTTAATCTTGGCTGGCTTAGTGGTATAATCAATATTTTATATAAGCTAGATAATGGCCGTTCTACACCCCCTGTTTTCTCACATAATTTTTCAAAGTATGTCAATGGCTTCTTAAATTTTCCAGGATCAGGTAATGTCTCCAGAAAATGCCGTAGTTGAAGTGCCTCCCACAGACATAGGCCATACGGTCCCTCCTCTTCTGTTAACCTAGCGATTGTGGGCCACCTCTGTTGATTCGCGAAAGATTTAATGCTTTAATGCTTTGCCCTGTTTCCCTTAATTTTTTGAAATGTTGTCTATCCAGGCCAGGTGTAAACTCGGGATTCCCTAAGACAGGGTACAACGGGGAATCTGCTGTAATTAGATTTTGTCTCAGGGACTGCTGATAACCTATCCTTAATGTATTTCCCATTAAAGGGTGTATCTTTAAAGTTTTAGGGAGTGTCTTATAGCACCAAATCGCTCTTTTCAATGATACTGTGGTCTGAGCTTGCTCTATTTGGACCCATCTTTTCACTTCCCCCTGATGCCACCAGTCTAGAATTCGATTCAGATGAATGGCATGATAGTACCTGCGAAGATCAGGTACTGCTAATCCACCCATGTCTTTCGGTAGTGACAAGCTATTACGAGCTATCCGCGGCTTTTTCCCCGCCCATATATATCTACCAAATATCCCGTTTATAGTTTTAAAGAAGCTATTCGGTATTTTGATTGGGAGTGCTCTCATTATATACAAGTGTTTTGGTAGAATATTAATTTTTATTAAATTTCCTCTGCCAAACCATAACTGGAGACCTCCTTTCCATTGTTCCAGCGTTTTCTTTGTCTCTTCAATCAAGGGAATTAAATTTAACTCATATATTTGGGTTAGGTTTGCAGTTATATACGTCCCTAGATACTTCACAGCTTTCTCTACCCATACGAATCCGAAATTACTCTTTAGTCTAGCCTTGTTTACCTCTGCTACTCCTACTCCCAGCGCTTCAGATTTCCCGTAATTAATTTTAAAATTAGATAGTTCTCCATACTGTTTGAATTCCTTCAACAGTACCGGGATCGAGATTTCTGGCTCTGTCAATGTAAACAGTAGATCGTCCGCATACGCTGCGATTTTGTATTGTTCTTTCCCTACCGTGACACCTTTTATATCCAGGTTAAGTCGGATTTTATTCAGAAAGGGTTCTAGTGTGAGTGCAAAGAGCAGGGGGGACAATGGACATCCCTGTCTTGTACCATTTTTTATGCTTAAGGGTTCCGATAATACCCCGTTCACTTTTACCCTTGCTGTTGGATTAGAATAAACCCTAGATATTCTTTCCCGCATCATTTCTCCTACTCCTATGTACTTAAGCACCGACTGCATAAAGGCCCACTCGACTCTGTCAAAGGCCTTTTCTGCGTCGGTGCTCAGTATGACGCTCGGTGTTTCTGTTTTGGTGGCTATATGAATCAAATTTAGAACCCTCGTTGTACTATCTTTGGCTTCTCTCGCAGGCATAAAGCCCACCTGATCGAGGTGAATTATTTTTGAGAGTACCTTTGCCATTCTTGCCGCTAGGATTTTTGTGTAGATTTTTAAATCTGTATTCAGGAGCGATATGGGCCTATAACTTCCACAGCTCGCTGGGTCTTTACCCTCTTTTAGTATTAATGTTAAATAAGCTGTTAACTTGTCTCTAGAAAGTGTCCCCTCTGGTCCCCTTTTGTTGAACAGTCTTTCCATGTATGGTCCCAAAATAGGGGCCAATACATGGAAGTACTGTGGTGTCAATCCTACTGGACCTGGTGCCTTACCTTTTTTCATATTTTTTATTGTCTGCTCTATTTCCTCCTGTGAGATGTGTCTTTCCAGCTCCTCTCTCTCTTCCTCAGTGATTTTTGGTATTCCCGACTTAACTAGATACTCTTCCCTTTCTTTCTGTGTTTTTCCCACTTCCGGTAGATTATGATCGGTTTCTAGTATTTTCAGTTTATCTAGTAATGTCAGTAATTGCCTATTCCTTTCCCTTTTTATTCTTGCGCCATGCTTGATTAATATCCATCTTATCACTGATTTGTGTGCCTCCCACAGTATGCCGATGGTGCATCCAGGTTGGTCATTGCGGTCAAAATAATCTTTAAGTTCCTTCTGTACTTCTATTTTTACTTCCTCTATCTGTAAACAAACATACAATGGTGTATTAAAGTCCCCCCCTAGAATCAGTTGTCCCTGAGAAAAATCTCTGAGCGTATTTAGTGTTTTGGCAACAAACCTATCCTGCTGTTTATTAGGGGCATATAAAGTTGCTAATGTCATCCGGGTTTCCCCCATTTTCCCTTTTAAAAAGAGAAATCTACCGCTTTCATCCCCTAGTTTCTCCTCTAGCTGCCATGGTGTTTTGCTATCTATTAATATCGATACCCCTCTTGATTTTGACTGTGTGTAGGTTGCATGATAGATGTATGGAAATGCATTATTTTTCAAGTATGGTAGTTTATCTGTTTTAAAATGCGTTTCCTGTATGAACGCTATGTTTGCCTTTACACGTTTAAGTTCTGATAGTAGTATCCGCCTTTTTTCGGGTGTATTTAACCCCTTTACATTGATAGAGACAATCTTTATATTCTCCATTTCGAACTATCCGCTATGGGGCAGTCAATGGATAGGGTAAACAAGAGGGGGAAGATTCCCCACCAAGGGGTCGAAAAAAAAAAAAAATTACACACACGCACACCTCTCTTCACAACACTTGTCACCAATCCACTAGTCACTCACTCCACCTTTTGTACCCACACTCGTCTCTATCTCTTCCACTCCTACCCTATTCCCTATGGATCCCCCCCCTCCAGGGAGGTTCAACACTCACCCTGGTCGGGGTCCACAGGTCGGATTTTAAATCCTTCCAACACACGGCATTTTACTGCCACAGGTGTGTTCTTAACTTTCTAGGGGACAATGCCCTAAATGGCCATCCATGTCCTCGCTCCTCCCTCCCTATTCTACTTATTCCCTTATATTTCTTTTATCTCCAATACCCGTCTTCTTTCCTCCTCCCTCTCTCTCTCCTCATTATCTTGCCTCTTCCTAGACCTTCTCCCTTGCCTTCTTTAGCCTCGATATCCTCTCTCTTCTATTAAATTTCTTCCTTCTCCTCCTAGTATATTTTGGAGCCTTAATATCTGACCATACCTTCCCCCGGGAAACAAAAAATAATATAAAAATATACAATAAAAAAAAAAAAAAACCCTCCCAGTGTATCAATATGTGAAAACCCTGATGGGGTTAAAAAAAAACCCCAATTATATCGTGTGAAAAGTAAAAACAAGAAAAAATCCTCCCTGTGTTAAAATATGTGCAAAAAAAAAAAGGGGGGGGGATAACCCCTCCCAGTGTATCAGTATGTGAGAACCCTGATGGGGGTAAAAAACCCAAATTATATCGTGTAAAAACAAGAAAAAACCCTCCCCGTGTTAAAATATGTACAAAAAAAAAAAAGGGGGGGGAACCCCTCCCAGTGTATCAGTATGTGAGAACCCTGATGGGGGTAAAAAACCCCAATTATATTGTGTAAAAACAAGAAAAAACCCTCCCCGTGTTAAAATATGTACAAAAAAAAAAAAATCGGGGGGGAAAATCCCCCCCGTGTATGTGACAACCCTAATAGGGGTAAGAACCCTGATTATATTGTGAAAAAAAAAAAAACCCAAGGGGGAGGAAATGGGAGGCCCCCTACATTAACAGCATTGAACTAGTTACCCCTGCAGGGGTACGGGAATCTGGTAAGCGCAAGACCCCAGGATTAGGGGAGCACCTTACCTTCCGCCCACTCACTGCACTCCGGGCATAGAGAAAAGAGCACCATAGCCACTTTATATGGACTATATAATTATAGGACTTTTTGGATTCATTCATCAGCTCTGATTGCACGATATTTGGACTGATTTGTTGTGGCGTTCTATAGTGATATCCACCTTTTTTGCTGAATTTGCATAGTTCTTTCTCTCTCACATTTGCACTGCTGTACCTATTTATTGGCAGCTATATTTATCATCTATATTTATTTATATTTATTGCTTGTGACTCAATTCCCATTTTATATTCAGTATTTTATAGAGTATATATATATATATATCCATCTATTTTAAGCAAGTCCCACTCCTACAATATCACTCACCTACCAATTGCTTATCGATAAGGTAGATTCACTATTGCACATTAATTTTTATATTCACATCATTTATTATTTGCACAATACAGGTTTATTGTTGATTGTGCACACATCTGTTGGTTTCACACACATTGTGTAACACACTGATCATTGATTGCCCCAAACCTGCACACGTTCACTTTGGGTTTTCACATATTTATTCATTTATATATTCCTCTATACCAACGTGCAGATTGGCACTTTTCTTTTTAGTGTTTGTATTTTATATATACCATAACATTTTCTATTGCTTATCTTTTATGTTTATCACATAACTTGGATACACACGGATTTTAATTTACTTTTTTACCACGCATATTTATATTTAATACACATACACATTCCATACCAATTACGAGTGATTTATTTTATTTATTATTTATTCTTAGGAGTGACGCAATAATATTTAAACAATCAGATTTCCCGAACACCCCATTAGGTAGCGCCAATCACTTCCTCACTCTATCCATATATATATATATATATATATATATATATATATATATATATATATATATATATATATAGTGCCTTTCAAAAGTATTCGGCCCCCTTGAACTTTGCGACCTTTTGCCACATTTCAGGCTATAAACATAAAGATATAAAACTGTAATATTTTGTGAAGAATCAACAACAAGTGGCACACAATCAGGAAGTGGAACAAAATTTATTGTATATTTCAAAATTTGTTAACAAATAAAAAACTGAAAAATTGTGTGTGTGTGTGTGCGTGTTTGTGTGTGTGTATGTGTGTGTATATATATATATATATATATCTATACATATACATCCACACACACACCCACACTATCTCACAAAAGTGAGTACACCCCTCACATTTTTGTAAATATTTTATTATATCTTTTCATGTGAAAACACTGACGAAATGACACTTTGCTACAATGTAAAGTAGTGAGTGTACAGTTTATATAACAGTGTAAATTTGCAGTCCCCTCAAAATAACTCAACACACAGCCATTAATGTTTAAACCGCTGGCACAAAAGTGAGTACATCCCTAAGTGGAAATGTCCAAATTGAGCCCAAAGTGTCAATATTATGTGTGGCCACCATTATTTTCCAGCATTGCCTTAACCCTCTTGGGCATGGAATTCACCAGAGCTTCACAGGTTGCCACTGGAGTCCTCTTTAACCACTTAAGCCCCGGAGGATTTGGCTGCTAAAAGACCAGGGAGTATTTTGCGTTTTGACACTGCGTGACTTTAACGGACAATTGCGCGTTCGTGCGACACTGTACCTAAACGAATTTGAAGTCCTTTTTTTCCCACAAACAGAGCTTTCTTTTGGTGGTATTTGATCACCTGTGCGATTTTTTGATCACGCGCTATAAACAAAAAAATAGCGTCAATTTTGCAAAAATAACAATATTTTTCACATTTTTTTATATGAAATTCCCCCAAAAAAAAAGTAAAAATCAAAATTTTTTAACATTTTCGGCCAATTTGTTTTATGCTACATATGTTTGGTAAAAAAAAATCGCAAAAAGCGTATTTTGATTGGTTTGCGCAAAAGTTATTGCGTTTACTAACAAAGGGAAAGATTTTTGTCATTTTTGTTGTTTTTTTTTTAACGCGTAATGGCGGCGATCTGCGATTTTTTTTTTTGCGGTACTGCGACATTGGGGCGGACAGATCATAGTTACATAGTTACATAGTTAGTGAGGCTGAAAAAAGACACAAGTCCATCCAGTTCAACCTATGATGTGTGTGTGTGTTTGCTTTTAACCGTACATTGTATACCCCTGTATGTTGTGGTCTTTAAGGTGTCCATCCAATAGTTTTTTGAAACTATCAATGCTCCCCGCTGATACGACTGCTTGCGGAAGAGAATTCCACATCCTTACCGCTCTTACAGTGAAGAACCCCTTACGCACTTTAAGGTTAAACCGCCTTTCCTCAAGTTTTAGTGAGTGGCCACGTGTCTTATTGTATCTCCTTTCTCTGAATAGTTTGTTCCTTATGCTCGGGTCGCCAGTACAGTATTTGTACATTGATATCATATCCCCCCTCAATCGTCTCTTCTCCAGAGAGAATAGGTTCAGTGCTTGTAGTCTTTCCTCATAGCTGATGTCCTCCATTCCCCTAATTATTTTTGTTGCCCTTCTCTGGACTTTCTCCAGTTCCAGCACATCCTTCCTGAGGACCAGTGCCCAGAACTGGACAGCATACTCCAGATGTGGCCGGACCAGAGTTTTGTAGAGTGGAAGAATAATCTCTTTATTTCTGGAGTGAATCCCCTTTTTTATACAACCCAGTATTCTGTTGGCTTTGCTTGCAGCGGCTTGGCATTGCATGCCACTTCCAAGCCTGTTGTCTACCAGTACCCCCAGGTCCCTTTCCATCCTAGACTCACCCTTGACTCGGACCCTTGACTGACATTTTTGACACTTTTGGGGTTACCAGTGACATTTCTACAGTAATAAGTGCTATATATATGCACTGTTACTGTAAAAATCCACTGGCAGTGAAGGGGTTAACTTTATTTGAGAGGGAGGGGCTGTGTGTGTCCCTAGGGGCGTGATTCTAACTGTGATTGGCTGTGGCTTGAGCTGTAGTTACACTGATCAACGGTCCTACATAGTAGGACACAGGCGAGAATGACAGGCAGCTTGTTTACACAAGCTGCCTGCCTTTCTCCCTCTCCCCCGACGATCGCAGAGTGAGCGGCGGACATCGGGTCCGTCGGTCACACGCGCGGGGGGGTCTGTGACCGCGCGGGAGCGCACCGGCGGCGGCACGCGCTCGCTCCCCAGAGCCTCACAGGCTAGTGACGTAAATATACGTCACTTTGCCTGTGAGGGGCTGACTGCCGCAGTAAATCTACTGACAGCAGTTGGCAAGTGGTTAAAGCGGAGTTCCACCCAAAAGTGGAACTTCCGCTTTAGGGAGTCCTGACCCCCCGACATGCCACATTTGGCATGTCATTTTTTGGGGGGGGAGCGGGTACCTAGTTTTGACAGGTACCCGCTCCCACTTCCACTCGGAGCGCCGCGGCGCCCTGAGCGGAAGTTCTCCTCTCCCCCTCCCTCCCTGCAATCTTCTGGGACACGTCAGAGGTCCCAGAAGATTGCCGGCCAATCACGGCGCGCAGCGCGACTCGCGCATGCGCAGTGGGTACCCGGCTGTGAAGCCGCAAACTGTAACAGCCGGGTGCCCACAGCAGTGATGCCGGCGCAGAGGGAGAGGATCGAGGCTTCCGGCGGCCGCATCGCTGGATCGTTGGACAGGTGAGTAAATGGCTGGAACTCCGCTTTAACTCCTCCATGACAACATCACAGAGCTGGTGGATGTTGGAGACCCTACACTCCTCCGCCTTCCATTTGAGGATGCACCACAGGTGCTTAATAGGGTTTAGATCCTGAGACATGCTTGGCCAGTCCATCACCTTTACCCTCAGCTTCTTTAGCAAGACAGTGGTCATCTTGGGGGTGTGTTTGGGGTCGTTATTATGTTGGAATACTGCCCTGCGGTGCAGTCTCCAAATGGAGGGGATCATGCTCTTCTTCAGTATGTCACAGTACATGTTGGCATTCATGGTTCCCTCAATGAACTGTAGCTCCCCAGTGCTGGCAGCACTCATGCAGCCCAAGACCATGTCACTCTCACCACCATTGTTGACTGTAGGAAAGACAAAATTGTCTTTGTACTGCTCACCTGGTTGCCACCACACACACACTTGACACCATTTGAACCAAATAAGTTTATCTTGGTCTCATCAGACCACAGGACATGGTTCCAGTAATCCTTGTCCTTAGTCTGCTTGTCTTCAGCAAACTGTTTGTGGGCTTTCTTGTGCATCATCTTTAGAAGAGGCTTCCTTCTGGGACGACAGCCATGCAGACCAATTTGATGCGGTGTATGGCCTGAGCACTGACAGGCTGACCCCCCCTCCCCTTCAACCTCTGCAGCATTGCCACCATGCTGCAGCTCAGTTTCAGGGTCTTGGCAATCTTCTTATAGAGTAGGCCATCTTTGTGTTAAGCAACAGTTCTTTTTTTCAGATCCTCAGACAGATCTTTGCCATGAGGTGTCATGTTGAACTACCAGTGACCAGTATGAGAGAGTGAGAGTGATCACACCAAATTTAACACACCTGCTCCCCATTCACACCTGAGACCTTGTAACACTAACAAGTCACATGACACCGGGGAGGGAAAATGGCTCATTAGGCCCAATTTGGACATATTCACTCAGGGGTGTACTCACTTTTGTTGCCAGCAGTTTAGACATTAATGGCTGTGTGTTTAGTTATTTTGAGGGGACAGCAAATTGGCACTGTTATACAAGCTGTACACTCACTACTTTACATTGTAACAAAGTGTCATTTCTTCAGTGTTGTCACAAAGAAATATTTGTGTCACCTTTCCAAAGTGTTCTGTCTTTCCTAGGCTTCTGTCTGGGCAGAATGTCCCATTTAAAGGATCTCTACTTGGGCTTTCTTTCAGCCTGGGCAATGTGCTTTAGACTTTTTGTAAACAATCACCTTGTAAAACAACCCATTTAGTTTAAAAAAGAAATGAAAGGCACAACATTTTTGTATATATTTAAAAATACATTTTTGGACTTCCCAGTGACAGGCTGTGCAGTAGGGGTGTGTTAGGACAAGTCTGATCATTGGAGGAGAGCAAGCAGAGATCCCAGCATAGCTAGAGAACTGGCTATGATGCTTTCTCCTCCTGCTTAGTGTGGTCAGTTTTTGATAGAAACCTAGAGGGACTGGCAGGATCACCAGGGAATTCACACAAAGGAAGCAATACAAAGAGAACAGTATACTGTCTCATACAAGTACATGGTACAGCAGGCATATAACAGGAAAGAGCATCTGTAAAGAACCTTAAAGCCACTGATGAACATTGTAAGAAGGATTCAGGGGCGATTAAGGGTTAAGTGTGCTTCTAGGGAGTGCTTTCTAACTGTGTGGGGGTGGCTTAACTGGAGGAAGACAGAGATCCGTGTTTCTGCTTAGCAGAAACACAAGATCTCCATCTTCCTCTCTGACAGAACAGTGGTCTGCCTTGTTTATATTGGCGAACCGCAGTTCTGCCTTTCCTGTCAAGGATTGGTGGGTCCCAGCGGACTTCACGTCCGCCAGACCTGCTGATTGGCTCCTGCTGTGTCCAGTCACAGTGAGAGCGGGTACGTCGGCTCACACAGAAGTGTCGCCCTCCTATAAAACATACAAGTGTAGAGCTGTTAGTAAGTAAAACGTGTAAATGACAAAAAACAATTAATATTAAATCATATCTGTAATAATCAGACAATATGAATTTCTGCTCACCTCCAATAAAAAAATAACCCCTGAGGACCTGCTAAGGGAAGCTCATGTTCTTAACGTTTCTTCGCGTAACGCGTTCGGGTGAGGGAGGGTTTACTACCTCTTTGAAAATTGACCACACTAGGCATGAAAGCACAGGATGGTCAGTTCTCCTGCTGTGCTGAGAACTTTTCCTGCTCTCCACCAATGATCAGACTTGTCCTGGCACCCCCCCCCCCCCCCCAGCCATTGTGCTGCTGTTTCTTCTCCTCCTGCTTTCGGAGTGCCTTATTCATTTAAGAACAGAGGTTTGGTGAAGACTTACAGAAAAATGTAAAAAGAAAAAAAGGTTTATAATGTTTTTATATCCATACACAAATGTTTTTTCCTTTTCATTTCTATTTTAAATGGAATGAATTGTTTTACAAGATGAGGGTTCATATATACTTCAGTTGTTTTAAAGTACCATTTTCTGTTTCCTGTTGTAGTAAACCAGCACTGGGCTATTTCAAGAGAGATGCTTTGTCAATGATAATGGAAATTGGAATCGGAAATAGCAGAAAGAAGGTTTGTGCCTTATGTTTTTTTCTTTTATTTATTTTTTTTTTTTTTGGGGGGAGGGTTGGAATTAACAAAAAATGTATATCCAAAGATTTCAATAGCTGTCGCTCTACTGCCACTTTGATGCATACATTTTTAAGTAACCTTAAGAACCCAAGATGAAATAGTTTTTTTAGGTTCGTCACCTTATGCAGTAATCAAGCAGATTTTGCTAATATCTATTGAATATCAGCTAATGTGATCATTTTAACTAGTTCAGGACCGCTCACCGCATTTATACTGCTGCAGGGCGACCCAGTTGCGCAAAATCACGTACAGGTACGTGATGTGCGCCCGCTGGTAAGGAGCGCGCATCCACTGTCTCCGCGTTGATCTAATTTGGTTCAGAACCAATCATCCTAGTCCTGGTAATCGTTTCTGACCAATGGCAGAACTTCCTGTGTAATGTAAACACAGGCACAGGAAATGATGCAATCTCCTCTCCTAAAGCCCTTTTCGGTTCCAGCGTGAGAGGAGAAAGCATCAAGTTAGTACACAAGCACTACACTAACTCAAGTACACATAGGCACATATTTAACCCCCCTAATCATCCCCTAGTTAACCCTTTCACCCCCTGTTACAGTGTCACTAGTAAAGTGTACAGATCATTTTTTCTGATCACTGTATTAGTGTCACGGGTGACACCAGTTAGCGTCAGTTAGGGTCAATCCCAGATAGTGTCAGATTTTAACCCTTTAATTGACAGTAATACTAACAGACGCTATATACCTCCATTACTAGTATAGTGTCTGAACTGATTAATATATTTGATCTGATCAGAACTATACTAGCGTCCCCAATTGTTTTGTTTTCCCAAAAGCACAGTGTTAGCAGGCTCAGCCTTGACACCTGCCAGCACCTGTGTTTAGCCCCTCTGCCCATCCCCTAAGAAGTGCAGTATTAATAGATCACTGTCACTTCCAATACACAGCACACAAAACCGATCACTGTATTAGTGTCACGGGTGACGCTACTTAGGCTAGTTAGCGTCAGGTTCCCACCACACCACCGTTATTTAGTGTCAGTTAGAGTCAAGTACACTAACACACACACACCTCCATTACTCAACAGATCAATATCTGATCTGATCAGAACTATACTAGCGTCCCCATAGTTTAGTATTCCCAAAACGCGGTGTTTGCACAATCAGCACTGATTCCTGCGCCTGCGCCTGCACCTGCGTTTAGCCCCTCCGCCCAGCCCACCATACCCAGGCAAGTGCAGTAATCAATAGATTACTGTCACTTCCAAAAAACACAAATCACACAAAACCGCTGCCTTAGCAGAGTCAGGCCTGATCTCCGCTAGCACTAGCAGTTATTTTTTTTGTAGCGGTTCAAACAGTCCTCGACAACCAGGTGCTTTTTTACCTGTGAGTCACACTAGGTACCTGTAAATTTAGTGGCCAAAATGTCAAACGAAAATAAAGAAAAAAGATTGGGACTTTAAATGAGGTGTGTGAGAACAACCGGCCCTTAGTAAATTATACTCACCGACCAGTCTGCTAACAAACCAAATTACCTGTCTAAGAATGTACATTAAAAACAGGGGTTTAGTTACCAAACGAAATGTCAAACGAAAGGTGTACACTAGTGAAGAGGCCTATAGGATGCTGAGCATGACAGATGTGAGTAATGGGGAGTCCTCACTGTCAGAATCAGGCTCAGTATACGAACCTGTAGAGAGCAGCGGCCCCCTGACAGATAGCAGGGACCTCTACTCCGTCGTCAGAGCTAAGGGCAGGCGTACCCGACCCCGTGCTGAGGTGCAACAACCACATGATTCTAGTATGCAGCAAAGTGTCGGTACTAGTGCTGCTCAACCTTCTGGTGAACTGGTGAGCACCAGTGGCCTAGTATATACCCTGGTCGTGGACAAACCAGCACTGCAGTATCACTTGGCTAGCAAAAGTAGTGGCCTGCAGCCACCAAGAATGTAAATGCAGGGCAGTAGAGCCCATAGTGCCCTTCCTGATGCACTTGCAAATCCTGATTGGCAGCCCACAGATTCTGCGGCCCCTCGTATTGCCCCTATTCATTGGCCAACCCGAAATTCAAGTGGATACAGCCAATTTTACTCCCCTTGATTTTTTTTGATCGGTTTTTCACAGACGATCTGTACGGATCTGTTGTGGACCAAATCAATTTCTGTGCTAATCAATTTTTCCTTGCAAACCCAAATTTGACTCTTGCTAGAAAATTGGGCTGGAAACCTATAAGAGTTCCTGAATTTAAAACCTTTCTGGGCCTATCCCTCAACATGGGCATTACTAAAAAGAGTTGTGGTCATATTGGTCCACTGACCCAATTCATCATATGCCCGTGTTCTCTGCTGTCATGGCCAGGGCTAGATATGAGCAAATATTGCAGTTCATGCACTTGAATGACAATAAACTGTCTTCCTCAGGGTGACCCTGAATATGAAGATTCGGCCCCTCGTAAACCACCTCATTAAAAATTTGCAACCTTGTTTATCCCCCAACAAGATGTGTGCGTTGACGAGTTCCTGATTAATTTTCCTGGCCGCCTTGCTTTTAAAACAGTTTCTCCCCAGCAAGCGTGCCATATATGGGGTCATGATGAATAAGCTCTGTGATGAGGTAACAGGCTATATATGTGGTTTCCTGGTTTACGAGGGAAAAGATAGCAGCGTGGAGACCCCCAACTGCCCAGACTACATAGAGAGCAGCAGAAAGATTATTTGGGGCTTGGTGTCACCGTTATTCGGAAAGGGGTACCATTTATACGTGGACAACTTCTATCACTTTTTAGACACCTTTCAATTTGGAATTGGCGTATGTGGCACCGTGTGATCTAATCGCCAAGGCTTCCCTTAATGGCTTATAAATGCCCCACTTAGTCAGGGGGAGAGAGCCTGCTTGAGGTGCAACTAATTGCTTGCAGTGAAGTGGAAGGACAAACAGAAAGTTTTCGTTCTGTCTTCCATTCACGCAGATACAACAGTCCAAACTACAACGGGGACTGGTGTTAAGAAGCCCCTCTATGTCCACGACTACAACCGTAAAATGGGGAGGGGTGGACTTCAATGACCAGGTGATGGGGTCGTATTTAGTTGCCCTTAAGGCCAGACACTGGTACAAGAAAGTGTCTGTATACTTATTCCAATTGGCTCTTTTTAACGCTTATGTATAAGCCCGATACCAAAATAGTTGGGACACTGTACAAATTGTAAATAAAAATAGAATGCAATGATGTGGAAGTTTTACATTTCAATATTTTATTCAGAATACAACATAGATGACATATCAAATGTTTAAACTGAGAAAATGTATAATTTCAAATTTCATGGCATCAACACATCTCAAAAAAGTTGGGACAAGGCCATGTTTACCACTGTGTGGCATCCCCTCTTCTTTTTATAACAGTCTGCAAACGTCTAGGGACTGAGGAGACAAGTTGCTCAAGTTTAGGGATAGGAATGTTGTCCCATTCTTGTCTAATACTGTCTTAGGTTTTCTTTGTCACGTCCTCTTTATGATGCACCAAATGTTTTCTATGATTGAAAGATCTGGACTGCAGGCTGGCCATTTCAGTAACCGGATCCTTCTTCTACGCAGCCATGATGTTGTAATTGATGCAGTAAGTGGTCTGGCATTGTCATGTTGGAAAATGCAAGGTCTTCCCTGAAAGAGAAGACGTCTGGATGCGAGCATATGTTTTTCTAGAACTTTGATATACCTTTCAGCATTGATGGTGCCTTTCCAGATGTGTAAGCTGCCCATGCCACACGCACTCATGCAACCCCATACCATCAGAGATGCAGGCTTCTGAACTGAGCGCTGATAACAACTTGTTTTGTCCTTGTCCTCTTTAGTCCGGATGACATGGCATCCGAGTTTTCCATAAAGAACTTCAAATTTTGATTTGTCTGACCACAGAACAGTTTTCCACTTTGCCACAGTCCATTTTAAGTGAGCCTTGGCCGAGAGAAAACGCCTGTGCTTCTGATTCATATTTAGATATGACTTCTTTTTTGGCCTATAAAGTTTTAGCCAGCAACGGCGAATGGCACTTTGGACTTTGTTCACCGACAATGTTTTCTGGAAGTATCCCTGAGCCCATGCTGTGATTTCCATTACTGTAGCATTCCTGTATGTGATGCAGTGCCCGAAGATCACCCTGCATCCGGTATGGTTTTCCGGCCTTGACTCTTACGCACAGAGATTGTTCCCAGATTCTCTGAATCTTTGGATTATATTATGCACTGTAGATGATGATAACTTCAAACTCTTTGCAATTTTTCTCTGAGAAACTCCTTTCTGATATTGCTCCACTATTTTTCTCCGCAGAATTGGGGAATTGGTGATCCTCTGCCCATCTTAACTTCTGAGAGACACTGCCACTCTGAGAGGCTCTTTTTATACCCAATCATGTTGCCAATTGACCTAATAAATTACAAATTGGTCCTCCAGCTGTTCCTTATATGTACATTTAACTTTTCCGGACTCCTATTTTTACCTGTTCCAACTTTTTTGGAATGTGTAGCTATCATGAAATCCAAAATGAGCCAATATTTGGCATGACATTTCAAAATGTCTCACTTTCAACATTTGATATGTTATCTATATTATATTGTGAATAAAATATAAATTTGAGATTTTTAAATTAGTCCATTCCTTTTTTTACTTACAATTTGTACAGTGTCCCAACTTTTTTGGAATTGGGTTGTACTATACAAAAAATCTGGATCCAGAAGGTGCTGTGTCCCAATTTCCCAATCAAGATGCAGTGAGCCGGCTGCATAAGAGGCATTTTCCGGATGTCCTCCCTGGTACCCCTACCCAAAGAGCACCCCAAAAAAAGATGCCGTGTCTGTAGCAATTGCGGATATAGACACCCGCTATTTTTCTCCCTCCTGTCCTGGCGAACCGGTCCCTGCTTCTGTGACTGTTACTGTGTTTTATTGTTAATAACTATTGTTTGCTTTGTAGGTACGCCATTCAGCTGCAGCACCGATTTGCTTATTTTGACAGCAACAGGGTTTGCTCTCACAAATATGTAAAATCAGCGACACCAGCGCGCTGTAGGACGTGATTTCACCTCCAGAGTTAAAAAAAACAAAACAGAAAAAAAAACATATATGGCAAAGCATAGGGGCAGGGGTGGACATGGGGTGGACTGACCCTATGCTTAACCACATGTTTTTTACTCTTTTTTTTTGGTACAGATTGCAATAAAAAAAAAAAGTTGTTTCTCTTTCGTTTATTGACGGACACAGCTCCTCATCATCTTGACTATGTGGGTTTTGTTGCCCTCTACAGGAGTAGGACACTAGGGGGAAAGAACTTGACTTCACCAATGGGGCAGTCCCAGGGGGTATACTCCCACTCTCTGCTAGAGGTACTCAGTTGTTTATTTTTTTTTGCCTAGTCAGGAGTAATGACCTAGTTCCTTGCAGGGATCTCTGGCCCTGGCGATTTTTTTTTTTTTTTTTTCTTTTTGAATTGAATTTTTTCCTCTCTTTATTGTTTTTTTCCTGCTGAGAGTCTACAATCAATTGCCCGACTGAGTGACGGACTGGATAATCTAGATCCAGTAGGTCCCCCCAGTCTGGCTAGCGAGCACGTGCAGACCGCAGCTCCGCACTAGGTTGGCCGCGACCTAGCCCCACTGGATGGGGGCTGGCATGCGAGTTAAACGTCTCGTAAGGACGCATACAACCTAGCTTCCCCCTGAGTCGCAGGGTTCCTCCTGGCCGATAGCACCCACATTACGATGGAGCGGTGGTCAGTCTGGAGCGGTGCCCACCCTGTTTCTAGTGTGATAAGTAGCTGTCCCCCCCTCTATCCGTGGAGGGTTTTGGTGTGGACATGGGCCCCTCCCTGGGATGGTCGGACCCCGTCTACCCTTCTTCCCAGACAGCGCGCCCCACTTTCTGGGTGGTCTTCTGCAGGCCTTTGTCACCCCCCCATCTGCTCACACCCCCCCCCCCCCATGGGGTGGACATACCTCTTTTAGGTCTGTCTGGGTGTTGAGCTGGCGATGGGGGTGGGTGGTGAGCTCCAGTTGTTTTATGGTTGAGCTCCATGTTACCTGGTTGGTTATGTTTAGCTTTGGGAAGTTTTTTTTTTTTTTTGCTGTTCCCACCCCTCATGTTTTGACGCTGCTTTCGGACATCCCACGTAGTCAAGAGCTGCTGTGTCCTTCAATGAATAAAAGAGAAAATGGGTTTTTTGACTTAACTTAAAATCAATTTCTCTGATTTTCATTGACGGACACAGCACCCACCCCTCTATGGAGTTTGAGTTTTTTCTTCTGACACTGCTTGTAACAAAATACCTATAGCAAAGAGTGGGAGTATACCCTCAGGGACTGCCCCATAGGCGTAGTCAGGTTCTTTCCTGCCTAATGTCCTACTCCTGTAGGGGGCAGCTTAATCCACATAGTCAAGAAGATGAGGAACTGTGTCCGTCAATGAACATCAGAGAAATGGATTTTACGGTAAGTCAAAAATCCCATTTTTATTGAGTTATTATTTTATTGATACTGTGTTTTAACCGTTGTTTGCTTTGCAGGTACGCCATTCAACTGCAGCACTGATTTCTTTATTTTGACAGCAACAGGGTTTGCTCTCTTGATATATAAATCTGTGACTCAAGCGCTGTAGGAGGTGATTCACCAAAGCACTTTAAAAAAAAAAAAAGCATATATGCCGAAGCATAGGGGATGGGGTAGACCCAGAGGGCGGATCTCCCCTATGCTTCGGCAAATATTTTTATTCACTTTTCTTGGCAGAGATTTCTTCATTCACATCGATCGATGGGCTGAACGAAAAAAAAGAAAAGTGCATGTATGCCCATCATTAGAAGTGGGTGGAGGCAGGGCGGTATTCTAATCGTGGGCATACTGTAAATTAATCCACAGACACGACGTGGTTCTGCACTCCGTCCTTTATTTCACCTCCACACAAACTAAACAGGAAGGGGAAATTCAACCAAACTAGACAGGAAGGGGAAATACATCATAGAATAGGAGGGAATACTGAAAAAGATGCAGTAACCGAAATGACCACAAGATGGCAGTATATTAAACAACTATATCCCTTGTACATGAAGTTAACAATCTCACTCTCTTCTTAAGATAAAAAGAACGGGTGAGTTTGACATAAAACATTGTCACACAAAAATGATTTTCAGAACACAGTAGCATTCAAGTAAGTGTGTGTATTTAAACAAACAAAAAAATACCAAGATATATGCTCAATGGACCAGATTTTACAGTTTCCATACACCCTCATACAGCGCTTTAAGAAGCATAAGAGAGGAAGCACCTTTTTTCGTCAAACAGTCAGCAAGTTGTGACTTGGCTGTTGACCAACGCACTTCTTTGATTTTATTAGCATGTATGAGCTCTTTGACACCGCTTATTTCTAATCTTAGTCTCTTCTCTGTGACCTGTTTTGTAGACTTAAGAGCGTCAAACAGGGAATGGTTATCAGTAACACAGATAAGAGGAAGAGCATTAAGATCAGCTTTACCAGTAGTGAGTTCAGAGTAGAGCATAGCCAAGAACATAGCATTGTCAATACCATCTGACATGGCAAGGGTTTCTCCTGCCAGTGTGCTTCTTACCACACGTCTAATTTTTTTAGATTGCCAAAACAGTGGGGAGAACTTTCCTGATTTTTCCATGAGAGCAATTAGAGCCCCACCCTGTGTACCTCCATCTGGAAGATTGCCCAGTGAAACATCACTGAATACTACCAAACTCAAATCCTCACTGTTACCCAAGTATTGAAACTTAAGTGTTACCTTCTCTGATTTAAGTTTACAGATCACTTTGTTCACTTCATGTATGGACTGAACAGTAGCATTCTTAATGTTGGATGCTAGGCTACATGTGTCAAACATAACATCTGGTCTTGTTTGTTTAGCAACCCACAGAACCTGTCCTATTTTGGATCTGAGTTGTTCTCTTTCTTTCTCATTCAGTGGGGCCTCTCTCTGTACAGCACGTTTTGCCTGCAAATGAATTGGTTGTAGGTTTTCAATATAACTGTGCTGATGCACCTGCACTACACCACCCACAGTAGCAATGTTCATCCCCACATATGAAACACTCTTCACGACCCACGTGAAATGCAGATTTAAGCACAGGGATGACATTAGTTACAAAATGCTCTGAACCTGCCCAAAAAAAATCATCCACATGGCATGCCAGTACTCCTGTTACCTCAGACTGCTCATTCTGCCAATAAAACACTGCAGGATCAACCCGTGACATTTTACCCCCACTGTTCAGCATGAGTTCTTTGACCTTGTTGTACCAGTAGAGGGAAGCATCTGCAAGTCCATACACACATTTCTTTAGTTTCCACAACACATTGTCCACGCTCGCTTCTGGTGGGGGACAAATGTAAATGTCTCTTGAGAGTTCCATTCCCTGCAAAAAAAGCAGACTTAATATCCATAGAGTTCACTTGCCATTTATTTTGACAAATAACAGCTAACAGCAGCCTGAGTGACTCTGATGCACATGTGGGAGAATCTTTCTGTAGTTCATGCATATTGGCCTCTTCAAAACCTCTCGCCACAAGACGGGCTTTGGGAACAACACCACTAGAAGTTTCCTTTAATGTACAGACCCATCTAGTAGAGATACATTTTTGACCTTTGTCTGTGACTACTTCGTAAACATTATTAATTTGCCAGTTTTCAATCTCTTGTTGTTTAGCAGCATCAAAAGAAATGTCTTTGGTGATAAGTACATCATCATCGGTGTTTTCACACCCAGTGAGAAGATCGTCAACTTGTGACATGTCTAAAGCTTCCTTTTGACCCTCGCTGCCATTTGGTTCTAGATACTGCACATTGTACCAGTTTCTATATTGCCCTCTTGCTTTCCCTGCTCTGCCTAAGACTCTGGCAGTGTGTTCAGCACCATCATCTCTGTTTGTAAATGTCACTGTCTGACCTTTTCTCAGTTGGACACCCGTGGAACCCCCTGTATTAGTAGTATTAGTTTGTCTCACATCTTCTCTATCGTCAGTTTCTGTGTTTTCAGGGATTTGCACTTCGCTATTGACACTCATTTCATCATCTGAATTCTCTGACCCATCAGTGTGGATTACATTTTCTTTACTATTTTCAGTGATATCAGGTAGTACAGGTGTATCCTCATCCTGTGCATTAACTTTATTCAGTCTGGACTGGTGTGCTCTAACAAGGATACCACCATGTCTGACAAACACTACAGAGCCATCTTGACCGATAACTACAGCTGGACCTTTCCACTCTGTACTGTCTGCTCGTTTGTAGTACACTCTGTCTCCTGTCTCATACTTTTCATCTGTAGGCCTGAGCTGCTTTCGTAAAGCTCTTTTTATTCTTTCTGAGCATTCCACCTCTGTGAATGCTCTTCTGGAAGCATGCAATGCTGCTAGGTGCTGTCCTACTCTAGTACTCATAGAAGTGCCTTCTAGAGCAGGCAGTTCATTAACCAAAACGGAGGGAAGATTAGGATTGTGACCAAACACCAGCTGGTGTGAACTATAACCATGCACATTGATCATACTGTTTTTGGCCATTAGAGCCCAATCTAGAGCAATCTGCCAGCCACACCCATTTTCCCTTTTCACCTTCAGGAGGATCTCAGTCAGAGTCATGTTGTGTCTCTCCAGCAGCCCGTTGCTCCAAGGACTGTATGCCGCTGTGGTCTTCATCTCGATGTTGAATTTTTCTGCCATCTCTCTTATCTCCTCATTGTTGAACTCACCACCGTTGTCAGTGTATGTCCGTTTTGGGGCACCATGAACACTTATCCACGAGTGAATGAAAGAGTTGACGATCTCAGATGCTTTCTTTGTTCTCACAATGTTTCCAGCGCTGAAGCGTGTGAAATGGTCGATGATGTGGAGGTACCATATGCCAGGTTCCAGCTCATGTAAGTCCATTGCCACCGTCTCATTATACTCTGAGGCTAAAGGCAAACCGACAGCAGGCCTGGGCTTGGTCCTGCTGTATCTTTGACATACCTCACAGTCACGGATAATCTCTTGCAGAATAACTGGACAGTCTTTGTCAGTATTTCCAGAGCTGAGGATAAGCCTTTGCAGCCGGTCTGCAGAGGCATGGCCAAACTGCTTGTGAAGCTTCAAAAGGACTTTACGCTTCTCTTTTGTAGACATCGCTGCTGTGATGACAAGGACTTCACTTACATTGGTGTCCACTTCAATATTACCATCTCTAATGTCAACACAGTAGTGTCCCGAACTAGTGAGCTCAAGAGGCACTGGTTGCTTGAACATGACAACTTTGTCATTCTCCATGTCTAAGACAGTTCCCGCTCTCTTTAGAGCCATTTTGCTTAGCAATAAAGGAATATCAACAGGAACAACTTCCGTTTCAATGTGACATTTTGTTGGTCCGATCTTAGCGGGAAGCTTTACCTTTCTGTTGGAGTGCACCACCTGACCATCACCAAATCTGAAAGGTCTGCAGCTTGAAGATTCTGTTTGCATCAGTTTGTTTATTTGGCTTTGGCTCAGGTCTTTCATGTAACTATCCAGCCACTTTTCACCACAGACAGTACGTGTGCATGCTGTGTCAATGATAGCTGATCCCAGTGATTCAGTTAGGAAAATCTCAGAGTCCGTCATAACTTTTGTAAACAGTGTAATGTTACATTCCTCAACATTTTCATCTTCTGCTAGCTTTACTTCATTTCTCCGATGAGGACAGTCTTTGGCCCAATGGTATGTGCTCTGACAAATTGCGCATTTTGATCGCTTACCATATTTGTCGAGTGGGTTAGTACCTTGCTGTGGTTGCCACTGTCTGCTCTGTGACTGGCTGTTGTTCCGTTTGAATTTACCCGGTGGCCTCTGCTCCGTGAAAAACGCTGCATCTTGAGTCTCACTGCCTCCGCTCACTCCACTGGTTTTTCCTCCGAAAATCCGTTTTAACGCTGACTTCATGGATGCAAATGTTAAATCCGTGCACGCTGTAAGTGCTAGTTGCCTACTCTTTTCTTCAAGACAAGCCGTGTCCAGTAGTTTAAATGCTAACACAGCATCAGGCAAGGTCATGGTGTACCTCTTCATGCGGTTGTATCTCTGCTCAAAGTCTATGATGTAGTCTGTCATGGACACCTCGCTGTCTTTAGAAATCGAGTCGAAATGAGAGTACGCTTCATAAGCCCGGTCTTTTTCTTCTCTCAAAAATACAGAGTCCAGCTTAGCTATCAAAGTTTCCATACCATTGTCCTCGTTTAGATCGCTCGCAGGTATCTCCAAAGCGGTCTCTCTGGCTCGCCCCTCAAGCCCCAACACAACCGCGAGTGCCTGCTTCTTCTTGTCCAGATCCGTAACAAGTTTCCAAATACTAATTTCATTCTTCCAGCACTCGTATGGTCTGGCTTCGTCAAACTTAGGCGGTACTCTATAGTTTGTGAAAGAAAATAGGTGCGCAATCCTAAAGTGATGAAAAGTGAAGTGAAAGCAGCACTGAAAATTGAATTAAACGTGAAAGGATGGCAATATAGAAAACATTACCAAAGTGCGCTAAACAAATAATGAACCAAGTGTTCAAAAGTACATGGGTGGTGTCCGGGTTAATACCAAAATCATATATATTCAATCCAAACAAAAATGCAAAAACTGTAAAAAAGTCTTTCTTTTCAAATTGGAGTGAAGGTGAGGGAGTGTTGGGAGGTGGGTGGGGCCTCATCCCAAAAAATGATCCAAAGTGATTCTCAGTGGCCTGATATACACATGTGAACACCCAGTGTTAGGAGTGGACTCTTACCACAATGTGGAGAGATGTGAGCTTGTGCTATGTTGTGTCCAGAGGTCCCAACTGATCAAGCTGGCAGGGATGGCTCTTGGAATGGGCCGGAACAATCAGCTGCTTCCAAAATGGGGAGGGATCTGTAGGCTTCCAAGCAGGGGGAGATGCCAAGACAGAGCAAACCCAGAGAAAAGAAGAGGACTATAGTGCATTACCTTCGACTTTATTAATGAACTGAATGAAGATACACTTACACAATCCGGACGAACAAACAGCAAATACAGGGCGGTCGCGGATGTCTGCAGTACAAACCGGGACCTATGACAGCACGGCTGGCTCCCCCCGACGCGTTTCCACTAACAAGTCGGCTTCTGGGATTGGAGCTACAGCCGCGCTGTCCACATCTCTCATTTAAGTGTTGGCAAATGGAGACTTCCGGTGCGAACTCGGCGGGGACTCGGAAGTGCAATGACGCACTTCCGGTTGCGGAGTTGGCCAATCATAGCGTATTCCTCCGAAGACCCGGACGTGCAATGACGCACTTCCGGTTCCGGAGTCGACCAATCATGATCGCAATACTTCAAAGACCCGGAAGTATTACGATATCATTCCGGATTTTTGCTGGGCCAATTACAGCGGATGTCAACAAAGCAATTGATAGGTGGTACCGAGGTATCCAAAAAAGAGAAAAACACTTTACCTACCAATGCGTGAACTAGTGATGTAATGTAAGAAGGCAAGCAGTGTGGCCATGTTTACCTTTCTTGACGGCTAAAAAGAGAATATTTTAATTAAAAGGCAAAAAATATATAGTTAAAAAGTGCTAATCTTCACGGTGAAAAAAATTCGCTGTTGGTGAGAATAAGCAATTTCGGAGGATAAATCATAAATGGCCACGATTTGGACTAAAGACTAAAAATCCAATAGGTGGACATATTTTATTAAATATTAAAAAACGTAAAATAAATTTGTTATAAAAAATTATTAAAAAACTTATTTGTATAAAACCATAAAAATAAAATTGTTGGTTGAGGTGGATCGCAATGGAAATCTCCATCCGCCAACTGGTATATTTAATGACAATACATATATAAAATACCAAATTTTTCAATATATAAAAAATATATAGAAAAATATATATAAAAATGTCTAAAAAATTAAACACCAAATTTAAAAAAGGAGAATAATGATGAAGGAGGAAAAGCTTGGCTGAAAGAGAACAGTAGCTATGAAAGAAAGTGTGTATCAATTATAGGAGGGACTAATCATTATTTATATGGGCATTAATGTCCCACTCTACATTCATGCCCCAGGGCTGGTAACACTTTAATTCATGAATCCAAAACGTTTCACGCCTGGAGATAGTCCTTTTCATATCACTCCCTCTCCAATGGGGGGAGTAGCCTTCAATCACGACGGCTTTCAGTTGTGCATAGCTTTGATTATGACATCTGTCGTGATGGGCTGAAAGGCTATGTCCAGGGAATCCGATTTGTATGTTGGTAAGATGCTCCCCAATTCTTATACTAGGGGTTCTAATCGTTCTTCCAACATACTGCAACCCACATCCACAAGTAAGGAGATATATAGCTCCCCTACTTTGGCATGTAACGAAGTTTTGGATGTCATACTTTTTCTTGGTTACTGTGGAGTTAAAAGTTTTGGTTCTCTGTGTTTTTAACTCTTTACATACCCGGCATTTTTTGCAAGGAAAAAAACCTTTAAGATTAGTTGGAAACCATCCTCTGCTACCATCTAAATTAATCCACAGACACGACGTGGTTCTGCACTCCGTCCTTTATTTCACCTCCACACAAACTAAACAGGAAGGGGAAATTCAACCAAACTAGACAGGAAGGGGAAATACATCATAGAATAGGAGGGAATACTGAAAAAGATGCAGTAACCGAAATGACCACAAGATGGCAGTATATTAAACAACTATATCCCTTGTACATGAAGTTAACACATACCACTGATCAATCGATGTGAATGGAGGAATCTGTTGGGTTCTCTTTTTTCTTTCAGCCCATAGGAAAAAAAGAACATTACAATATATGCCTAACAAGGAACAGCAATGTACTGGTATGTTGCTGGACTTTGAGTGGTTATATCGGGAATGATGCCGGTGGTTCTGCCAGCTGACCTCAGAGCTGATCGGAGACTAGAACGGCTCCAATCCTCTCTATGGCCTAAGAAACCGGAAGCTATGAGCATTTCATGACTTCGGTTTCCCTGGACATAAACAGTGCCATTTGGGAAAGCATCTCATCATACCGATCTTGGTGTGGTCAGATGCTTTAACCACTTAAGCCCCGGAAGATTTTACCCCCTTCCTGACCAGGGGGTATTTTGCGATTCGGCACTGCGTGACTTTAACGGATAATTGCGCGGTCGTGCGACACTGTACCTAAACGAATTTGACGTCCTTTTTTTCCCACTAACAGAGCTTTCTTTTGGTGGTATTTGATCACCTGTGCGATTTTTTGATCATGCGCTATAAACAAACAAAGAGCATCAATTTTGCAAAAATAGCAATATTTTTCACATTTTTTTATATGAAATTCCCCCCAAAAAAAAATGTAAAAATCAAAATTTTTTACCATTTTCGGCCAATTTGTTTTATGCTACATATGTCTGGTAAAAAAAATAGCAAAAAGCGTATTTTGATTGGTTTGCGCAAAAGTTATCGCGTTTACTAACAAAGGGAAAGATTTTTGTCATTTTTGTTGTTTTTTTTTTTTAACGCGTAATGGCGGCGATCTGCAATTTTTTTTGCGGGACTGCGACATTGGGGCGGACAGATCGGACCCTTGACTGACATTTTTGACACTTTTGGGGTTACCAGTGACATTTCTACAGTAATCAGTGCTATACATATGCACTGTTACTGTAAAATTACACTGGCAGTGAAGGGGTTAACTTTTTTTGAGAGGGAGGGGCTGTGTGTGTCCCTAGGGGCGTGATTCTAACTGTGATTGGATGTGGCTTGGGCTGTAGGAACAATGATCAACGGTCCTACATAGTAGAACCGTGTGATCATTGTTTCTACACAGGGGAGAATGACATCGGGTCCGCCGGTCACACGCAAAGGGGGGTCCGTGACCACGCGGGAGCGCGCGCTCGCTCCCTAGACCCTCACGGGCTAGCGACGTAGATCTACGTCACTTTGCCTGTGAGGAGCTGACTGCCAACGTAAATCGTCGTTAGGCAGTCGGCAAGTGGTTAAGGGCAGAGAAGAGATCTAGAGTCTAATAGACCCCAAATTTTTCGAAAAAGAGTACCTGTCACTACCTATTGCTAGCATAGAGGATGTTTACATTCTCTCTGATAACAATAAAAGGATAAAAAAAAAAAAAGACAGGGACAGTGTAAAAATAAAATAAAAAGAAAAAATAAATGATTAAAAAAAAGAAAAAAAAATGAAAGCACCCCTGGTTTCCTGTGCTCGCACACAAAGGCGAACTCCAGCATCGGTCTCGTGTCATATGTAAACAAACCGTTCCATCATGCATGTGAGGTATCACCGCGAATGTCAGATCGAGGGCAGTAATTTTCGCATTAGACCTCAAAAATGTATGTAGTTTGTCGCCCCTACACGGGCGTGCACAATTTTCAAAAGCATGTCGTATTTGGTATCTATGTACTCGGGAAAAGGATCATCTTTTATATTTTACCAAACATTTATGCAATATAGTGCGATTTTGTGCATTAAAATTAAAAAAAAGTTTTTTTCCCTGAAAAAATTGCTTTTGGAAAATCACTATTCAAATACTGTGTGGGGAAAAAAATTGCAACTCATCCATTTTAATCTGTAGGGCCTCTGCTGTAAAAAAAATATATATAATGTTTGGGGGTTCAAAGTAATTTTCTAGCAAAAAAATATATTTTTTCATGTAAACAATAAGTGTCAAAAAGGTTTGGTCTTCAAGTGGTTGGAAGAGTGGATGTGTGGCATAAGCTTCTAATATTTGGTATAAAATGCCAGGGCAGTTCAACCCCCCCCCTCCAAATGACCACTTTTTGGAAAGTAGACACCCCAAGCTATTTTCTGAGAGGCATGTTGAGTCCATGGAATAGTTGCCACACGTTTCGGGAAAATTACACTATTTTTATTTGTTTTTTTAACACAGAGTTGTCACTAAATTATATTTTGCCCACACATGCCATGGGTATATGTGGAGTTACACCCCAAAAATACATTCTGATGCTTCTCCTGAGTACAGGGATACCCCATGTGTGAAACTTTTTGGGAACCTAGCTTTGTACAGGACCCCAAAAACCAATCGCCGCCTTCAGGTTTTCTAAGGGCGTAAATAGCTAATTTTACTTCCTCACTATCTATCACAGTTTCAAAGGCCCAGAATTGTCAAGATAGCACAACCTCCCCCCCCCCCCCTTAAATGACCCCATTTTGGAAAGTAGACACTCCAAGCTATTTGCTGAGAGGCAAGTTGAGTCCATGGAATATTTTATATCTTGACACAAAGGAAAATGACAAAAAAATGTTTGTTTTTGTTTTTTTTACACAAAGTTGTCACTTAAATGATATATTGCTCAAACATGCCATGGGCATATGTGAAACTACACCCCAAAATACATTTTGCTGCTTCAGGACCCCAAAAACCAATCTCCGCCTTTGGGCTTTCTAAGGGCGTAAATTGTTGTTACTCCTCACTACCTATCACAGTTTCGGAGGCCATGAAATGCCAAGATAGCACAAAACCCCCCCAAATGACCCCTTTTTTGGAAAGTATACACCCTAAGGTATTTGCTAAGAGGCATGCGGAGTTTTCTCATTTGTTTTGGAAAATTAAGAAAGTAAAGGAAATGTATTTGTTTGTTTTTTCTTTTTCAATTTTCAAAACTTTGTGACAAAAAGCGAGATCTATAAAATACTCACCACGCTTCTCAGCAAATAGATTGGAGTGTCTACTTTACAAAAAGGGGGCATTTGTGGGCGTTTTGTGCTATTTTGGCATTTCATGGCCTCTTAAACTGTGATAGATAGTGAGGAGTGAAATCAACAATTTGCGCCCTTAGAAAGCTTGAAGGCGGCGATTGGTTTTCGGGGTCCTGTACGCAGCTAGACTGCAAAAAAGTCTCACATGTGATATCCCTGTACTCAGGAGAAGCAGCAGAATGTATTTTGAAGTGTAATTTCACATATACCCATGGCATGTGTGAGCAATATATCATTTCAGTGACAACTTTGTGTTTAAAATAAAAACAAAATGCAATTTTCCTGAAACATGTGCCAAAATATAAAATATTTCATGGACTCAACATGCCTCTCAGCAAATAGCTTGGGGTGTCTAATTTCCGAAATGGGGTCATTTAGGGGGGGGGGGGTTTGTGCTATCTTGACATTTCTTGGCCTCCCAAATAGTAATAGGTAGTGAGGAAGTGAAATTAGCAATTCACGCATTTTGAAATTCTGAAGGCAGTGATTGGTTTTCGGGGTCCTGTACGTGACTAGGCTCCCAAAAAGTCCCATATATGTGGTATCCCCATACTCAGGAGAAGCAGCAGAATGTATTTTGGGGTCCACATGTACCCATGGCATGTGTGAGCAATATATAATTTCAGTGATAACTTTGTGTAAAAAAATTTTTTCGCAAGAAAGCTCTATTTGTGGGGAAAAAAGGACGCAAATTTGGTTTGGGTGATGCGTTGCATGACCGCGCAATTACCAGTTAAAGCAGTGCAGTGCCAAATTGCAAAAACTGCTCTGGTCAGGAAGGTGGTAAAACCTTCCGGAACTGAAGTGCTTAAATCCATATAATGTCAAGAAAGTTTTAGCTGGGCACACAGTCTCGCCTGCCTTTTTGAGGTGGCAATGAAATGATGATGTTTATATGGACTTTGCTGTGACCACCTCAGATTTTATGTATTTTGGATTAAACAAATTAAAAATGTTTAATCCAAGTTTAGACGCCATAATCTCCTTGCTATTTTATAACTGTATATGGAAATTTAGTCAACCCAAGAAAACAAAAAAATATGCTTGAATGAGAGAGTAAAAATATATAGTAGGATATAAAGTAGAATTTGGGATTTGTTAGCTGGCCAGAATGTGTCACTAACAGAGATGGAAAAGCTGCTGCACATCAAACATTCTTATTTAAACATACATAATGTAAGAGAAGAGTACTTTTACCTTAACTGATATGTTCAGATAATTAGAAGTTATTCATTAAAGAATAACTGTACTATCTAAAAGTTTTTTTACCCTTTTCAGTGGTTTTCTGTTTGCCCACTGGCTTTGCCATGGAAGAGGTTAATGCTGTGGAACTGAGTGCTGATTTCCTCTGCTGGATGCGTGCTATCTACCATACATTGTTAAAAAGCATCTTCCCACCATTGCTATTATTGGAAAGAGCCATTTGGAATGTTGGTCCTAGATCCATGACTGCTGCCCACCTACAGTGACTTTGGTCACCTCCAGCTATCTGACCCTGCTTTCACTGGCCCTCACGTCCTACCAGTTGTCCTTTTTTCATGAGTTATTAAGGGCTTCATCTGTATGTTGCCTGCCCTTGCTGCGGCCACAACTTGCCTGATTCTAAAAATACAGTGGGAACTATTGTATCAGATGCCCACCAGCTCACTTTCTACTAATTGGTTGGGGACTGCTTGCATCATGCCTACTAAGGGTGTTCATTTTGTAGTCATGCTGTTCTCTGTGTTTAGTTTTTCCCATCCTAGGAGTCCTCCTTGGCCTCCTCGGGTTTTGCTGATTCTCTGTCATCTCAGCTGAGGTATTTACTACAGTCATGCAAAATGTTATGATTATAACACTTAGGTGTCGCAGTCTTGTGCTATTACATCCAAGTTAAAGGAGACTGCTTTTGACTCATGCAGTCCACAGCACCCTGAAGCTGGAGGATCAGCTTGCTGTCTCTTCCAGTACTGTTTCCAGGCTGTGCAAGTCTCTTAATCAGTACTTGGTTTAGAAAAACAGATTCCCTTTTTGTCTTCCCAGATGGGTCTAAGGAGGGCACACCGGCAACAAGTTCCACCATTTTTAGGCTGCTCAGGATTAAGGATTCGGTTTCCACCTTTCCAGTTAAGGCTCGCTCCATTGGGGCAATGAGCATCTTTTATGGTTTTTTGGCATAAGATCTGTTTCCCTAATTGTCAAGACTGCCACATGTTCTTTAAGCTCTACCAGCTGGATATTTCTCGCTAGTCTGATTCCAGCTTCGGGCAGAAAGTCCTTAAGAAGGCTATTTGAGCACAGAGCAATTCTCATTCATTCACTGTCCAGTGCAGCTGAGGCCACAGAGAAGTGGACTGGGGAATCTCTGTCCTCAGTCCCTTTCTCTGTCTCAAAAGTGAGAAATCAGGGGTCTGTTTAGACCCCTGGTATTTCGCAAAAGCCCCCACTAGGGCTCCTACAAAATTGTAAAAACATAAAAAAAATAATAATGTAAAAAAAAAACAAAAAAATACTGACATTGTCCACTCCTCTTCTGACACTAATCTCTGCCCTACTGACCACGTCCACTTCTCTGCTTACCCCATCCTCTGCCCTATTGACACTGTACATTTTGATACGCTTTTAAATGTTTATATTTGTGGGAATATGTGTGTCTATAATAGATGTGTGTTTGCGCTTTGGGGTGCACACCTTAAAGCCTAGTACACACAGGCGGAATGTTGGGTGGCATCTATTAAACTGGCCGACATTCGGCTCCTGTGTACAGTATCCTGTCCTAAGGGTCATGACTGAAAAAGGTCTGCCAATCTGCGCTTTCAGCCAATGGCTTGGAGCGGTGACCAGAGTGTTCTGGCAGACAACAATAGCACAGCTGTGGAGATCGCTTTACTAACATTGGATTGTATAAATGATTTGCATATCTTGACTTTTCTGTAAACAATTAGTTTGGCCTCTCTCCCTTCAGCTCCGGTAAAAGTCATTTTGCAATTTTGCATTTAACTTCATCTTCCTTTATTTCTGGATCTACTGATCACTTCAACGTGGGGTTTACACTGATTATAGCCTCTACTTTTATTTTTTTTCAGAATATACTTACCTTATTTTGTCCAAATTTGCAAGATTTACCTAAAACTGCAATTCTGTTTATGGTATCGTGGCACTGTAAGCATGGTAGTGAAAAACATTCATAAAAAGTATTCATTATATTGTTTGTTTAGAATCCTTATTCTCAAAAATATTATTTTAAGCAAAGTCCAGTGTGATTTAAAAATTGTCACATGGTTGTTAAAGCGGAGTTCCACCCAGGATTTGTTTTTTTTTTTTTTAATACCCCCGGGACAGTCAGGGCTAGTGCATTCCACAATGGCTAGCCTCTGATCTGTCCCGGGTTGCACTTACCTGCAAGACGAAATACTTACCTTGCAAACGTCTTGTCCAGCGCTGCCATCTCAGATGTGGGCAGCTTGAAGCCAGCGCGTCCTCTTCGGCGTCTTCTTCCGCCTTCTGTGGTCCCACGATGCTCTGCGCCGGCCCCGACGTCACTTCCGGGTCGCGCGCGTCACCCCTCCACAGCTTCTGGGCATGCCCAGAAGCTGTTTAGAAGGGGATGACGCGCGCGACCCGGAACTGACGTCGGGGCCGGTGCAGGCGCAATGATTCCTGGGAGCTATGACGTTCAGCTCCCAGGAATCATTGCAGAGCCAGGAAGTGACGACGGGCCGCGGCCGAGGAAGGAGGAAGAAGGAAGTAAGGTAAGTATATTTTCTTCGCTACGAGGTAAGTAAAAAAAAAAAAAATATGCGATTATCCATTTATTTTTCAGGTGACCCGGAGCGAGAAGATGGAGGTAAGTATAAAAATAGGGTGGAACTCCACTTTAATAAAGATGCATGTTTGTTAAAGCTTTTCTAATTGAGCCTATTGTTCCTTTGATAGAAATGTTCATAAATGGTCTGCAGTTATCTGAAATCAACACATAGACATTACAACAATCTTTTTCCAGTTTTTCAGACTGAAACATGTAACATGTTATCATTCTTAAAGCTGAAACACCTAAAGTGGTAGTAATATCACTTTAAAAAAAAAAAAAAGTCACCCTGCAGGTTAATGTCTTAATGTGCTAATATGCATGAGCGGTGCCGTCCATTCAGAGCGCAGTTCGCCGGTGACGTTACCGGCTGCTGGGAATGTGAACATCTCCTAAACTCTGCACGTTTAGGAGATATTCCGTGTCTACAGGTAAGCCTTAGGCCCCATTCATCTGTTTTTCATCCATCCATTGACGGATGAAAAATGGACATGAATGCATTTTTATGGATGTAAATGGATGATCATTCTTTGACATATGTTTTCATCCGCTTCCGTCAATATCGTTTTTTTTTTGAACGGATGAAAGCCCTATTTTTCATCCGTTGAAAAAAGCAGGTCTGACGAAAAACGAATTACAACAGATGAAAAACAAATGAAAAACCGATGTGAAACTGATGACAAAAAAATGGGACTGAACAGATGAAATGAATGGTCCATATGTGTGAAAGGGGCCTTATAAGCTTACTTGTCGGTGCAAGTGAAAACGCAGAGTTTACTAACACTTTAGGTCTTTCTGCAAGCATAATGTGACAAAAGTGGTTGGGAATATTGTTTATAATGTGAATTATTTTGCTGGCTTGGCTTACAATATCAATTACTCATAAATGTTTTTACATTTAGATTTACAGGATAGTATGTGGAACTTTTCGTTTGCTGTGTTAGGCCTCATGTGCACAGATATCTAGAGCCTGCAAGTCCTCTAGAATAAAATTCCCGACACTTTACTGCACCTCGGGGTGCTGTGTAAAGCTGCCAATATAAGGTAGTGGCAGTACCCAGACATGTTTTTTATGTAGACGTCAAACACTTCTGCATCGGCAGTCACCCATGCATGCCTGTATGGCATATTTTCCCCATATGCAAAATTTGCACATTTGGGGAAAACCGATTTATGCACGTGTGAAAGTAGATGCAGAAGCAATTGGCGTGTACACAATTTGGGCAGCGTACAGCCATTCTCTTGTATTGGTGGCTTTATGCAGCTTCCAAAGCACAGGAAAGCATTGGGGATTAAATGTTAGAATACTTTGTAGCCTCTAGACATCCATGTGCATGAGGCCTTCATGACCTTCAAATGCCTATGTTCTGGCAGATTTAATTTTTTTTTGTTTTTTAATGGTCTTGTTAAATTGTAAATTTTACATTTTTTGCAGGTTGTTATTATAGATAGCAAAAGTGGGACTTTGCAGTGGGAAATTGAAATGAATGTAGGAACTTCCAGGCAAAATCCTGGTATATTGAATACAGGAGACCACCGCTCCACTTTTCTGTTCTGGGGAGAATATTCAACAGATTCTAACAACACTGTGAGTTTATATATATATATATATATATATATGTGTATTTATGTATATCCTGTATAGATGGAACATAGAATACAATAGTCTTTGCTACAAAGGATATTCTAACAGCATGCCTTTCCTTCTATCAAGATCTTTATGCCTCAAAAAACTCATAACACAAATATAAAAACCCGCTTTTTGATAGACGCACACAATTCTGAGTTCAAGCCCAGAGGATGGTGCCTTGGAGTTTGACTTTACAGACAAAGGCCCCTATTCTTTAGCTGTGGACAAGGCTAGATGGTCTAAGATATTCTCTGGCACTACTCCCACAGCTCCTGCTAACACAGGAGGAGGTTTGTAATAGGCATGCTCCCAATGTCTATGTAGAAAGCCATTACTGTGGGTATCTGAAAACCCAAACGGACCCCTGAAACTGATTTCTACAGAACAGTCTCCTTGTTTAATTCAGATATTAAAAATCTAGATAAAATTCTGGGTCTTCCTTTAGCTAAAGTCGTACTTGAAATAGTAGCCAGTGACAAGTCAGAGTTTATATCTAACAGATCCACAGCAATAAGCATATGGAGGGTGTTTCTTAATATTCACTCTTAAAGTTTAAAATCAAGAACCTGTGTATCTTATGCCACTTTTCCACTGCAAGTACCGGCTCGGCTCTACTCGGCCCTGCTTGCCTCAATTTGGTTTTCCACTGCATGGTACCGCATGGTACGGTGTTGGAACGGTTCGGTACTGTTTGGTATGGTTTGCTTTTCCACTAAAGTAGTACTAAAGTAAGTGGGTGGGATAACAACGATTCTCTGACCAATCAGTGGCTAGTAGTGACAAACAGTCAAGGCTGCATGCAAAGGATTGTTGGATATGGTACCTGTACGGCCCTGTTGGAACCACAACTGAGGTGGTACTGTTTAAGCGAGCCGTACCGTTCGGTTCCATGTAGTGGAAAAGCGACGCCGTACCGCACCGAACCGTTCCTACACTGTACCATGCGGTACCAGCAGTGGAAAAGCACAAAAGCGAGCCGAACCGCTCAGTTCCATGCAGTGGAAAAGCGCCATTAGTATGGTCTGGATTAAGTGCAGACCTTAGTCTATTTGCTCTTCACCAATGATCCCCATCTAACCTGACAAAGCTAGTGCACTCTTGATCGGAAAAATGCGCAAAAGCTATTAGAGACTTACTATGAAAAAACTTACATCTATGATTGCTGACATAAGTTGTTCTATCAAATATTTTTTTAAGTATTTTTTTTTAACTAACTTTTTTCAAGATAAAAAGAGTTCATTATTTCAAAGCATAAAATATGTTGTACAAATCTGATGTTAAGCTCTTTTTTTTAAATTGTTTTATGTATTTTATTTATAAGTTGTAACACTACAAAATGTGAAAAGTGCAAAAGTCTTGTCTGAATTTTAAACTAAGTTTGCTAAATACACCATATATTAAATTATGATCTAAACCTGTCAACTTGCTTTGCCACAGGGTAACAAATTATTGAAGTGATGAAAATTGCCTGTTGGTTTTGTCTTACAGCCTAAACCTTTCAAGAGAGGGTTTCTGGATTCATCTTTCACATTTATTTGCCAGGCCCTGGGCTAGCCTTTCCATTAAATCCTATGTCCCTATCTAATGTAATGTTCCACAAACACTACGGACCCACATATTATGTGCATAGAGGGTGTTATGTATGCCTTAGATCAGGTGTCTTCAACCTGCCTTAGATAATGCACTTTTCTTTCCTGCAGCAACGGGTTTCAGGGGAAAAAAAAAAACGGGGAGGGCACAGGGTACCTGCCAGAGGAACACCGTGAATAATGCCTCTGGCAATAATCGCATGCTAGAAATCTGACATGCTGGTTATCCCCAAGTCAGTTGATGGATCAACTTGGGTACAATCAGCCTGCACATAGATGGATTGAATCTCAGCGGGTCCCTGCTCAACCAGCCAGGATTCACACCATCTATGGCCCGCTTTAGGGTCTGTGCCAGTTAGCTTTTGTTTGCGCCATAAAATCTATGGCAGTTTGAAGCAGTTTAAATGCAGGTTATAACTGTCAGTAATTTCTGATCACCTCAGAAGTATCTCTAAGTTATGTCAAATGCAAGTCATTACCTAAATTTGGGTATTTTATTGAATGTTCTTATCATGAAGGTAGAGTCTAAAGGAAAATTGTGTAAGAAAATTGTATAATGTATAGCCAACCTAACCTTCAAACGATTCTAAAGCTGGCCATAGGTGGATGAAATCCCGTCCTATTCAGCAGGGACCTGCTGAGATTCGATCCATCTATGGGTAGGCTGATTTTACCCAAGTCGATCCATAGACTTTGTCTTCCAGCCAAAACTTCTTTGACACTGGCTACACCTGTGCAGTAAACCTTTATAGTCATAGCAGGGCCATCCTCATAACCTCTCCAGGCTCAGTCGTTTCTAGTATAAATTAAAGGTTAAATATTAAACGTAAAATATTGAAGGTTTTTTTTTTTTTTTTTGTTTAAAAATAACAAAAATGCTATACTTACCTGCCCTGTGCAGTGGTTTTGCACAGAGCAGTCCCGATCCTCCTCTTCTCGGCTCCCTTGCTGGCACTCCTGGCCCTTTCCTCCTGCCGAGTGCCCCCACATCAAGCAGCTTGCTATAGGGGCACTCAAGCGGCCGCTCTGTCTATTCAGAGACTGAGCCATGGCTTAGCCCTGCCCCCTCTCTCTCCTCATTGGCTCACTGACTTCGATCGGCAGCAACGGGAGCCAATTGCGCCCACTGCTGTGTCTCAGCCAATCAGGAGGGAGCCGAGGCTCTCGTGAAATATCGCTTGATCAAGATGGCGCTCATGTAAGTATTAGGGTGGCTGCTGCACACAGAAAGTTTTTTTTACCTTATATATAGAATGCATTAAGATAAAAAAAAAAAACACCTTACTTTAGAACCACTTTAAATATGAAACTACATTCAGGTCACCACTGAAAAAAGAAGACATTGTAAAGCTGCTGACACAAATATTCTCATACCAAATATGCAGATCCACATACCAGTTTTTCTTGACCTTCTACGAATGAGTGGTCATTAAGTGCTTTTGAGAGAACCATCAAAAAGATCAGACGGTCTCCGCTCTTGAATTATATAAAACCAAGCTCAAAAGAAAACTGGAATAAATAAAGAGGCCCCATATACCCATATAGTGTAGTGAGTAAAAAAGCCACTTTATTAAAATATCTAAGAGTGCACACTGACAATCCCCAAGAAAAAAGTACTGCTCATTAAAACATCCAAACAAGCTTAGATCGGATGGCCGCTATGCATGACGATAACACGTCAGGCTCTGCCTTGACTACATCATCTAGTGAGGAAGTGCATAGGATGCAGCTTGACGTGACATCATCACGCATGTTGACCATCAGATCAGAGCTTGTTTGGATGTTTTAATGAGCGGTATCGTTATCTTGGAGAATGTGAAGTGTGCACGCTTATATATTTTAATAAAGTGGCTTTTTGCATTTTAACACACTATATGGGGCCTCTTTGTTTTATTTATATTTTCTTGTGAGCATAGTTCCATATGATTAAAGAGCAGAGACCATCTGATATTTTTGGGATTTATCTCACAAGCGCTTATGATCACTCATTCATAGAGGATCAAGGACATCTGGTTGCATTGGCTGTTTGTTCACTATTGGGGGCTTTCAGGACAAAAGGATTTCCTCACCTGGATCATAGCTCTTGTCTATTGCTGCACAGTGTGATGATCATAATTTATACAGTGGACTTATGCACATTGTGATTGTTCATGCTATACTATAATTATGAACAATTAATACACATTTGGGAGATTTTTCACCATTTACATATCCTAAATGTGTATTGTCATTTCACAGATTGTCTTGTGTATAGGTGATTGTCACCGATTGCAAGCATCATAAAGCTGTTTTCACTTTGAACCTAACTTAAAGTGTTTGTTTTCCCAACATTTAATATTTCTGATATGTGGCTGCTGTACCATGTACATGTATAAAAAAGTCTCCTGTTCCCTTTGTATTGCATCATTTGTTTGAAATCCAGTCCCTCTGCTTTCCTATTAAAAAAAAATGATCTCACTAAGTAGGAAAACATACTGTGGTTAGTTCTCAAGGTATGCTGGGAACTCAGGCTGCTCTCCTCCAATGATCAGAGTTGCTCTGACATGAGCCACTTGCACAGCCATTCACTGGGAAGCTGAGTGTACTGCTGTTTCTCCTCCCCCAGCTCTTATGCAGCTGAGAACAGAGGGAATGTAATCACTTAAAGGGGAAAAAATGTATTGATAATGTTTCTCTATCGTTCGTCGACAGACGCAGCTCCTTATCCTCTTGACTCATAGGGGTATGCTCCTCCTTCTAGGAAAAGGCACTAGGCAGGAAAAAGCATAACCACGCCAATGGGGGCTGTCCCTGCAGGCAAACATCTCAGACTCTGCTATCATCAAACAGTTTTGTTCTGCCTACTGTTAGAAATAGGACCCAGCTCCTTGCTGGGGCTTCGGTCTTAGCTGTAACAGGGAAAGATTGTGATTTTTTTTTTAACTATTTAGTTCCTGAGGACCAAGATCCAGAGGAACTACAAGCAACAGCCGACTGTGGTTTCACATTGGATAATCTAGATCCTTAAGGTCTCCCAGCCTGGCCAGCGAGCGTGAGCAGGTTATAGTCCAGAATTAGACCTCGCCACGACAGTGCCCCGATGGATGGGGACGAGCTTGCGATGAGCCTGGGACACATCGACCTGGAACGCCCTGAGTTGCAGCTTCCCCTTGGCTGACAGCACCCCCATCGACCTTTTTAGATGCCTATTGTTCTGGGACCCCTTTGGGGGGTCCTGGAGACCGCATGATGTGCTGTGTGGGCCGCCATTTTGCTGTGGTTCATGATCTCTGTGTTCCCATTAGTTTGCATGGGCAGCCATTTTCTATACTTCCCCATTGAGAATGTATGAGCAGCCATTTTCTTGAGATCCGTGGGATGGACAGGCATGCGGCATTGGCTTATAATGATAGAGGTAGAGCTTCTTCCTCTTCCTGTGCAGACAGTGTTAGTTTCGTTTTTTACACTGATCAGGCTGGATACTTCTCTGTGGTCTGGTAACTTTCCTGGGTTTACCTGTGGGTTTTTTCCTCTTCTGCTCTGCTATTATTACTAGTGATCGACCGATATTGTTTTTTTTATTGTCGATACCGATATTTTGGTCATCACATATCGGTATTGGCCGATATTTTTCTACGTTAAAAAACTCTTGTGGATGGATCTGGGCGTCTAAGAGACCCCAACAAGTTTGGCTGTTTTAAATGCTGTAATTTTCTTGAATTTGCCACAGAGTACCCCAAAGTGATGTCATGACATCACTTCCGGGTTTTTACACGGAGAACCGATCAGAGCCGAACGCTGCTTTGATCGGGTCTTCTCTTCGGCGGCCATGCAGAATGGTTGCTCGGGTCTCCCGGTGGGACGGTAGAACCGGGTGAGCCGTGGAAGGCGGCAGGAGGGGGGGGGTCCCGTCCCGCTCCTTGTAATAACAGCCGAGCGGCTTCTCAGCTGCATCGATTGTCATTACAAGACAGCTGACCGTCGGCTATGGATGCCCGTACCAGGGAGGTGCCTCTAGCTGCAGGCATCACTCCGGTACATGCACTTTCCCGCAATATCGGTAACCTCAGGGGCTGATTCCGATATATCGGGGAAATAATCGGTCGATCTATAATTATTACTGCTATTATTACATAATAATCAGGGATTTTGAATCCGCAGTAAGAGCTGTCTTAAAGGGACGCGGTCTTAAAAGGACATTACACAAAAAAAATGTTTGATTTGATCAATGGAGTCCCAGGATAAAAATTCACCTGCAGACCCCCTGGAAATGACTGCGGAACCCTCAGGTTCACAGTCGCAGCCAGAAATTGCAGGGTGTTTTTTTTTTTTTTCAAAGCCTGATGTCAAATGTGGATTTTGTCATTTCTGGTGCTGCCAGCCACAAACGCCCTCTTCCCTCCCCTCCCCTCCATCGGCATGGTATTCGGATTCTGAGACAGATATGGTCGCCGCGGACGCAGACCACCTTAAGCTGTCAGTGTCTTCACATTCTGAGAGTGAAGAGGACCTGTCCTCATCAGCCACTGCACAGGAACGCGCATTGGTGAAAGTCTTGATAGTTTCTGTGCGGGAAACCCTAAAATTGGCTGATTAACCTACAGCGTCAGATACGCAGGTGTCTTTTGCTCCTGTAAATCGGGCAAGGTATTCCCTTGTCCAGAATTGTTTCATACTATTGTGGATGAACAATGGCGACGCATTAAGCACATGTTGGTGGTGCCTAAGCGTTTTGATGCCGTTATCCTTTTGCGGAGGCGGTGTCCAATAGGTGGACTGTACCACTGAAAGTGGATTCTCCAGTGGCAAGGTTTAATAAAGCGACTCTGGTACCGGTGGAAGAGTCTACCACCTTTCCGGATCCCGTGGATAGACGGGTGGAATCTTTGCCCGCCATTTACATGTGGTAGCAAGTCACATGTTAAAGGCTACCTTTGTGAATGTTTTAGTAGTATAGACTGCTACTGAATGGGTGCAGTTACTGAAAAGTAACTTGGAAATGGCACAGCTTCCCCCTGCGGTACTGGAACTAATAGACCACTGAAGCAGTGGGGATTGCTATTAGGCGCATGGTATGGCTAAAATGCTGGTTGGCTGACCAGGCTTCTAAGAAGGTTGTGGCTGGACGAGTCCTCCCTGGATGAGTTGATCAAAGGTATCACGGGGGGGGGGGGGGGTTTGTAAGAGCACTATTCTGCCCCAATCCTCTAAGGGCAAGGTGCCACATACTACTGCTCACAAATGTAATTTTCGTGCCTCTGGTTCGCAGGAAAAAGGTAAACAGTTTAGGTCTTCTGGGGGTTCCAAGAAGCCATGTTTGGGAAAATCTAAGTCCGGCCAATTTGGACCTGCAGACAAGTCCTCGGCTGCATGAGTTTTGATTTGCTTTGATTTGCTTTGATTCTTTCAGGAACCTTGGACCTCCTTGATTCAGGACAAATGGATTCACAAACTGATCCAATTGGGATACAAGATCGAACTCCGGTCTCGTCCTGTCCAATCTTCAATTATGCCTAGTCCGGTTAAGGGACTTGCGAGGGGCAGTGCATGACTTGCTGTCGCAAGGAATGATTGTGCTGGTTCCTGATCAGGAACATTTTCAGGGGTTTTATTCAAACCTATTCACCATGTCCAGAAAAGAGGGCAAGGTGCGTCCCATTCTGGATCTCAAGGCCCTGAACCGCTTTGTGCGGGTACAGAGGTTTCGGATGGAGTCCATCCACATGGCAGTAGCGTCTCCACATCAGGGAGATTTCTTAGCCTCCATAGATATCAAGGATGCATATCTACACATCCCTATCTACACTGGACACCAGCGTTTTTTTTGCTTTGCGGTAGCAGAGGAGCATTATCAATTTGTGGCGTTACCCTTTTGGTTTCTGCTCCGCTCCCAGAGTGTTTACCAAGGTACTAGCACCAGTATTAGCACTGCTGTGCCGGCGGGGGATTGCGGTACTGGGGTACCTGGGCGATCTCCTGTTGACAGCGGACTCTCATTCAGCCTTGTTGGAGGATCTGACGATTACGGTCAGACTCTGCAGGAGTTTGGTTGGAACATCAATTTCAAGAAATCCGCGCTGACTCCGCTTCTGAGACTGGAATATCTGGGCTTGACTCTGGATTCAGCCTTGGTGAGGGTTTTTCTTCCTCCGGACAAGCTGCAAAAGGTGCAGGGGGCGATTCAGTTGTTGTTGGACAGCAATCTGTCCTCTCTACGAGTTTGCATGTGAGCCTTGGGTCTGATGGTATCGACCTTCGATTCGGTTGAGCCACAAGACAAAATCTGCTCTGTTGTGGTGGATTCAGTCTCCAGCACTGTGCCAGGGCAAGTCCTTCCTTCCGCTGTTTTGGACGGTGGTAACCATGGACGTCGGGCTGGGACGGGGTGCTGGTAAAGCTCTGTGCCCAGGGTACCTGGATGATGGCAGAGTCAAAACTTCCGATTAAATTTTTTGGAGCTCAGAGCGATAAAGCTCTGTCATTGGGCGACTTGTCTGCAAGGTTGTCCAGTTCGGATTTAATCAGACAACGCCACGGCTCACATCAATTTCCAGGGGGGCACCAAGAGTGTCTTGGCGGCCAAGGAGGTGGCCAAGATTCTGGCCTGGGTGGAAAGCTTTGTTTCCAGCCCTCTCTGCTTTACACATTCCAGGTGTGGAAAACTGGCAGGCCGATTACCTGAGTCGTCAGGTGTTGGATCAAGGGGAGTGGCCCCTACACCTGGAGGTGTTCTGCCTCCTGTGTGTTCGGTTGGAGGCCCCCGAGGTTTATACAAAAGGGTGCAGAGATTCGTAGCCAGGTCTCGAGATCCTCTGGCCATTGCTAGTGTCTCCTAATCCATAGTCAAAGCCGAAACTTGTCCTATCCATACTTTTATCCAGGGAGTGCGCCATATGGCTCCTCCTAGGCGATCCCGTTACCTCCGTGGGATCTAAATCTGGTGTTATCTGTTCTTTAAAAGCCTCCTTTTGAAAAGGAGATTTCGCTGCTTTCTTGTCTCAGAAGGTTGCCTTCTTGGTGGCGATCACTTCTGCCTGCAGGATATCTGAATTGGCGGCGTTGTCTTGCCGATCACCTTATCTGGTGGTACACAGGGATGGTACTTCGACCTAATCAGTCGTTCCTTCCTATGGTGGTTTTATCTGTATGAAGACATTGTGTTGCCTTCACTTTGCCCTAAGCATCAGCATCCTAAGGAGTATGCCTTGCATTCTTTGGATGTGGTTTGGGCAATCAGGGTTTCTTTTGAGACCACTGAGTCCTTTAGAAAATCAGATGCTCTTTTTGCCCTTACTGGTGGACCTCATAAGGGATTGGCTGCGTTTGCTGCGACCATTTCCAGATGGATCAGGCAGACAGCAGTACTGGCCAGTCTGAGGGGTCAGGTTCCTCCTTTCCCAGTGAAGGCTCATTCTACCAGAGTGCTAAGTGCCTCTTGGGCTATTCGCCATCAGGCGTAGGTGCTACAAGTTTGCAAGGTGGCAACTTGGTCGTCTGTGCATACGTTCACAAAATTCTACAAGGTAAATGTGTTGCCATTCATGAATACTTCTTTTGGCCGCAAGGTTTTGCAGGCTGCAGTTTAAAAGAGAACTCTATTTAGTTTCTCTTTGAGGGTTACATTTTTTCCGGATGAGCGCCAGTTGTTCCTGGTTAAGCTCCATGTTACCTGGTTGGCTAAGTTTAGCCTTTGGGAATTACATTTTGTTTCTGCATTGTTTCCCACCCCTCATGATTATACTGCTTTGGGACATCCCTATGAGTCATGATGATAAGGAGCTGCGTCTGTTGATGACGATAGAGAAAACTGGATTTTTGTAAGAACTTATCGTAAAATCCTTTTCTCTGAAGTTCGACAGACGCAGCACCCACCCCTCTACTTCTGAGGTATGGGGTTTTTTGTCTTCTTAACACTGCTTGCAACTAAACTGTTTGATGATAGCAGAGTCCGAGGGGTTATGCGTGCAGGGAGAGGCCACATAAGCGTGGTTACGTTTTTTTCCTGCATAGTGCCTATTCCTAGGAGGAGCACAACCCTATGAGTCATGAAGATAAGGAGCTGCGTCTGTCGATGAACTTCAGAGAAAAGGATTTTACGGTAAGGTCTTACAAAAATCATTTTTTTTCTAGATCCATACACAGATGTTTTGCCTTTTTATTTGAATGGGTTGTTTTACAATCACTTTAGGTGTTTTTGCATAGTAATATTACCCATAATTTGTCTGCATAGGTTTAGCGCCGCACTTTTCTTATATACAGTTTCTAGTATAGTTTGCCTGGGAATAGTGACTTAGGGTACCTTTTTACAAAAAAATATTATATAGTTATTATACTGAATAACCAAAAGGCAAAGTTTCACCTGTAGAAATGGGAAAGGAACAACACGGGTAAAAGGAGAAGGCTGCACACCCCAATATATGGTAGAAAAAGAAGAGAAATATCCCCCAGGGGTTTTCAGGCAGCAAAAAGGTTTAACAAGGAGTAATTAAAAATAATTAATCTTTATTGTGAAATAATTAAAAATGATGATACTCAGATAAGCATAATAAAATATGAGCTCTGGTTACAGATATAGATCCATCATAATTGATGGCACAACTGCTAAAAACATAGACAGAAATCAATGGGTCATCACAACCAACAAAGTGGTGCCCCAACGCGTTTTGACCCATGCAGTAAGGTCTTCCTTAGGGGTTTGTGATGTCTAGGAGAAACATTATACAGTGAAAAACAGTATATCAAAAATAAATAAATTATAGGAGTAATGTTGTTAAATGTTATATTTACCCTATAATTGAGGGATAACTGTTAACCAAAACCCTTCCATAAATGCAGAGTCCTCCTGAAGGGAATCCTCCTGTGGCCCCTTACGAGTGCAGAGACGCACTGACTTACGGGGGGTCACAATTGGAACTCCCCATGAGACAGCGTGACACCTGCCCACAAAAAATCACATGCTGTTTGTATTATTAATCTCATGTTATGTCTCATATCTAAAGAGCCACTACAATATTGGGTCTTTGAATTTTGAGACAGGTTGTTGTCAGGTGATCATGGATTTAGGTATTTCTGTCAATAAGAATAGTTACCTAGCAAAAGGTGATGACACGACTCCCGTTGAAAGACAATTCATCTAGTTAGTAACTATGTTTAATGTTTCACATGTATCAACAATAGCCTAATAAATATATATTGCTGCCCCCCCCCCCCCTTACTGTCCAACTAGCAGATGTTGAGGCATGTTTTGAATAGTGTTCTATATGAAGTGCAAGCTGTGCTTGTGCTTTTGCTACAGTGACAGTTGATAATTAGGCTGTGCTGTCTGAAGGGGTAAAACCTTTGGCAGGGTAAACCATTCTTAAATATATATATTTAAATATGTGCTTGAAAGAAATTCAGCTTTAACCGTGAAGCTTTTAGATTTTTGAAGCAAAAGAATTATTACTGACCATGATGAAAGCATTATTCTGCATGTATTAAAGCAGTATTAAACCCAAAACCTCAAATGTATTATATTGCAGCTTTCCAATGCTTAGATGTGGTGGTTGAATCCGTTTTCTTTTCTTTGGCTTTTTTCCCTTGTTTGTGCATTTGTATATTCTACTGAAGAGCTTGGGCTTTTAAAAAACAGATTTTCTGTTGAAAACCACCAGATGAAAACCGCACAAAGAAAGCCTAAAACAAGGAAACTAATACAGCCATCACATCTAAGAATTGGTAAGCTGCAAAATAATAAATACAGTAAAACCTTGGTTTGAGAGTAACTTGGTTTGAGAGCGCTTTGCAAGACAAGCACATTTTTAAAAAAAATTTTGACTTGATATACAAGCGTTGTCTTGATATACAAGTAGCGTCATGTATAAAAAAGAAGAGAGGAGCCTCTAAAGTGTAGCAATATGGTTACATTTAATGAGGGTTCAATATTTAGCAACTCACATGGTTGATGATTAAAAGAGGCACATATAAGAATGCAGGCATCTGGGGTAAAACTGTGCACATAGACCATCCTCTGCACAGCCATCTTCATCATCCCTTCCCTGCTGCACTCCACGAGTGATTCAAAGCCTCACTTTCAGATCACTCTACTGCAGGCTATTCTTCCCGGTCACAATTGCAGACTGACAGTGGTGAGAGTCGGTGGCTCAGAAGATGGTCTATGTGGACCGCTTTACCCCAGATTCCTGCATACTTAGATGTGCCTATTTTAATCATCAACCATGTGAGTTGCTAAATGTTGAACCTTCATTTAATGTAACCATATTGCTACACTTAGAGGCTCCTCTCATCTCTTATATTCTGTAGCTCCTGCTGGATTTTGCTTCTAATCCCCTTGGAAAGGCTGCATATTGTGGATGGACATTTTATGGTTACACAACCTATCACATTGCTATAATCTTTGTATATAGACTATAAACTGAAGGACTTGTGGAACGAATCATCTGAGTTTTCATTATTTCTTATGGGGAAATTCGCTTTGATATGAGAATGCTTTGGATTACAAGCATGTTTCCAGAACGGATTATGCTCGCAATCCAAGGTTTTACTGTAATTGCTTTTGGGTTTAATACTGTGTTAATTTTTTTTTCCACAATAAGATGTACAACTTGTTTGATTTATTTTACTTTATAGGTAATTTGTCCTATCATAGATTTTTTAAGCAGCAACACCACTTTCACTGTTTTAAGCGTGCAGTCTAGTAGTTAGTACAGAAGCTTTCGCCCCCGGTTCACGCTTATGCAAGTGCGGGGTTCGCATGTAATGTCGGAGCGCACTGCTCCTTCATTACATGCGATCGGCTGTGCGGTGCGAGTTTAGCCATACACTTTGTATGGCTAAATTCGCACCGCACCCGCAGCAAACACGCACAGGACCCTTTTTTGCAGCCGCATCAGGATCGGATCGCACAGCAGTTCACACTTGTGCGATCCGATCCTGTGCGAACTGCAAGATCGCACTGCGATATGCGATCAAACTGGGGGTGTCGTTAAGATTACATTGACACCCCCAGCGTATCGCATATGGCAGTGTGAACTGCCGGGGGTGCGTGTGCGATGCGGGAACAGGCTGCGGATTCGCAGCCTTCCCGCATCGCATAAGTGTGAACCGGACCTTAGTCTTCTTGTTTTAATTGCGTTTGCAAAATACCTTGTTCTGCAGTGATTTCCTTTTGCTTTATTTGAAATAACAGTGCATTTTCTCATGTTTAACTATTAAATGTTTAATATATTGCACAAATATTTTGAAATTTGGATTTATTAAGAATAACAAAAAATAGCATCTGCCTTCTTCATTGTAGATGGAACTAAAAGAAAACCTGTACATGTTTCATTCGTCACAGCCAAAAGTACTTATGAATCTAAACAGTCATGCTGAAAATATTATCGTATTTGGTGGTAAGTTTAAAACTTGCTTCTTTACAATACATGAGTAATGGGAGATGCTATGATTTGCTCAACAATAAGAGCATAAAAGAAATTGCTATCTGATATGGTGCTGAGCTCTCCTGCCTGAGAGCTCCATCACTCAGTTTTATATACCGTATTAGACATTGGCAATGTGAGAATAAAATTACAAATGTAAAGTTTTTAAAATGTGATTCAGAATAGATGCACTTTATATAGGAAATATTTAGTAGTTTTATAGATTCCGTCTTTAGTTAGGAAACTAAAATTTAAACACATTCCTGTTTTTAAAGTTAGAGAATATATAAATAATTATAATGTAGAAAAGTAGAGAAGGAACACTCAGATCTGGCACGATATCATCAAACAAGCACTTAGTATAAAAGTAGTTTTAATGCGCTTACCCCTGTACCCCTATAACACTACCCCACTTTGTGAGACCTTATTGCTATTGTCCTTGAATGATGGACCTTTTCTCCCTTATGAAGAAGTCTTTCTATGGTTAACTATTTTTTTTTTTTATTTTGGATTCTTCAAACGTCTCTTTACTGCCTTCTACTATAACATTAGAAGCAGTTTAATCCAGATTTGTGTTACCTTACTAATGCCTTGGAAACCATAATTGGACCCAACGCTGTGGAGAGGCCCTTTATTGTTGCTTGGGGCACTGGATCTTGCTTGGTCCCAAACCTTGGCACTGAGTGCAACGTGTGTAGTTAGCTGAGTAATAAATGGGTCAAGAGCCTTTCACATTATTCCCAGAAATTGAAGACCCCTCGAGAGTTATGCTCACCTTTGACAGACAACCTAGACCCATATAGGAACCAACGACATGGACATATAAGACAGATTTTATAAATATAATATTTAAAATCTATAATAGAATAGGTAGCCCTGATGAACGGAACCCTTTGTATCCCTAAATGTGTTTGCAAAGGACTTGAATTTAATAAAAATTTTCTGGACCATAAACATTTAAAATTTAAACATTTTCATCTCTATTTATTTGAAGACATTACTCCATGGGCTCAGTTTATGGTTACAGTACACTAAAGGATAGCCTATATCAGTGTTTCTCAACTTGGGTTCCTCCAGAGGTTTCTAGGGGTTCCTTGAGCAATGGGTAATTTCTGCCTCCCAGATAAGTTCCCCCTGACACCAATGATCTTTTTAGCTATCTGGAAGAAGATAATTCTTCCCAGTGTCCATAAGTGTAAGGAACATTTATCCCACTGACCATCACACTAATGTATTATGAGTTGTAAATATAGTCATTTTTAGCAGGGTTTCTCTGAGACCTGAAAATTATTTCAAGGGTTCCTCTGTGTTGAAAAGATTGAGAAAGGCTGGCCTATACAAACTACACCTAGTTTGGATACTTCCCTATGTCATAGTATAGCAGCCCCAACGCCTTATTGCTCCATTCTGTTTCATGAGCAAGATATTGATCTTGGTTTTTGAATCAGCTGTACAGTCATTTGTACGACAGGTTTCCAGACACCACTGTCATAAACATTCATGGTTGCTTGCATAACCATTAACCTAAAGATTGAGGAAAATGCAGCTGCTGTAAGGGTTAGTGATCCGGCATGCCTATTCTGCTATAACATTTAAACCATTAATGAGAGAAGAGAGTAGCAAAGGCTTATAGTAGAAATGGCTGTGTGCATTGGCAGTATTGTTTTTATTGTATTGTGCTAAAGGCTAAGTTCACCTATTACAAATTAGGTCACTGGATCATAGTTGCAGTGCCAGGCTTCTACAGACTCTTCCTCCAGCTCCATGTCCGTACCCTGGTACCGACTTACATTTTGAGAGCTGAAGGAAGTGTCCGTGGACTACTAGTGCTGTGATAAACACGTGTTCCATGGAGTAATTTGCTGGCTGGGCTTGTTGTACATTTTTTCACAGATCCCTGTGAATCAATAATGTGGATGTGCTGGCGGAACCCAGCATAGCTGCACAAATTTCAAAATTGTTAGTAGTTGTGGAAAGAGTATTTAACACTTTTAAGTTTTCATTTTGTTTTTAGTTACTGTTTATCAAAGCAAAATTTGGAAAAACAGATTAATAATCTTTTTTTTTTTTTTTTTTACTTTTCTCTTGAAAGTGGCTTTGTTTGAACGCAGCCGGCATGCCTGCTATGTTCTGATCACAGGACCTCAAGTGATGGAAAACCCAGGCAATCTGACTGTATCTAAGAGGAGGTTAAATGAAGATATCAGTAATGGAACAGTGATTGGGCTTGGGACTGAAGAGGTTGACACTGAGGAGATCAGGAACTATTTCTCCAGGATGAGATATTCCAGCCACTAGTGGAAAAGAAAGATTTCAGAAAAAAAGAACACTAAATGTCGTACTACTTACTTTGAGGATAACCACGTTTATTTGAAAAAAAAAAAAAAGAAATGCAAGAACAGTTTAGTGAATGAACAAAGCTGAATGCCCACAGAGTCAAAACAAATGTAATAATTAATGTTTTAGGACAATCCAAGCTTTCCCAAGTATGGTTTTGGAAACTGAAACATACCTGTATTTTGTAAATAATCTGGTCATTTTATTTGCAGTGAATACTAATGCAGTGGTACAGATATGCTGCAGAACACGTGCAGTTAGTAAGCTATAGGGTATATTAGTATGTGATAATCTACATAGAAATCTGGGCTGGTTTATGTTGAGTCGGTCTTGGAAGTCGTCATGTGAAAAAATGTATAGGCTTGCCATTGCTGACAGTGCCTGCACAGGGTCATCAGTACCCAGTGTCAAGATCCTAAACCCTGCCCTCCCCTTTACTAGGGTGGGTCAGGGGGCAGGGTCGATAGCTCATGAGCTATGCCAAAACATGAATGGTTGGGGCACAGTGCAGCTAACTGAAAAGTTTAAAAGCCATGCAAATACTGTCCTGCAGTAAAATATGGGTCTGACAGTCATGAAGAAAATAATGCCCTTGCATCGGTGGTGTCAGTCTGCTTCTTCGGGTCCCCCTGTTCATTTACAGAATATGTTGTATTTTGTGAAAGACTCTCAAAATACAGAGCATGCTGTGAATGGACATGGGAATAGGGGGGCAGATGATGTGATTTCTGTGTAGAAGAGCTGCAGCTCTCCTTGTCACAGCGGCAAAAGTATACTCATCAATAATACTATCCAGCATCAGCAAAACACTAATACAGCAACAGCAATGATTCTGGATGTGATATACATATAATGGGGCCTAACACCTAACTCCAGCTTTGCTATCACTTTAAACAGTGCCCCAAACATGCAGCCATTGTCAGTGCAGCATAAACTATTCATTTTACTATTCATCAGCTACATACAGCAGTGATACAGGGATTTCCTGTTCCCTGATTATATCAATTCCAGCTGAGTGCTGCTCAGCCATTCACAGGAATCCTTCTATTTCATCAATGAATACAAGACTTCCTCTGATGGAGATTGTGACATCATCCGCCCACCCCTCCACCTCAGCCAATTAGAGGAAGCCTTGTGTATATTGCTCAAATACAGGGCTTCCTGTATACACAGCTTTAGACTACAAATAAAATGCAGATCACTCATCATTCCCAAATGCTTATCTGTTTATGTATGCTTAACACTTAGCTAACAATCAGATCATTTTTTTTTTGTTGATATACTGTATCCCAGAATGGATGACAGTTTTTCAGCAATAATATATAGCATGTTTATACTGCACATATGATCCTACCACTATTTTATATCTAAGATCAGCTTAAAGTGGTATTAAAGGTTGGTTTAAAAAACAAAAAACAAACATGTCATACTTACCTGCTCTGTGCAATAGTTTTGCACAGAGCAGCCCAGATTCTCTTCTTCTTGGGTTCTCGTCAACGATCCTGGCTCCTTCCCCATAATCGGTGCCACCCTGGTGCACCACTGTGCATGCCCGCTGTGCACTGTGCACGGTGCACCACTGGTGCATGCCCGCTCCTGAGCCCTGCTCTATTTGTTCATAAGACGCATGTGGCTCAGCCCCACCATCTCTCTCTCCTCATTGGCTCACTGGCTGTGATTGACAGCAGTGAGAGCCCATGGTTCCCGCTGTTGTCTCAGCCAATGAGGAGAGTGACTCCCTAGACAGCCGAGGCTCTCATGAACATCACTGGATCAAAAGGGGGCTCAGGGTAGTATTGGGGGGGGAGCGGGGCTGTGGGGGGAGAAACACACAGAAGGTTTTTTTACCTTCATACATAAAATGGTTTTTGAACCTTACTTCAGTGTACAAAGATGTTTGGCTTTATTCAACTGCCATTTAGGACGGGTCCTATGCACCTTGTCTGCTGAAGTAAGGTGTCTGTGCGGAGCATCTAAAAACACGGCTACCGACGGGCTCCTTTTGGTCTACTCAGATTGGAATGCACAGTAAATTTAGATTTAGTACAATATTCTGTAAATATTTTCAGTAAAAACTGTTCCTGCATCAACTGCACTTGATAACTAAAGTATTGCACATTACTGGTGTGTAGTTTGAGGACTCTAAAACATATTTATTTACATATATATATATATATATATATATATATATATATATATATATATATATATATATATATATATAATTTCTTTCAATACAGATAACTTGAAAAAGACTTGAAATTACCATACCAGTAACTTGGTCTTTTAAGTTTTAACAGAAGGCCTCCTATAAACAGGAGTAGAAGTAATATGGTATGGATATGTGGGCAACTGCAATAGAAAGTAGCAGCAAAACATATAATTGGAATTAATCAGCTATGCAGTAATTAAGGTAATGTTACCTTTTTAAAGGGACTAGTGAAAAAAAATACATACATGTATATCTTCTGGTTGAAACTGTGATTTCCTGGCTTTCTGACCCAGGACAGTAAATTGCCTTGCACTGAAACACAGTAGCTTGTGGTTTTTAAATGGACAAAATGGCTTCTAAGCCACATACTTTCCATCATGGCAGATTCCACGTAATCTCAGTACGCCTTAAATATTACATGAGCCATGATAAGGCATGTAAGGGCATCTCACTAAAGCGTATGTATACCTAAAAATAAAAATGTAATTTATTGCAGCTTACCAGTCCCTAGATGTGGTGGCTGCATTGGTTTTATTTTATTTATTTTTTTGTCTTTTCACCTGGTGATCTGCTGGTAACACACTTCCTGTCCTAGGGTGGCAGCACTCGCCTACATACACAGGATCCAATGAGTTGTCGCACCCTAGGCTGCTCCTCCTAATTTTAGACCACAAACGCTGCCTCCTCTCCTTATCTCTATTGTATATAGAGATGTGTTCTGAAATTTACAGAATCTGGTTGGGAAAGCTGATAAAAATGTTTGAGAGGCATTTTTCTGTATTTGCATGGTTCCCGCTGTTGTCTCAGCCAATGAGGAGAGTGACTCCCTAGACAGCCGAGGCTCTCATGAACATCACTGGATCAAAAGGGGGCTCAGGGTAGTATTGGGGGGGGAGCGGGGCTGTGGGGGGAGAAACACACAGAAGGTTTTTTTACCTTCATACATAAAATGGTTTTTGAACCTTACTTCAGTGTACAAAGATGTTTGGCTTTATTCAACTGCCATTTAGGACGGGTCCTATGCACCTTGTCTGCTGAAGTAAGGTGTCTGTGCGGAGCATCTAAAAACACGGCTACCGACGGGCTCCTTTTGGTCTACTCAGATTGGAATGCACAGTAAATTTAGATTTAGTACAATATTCTGTAAATATTTTCAGTAAAAACTGTTCCTGCATCAACTGCACTTGATAACTAAAGTATTGCACATTACTGGTGTGTAGTTTGAGGACTCTAAAACATATTTATTTACATATATATATATATATATATATATATATATATATATATAATTTCTTTCAATACAGATAACTTGAAAAAGACTTGAAATTACCATACCAGTAACTTGGTCTTTTAAGTTTTAACAGAAGGCCTCCTATAAACAGGAGTAGAAGTAATATGGTATGGATATGTGGGCAACTGCAATAGAAAGTAGCAGCAAAACATATAATTGGAATTAATCAGCTATGCAGTAATTAAGGTAATGTTACCTTTTTAAAGGGACTAGTGAAAAAAAATACATACATTTATATCTTCTGGTTGAAACTGTGATTTCCTGGCTTTCTGACCCAGGACAGTAAATTGCCTTGCACTGAAACACAGTAGCTTGTGGTTTTTAAATGGACAAAATGGCTTCTAAGCCACATACTTTCCATCATGGCAGATTCCACGTAATCTCAGTACGCCTTAAATATTACATGAGCCATGATAAGGCATGTAAGGGCATCTCACTAAAGCGTATGTATACCTAAAAATAAAAATGTAATTTATTGCAGCTTACCAGTCCCTAGATGTGGTGGCTGCATTGGTTTTATTTTATTTATTTTTCTGTCTTTTCACCTGGTGATCTGCTGGTAACACACTTCCTGTCCTAGGGTGGCAGCACTCGCCTACATACACAGGATCCAATGAGTTGTCGCACCCTAGGCTGCTCCTCCTAATTTTAGACCACAAACGCTGCCTCCTCTCCTTATCTCTATTGTATATAGAGATGTGTTCTGAAATTTACAGAATCTGGTTGGGAAAGCTGATAAAAATGTTTGAGAGGCATTTTTCTGTATTTGTGGAAAATGCACTTCTTCTGATGAAAGAAAAATAATGCAAGTACCACATACAAGGACAGGTAAGGTGCAACATCATTTTTTATGGGTGTTTAGATATCCATAAATGTATTACGAAAATGTCTCTGCGCTTTGTGTAATTAAACAAAGCATAGAGATTTCCTAAGCTCCTCTTCGTAACTCGGAAAGCTTACATGCTATATAAAATTTGACACATTTAGTTTAGGATTAGAGGGGCTTTATGTGCATATTTAAGCAGACTTCCTTTATTTTTATTGGCCCCAGGATGACCACTGACATGTACTTTCCTCCACGATTTACAAAAAGTGCAGATCATTTTTGAAGCCTTTTCCGACCAAAGGGCATAGATAACATTGATACTCAGCCCAGCTACTCCATGGCAAAGGTAATGTTTAAAGAATAAGTTCATCTTTGGGAACATGTAACATGTTCCCACTGCTGCAGCCCCTGCTCGTTCTCCCTGTGACAGCAGTAGGGGGAGCTTCTCCCCATACTTGCGGTCCTTCTTTTAGAACAGTGTGGCTGTGCTGGGCTCTGCCCACGCGGCCACATCATTCATACACAGAGCTCTAAATGAATGAACTACAAGTCCTGACATCCTTTGTGGCTGTTGGCTTGTAGTTTTGCGCTGTGGTAGTTCATTGATTCTTTCTGTCAGAATACATCGGCTTTCTCATACGAGGTACGAGCAAGCCGATACACTGACAGGTCTGCAGGAGACCTGCATGGCACCAGTGATGCAATGCTTTACAGGTTCTTGCAGCAAAAAATATTAAATGCACATTTTTTTTAACTGCACAAAAAATCTACATGTATGATGATTTTTTTTTTTTTTTTTAGTGAACTTATCCTTTAAATCCCGTAGATGGCAATTTTATGTCAACAATCCATCTCCATGTCTAGTTTTGGAAGTAAAGCAAATTGAACAACTTTGACTATATCTTTGTGTTTTACTGAAGGTACATATTTATTTTTTTAAACCAATCTATTTGGGAGATAATTTATGGAGATCTCAAACTCAAGATTGCTGTTTACATTGACTGAAGTGACCTTATTTGTAATGTTTTATGTATTAAAGCCGAACTCTATGTTTTAAAATCTAATAGTTGCAAATAAAGCTGACTTTTAACATTCAAGTTGTGGAGATGGACTACCTACTCTATAAACCTAGGGGAACTGAATTCTGAGTTTAAAAAAAAAAAAAAACCTAGGGGAACTAAGCAAGAAATGTATACTTTGCAAAGCAGATATACAGCAGTTTGGATTGCTGTTCATACATGCTAGGGTTGCTAGATATATTCTTTAGGAAGAATGACTGTAATTCTGTAAAATATATGCATTCTTTTATGATATTTCAATTTTTTTTTTGATGTTTGAATTGCCTCAATTTTCAATCAGATACTCTATATGTAAAGAACCGAATGTACCTGTTTTTGGATTTTTGATTACCTTTTAATTGAAACAATTTATTAATTTAAAAGTATGTCCAGCACAGTGCTACAAATCTGTTAATTATTATACTCTATTTATTATTAATTTAAAACAATCTTGAAACTCTTTATGTGCCTTTTTGTTATGTTAAAGAACACAACTAATAAAAAAGCAAGTAAATTCTGTAGGTTGCATTGGAATTCCAGAATATATCATTGCTGTCATAAATTTACAGTTGTGCAATATAAATGCTAATGAAATATACTGTAGTTGATCACAGAAGACCAAACATTTGGGATGAAAAATTAACAGGCCAGCCATGTTTCTATTTTGCTTTTTCCAGCAATATATACCTTTCACACCTAACTCCAGAGAAAATGTTAATATTTGGACAGAGTGGGGTAAAAGGATAGGACCCTTGTTAGATTTTGCAATCTGTTTCACTGGAAGGATTGTCTCTAGCTTCAAGACTTCACAGGAAATACTGTATATATTTGAGTATAAGCCGACCCAAATAATAGCCGAGGCCCCTAATTTTGTCACAAAAAAATGGGAAAAATGATTGACTCGAGTATAAGCCTAGGGTGGGAAATGCAGCAGCTACTGGACCCAACTGGACCACCACGAGACCCAAAACAGGGGCTGCAGGCATAGTGCAGGGGCTTCGGGCATGGTACAGGAGAATGCAGGGCTGTGGGCATGGTACAGGAGAATGCAGGGCTGCGGGCATGGTATAGGAGAATGCAGGGCTGTGGGCATGGTAATGGTACAGGAGAATGAAGGGCTGTGGGCATGGTAATGGTACAGGAGAATGCAGGGCTGCGGGCATGGTACATGGTATAAGAATAAGGGAGCAATTACAGGACCTATAACTTCTTACTCTCATTCCAGTTGCACAAGCACAACGGCACCACCACTTCTAATAGAGTCTTTCTAGGCTACCTCATAAGACAGCTCAATATTAGGATAGCGGTTACAGAGCTTGGCCACATCTGCCATTTGAGAATCAGTGAGCTGCAGAAGTCTCACCTGTTCCTGAGGCGCCTTAGATTTAAAAATGGCGCCGCCCGGCGCCAACATGTCATTGCGCATGCGGCGCCGCCACCGCTCATGAAAGCTCGTATACGTTCGGCTATTTCTGGGAATAGCCGAACGTGTGCAGCCTTTCCCAAGCGGCGCATGCACGGTAACATGTTGGCGCTGGGCGGCGCCATTTTTAAATCTAAGGTGAATAGGAGCATGTCGGGCCAGCCGGGGACTTTCTTTTTTTTTTTATGACTCGAGTATAAGCCAAGGGGGACGTTTCAGCACAAAAAAATGTGCTGAAAAACTCGGCTTATACTCGAATATATATACGGTAATTGCAAAACCCACTTTTGGGCTCGGTTCACACTGCCACGACTTGGGATCCGACTTGCGAGACCCTGTATCGTGACATGTGAAATCCCATTTTAATCAATGAGAGCTGTCTTAATTAGCACTACTGAAGTTGTTCTGACTTTAGAAAAGGTTCCTTTTACTACTTCAAGGTAACTTCTATCAGATTTGTGCCCATAGACTTTAAAAGAAGTCGCCTCCAAGGCGGATCCTCATCTTAGTCGATGTGATTTGGATCAGGCGTTACAGGAAGATTACACGGCCATTCCCTGAATTTTCTTTAATCTTGTCTATATTTCTATCACACACTTTCCTTGATTACAGGCTCCTCTCTACTGCAGTGATCACCAGATGGACATTGGATACATCACAGATAAATACACATGTTCGCCAGCACACTATGGATCTTTAATTGCAGTCCAGAATAAATGCAATGTTTCGAAGCCATGCAGGACCCCTTCCCCTGGTAAAGTCACACGACTGTCAGGTCGCAGCAGTGTGAATTAAGCCTTATAGAAAATGGAGCGCATCAAACTTTTCTTTTTATTTATAGCTGAGCTCCAACTTTCTTTTCACTAGAACTGAATGGAATGATCAGTCCCAGCATAGATCATACCGCTGTACCATGTTGCTCTGTTGTCTGCAGATCCACTGATTGGTTAAGGCTTTTACCATGTGACACTCTGTATAGTCTGAATGTAGACTGAGGGCCTTACAGCCACTTCCTGCTCAATCTCTAGCCTAGAACACATCCCTTTGTAGTTCTTCAAAGTCTGCAAATTATGTAACTTCCTTCAAAGCTCGGATGGTGGGAGGGATAGAAAACATACTAATTAGCATTCAGTTCTGCTTAGTCACACCTACAAGAAGAGTCCAAACCTCCCAAGTCCCCCCTCACAGATCCCAGCATTATTCCAAAGGAAACCCCTTCATACACAGCCTGTTCTGATAGCTAGCTGTAAATCCTGCCCAGTTAAATATGATGAGCAGTGTGAACAGGGAGAGTCCCACCCTCCCAGAGCCTTGCTTTCTGAGATCTACCTAATTTACATATGAAGAAAACATATTTATAAAAACCTCCCATAGCCCTTCCTCTATAGTCTTGCAGTAAGCTATTATCCTTTACCATGCTGCAAGACCTGAATGACGCATTTACACCTGCTTTGCAGACTTAAGAGTGATCTGCATTCTGACCCACCCACATTAACTTTTTCCGGCCCGCGCTATAGCCGAAAGACGGCTACAGCGCGGGCTCTAATTTCCGGTAGGCCGTCTTTATACGGCCTCCCAGTAACAGGCTCCCTGCGCGCTCCCGTGAGCGCGCATCGGGGAAAATCTGTGTCGGCCGTGTCCCTTGGACACAGCCAATCGCAGATCGTGGTGAATGGCCAATCACAGCGGCCATTTACCACGTGATCGGACCATGCAATGAGAGATGATCTCATGTAAACCTATGAGATCATCTCTCATCGCCAGCTCTCCTTCCTCACACAGAGACTGCAGTGTGAGGAAGAGGAGAGCCAATCGGCGGTAAGGGGACACAGAGGAATGTAATCAGGGCACTGATCACCAGTGCCCTGATTACACAAGAGGGGGAAAAATGCCATAAGTGCCCCCCATCAGTTCCCATAGTGCTGCCAGTCAGTGCCTGCTCATCTAGACACTGATGGGCACTGACTAGCAGCACTATGGGCACTGAGTGTAGGCACTGATGGTGCTACCCATCAGTGCCACCCATCAGTGCCGCCTCGCAGTGCCACTTCTCAGTGCCCAGCAGTGCCGCCTCATCAGCGCACATCAGTGAAGGAGAAAAATGTATATTGTTTTGGGGAGGAAAAACTGGAGTTCTGCTTTAAACAGGGAAGTAATTGAGCCTATATCAGGTTATTATTACTGCCTTTCTCGATGACAACTATTCCCCTCTTTTTTTATGTTGTCACAAGTGCCAAAAGTAAGGTGAAATCTTAACAGGGTCACAGACAACACAAACATTGACAGAAGTATACAATTTTTACAAGTCAATCCAAAACAAAAAAAGGATTTTTTTTCTATCTGCCATTAAGGAACACAGCTTGGTGATATTTAAGTCCAGTCAAAAACTAAAACGTAAATCTATTCCCACCCCAATTCTAAGCCATATACTAACTACCTTGTAAAGGAAAGATGCTTATACTTACCTATACTGAGGGCGCTCCAGTCTGGGTCCATCAAGGGTTTACAGCTCTCAAGACCGAGTGTGAGGGAAGGAGAGAGATCTGTGCCAGTAGAGTGAGTTTACAAATCTTTTTTAGGGTGCTTTACAGCATCCATCAGTGGACATTAGTGTAGCTGATCAGTGCAGTGCATTAGTGCACAACAGTGCAACCTCATCAGTTCATATCAGTGCAGCCTCATCAGCACCCATCAATGCAGCCTTTATTATTAACTTTCTTTCCACATTTTCTAAAACATGGGAAAAAACGACATGTTGAAAAGACTCGTTATGCCTCGAAGAATATACCTTAGGGTGCTTGCTTTTCAAAAATACTCAGGAGTAGCAGAATGTGTTTTGGGGGGGCGTGGCCGCATGGCGGATAGAGCAGCACACTAGTCTCTGAGCTTCTCGCTTCCTCTTCCCATCCTGCAATCTATCCTGCACCGTTTGCCCTCTCACATACCTGATTTGCCTCCTCGGGACCCCAAGATTGTGGTACCGGCCTAATATGGTGTAGATCGGCCCCCATAAAGCCGCAAAATCGTCTGGTTCGATGGACCAGTTCCTCAGCCAAAATGGCGCCGGCGACCTCCGTCCCTCCTTGGTTGGTGCGGCCCAACTGCCTACACCAACTCATAGGAGGACTTCTCCTCTACTATCCCTGGACTCCCTAATCATCCTCACTCGCCTGCCTGTGAGGAGGACGCCTTCCTGCACCCGGATGGACAAGGTGAGTCTGCTGCTGAACCCACGCTGGGTCAGATTATGTCAGCCATTCAGGATTGCAAGACCTCACTCACAGCCTGGATTGAAACTATCCATATTGACTTTTCCTTGCTGAAAAATGATGTTCAGAACATGAGGGAGCATTTAGGGGCCACTGAGGAATGTATTAGTACTATAGAGCAGTGGTCCTCAACTCCGGTCCTCAGGGCCCACTAATAGGCCAGGCTTGAAGATAACTAAATTACATCACAGGTGATATCATTTGCTGCTCAGTGATTGCAGTATTCTAGTCTGCATCTCCCCAAGGTAATACTTAATATCTGGCCTGTTAGTGGGCCCTGAGGACCGTGAGGTCCATACAAAGGTCAATGTCAATATGTCTAACCACTTGAAGGTCATCTCTTGGAATGTCAGGGGTTTGAACTCTCCTCACAAGCGGTCCCTGGTATTTTCCTTCCTCAAACGATATAGACCCCATATTATATGTCTTCAAGAAACCCATCTGGTAGCCCCTAAACATTTTGCCTTGAAAAGGGCCTGGATAGCCCGTTCTTACCATGCCTTCCATACTTCCTACTCTAGGGGGGTCTCGGTCCTCACTGCCAAGTCTCTTCCTGCGGAGGTGCTTCACATACGGACGGACCCGGAGGGCAGATTTGTCCTTTTTGTCTTTGCAGGTTGGACGTTCTGTCCTTAACTTGATTAATTTCAGCTGAAGTACTGAATAAAGTTACCTCCTATGTCCTTGATTTCCCGATGGGGCCTGTCCTTTATGTGGGTGATTATAACGTAGTTGTTGACTCTGCCATGGACCGCTTGCGGGGAGAAGGGCGTATTCTCCAGTCCTTTTTGGACTGGATTCAAGTATATGATCTGGTAGATGTGTGGCGCTGGAAGCACCCTAATGATAGACAATATATATGTCATTCTGATTCCTTTAAAATTATGTCTCGTATTGATATGGTTTTTGACCCCCAATACACTTCCGCTCATCACTGGGGCATCCATCCTTCCGCGAGGGATTTCGGATCATGCCCCACTGCTGGTGGAACTGTCTATGCTTCCAGCTTCTGGCCCTCAGCTGTGGCGCCTCAATGCCCATTGGTTAACTGATCCTACAGTCCTTGGTGCTTGTACTAAAGGTGTCTCGGAGTATTGGACAACTAACCTATCCACTGCAGACTCCCTTACCATTTGGAAGGCGTTCAAACCCTCTGCCCGTGACACCTTTATGTCTATTACAGGCATCCTCCGTAAAAATAATAAGATCTGTACAGCGGAGCTTCAGACTGCCTTGATTCAGGCTGAGGCGGTCTATACTGCTCAACCTTCTCCACATACGCACACTCAATGGCTCTTAGCCCATTGCCTGTTGCATCTTACACAGAAACGTATGATGTATACCGCCCAAAAACAGTTTGAGCATGGAAACAAGGCGGGGCGTCTGCTGGCCTACCTGGCGCACCCGGAGTACTCCCCCCACCTTTATACGACTACTTCCCATTACGATGATCTGAATACCTGACTGATATCACTCTCCCTTCCCTACCTGGACAGGATAGTGAGGAACTTGACGCCCCCCTTCGGGTGGAAGAAATAGAATTGGCTATTGGACAGATGCAACAACACAAAACCCCTGGCCCCCAATGGGTTTCCCAGTGGTATCATTCCTTTAAACAACTCCTCAGCCCACATCTGCTACGCACCTTTGAGGCAGCTCTAGAGGCAGGCATACTCCCCCCCCCCCCCCATCTATGCGGGAGGCCCTAATTATTCTCCTTAAGCCCCGTAAAGATCCCCTGGAATGTGACTCCTATAGGCCCATATCCTTGATTAATGTAGATGTGAAAATACTTGCTAAAGTGCTTGCCAATCGCTTAAATAAAGATCATCCCTTCTTTGGTTCAGTACGACCATGGCGGTTTTATCCCAGGCCGCTCTACCTGCATGAATATCCGCAGATTGTTCCAAAACTTACAATATCCCCACCCCAACTCCTCATCCCGAGTAATGGTTTCTCTAGACACCTGTAAAGCATTCGACAGTGTAGAATGGATATATACGTGTTTCGTGTCTTACAGCTGTACGGGTTTGGCCCTCGGATGATTGCCTGGATTCGGCTCCTGTATACCGACCCTGTTGTCAGGGCCAGGGTAAATGCCGCGGTCTCTCTGAAGTTTTCGATCTCCAGAGGCACGAGGCAGGGATATCCATGGCCTGATTGTCGGTACTATAGTATAAAGGATATCCCTCTTTGCTGACGATACGCTCGTCTACCTGGCAGATCCCTCTGGCTCCCTGCAGGCCCTCCTAAGGGAGATTGAGAACTTCGGTCTATTCTCGGGCTTCCGTATTAATTGGTCCAAATCTAATATCTTTCCACTGGACCCTGAGGCTGAACAGGCGATCTACCCGGGTTCCCAACTTCAGGTGGCACGCTCCTTTCGCTATCTTGGTGTCATTGTCCAATTACCGCTATACTCCTATGTGTCTAATAACCTGTGTCCCCTTATTCAGCTTCTCCAACAATGTACCACACAATGGATGGATCTCCCATTGAATCTGGTGGGTCGGGTCAATATGATCAAAATGATTTTCCTTCCGAAACTTTTGTATGTTTTGGCCAACGCCCCATGTAAAGTCCCTAAGTCCCTGTTCCGGCAGATTGACTCACTTCTATTATCATTTTTGTGGCATAAAAATTCCCCCAGAATAGCATTGGAAACATTAAAGTTGCCCACGCAACTGGCCGGCCTAGCCTTCCCTAGTTTCTATTGTTATTACCTAGCGTCTCATTTGGTAGTAGTTCATGATTGGTTACATCCTTTCTCACATAACGCCTGTACTACTACTGAGGCGGCCATTGTCGCCTCGCTTGAATCCCTTCATAATATTGTCTACCGCAGGCAGGTCCCGCCGGGCCAGGGCACCCTCATGTTCCAGACAACATTGTCCCTCTTTAAATTGGTGGTCCCGCGCTTCTCCACGGATGCCTGGACTTCCTCCCTTAATAGTCCGCTTTGGTGCAACCCTGAACTCCCTAAGCTGTTGTCCTTCCCATACTCCCAGTTTTGGATAGACATGGGTGTTAAATACCTCAATCACTTGTATACTGCCCAAGGGTTTAAATCCTTCCGGCAGCTCGGGGGAGAATTCGGGCTCCCCTCTTCCTCTTGGTTCTATTATTTCCAAGTCAGACATGCCCTGCAGGCTCAATTTACCTCTCTTCGGGCTCCTTTAAGTATGTCTGCCTTGGAGAAATTACTTAGGGATCCTGGCACTACTAAACTGATTTCCAAATACTACTCCTTTCTGATGACAGACTCCAACCCTAAATTTACAAAGGCACAGACACACTGGATGGCTATGGGCATTGAGCTTAGTGACGATGACTGGACTGAGTTCTCTACTACCTATCCTAAGTCCGTTCTGGCCTCCACTGATCGTCTGATTCAGCTCAAGGTGTTCCATCAGAGTAATTTCACTCCTAGCCAACTACATAGGTTGGGCTTGCGTCCCACCCCTGATTGTTTTCGGGGCTGTGGGATGCTGGCTGATTTTCTACACTGCTTCTGGTCCTGTCCCTTAGTTTCTAAATTTTGGTCTGATGTTGACTCCTTTATATCCACGGTTCTTGGTATCCCTAACATCCTTCACCCGAAAAACTGCTTGTTGGGCGTGTTTGGGGACCTATCGGTTGCCGGACATGTCAAGCAGCTGCTCCGCATCCTGTATTTTTATGCTAGGAAAGAATACTCCTGAGTTGGAAGGGGTCATCCGGCCCAACTGTTGCCACCTGGCTTCAACTGATTAATGGCTGTCTTCCCCTCTACAAACGTACTTTTGAATTGAGGGGTCGCCCACATATATTTGAAAAAATATGGCATGGCTGGATTTCCAGTCCCCTTACTTTACCTCCTCCGAGCCTGGTGGAACAGGGTTCTGTCTCTGCTACTCCCCACTAGAGTGATGGTGACATTCTCTATACTGTATATGAGTGCCTGTTGAACTTGACCTAGGATTATTCCTTTTTCTACTATGCTGATGTTCTTTCTCCTGTGCGAAATGTATCGGGGGGGGGGGGAGTGACCGGGAGCTCCAGCGTTAACGGCTGTGTTTCGTCGTTTAGATTCTGTTTTGCCCGTTTTTTTTTTGTTTTGTTTTTTTGTATTGTTTTGGTTTCTCTGTATGTATTTGTTTGCAAACTTAATAAAAATATCTTTAAAAAAAAAGAATGTGTTTTGGGGTGTAATCCCAAGTATGCCTAGGCCGTGTGTGAGAAACAACTCGTTAATTTGGTGGAAAATAAAATGTCTTCATTTTCCATAAAATTGTGGGAAAAAATGTACAACTTCAAAAAACTCACCATGCCTCTGTAATGTTCTGGTACCTTTGGGTACCCTAATTACCCTTTCATAAGTGTATGCGCCCCACCATTCTCTTTTGGTAAGGTGCGCACACATGTGTTCGTTCAAACTGCTTTGTGCCTTGATGCTAACCTGTCTTGAAGCTCTCATGCTTGCAAGCTTACCTCGCTGTCGGAACCACGCTGCGCTGATCCCTGTATCCCGCTACCGGATCATCCGCTCTTGCCGAACCTCTCCTCTGCTACATTGCTATTAGTGATAAGTACCCCGTAGGGGAAACCTCTATAACTTTTATACTAAAGCTTACACTATCTAGCTCTGCATACTAAGGACTATTACTACATCTGCATTATCTAAGATTGCTAGCTCTTGAGCCTACTACCACCTGTTCTTGCACTGGGTTGATCTCTCTTGTATGTCCACCTGCTACCATACATGATTGCTAAACCTATCTGCATCTCATCTGCTACTATCTTACTTTCAAGAACATTTCCTTTCAAGTGTCTGTCATCTACCATCTCTACCCAACCTGTCTCTTCAGCCTATCATCACTGTGTTACTATATACATAAGCCACTCTAGGAAACATCTTATTGAGTGTGTGTATTTACTTGCTGAATTGAGATCCTCCACACATGATGAGTCATGAGAGTTGGGAATGGTGTCTCAGCGTTTCTCTACATGACTACTGAAGTGGAATATTTCTGCAGCTGAAAATCCACATCATACATAAAACGCAGGAGCGTTACAGATTGAACGAACCTCAAATGGATTCAGCAGAAATAACCACTCAGATGACACAATTAAAACAGCAAGTACCTGCGTTAATACACGCACTTGCTGAATTAAAAGAAGACAATCAGGCTCTGTCGCAGCAGGTAATTAGACTGACACAACTTACCACTGCTCAGTCCCCTGAACCCAAAATAAATCCTCCTTTGGTATTTACAGGCGATCGCAAAAAATTTCGCGAATTTAAAAACGCATGTGAGTTACTTTTCTTGCTAAAACCCCGTACCTACCTTACTGATCACATTAAGGTTTGTACTATTATTTCTTACCTAACAGGCGATCCTCGGGCCTGGGCAGACTCTCTTTTTGAGAAAAGCGACCAGCTTCTCAACTCCTATGCCTTGTTCCTAGCAGAACTCACTAGCCTATATGATGATCCCAATAGGCAGAGTACTGCCGATCTTCAATTAAGATCCTTGAAACAAGGTGGGAGACCTGTAGAAGACTTTGTCGCAGAATTCAAGAGATGGACCCTTGATTCAGAATGGAATGGTGCAGCTCTGAAATCCCAATTTAGGCTTGGCCTATCAGAGGCCGTTAAGGACGAGCTCACCCGAGCGGATCTGCCAAAAACCCTGGATGCATTGATACAACTCAGTATCACCATAGATAGAAGACTACGAGAAAGAAAGGCTGAGAAAATGGGAATGCCATTATCCAGTTCTTCTCGGATTTCGGCCGTTGACCCCGTTCCTATGGAGGTAGGAACCATACGCCCACCTCTATCAACTATGGAAAGAGCCAGAAGACGATCTGGTAATCTCTGCTTGTACTGTGCATCCCCGGATCACAAGATAAACGTCTGTCCCCTAGTCTACAAAAAGAAGGGTAAGTGTTCACATGTCCTCCTAGGGGGATTGACAACTTCAATCACTAACCCTTACCTTTCTGTTTGCTTAACATTACAGTGGGACCAGAACAGGATTACTACTAAGGCCATGATTGACACAGGATCTTGTGGAAATTATATTGACATACGTTTTGCTGCTTTAAATAAAGTTCCTATTATTTCTAAACTTAAACCTGTCTCAGTGAGTCTTATTAACGGTGTTCCTTTATCCTCTGGTCCGATCACTGATCAGACACAGGCACTCCTAGTCACTACTAACGGGTCTCATATGGAGACCACTACCTTCGATCTAATATCTTCACCCCACTTTCCCATTGTTTTGGGACTTCCCTGGTTGCACACACATCAACCAACCATAGATTGGAAGGAACGGACCCTGACCTTCCTCTCTTGCTATTGCGAGGGTACGTGTAACCTCCCGTCTTTCGGGAAGATCCTGTCTGTGGTGACAGATGAGATTGCACCACTATGCTATCAGGATCTCTCTGAGGTTTTTCTTGAGAAAAATCCTCAAGCACTACCTCCCCATCGAGACTATGATTGTAGCATTGATCTACTCCCAAATAGCAAATTGCCGTTCGGTCATGTTTATCCTCTTTCACAGGATGAACTTTCCCATCTCAAAGACTATTTGGATGAGAATTTGGAAAAAGGTTTTATTAGACCTTCCACTTCTTCCACAGCAGCAGGACTCTTTTTTGTCCGCAATAAGGACTCAAGTCTCAGGCCTATCATCGACTATAGGCAATTGAATGCTATTACAATAAAAGATCGCTATCCTCTACCGCTTATCCCTGAGCTCATTGAGCAGGTGCGTGGAGCTACCTATTTTTCAAAATTGGACCTGAAAGGAGCATACAATCTCATTCGAATCCGTGATGGACACGAGTGGAAGACTGCATTCAGAACCAGATACGGATTGTTCGAATATCTTGTAATGCCATTCGGGCTATGCAACGCCCCTGCAGTTTTTCAACGATTTATAAACGATATTTTCAGAGACTTACTAGATGTCTGTGTTGTGGTATATCTGGACGATATACTTATATACTCACGATCCCGGTCTGAACACATAAGACATGTAAGACTAGTATTATCGAGATTGCTTGCACACAACCTTTATGTGAAACTGAAAAAATGCTTGTTTCATAAAGAAGAGGTACTGTTTCTAGGCTACATCATATCCAAAACAGGAATCGAGATGGACATGAGTAAGATATCCTGCATTCAGGATTGGCCTACACCAACCACACGCAAGGCGCTACAGCGATTCCTTGGATTTTCGAATTTCTACAGGAAGTTCATTAGAAACTTCTCTGTCATTGTGAGACCCCTCACACAGCTCACTAGCATTAAAAAACCATTCAAATGGTCAGATGAAGCAAATAAAGCTTTTCACCTGTTAAAGACAAGGTTTACTTCTGCTCCCATACTACGCCATCCAGACCCATCCCTCCAATACATTCTGGAAGTAGATGCGTCAAACATGGCAGTAGGAGCAATACTCTCCCAACGACCAACTCACACTTCATCTCTTCATCCAGTCGCCTTTTTTTCTAAATCCCTAAGCAGTCCAGAGATAAATTACCCCGTGGGTGAAAAGGAACTGCTTGCTATAAAATTGGCTCTGGAGAATTGGCGACATCTACTCGAAGGCACCCAATTACCAATACTTATATACACGGACCATAAAAATCTCCAATATCTTCAGACTAACAAAACTCTCTCGCACCGACAGGTACGATGGTCACTATTCTTTCTAAGGTTTAACTTCCTAGTGACCTACACACCTGCAGATAAGAACAAAAAGGCGGATGCACTATCACGACTAACTGAAGAAAACTACTTCGAAATCCCTTCCGTTCCTATAATACCTCACAAACGCATTATTGGAGTTGTCCGTTCCTTGAAGGAAGAGGTTTTGCATGGTTTAAGTTTGGATTCACCCCCACCACAACTAAATACTGATGCAGAAGGCTTCCTCTACTACAACGACAAACTTTACATACCACCTACCATACGCACCAAGATCTTGGAATTATCGCATGATGTGCCAATGGCAGGACATATGGGTATGACAAAGACTATTAATCTGATTGCCAGGCAATTCTGGTGGCCTGACATGAAAACATCTATACAAAAATTCGTCTCTTCATGCAATGTCTGTGCCAGGTCCAAAATTGACACTACGAGACCATCCGGTCTACTATGCAGTCTACCAATACCCCAAACTCCATGGGAAGTTGTGTCCTTGGACTTTATAGTGGAATTGCCTCCTTCCAAAGGATTTAATACCATCTTAGTGTCAGTGGACCATCTGACAAAAATGGCACATTTCATTGCTATTCGCAGACTACCTTCGTTCCAAACAAACGGCAGAACTCCTGATGAAACATGTCTTTAAGTTACATGGTATCCCAAAAACTCTTCTGTCTGACCGTGGATCACAATTTATTTCCAAGTTCTGGCAAGAACTATGTCACATACTACGGATCGAGCGGAAGCTCACTTCTCCTTACCATCCGCAGACCAACGGACAGACTGAAAGAGTCAACCAATGCATCGAGCAATATTTACGTTGTTACACTTCTTACCAACAGGATGATTGGGTGGATCTTCTCCCTCTGGCAGAATTTGCCTACAACAACGCAACCCACAGTACGACCAAGCAGAGTCCGTTCTACTTGAACTATGGGTTTCATCCCTCTATTCTTCCACCACGCATCCTTCCTTCAAATAACCCGGTAGCTTCAGACTATCTTACCCAAATAAAGGACTCTCTGGGTTTGCTTAATACTACTATTGCACACGCTCATAGTCAACAAAAGAAGTACTATGATCTTCGCAGAAGACCTTCTCCTCAGTACGCTATCGGGGACCTCGTTTGGCTCTCAACAAAAAATTTAAGACTGAAAATCCCTAGCAAAAAGCTTGGACCTCTGTTCTTGGGACCTTTCCCAATCAAGAAACTTATTGGAAAAGCTGCAGTACAGCTTACATTGCCAATAGACCTCAAAATACATCCCATTTTCCATGTGTCGCTACTGAAGCCCCATGTTCCTGACCAAGGAATAAGGCCTACGATCCCACCTCCTCCTCCTGTACAAGTTGAAGGTGGAGAAGAATATGAGATAAAAGAGATTCTGGATTCTCGTATCCACAGAGGAAGACTTCAGTACTTGGTTCGATGGAAGAACTATGGGCCCCAAGACGACACCTGGCTAAACACCTCTGACATACATGCCTCTAGATTAATCCGCAATTTTCATGCGAAGTACACAGACAAACCAGCTCCAGAGGCCTTCAGGAGCCGGCCTTAAGGGGGGGTACTGTAATGTTCTGGTACCTTTGGGTACCCTAATTACTCTTTCATAAGTGTATGCGCCCCACCATTCTCTTTTGGTAAGGTGCGCATACACCTTTAAGACTGATGCTGTCATCACTGAGCGCCGGACTGATGGCTATTTAGATCGCCGGCTCTCACTCACATGTGTTCGTTCAAACTGCTTTGTGCCTTGATGCTAACCTGTCTTGAAGCTCTCATGCTTGCAAGCTTACCTCGCTGTCGGAACCACGCTGCGCTGATCCCTGTATCCCGCTACCGGATCATCCGCTCTTGCCGAACCTCTCCTCTGCTACATTGCTATTAGTGATAAATACCCCATAGGGGAAACCTCTATAACTTTCATACTAAAGCTTACACTATCTAGCTCTGCATACTAAGGACTATTACTACATCTGCATTATCTAAGATTGCTAGCTCTTGAGCCTACTACCACCTGTTCTTGCACTGGGTTGATCTCTCTTGTATGTCCACCTGCTACTCTGTTATCTGCTACCATACATGATTGCTAAACCTATCTGCATCTCATCTGCTACTATCTTACTTTCAAGAACATTTCCTTTCAAGTGTCTGTCATCTACCATCTCTACCCAACCTGTCTCTTCAGCCTATCATCACTGTGTTACTATATACATAAGCCACTCTAGGAAACATCTTATTGAGTGTGTGTATTTACTTTCTGAATTGAGATCCTCCACACATGATGAGTCATTGAGAGTTGGGAATGGTGTCTCAGCGTTTCTCTACATGAAGACTACTGAAGTGGAATATTTCTGCAGCTGAAAATCCACATCATACATAAAACGCAGGAGCGTTACAGCCTCTTACTAAATACCCTGGAATGTTTACTTTCCAAAACGGGATAATCTGGGGGGTATTTGTACTTTCCTGGAATGTTAGGGCCTTCAGAATTAGATAAGCAGTCAGTACATTAGGATTGATACATTTTCAATGATCTGTAGCATAGCCTGTAGACTCTAAAACTTTCACACAGACCATATAATATACACTAATTAGGGCTATTTTTACCAAAGAAATGTAGCAGTATACATTTTGGCCTAAATTTATAAAGAAAATTAAATTTTTTTGCTTAGATCGCACTGTGTGAAAAAAAAATGATAAAAATGTCGTTTGTGTATCTTTGTTTGTGTACAGTGTTGAGTAATTGTCATTCAAAGTGTGAGAGCGCTGAAAGCTGAAAATTGGCCTGGTCAGGAAGGAGGTAAAAGTGCCCAATAGGCAAGTGGTTAAAAGGTAATGAGAACCTATATAGTGCTCACTGTTATTTTGTTTAAAAAAGCAAAAAAAATAGAAAGCCACTCACGTGTATTGAGACCAGACATGTGCCTATACAGCTTTAAAATGTTCCCATTTGCAACCGTCAGGGCAGGTGGCAATGGATTGGATCCTTCAAGGTAAGCTTCCACTAAGCGGTATCAAAACAACCTTGTCTTTATGTAAGATCAAATGGTGCACCTTACAGGACAATTCTGATAACTTGGAGACCCATCTAGCTGAAGTGATGGCCACAAGGAACAGTACCTTACATGATTACAACATTCAGGCAACGGAATGCGGACCGTGTGAAAGGGGCCTAACACAGTTTGTAAAATCCTTGCAATGTACATTAATCACCCAGAGGGAAATGTTTTTTTCTCAACAAAAATGGAATTCCTGTTTAACCCTTTCACTGTCAGACCCGCTTTTGCATATATATTTTTTTTTTTTTTTTACTCATACATATAAAATAATTTTAGGTCTTAAGATTCCATTAAACCCCCCAAAGATTATATATTTTCTGAAAGCAGACACCCTAGAGAATTAAATAATGGTAGTTCCAATTTATTATGTCACACAATATTACCGTAAAGGTTTTTTCAATTTTTTTTGTAAAATATAACAGACCCTCGAGGCTGCACTGAGTAAATAAATACCCAACATGTCAAACCTTAAATTTACAGTGCCTTGCGAAAGTATTCGGCCCCCTTAAACTTTGCGACCTTTTGCCACATTTCAGGCTTCAAACATAAAGATATAAAACTGTAATTTTTTGTGAAGAATCAACAACAAGTGGGACACAATCATGAAGTGGAACGAAATTTATTGGATATTTCAAACTTTTTTAACAAATAAAAAACTGAAAAATTGGGCGTGCAAAATTATTCAGCCCCCTTAAGTTAATACTTTGTAGCGCCACCTTTTGCTGCGATTACAGCTGTAAGTCGCTTGGGGTATGTCTCTATCAGTTTTGCACTTTGAGAGACTGAAATTTTTGCCCATTCCTCCTTGCAAAAACAGCTCGAGCTCAGTGAGGTTGGATGGAGAGCGTTTGTGAACAGCAGTTTTCTGTTCTTTCCACAGATTCTTGATTGGATTCAGGTCTGGACTTTGACTTGGCCATTCTAACACCTGGATATGTTTATTTGTGAACCATTCCATTGTAGATTTTGCTTTATGTTTTGGATCATTGTCTTGTTGGAAGACAAATCTCCGTCCCAGTCTCAGGTCTTTTGCAGATTCCATCAGGTTTTCTTCCAGAATGGTCCTGTATTTGGCTCCATCCATCTTCCCATCAATTTTTTTTTTTTTTAACCAAACAAACGTTTATTGAGTTAAACATGACATATAAACATACAAAAGAAAAAATACCGTCAGACATTTGCACAAGTACAGGAGTACATAATCAAAAAAATGCAGGCCTCACACTGGGCAAAAAGTACAAGGCATAAGAGTCAAACAATAAAATAACAATACACTTGACGGGTTGTAATCAAAGACTATCCATCACAGTCCAACACACAGTAGAGACCATGGGCGCAGGTCCAGAAACCAGTCGCTGTGTCAAAGCGTATACGTGCAGTATCCCCTGTTTCTTAAGTCTGACATGTGTCAGGGGCCTCCAGCCACCTATCCCATATTTTGTTGTACCTTTTGGGGCAACCCCTATTAACATACATGACCTTCTTGAAAGGGAGAGTAGCGCTCACCACTGCCTTCCAAGCCTCAAGGGTAGGGGACACAGGCTGCATCCATTTCAGGGCTATTACTTTCCTAGCAGCAAACAGGGTCTCCCGGAGAAATTGAACCATATGCTTGTCCGCGTCAGACTCGGGAAAAATTCCAAGTAGGCACAGCTTGGGGTCCAGGGTAGTCGGGCATCCCATACGGTCATGCAGGAACCGGACAACCTGCGTCCAAAATCCCTGCACGTCCGAGCAGGACCAGATCATGTGCCCGAAGGTGCCCGGGGAGTGAGAACACCTAGGGCATGCAGAGGAGCGGGAGGAGTCAAATCGAGCCAGTCGCACAGGGGTAAGATACGATCTGTGGACAATATAGATCTGAGTTAGCCGGTCCGACAATTTAGGAGAGACCAAGGTGCAAGCTTCCAAGGCCTCGTCCCACTCCTCGTCCCCCAGCTCCCCAGCATCGCCCACCCAGGACTCCCGCACCCCATATGCCAGGGCAGTCACCCGCTTGGTGCCTAACATTTCATAGAGCAATGATATGAGTTTGCGGTGTCCCTGGCCCCTGACCACCTCAAGTATGTCAACTGACGGTAAGTCCGGGATGGCATGGGCAAATTGTCCTCTCAAAGCGTGGGACAACTGCAAATAGTAAAAGTGCATGGATGCCGGGAGTTGGAACTCCTCCTGGAGTAGGCTAAAAGACTTAACAGACCCAGCAGAAACAACATGGGACAGCAAATATATACCCCTACGAATCCACACCCCAGGATCAGGGATATGGAGGAGCTCCGGCAGCAGACGGTTAAACCACAAGGGAGTCATGGAATGCAACGTTGCATCCCCGGTTCTGGACAACACCAGGTCCCAGACCCGCCTATGATGGAACAGGAGACCTCCCCGAGGAGCCACAGGGGTAGACCCAGCAACACCTCTAAGGACATCACAGAACGGGTGAGGGAGCCGCGACTCCGCACCTCTGCAGACCAGCGCCATATACCTGTCCGAGTCCTGTTTATCCAGATGAAAGAAATGCGATAATTGGGCAGCCAGGTAATACCTTGCCAATTCAGGAACCGCCATGCCCCCTAACTTGGTGGGTTTCTGGGTGTGCCTCCAGGACAGCTTGTGTCTGGAGGAGCCCCAAATAAATGATCTCAGCAGGCTCTCTAGAGTCATAAAGTATCTATATGGAATATAAACTGGAGAGTGCCACAGCAGGTATAGGATTTTGGGGAGCAGGATCATCTTTACCAGGCCCACCCTGCCCATGACGCCCAAGGGTAGCCTAGCCCAAACTTGTGTTTTGTCCTTGACCAAGGCAAAGAGGGGTTCAATATTTAACGGGATATAGTCAGGAAGGGATCTAGTCACCCGGACCCCAAGATGCTTGAATTCCGACACCCGCGACAGGGGGAGCGACGCTTGGTCAGCTGCTGGGGGGAAACTGTCTATAGGAAGGACAAGGGACTTGTCCCAATTGACCGTCAGGCCAGAAAATCTCCCGAACTGCTGTATGACCTCCAGGGCACGCCTCAAAGAGGGCCCGGAGTCCGCCAGGTACAGGATCATGTCGTCTGCGTACAGCCCAACACGCTCCTCAAGGTCCCCGCGGCGGAGACCCTTTATGCCTGGGTCCGCCCGGAGGGCCATCGCAAGTGGCTCAACCGCCAGGGCATACAGCAGTGGGGAGATGGGACACCCCTGACGCGTACCTCGAGAAAGAGGAAAGGACCTAGAAGTCCAGCCATTGGCCACCACCCGAGCCCGAGGTTGACTGTATAACACTGTAAGCCATTTAATGAACTTCGGACCGAACCCAAATTTACGGAGACATTGCCACAGGTATGACCACTCGACAGAATCAAAGGCCTTGGCGGCATCCAAAGTCACAACCACCCTGGTACCGACACAGTCATGGGGGGCCTGCATGTTCATGAACAAGCGCCTGGTGTTGAAGGCCGTATTCTTGGCCGGCATGAATCCCGTCTGATCGGGGTGTACCAAGGAGAGGATCACTACGTTGAGTCTAAGGGCAAGTACCTTGGCCAGGATTTTAACATCGCACTGTAACAGTGAGATGGGCCTGTAGGAATCCGGATACCGGGGATCCTTGCCAGGCTTGGGGAGCAAAATGATCAGTGCCTCACACATCGAGGCAGGTAAAGAGCCCAACTCAAATGCCGCCTCAAACACCGCGAGCAGACGGGAGGTCAAGGACTCCGAATACTGCAAATAAAACTCGACGGGGAGGCCATCAGATCCAGGCGCTTTAGCCCTAGCAAAACTAGAAATGGCAGAGACTATCTCGGTCCGAGAAATCGGGGCCTCAAGCACCGCAACCTGTTCAGGGGTCAGTGCAGGGAACTCCAGGGTATCCAGCAAACTGGTCAGATCCAACGGATCATAATCCACCTTAGAGGAATAAACCTCGCTAAAATACGAAGCGAAGAGCTCCGCCACAGCCGCTGGATCCGAGGAGTCCCCCAGCACCGAGGGGTGAAGTGTAATCACCACGGGCGGTCTATCGTCCATATGTGCCAGATAGGCAAGCAATTTGCCCGATCGCTCACCATGCTCAAAAATACGTTGACGGCCGAAAAATAATTTATGATTAGCCCGTTCCTGGAACATATGGTCCAGGGCCCTAGACCGTAATTTGAGTTGAGAAAGTGCGTCCGGCGTCGGAGAGCCGGCATATTCAGCCTCCAGTTCAGCCAATTGACGTTCAGCAGCAAGAAGGTCGGTCCGCGACGCCCTGCGATGTCGAGCAATACGCGACGTCAAAAGTAAACCTGCATGGCCCTTGAAGGCCTCCCACACCGACAACGCGGAAGCAGTGTCAGAGTTGGAGCTGAAAAAAAAGTCCCATTCTGTCGTCAAGGAGTCAATGTCCGGGATAGTCTTGAGCCAAAAGGGATTCAAGCGCCAATGTCTCTGGGGAGGGGTGGTAAGCGGGGACAGAGTAGCCATATACGGGGCGTGGTCCGAGAGCAGTCTCGGGCCAAAACGGGCGCCCAGAAGCTTGGACAGAAGGGCCTGGGAGATCCATATACCATCAATCCTAGACATGGTGGAGTGGGTCGTGGAAAAGCACGAGTAGGCCCGTGCAGTGGGATGTAAACACCTCCACGAGTCAAAGAGGTGACAGCTGGTCAACAATCTATGAAAGCGTGTGGCTCTATCCGGGCAGGGTGGGGAGCCCGGGGCACCCACCCTATCCAGAAACGGATTGGAGACCGTATTAAAGTCCCCCATCCAGACTGCAGGAACCGAGGGGTATCGTGCCATAAACATCATGCCCTCCGTCAGGAGGGTAGCACTAAAGGGGGGAGGAAAGTACCAGGCTAAGAGAAGTATGTCATGCCCCCCCATAGCTCCAGCCACAAAGACATACCTACCCAAGGGGTCCGTCACCACCTCCTTTACTGCGAAAGCCACAGACCGGGAGACCAGCAACGACACACCCCTCGAATGAGAGGAATGTGACGCATGAAAAGCCCAGCCGACCCACGGTCTGCGGATGGCCCCAAGTAAGTTTCCCTCAGCATGCGTTTCAACTAGTGCAATGACATCTGCCCTCTGTTCCTTGAGGTAGGACAGGATAACCGTGCGCTTGACCTTGTCTCGGATGCCCCGCACGTTCCACGTAAGAAAGGTCAGCCCTGCCATAACATCAAGGAGGAGAGAACATGCCGTGGCACAGGATGTGGACAGCAACCCAGGACAAGTGTAGACTGCACCCGCCGCCCACGGCCTGAAATCCAGGAGTCCAACCAAACAGTGCGAAAATACAGGGTAGTGCAAATACATGTCAGTACACAAATCACATAGCATAACTCAATAAACATAAACCCCCACCCCCCACCCAGCCCAACACACACCCCAACTTGTGTGAGCATCAATCCCAAAACCAAACAATCCACGGGCAGCAGTGACCAGCCGCCCCGGGTAGCTCCACCAAAAGGCGAAGCCCCCCAGGACCAACCAGAGCACCACGAGCCCGTGGGGGCGAACAATCTCCGAAGAGGGGTCCCATTTCTGGAACACATCAGTGAGCACAGAGTATGACAACGAGGGTTCACAGCACCCATGATGGGCATAGAGGCCTCCCGGCCGGAAGTCAAATATAGAAAAGAAAAAAAAGTCTGTATCGGCAAAACAGATGAGAAAAGAAAAAAGGTCCATGGGGGGGGGGGGGGGGGAAAGAGTCCGTACGACCAAGGGGAGGCAAAAAAAGAAAGAAAAGGGGGGGGGCAGGTAAAAGGGCAAACAGGCATCCCCCGAAGGAGTTCAGTCCAAAAATACCAGTGTGTCAGGGGAACAGAGGGAGTGCCAACACGAACTTCCAAGGCATGTAGGGCAGGTGAAGGGGGCGAGAAGCAAAGGGAGAATCATCAGGGCAGTTCAGACTGGAGAACGTACAGTCTTCCAATGTACTCAGGGGCGGGGAAGAGGCAACAGACTCACCGCTCACGGCAGACGATCCAGCCAGGCTATCGCCGCGTCAGGGTCTTCAAAAAAATGTACCCTATCCTCTCCAACCACTCGTAGCCTGGCCGGGTATAACATCGCATACTTGAGGTTGCGGGTCCTAAGGCGCCTCTTGACTTCTCCAAACTGGCTACGCTGCTTCTGGACTTCCGCCGAGAAGTCCGGGAACGCCATGATGTTATGGTTGTCCAGTGGGATATTCCCCCGCTCCCTGGATAGCCGGAGCACCGCATCCCTGTCCCGAAAGTTCATGAATCTGGCAATAAAGACCCGGGGTGGTGCACCTGGGGGCGGCTTTTTAGCTGGCATTCGGTGCGCCCGTTCCACAACAAAGGCCTGCGAGAATGCCTCCCTGCCGTATGATTTAACCAGTAGATCTTCCAGGAACGTAGCAGGGGACGACCCCTCCGCAGCCTCCGGCAAGCCAATAAAACGAACGTTATGACGCCGGGCTCTGTTCTCCAGATCATCCTGTTTATGTAGCAAGAACTGTATATCCCTGGCGGCCTGTTCAGCAGCGTTCTGTATGGGGGGTAAATCATCCTCCACTCTGGAGAGCCGTCCCTCGGCTTCCGACATCCTGCCCCGCAACTTTTGAAAGTCCTGCCTGAGTAAAGATATGTCCACCTTTATCTCCTCTATTTTAGTGGTAAGGGACGCCTTGCAATCCGTGATGGCAGCCAGAATGACTGCCTGGTCCGCAGCCTGAGCCTCTGCAGTAGGAGCTGGCTGGGACGGTCCGCCATTTTGGGCCACGCTGCTCACCTCCTGGCGCCGAAACTTCTCCAGCTTAGCCGCCGCTTCGGATGGCCGTTTCGGCGGAGACATGACCAGGGCTGGATGGCGGTGTCCACCGGCGGTCGGGGGTAAGGGTATCGCTCGAGTTTGGAGCCGCAGGATAGCTTAAACGGAGATCCGCCGGGAGAGCCTCTCTAGAACACGTCCGCTCACATAGGTCTTCAGGCCACGCCCCCATCTTCCCATCAATTTTAACCATCTTCCCTGTCCCTGCTGAAGAAAAGCAGGCCCAAACCATGATGCTGCCACCACCATGTTTGACAGTGGGGATGGTGTGTTCAGGGTGATGAGCTGTGTTGCTTTTACGCCAAACATAACGTTTTGCATTGTTGCCAAAATTTAGATTTTGGTTTCATCTGACCAGAGCACCTTCTTCCACGTTTGGTGTGTCTCCCAGGTGGCTTGTGGCAAACTTTAAACAACACTTTTTATGGATATCTTTAAGAAATGGCTTTCTTCTTGCCACTCTTCCATAAAGGCCAGATTTGTGCAGTATACGACTGATTGTTATCCTATGGACAGAGTCTCCCACCTCAGCTATAGATCTCTGCAGTTCATCCAGAGTGATCATGGGCCTCTTGGCTGCATCTCTGATCAGTCTTCTCCTTGTATGAGCTGAAAGTTTAGAGGGACGGCCAGGTCTTCGTAGATTTGCAGTGGTCTGATACTCCTTCCATTTCAATATTATCGCTTGCACAGTGCTCCTTGGGATGTTTAAAGCTTGGGAAATCTTTTTGTATCCAAATCCGGCTTTAAACTTCTCCACAACAGTATCTCGGACCTGCCTGGTGTGTTCCTTGTTCTTCATGATGCTCTCTGCACTTTAAACAGACCTCTGAGACTATCACAGTGCAGGTGCATTTATACGGAGACTTGATTACACACAGGTGGATTCTATTTATCATCATTAGTCATTTAGGTCAACATTGGATCATTCAGAGATCCTCACTGAACTTCTGGAGAGAGTTTGCTGCACTGAAAGTAAAGGGGCTGAATAATTTTTCACTCCCAATTTTTCAGTTTTTTATTTGTTAACAAAGTTTGAAATATCCAATAAATTTCGTTCCACTTCATGATTGTGTCCCACTTGTTGATTCTTCACAAAAAATTACAGTTTTATATCTTTATGTTTTGAAGCCTGAAATGTGGCAAAAGGTCGCAAACTTCAAGGGGGCCGAATACTTTTGCAATGCACTGTATGTGTGCCTGTGAAATAGCGATAAACTTCAGTACCCTATACTTTACATAGGGGGCTTTAAAAGCCCCCTATAGGTCATGTGGGGGGGGGGGGCTCAAAAATGTTTATGGGGGGATTTATGTGCTTGGGTGTAACTTATTTTTTACAATTTAAAAATGTTTTTTTCCTTAACTTTGTTTTTTTCATTACGTAGGGAACAAAAAGTCCTCTATGTGATGATTTTTTTTGGTGACCGGTCCTCTTTATTGAGACATGCATTGTCTAAGGCTTGGTTCCCACTATGCAGTTTGCTATTGATCTGTTTCTGCAGTGCTTTTTTTTTGCAGTGAATTTTGCGTTTTTTTCACACATGCTTCTGACGCATTTTTCACACTTTTTTTATGCGTTTTACGTTTTGCATTTTTTATGCTTTTTTTCTATCCAATTTTTTGTGGGGTGGATTAAAACACGCAAATCATGGCAAAAACGCTCTACTTTTATGCAGTTTCTATATGGAATTCTATAATTCAAAACGCACCATTTTGCTTTTAGAAAAGTCCTTGACCCTTTCAAAAACGCAGTGGCTGAAAAAAGCATTGCTGTGAATGTGTCCCTTAGGAAACAATGCTAAATGGACTGTAGTGCGTTTCTGCAAAAAGCAGTAAGAAACGCATAGGTGTGAACCAAGCCTAAAAGACCCTGGATGTCTCCCCTGTGTTCCACTGAATGTAATGCAATGCGGGTCACATTGCATTACATTCTTTCCAAGTCAAGCTGTCCGAGAGGCTGACCCAGAAGTGACGTCAAACACATCGTTTTCAGGGTCAGCAACAAGGAGAAGAGGAGAATGTGTCCTCTCTTCTCCCTCCCCTCTTTCCGGCGGCACCCTCTACGCGGGTCCCAGGCCCACAATTGGGCAAGTGGAGCCCAGGATACATGGCGGGGGCACGCATGGGGGGACGATAGAGAAAATAGATATTTTCTTTGAATCCAGTGAGGGACACAACTCCCTCTGCTCATTTCTCCATCTTTTCTCTTTGGTCTGCTTGCAAAAACTGGTGAGGAGGGTGTTATGTTCTTAAGGGGCCAGTGTCCATTTCTCCTTTAGGTGTCAATATAACCCTGCTCTGCTTTATTTAAACAAATACCACAATATGACAAAATTGAAATGCTACCGTATTGCCAAAATTCCCCAGATCTTTATGATTTACTCTGAAAAAAATAAAAAAATAATAATAAAAAATGAGTTCTGTGACTTTTAAGTGAAGCTTGCAAAGTATAGCTATAGGTAAATAAAAATTAAAAAAAAGAAAAAATTGTAAAAGACAGGCCTGTGTTTCCTGTTATTCTCCTTGTCAAGGAGAGAAGACAGTAGAATGAAGATGTAGATTATTCCAGCTGTAGGGATCTGAGAGCATGAATTAGGTTTCACAAAGTTTCTGGGGCAAGTAAGATTTTAAATTTCTCTATTGTTCCTCAGGTGGTAATATGATGACTAGATAATGGCAGAAAACAGGATCTAATGTGGCCATACACTTTTAAAATTTCCGAACGATCATTCATATAATCAAGTTTTTGATTATATTTTGCCTTCTTCTGGATCATCTGTGGGTATAGGATTTTGTATAAGGGATTGCATGAATTTTTTTCCCCCTTTTTATTGGTTGAACTAGATGGACTTGTATCTTTTTTTCAACCAGACTAGCTATGTAACTATATTTGTAGGAAAATATCAGCATATTTGATGACATATCAAATGGTGGTCAATAGTACTTAAGAAAATGTTCGCTTTTAACATTCGATTTAGGAGTGAATGGACTTTCCTGAACAAAAACAACCATGTTCACTGTTAGAAATTTGTTAGCTTGTAGAAAAAAATTTTCATCCTGATTCTTCAATTTTTTTTTTTCATTACTGTCAATTTGATCCCTTTAACAATTAGAAAATTGAATGAACATTTTTAAAATCACATTTTCCTAACAAAATTCTAGTAGTGCATGGCCAGCTTACCGTATACGTGAATAGGCCCAATTACAGCCCGGACTGTGCAAATGGTTTGAGCTGCGGAGAAGTAGAGTACCAGAGGTGTTGGTTGGGAGTGCTGCTATTCCGCTGTTAGGATCTGGCCTCCATCAGCTTTAGTTATTTCAGGATGTCCTATTAGCCAGCTGGCATTCATCCACTCTTGTAGCTTAGTTAGGCAGGCATTTATAGTTACTGCTGATGTGCCACATAGGAAGTTTATAGTCATTTGTATGGAAAAAGTTCAGGACTGAAAAAAACGAATTCTATCTTTTTCATTTTTAATGAGGCAAATATGAATATTTAATATTTACATTACAATTCTCCAACCAGCAGGTGGAACTCAAATACCATGCATTTTTCTGAAATATTACTCTAAAGCTGGGTATACATTCTGTTTTTTTTTTTTTTTTTTTGTTACCGTTTAACCAGCGGGTTGAACAAAAAAAAATTTGACCAATCGCTGACAGATCACTGCATCAACACAAGGGATGTAGATGCAGCAATCTCTCCCACTGTGCCATGGTATTCTGACAGGGGAGACGCCGTTCACACTTGAGTGTCTTTCAGCTCGACGCTTAGAAAAGATGAACAAGCAAAATCCCTAATTTTGTTGATTTGGGCCAAGACCAAGTGGTTGATAAAGTCTGTACAATTTTTTTTTTAATTTATACATTTTTATTTTATTTATTTATTTATTTTTTCTTTCTAAATCTGTTTGTCCCAAGCATGTTTGAATCCACTTGCGGTTGTCTGACTTAATACCTCTGCTGAAAGTCTGTTCTAAGCATCAACTACTCTTTTGGTAAAATAATATTTTCTAAGATTAATTCTTAACTTTCCTCCTGCTAGTTTGATATCTTGTCTCAGTGTTCTTGATTTTGGCTTCATAGTGAAAATACTGCCCTCATGAACCTTATCTTCTTGATGTATTTAAAGGATAAGTTCAACTTTTATTTAGGGAGAAACATATAACATGTTCTTGTTCCACCCCTCATCCTCCCCACGGCCTCCCAAGTGTGACAGCGGGCAAGGGGTTCCTTTCCCTGCACCAGCTGTAAGATTTTGAAGGGGGCGTGGCTTTGCGGGGCTCACACGGGTGACAGTCACGTGACTCATTTACAGGCGTCTGTGAGGGACTTGTGGTTTGAATGAACTGCAAGAGCACTGATCAGCCCTCTAAAAGTTCATTCACACTGCCTACAGCTCTGAAAATTACAGCTTGTATAGAGGTACAGTCAACAGAGCTGTAGTCAATGTGTGCAGGAGCCTGACATTGCTCCAGCAGTCTGCTGATCACTGGTGCAATACTTTGCAGGCTCCTAATTTTAAAAAAAATAAATAAATGCACCTGTTTTTACCCACAAAAATAGGTGCATTTATTATTTTATTTAAAGGAGAACTTAGCCTTTAAAGGATTCAATCATGTCCCCCTTTCCCTTCTTTCCTCCAGGCTGTACATATAAAGTTCCTGAAGTCTCTCTATTTGTTTTTATCCCTCAGATCTCTCACCATTTTTATTGGTGGTCTCTGGACTTGTTTTATCTTATCAATAGCTTTTTTTTAGGTTTCCAGAACTGGACACAGTATTTTAACCACTTCAGGATCATCTGCCTCCATTGTACTGCGGACAGGCAGCTCCTATAGCCACAGTGCCGTATGTCTCTCCATGCATCCCAGTTACCCCTCTCCCACTATGATTGGACACAGCAATATTTTGTCAGCAGGGCACAGCCAATAATTCATGGCTGTAAAGCAGGGAGAAGGAACCAAAACATAAAAAAAAAAAAAAGCAGCATTTAATACACACATTAACACTTATTAGACACACACTTAACCCCTTTGTTACCCTGAGATGTTAACCCCCTTCCCAGTCAGTGTCATTAGTACAGTGGCAGAGTATAGTATTATTACTGATCACTGTATTAGTGTCAATGGTGATGTCAGTGTCAGTTCCCAGGCAGCATCAGTTAGTGTCAGATTAGCGACTATAAGGCTCGGTTTCCACTAGTGTCAAGTCGCACAGCAAGTCAAAAGCCATTCGTTTCAATCGGGACCGTTTTCACTGCCGCGACTTCAAAAGTAGTTTGTGCACTACTTTTGAGCCAACTTCAGTGCGACTTCCCTCTATAATGAGGGACAAGTCTCACTGAAAGCCGCAGTTTACTTTCACTACGAAGTCGCGCTAGAAGTAGCACGACTTCGTAGCCGCGGCAGTGGAAACGGAGCCTAAGTCGCTGATCACCGCAATTACTAGTATAAAAAATAAATAAATAAAAATTCCAGTATATATACCAGAGTTTTTAGATGCTATAACTTTCAGACAAAACAATCAAAATACACTTAGGCTCCGTTCACATGTTAGCGTATGGATCACGGGCAGAACCGCCGCGGTTCCGCCCGCGATCCGGAGATTATTGCAAATCGCGGGACGCCTGTGCGTTGCCCGTTGATTTGCAATAGACCCCCAAACGCTGAGTGATGTTGCCGCGATTTCCGCCTGCCGAATCGCGGTAACATCGCGCAAAAAAAAACGCGGGACGCAATACGATCCAAAGAAGCTCTTGTACTTTTTTGGTCGTAATGCGTCCCGCGATTTTTTTTGCGCGATGTTACCGCGATTCGGCAGGCGGAAATCGTGGCAACATCGATCAGCGTTTGGGGGTCTATTGCAAATCAACGGGCAACGCACAGGCGTCCCGCGATTTGCAATAATCTCCGGATCACAGGCGGAACCGCGGCAGTTCTGCCCGTGATCCATACGCTAACATGTGAACGGAGCCTTATTGGGATTTTTTTTTTACCAAAGACATGTAGCAGAATACATTTTAGCCTAAATTTATGAAGACATTTGTTTTTACTTTTTTTTGGATATGTTTTATAGCAGAAAGCAAAAAATATTGTTTTTTCCCACAACATTTTCAATCTTTTTTCGTTTATAGAATAAAAAATAAAAAACTCAGCGGTGATTAAATACCACCTAAAGAAAGCTCTATTTGTGTGAAATAATTTTTATAAATGTATTTGTGTACAGCGTTGCGTAACCGCTCAAATACAGTTTTAAAGTTGTTGTTGTACAGTTGTTTAGTCTTCATGACTCATGGACCACAGCGTGCCAGGCTTTACTGTCCTACACTGCCTCCCAGAGCTTACTTAACTTCATGTTCATTGTTTTGATGATGCTATCTATCTATATTGTTTTCTGTTGTCCTCTTCTCCTTTTTCCTTCCATGTTTCCCAGCATCAGAGTATTTTCCAATGAGTCCTCTCTTCGCATTAGGTGGCCAACGTATTCGAGTTTCAGCTTAATGATCTGTCCTTCCAGTAAATATTCAGAGTTGATTTCCTTCAACCCGGAGTGGTTTGGCTGGTTTGATCTTCTTGCTGTCCAAGGGACTTTCAAGTGTCTTCTCCAACACCATAGTTTAAAAGCATCAATTCTTTGGCGTTCAGCCTTCCTTATGGTCCAACTTTGCTGAAATCAAGATAGGCTATATCCACTAGGGATCGTCCGATTATCAGCACCACCAATATATCGGGGGCCAATATGCACTTTCCTCGATATATCGGAATCGGCCCCTAAGGTTACCGATATTGCCAATATTTTGGGAAAGTGCATGTACCGGAGTGATGCCTGCAGATAGAGGCATCGCCGCGGTACTGGCGCCCATAGCCGACGGTCGGCTGTCTTGTAATGACAACCAATGCGGCTGATTAGCAGCTCGGCTGTCATAACAAGGAGTGGGAGGGGATGTCCCCCCTCCTGCCACCTTCCGCGGCTCGCCCGGGTCTCCCATCCCACCGGGAGACCCGGGCATCCTACCTGCACGGCCGCCGAAGACCCGATCAAAGCAGCATTCGGCTCTGATCTGGTCTTCATATAAAAAACCCGGAAGTGATGCAAGACAGTGATGCTTACTGTTATAAGCAATCATTTTTATGAATGGCCTCCATTAAAAGCCAGTGTGTACTATTGGTATAACTGTGTTTGGCAACATCTATCACATGCCACAGATGCACTGTGATTGTTCATGTCTGTACCATGTGATCACTGTGACCAATCACAGAGATTATCACAAATTGTACACAATGAATGGCTATGGAAAAAAGCCATTATTAAGTACAACTGCCATGTGATTGGTCACAGTTATCACATGGAACAGGGGCTGGTACAATAATCTGTCGTCTACTTTGTCTGGTGGACACGATGGGTGAAAGATCAAGCTGCAGCGTGGCTGTTAGATCATGCAGGAGCATTTACCTGCTTGGTCAAGATCTATTTAAAGCTGAACTTAAAGAGGTCTAGGCTCCTTCAGAAAAAATTAAAAGTCAGCAGCTACAAATACTGTAGCTTCTGACTTTTAATATTAGGACACTAACCTGTCCAGAATCCAGCAGTGTCTTCAACCAAGCAGATTTTTTAATCGGCTCTCAGGTGCTGCCGCTGCCATTGCTTGTAAGAGAAACTGGCAGTGAAGCTTTGCGGCTTCACAGCCGGCTCCCTACTGCGCATGTGCGAAGCGCGCTGCGCTTTGTGAATGGCCTGGCAATGGGGGAAGATGGAGGGAGGGCTGAACTTCTGTGGGATCTCGCTGTGTCAAAAGTCAAAACCAGGTACCTACTCCCATCCAAAAAGAGCCAAATGTGGCACCAGAGGGGGGGGGGAGGAGGCAGATAAGCAGAGCTTCTCCTTTTGGGTGGCGCTCCACTGTAAGGCAGATTTTGAAGACACAAATTATTGCAGCTTTAAAATTGATCTATATTATATCATTAAATACATTTCTTAAATGTAAGAAGCCTAAAAATCTAAATTTGACCTGATATCTGCCTCTGGAGTGTTGGGCCTGAGAGTAAGATGAAGAAGCAGTACAGGGACCCAATCAGTTCATGTGTCAACAAGAAACATGATGAAAGGAAAAGGAAGCAGAGTGAAAGATGGATGAGCTCATCGCTAAGGAGCTATGGTCCATGTCTCTGCTGTGGCACCCTCTAAACCACCATTCACTGAGAAACGTTGCATCTTCCCCCTAGCGGATGAAAGCAAGACACAACTCAATAAACTGCCAGAGACCTAACTTCAGAAGACCCTCTGTATACTTTGTTCTTTTCTTCAGAATTTGCATAGTCTGCCAACTTAACCTTAGCACACACAGGCCAAATGTCAGGGACATCAGCGGGTTGAATAAAAACCGGCCGACATTTAGCCCATGTGTATGGCAGCAGGTCCGACAGAAGCCAGCCTGTTGTACATGCATGCTGGGAAAACCGGCAGCTGATCAACTCCCGATTGGCGCTCTGTGCCAATGGGGGGGGCATCTCCCTGTCAGAACACAATAGCACAGCAGGGAGATCACTGTACTAACATTGGATTGTTAGTAAAGCGGCTCACATCAAAGCTGAGAGTTTTTTTAACCACTTGCCGTCTGCTCACTAGAGCTCTACTGCGGCAAAGTGGTTCGTTATCGTCTGGCGACGTAGACCTACGTCGCCAGACACTCCCCTTTCTCGGCGGCGCGCGCGGCGCCGGAGGCTCGCTCCCGCTGTATTCAGTCACAGTGGGAGTCGGGCCAGGGGAGGAGCATCAGGGATCGCCGCTGCTCTTCCCCGATCGTCGGGGAATCGAGCGTGGAGATCCGCCCTTGTGTAAACACAAGCGGGCGGATCTCCTAAGTGACAGGCAGGGTCAGATTGCAGAATTCAGCATAGCTGAACCTGCGATCTGTCCTTGTGTCACTCAGTCACCTCCCCCCACACACGTTAGTAAGCACCAGGCATACATTAACCCCTCCCTCTCCAATAAAATTAACTCCTTCCCTGCCAGTGTCATTTTCACAGTAACAGTGCATATATATAGCACTGATTACTGCAGTAATGTCATTGGTACCCCCAAAAGTGTCAAAAATGTCAGTCAAGGGTCCGATCTGTCCGCCGCAATGTCGCAGTCCCGCACAAAAAATCGCAGATCGCCGCCATTACTCGTTAAAAAAAAAAACACCAAAAATGACAGAAATCTTTCCCTTAGTTAGTAAACGCAATAACTTTTGCGTAAACCAATCAAAATACGCTTATTGTGATTTTTTTTACCAAACATAGGTAGCAGAAAACAAATTGGCCAAAAATTTTTTGGGGGGGGGGGGATTTCATATAAAAAAATTTGAAAAATATTATTTTTTCAAAATTTACGCTTTTTTTGTTTATAGCGCAAAAAGTAAAAATTGCACAGGTGATCAAATACCACCAAAAGAAAGCTCTGTTTGTGGGAAAAAAAGGACGTAAATTTCGTTTGGGTATGGCGTTGCACGACCGCGCAATTGTCAGTTAAAGTCGCACAGTGCTGAATCGCAAAAAGTGGCCTGGACGTAACACAGCAAAATCCTCCGGTGGTAAAGTGGTTAATTAACCCCGCTGGGTTGAAACATAAAAAAAACTAGTGGTGTGTACCAGGCTTTAGCAGCAACAGCGAGTTTAAGTGGGATGGAATGTAGCAAAATGCCTATTACTCACCATGCTTGGATGCAGACACAGACCCCTTTAACTTCTTTTCTCAAAACACACTGGAATCCTGGACATACCCAGAAATGATACGTTTCTTTGCTTCTCTCCATCTGCAGCTCAGAGAGGACACACCACATGAGGTGAAAGTGACTGGGCAAGTGATCTAAAGCAAGGTGGGAGGCATGCAGGCAGTCAAGAAAGCCAAATAGCCTGCAGCTTCTCCAAAAGACCCATCTACTGAGGGAAGTACCTCTCCAATTGCTACCAGAGTACTGGAGTTCCAGTAGGGTGACACGTCGTCCTTGTTCCTTGGATCCATCCAGCTGTTTACCAGTTTTACCAGAGCTACCCAGGAAATCACTGAGAGGGATGCAGTTTTTTGAGGATAGGTGCAAGTAACTGACTGTGTTCTGAACTGTTTTACTAAAGTAGTGATTTGTAGCGATTCTTTGTAGCCAAAAAGTCTTATAGAGACTATGCTATGCAGCCACATTACCCTAACATTGCTGTGAAGAGTCCATGTTTGTGCAGCTTTCATTATCTGTTGTGTATCATTTTGAAGTGTACGCTCTTTGACATTCTGACTGTGTTTTGTATTATTGCTTTATTTGCAGCTGTTTGGTAAACTGCAAGTTCCATTTATTCTTTGTCTGATCATTTGGTCGAATACTGATCCTGTTACAGAACAAATGCCCACTGTGTGGTTTTTTTCTTCTATATGTATCTGATATCTAATACACAATAAAATTATCTTTATGCTTCTTCATGCCCAACAATGTTATGAAAATGATTTTGTACTTTTAAATTAGGGATAGGGATTTGACTTCACCCGCAGTTTTCCTATTGAGGTAAATATTTGTGTACACTATATGCCGAAGCTACTATGAACAATGAATCCACAAGCATACCACCATCTCTGATCACAGTTACAGGGCATGTAGTGGGTATTAGTTAATTGGAAAATTGTTTCCCTAAATCCTTTCCCAGTGCCCACATTACTGTTTTCTGCCAGTTGGAAAGGAACAATTACTGAACAGAAATTAAGTCAGTATGTGGTAAAAATATTCCAGTTGGCTAACATGGCATTTTTTTGGTGGCTACAGTTTAACTTATGTTTCTCAATAATTACATTTTATGGTAATGAAATGTACAATGGATAGGGGAATTTGGGAAATGGCCAGTAAGGGTGCATTCAAACCTTTGAGTTTTCCTGTGTTTTTTTTTTGTAATTTCTTTATTGCATTACACAGTACGTATAGAATAACGTAGAAGGATACAATGACTTGAGACCATCTGTTATAAACAAGTGATATGCAACATGTATGTGAATAGATCTAGAAATTCCAATATAAGGTAATTCCAATATATGGTAACTATCTGTCTTGGTAGTATAGACAATTGGGATGAACAATAAGAAATGTACAATTAAGGATTTTGGGGACTAAATACAACTCCCGGCAGAAAGAAGTACAGTTGGGGTGTCAGATGGGGAATGTATGGTCTATGAGGGAGTGATCCTGTGTTAGAGAGTAGTACATTTTCCTTTTTTTTTTAATGCATGTTAAATGGGCATGATCTTTGTAATATTAGTGCACATAAAACATAAAGAATGTAAAGTCATTAAAAGAGTATTTTTTTAAGAGTGAAGGTTTCTGAGGTTTTAAAGTCTATGTAAATCCTCACCTTTAAAAAAAAAAAAAAAACATTCTGTCTAAAATAGAAATGAAAGGCAAAACATTTCTGTATAGATAAAAAAAAAAAAAAATATCTAAATACCTTTTTTTTCTTTTCTCTTTTAAAGGTGATCACGCACCCTCTGTTCTCAGCTGTATGAGAGCTGGGTAGGTGAAACAGCAGCACATTGAACTTTCCAGTGAAATACTGTCCGGGGGGGGGGGGGGGTTTAGGACAAGTTGGATCATTGGAGGAGAGCATACTGAGTTCCCAACACAGCTAGGGAACTGACCATTGTGTGTTCTTCTGCTTAACCACTTGCCGACCAGTCACGTTGACTGTACTGCGGCAAAGTGGCTCGATTCCGTCCAGCGACATAGTACTACGTCGCTGGACTCCTTCTGGCTCGCTCCTGCTGTTTTCAGTCACAGCGGGAGTCGGGCCAGGGGAGGAGCAGCGGTGATCACCGCCGCTCTTCCCCGATCGTCGGGGAATCGAGTCTGGAGATCCGCCCGCTTGTGTAAACAAAGCAGGCGGATCTCCAAAGTGATAGACAGGGTCAGATTGCAGGGTTCAGCATAGCTGAACATGCGATCTGTCCCTGTGTCACTCAGTCACCTCCCCCCACACACGTCAGTAAGCACCAGGCATACATTAACCCCTCCCTCTCCAATAAAATTAACCCCTTCCCTGCCAGTGTCATTTTTACAGTAACAGTGCATATATATAGCACTGATTACTATAGAAATGTCACTGGTACCCCCAAAAGTGTCAAAAATGTCAGTCAAGGGTCCGATCTGTCCGCCGCAATGTCGCAGTACTGCAAAAAAATCGCAGATCGCCGCCATTACTTGTTAAAAAAAAAAACCACCAAAAATGACAGAAATCTTTCCCTTAGTTAGTAAACGCAATAACTTTTGCGCAAACCAATCAAAATACGCTTATTGTGATTTTTTTTACCAAACATAGGTAGCAGAAAACAAATTGGCCAAAAATTTAAAAAAATTTAGATTTTTACATTTTCTTTTGGGGGAATTTCATATAAAAAATGTGAAAAATATTGTTATTTTTTCAAAATTTACGCTCTTTTTTTGTTTATATCGCAAAAAAGTAAAAATCGCACAGGTGATCAAATACCACCAAAAGAAAGCTCTGTTTGTGGGGAAAAAAAGGACGTAAATTTTGTTTGGGTACAGCGTCGCACGACCACACAATTGTCAGTTAAATTCGCACAGTGCCGAATCACAAAAAGTGGCCTGGACGTAAGACAGCAAAATCCTCCGGTGGTAAAGTGGTTAATGTGGTCAGTTTTTAATAGGGAAGCAAGGGGACTGGCAGGAACACCAGGGCTATCACACAAAGGAAGCAATACAAAGAGAACAGGGTACTTTCTCAAACAAGTATGTGGTATAGCAGGCACATATCAGGGATATGAAATGTTGGGTTTACATACTCTTTTAAGGATTTACAAGATTCTGAACATAGGGGGCAGGACTGTTTACAGAAGGCATCATAAAAGACACAACATGACACTGCATAATTTTCAAGATACAGTATAAAATGCGACCTGTCCTTGTACTATTCACATGACTTAGAAAATAAACAATAAGCCAGAGTACATTTTTAATGTTCTCGAAGTTATATTCCTTCAAAATATTCATATGCCTATAGTAATGGCGTAAAACAATTTTCTTATGGCTAGTTACTGGTGTCTCCATCTGATAAAAGAATATCAAAAAGATTATGGAGGATGCCACAATGTGGTGATACTCAGAAAAAAAGAGGATAGAAGAAAGACCCTAGATAAAATGAGGAAAAATCCAGAGCAAGAGAACCATGGAAGGCAAGACGAGGAAAGGAATAGGACAAGAGAGGAGGGTGTCCAACTGAAGACAACAGAAGACACTACAACATTGCATAGGCTTAAATTAATAGGCCTCACAAATAGGTTTAAAGCTAAAGCTGGCCGTACATTATACAATTTTCTTATTCTATTTCCTTTAGATTTTCGATTTCCTTTAGATTTGTGAGTGGAATGTCATTTTATTAAAATGAGTGTTTGTTGGAAATAATACACTGTTGGAGGTCCCTTTTTATCTCTTTTCGGCATAACATATAGTGTGATGAGATCTATAGGTACAAGCAGAGTGGGATAGCGTCCTTTCAAGCGGTAATTGAACTACTGACTAAGCGCTAGCGCCTTCTCATGAGAATGCTTGTCTGGTGAGTGTTTACTCTTAAAGGGAGAAGGGTTCACTCTCATCACATTGGTGGTGGATTCACAGGGTATTATTTTTGGAAAGATTTCACATGGATGTGTGACACTTTTGTTTGGACTTTTACTGGACTCATTTGATTTTTCATATATTCATTGGATGAACTTTGCACAGATTTTCTGAATATTTTTTTTACATTTATACTTTTTTTAACCACTTGCCAACCAGCTGCCTTAGTTGTACTGTGGCAGGTTGGCTCTGATACGTAAAATGAGGTACATGTACTTCACTTCGTGTAACAGTTATTGTGGGCGCACGCACACGCTGATTGGGTAGACGGGGAGCCAATCAGCGAGTCCGGCGACCACGATGTCCACCAGTCACCCGCGATCGCTCCCCATGGAGACAGAACATCGGTCTGCTGATGTAAACACGTCAGACCGCTGTTCTGTCAGTGATGAATACAGGGATCTTGTGTTCCTCCTATTTAGGAACACAGGTCTCTGTGTTCATCCAATGAGCCCATCCCCCACACAGTTAGAAAGCATCCCCTTTCCTCGCCCCTTGTGTTAACCCCTTCCCTGCCAGCATCATTAATACAGTAATAGTGCATATTTTTAGCACTGATTACTGTAGTAATGTCACTGGTCCCCCCAAAAGTGTCAAAAATGTCAGTTACGTGTCTGATCTGTCCGCCTCAATTTCACAGTCCTGCTAAAAATTGCTGATCGCCGCCATTACTAGTAAAAAAAAAATTAAATTGACAAATCTTTCCCCTAGTTTGTAGATGTAATAACTTTTACGCAAACCAATCAATATACACCTATTGGGATTTTTTTACCAAAATTATGTAGCTGAATACATATTGACCTAAAATGATGAAAAAAAAATAGATTTTTTAAACAGAAAGTAAAAAATATTTTTTTCCAGAATTGTCGCTATTTTTTTGTTTATAGCACAAAAGATAAAAATCGCAGTTGTGATCAAATACCACCAAAAGAAAGCTCTATTTGTAAGAAAAAAGGACATCAATTTTATTTGGGTACAGCGTCGCACGACCACAAAATTGTCAATTAAAATAACGCAGTGCCGTATCGCAAAAAATGGCCTGGTCATGAATGGGGTAAAACCTTCCGGTCCTTAAGTGGTTAAGATAAATGTGCTACTGTGGATTATCTATTAGTTGGCCATATACTATACAATTTGTTTGTTCAATTTTCTTTACATTTACCTTCAACTATGTAATGCAAGAGCCTGCCTTGCTGCAGACACATTGAAAGTGTTTAGGTTTGACCTCATAATATATGGTTTTAGTAAATCTAAAGGAAAAATGATTAGGAAAATTGTATAATGTATGGCCAGCCTTAGTTGAAGTAGAGAAATCAATCCACAGGTACCATATGGCTATGAACTTGGAATGTTGTTCATGAAGACTAGCCTAAGTTCCTGTACCCATTCCATTGAAAGAGTACTATAGTTAAGTTTTGGAAAAAAAATCACTGGGAAATCTCTGCCCACTATTTGTTTCCTTTGAAAAAACTCAACACGTAAAAATGCAATAAAAGCACACATGTGAAAGGTGCATTTTGTTGTTTGTTAAAATACATATTTTCAAATACAGGGGTGTGAATGCACTCACAGTAAGAGCCGGTTCACATTAGCGCGACACGACTGCTTACTACTTCGGGGGCGACTTGTGCATTACATTGCACCACGACTTCAGAGCGACTTCACATAATGGAAGTCTATGCAAGTTGCTCCGAGGTCGCCCCCGAAATAGTACAGGACCCTTTTTCTAAGTCGGAGGGACTTGTGTCGCTCCTATTAGAACGGGTCCTGTAGCAGTCAATGGACCGCGAGGGAGCGCGACTTGTCAGGCCTGACAAGTCGCGCTAATGTGAACCGGCTCTTAAGCACATTGCATATACACAAATAAAGAAATACAAGTAATAGTTGTCAGGAATTTGTAAAAATCAAGCAATTATCTTTTTTGTTGTACAGTTAGAACATGAAAGAGAAAGCTGTTGTTTAACAGAAGTATGAATGCATAAAGAATGAGTCAGGTGGAGAATTTTCCTTTGTCGTACACCTGCCTACTTTGTGACAGTGATTAAGAAAAAGGTAGAGATACTGGCAGCCTTGTGCTCGTACTACTGTTTGAAAAATGACTATATGGTAAAGTTACAATCAGGAAGTGCTGTAATTACTTGTTGAATGCCACAATATGATTTTATATTCGTGTTTTAGATTTGCAAAGGAAAAATTGGAAGTCATAAATACAGTATGGCTAGTATTTTTTTATGTCTGGCTTCCTGTAGATTATGGGTTTATGGTTTCCTGTGAGCTTTTCTCATTTCCCTTTTCTTGCTCCTCCCTTTGAAACTGCGATCGCTTTTTAACAAACATTAGTTATACGAGTGATCAGTAAAGTCTACACATCTCTCCAAGAACAGGTGAAAGCTCCCTACATGCAGATAAAGGATCATCAATGACTGTCCACTGTCACTATCGAATGTGTTCTTCTGGTGTTATCAGCTAACGCTCTTCTAAAGGTAAGATTCCTTGTATTTCACTGTAAAATGTTTTTTTTCTGTTACAAATGAAGACATTAGGTGTGAATGGAAAAGTACTTTTTACGCATCACCTGCAAGCCTGTGTTTGCTTTGAAAAAATTATCAGTATGAGGAGAAAATAAGAATATAATTCTGTATTGTTAAGTAAATGTAGACTCCGTAAACCTAAAACTTAAGGTACCTACATGCATGAGATGATAATTTCCCAATATGGCTGATTCCACTCAGATTTAAAAAAAAAAAAAAGATAAATAAATGATTCTTTGGGCAGTTTTTTCATGCCTGCAGCTAAATCCTAACTAACTTATTTAAGAAAAAGAACCAATTACTTGAAATATATCTTTATTGCATACTTGGCTGAAACAAGCACGTATGTCTATTCACAACCAAATAATATTCTCCATCCACCATCTTATGTCTGTGGGTTTGTCTTACTCTATTTTACATCGAATTTGCTCTTACATTGATATCAGAGAATTTATATGATCCACAGAATGCAATTGATTTATTTTGTAATTCATACAGTGTGAATTTTTAATCAAAATTTGAAATGACAGGTGCCAGACTAATATGTATTTCATATGTCCAGAGGGGCTAGAACTTTGAAATGCAAATTTTACACATTTCATTATTTACAATATAATATAATAACAGGATTATGTATATTTTTATACTGTCAATGAAAACTGCAATCTGTTGGAATTTTGTGCTCCTATATAAAAATAATTAAAAAGAAAGTACTTTGTGTCTTGTGATGCAGCAATTAAAAAAAAACATATATATGGATTATGCCCAGTAAACTATTTCACACTGATGTCATAACATTATAAAATCTTTGACCATATATAAAAGAAAAAATAATACCAACTGATCACTTTAACTGAATATAGATCAACTTTTATATGTTACGAACAAAAGTATATATTATTCCTTCTTTAGAAAAAGTTTCAGAGAGCTGTCCCTTGTGGTCACATAATCTTTAAATGGGCTGGAGGTTTAAATTACTAGGACGTCTCTTAAGGCATGTTGTCCCTCTTATCAAAAGTTAGAATTTCATTTTTTCAGTGTAGCTTCCTCTCAGCTGAATGCAAATCATTACCTTCGTTAAACTGAACAGCTTTTGTAACAGAATTACATCATTTTAAAATATTAAAAACCCACTCGCACACTCGGGTGCTTTACCAAGCACGGACAGATCACAAATAACAGAATATGCTCTCTTTCAGAGTATTTATCTATAAACACATGACCAATATAATGATGTAATTTGTCTGCTCAATGTATTTCATCCTAAGCACTTTCTATATAGAGGAAACCGGCTATAGTTTGTTGCTTTATTACAGAACAATTCATATAAATGTATAGGTTACATAGTTTGTGAGGTTGAAAAAAGACATCAGTCCATCCAGTTCAACTTATGATGTGTGTGTGTGTGTTTGCTGTTAATCGTACATTGTATACCCCTGTATGTTGTGGTCTTTAAGGTGCCCATCTAATAGTTTTTTGAAACTATCGATGCTCCCTGCTGATACGACTGCTTGTGGAAGAGAATTCCACATCCTTACTGGTCTGACCGTGAAGATCCCCTTATGTATTTTAAGGTTAAATCGTTTTTCCTCTAATTTTAGTGAGTGGCGACGTGTCTTATTGTATTCCCTTTCCCTAAAAAGTTTGTTCCTTATGCTATGGTCCTCACCAGTGCAGTATTTGTACATTGATATCATATCCCCCTCAATTGTCTCTTCTCCAGAGAGAATAAGTTCACTGCTTGTAGTCTTTCCTCATAGCTGATGCCCTCTATTCCCTTAATTATCTTTGATGCCCTTCTCTGGACTTTCTCCAGTTCCAGCACATCCTACCTGAGAACCGGTGCCCAGAACTGGACAGCATACTCCAGATGTGGCCGGACCAGAGTCTTGCAGAGTGGGAGAATAATCTCTTTATTTCTGGAGTGAATCCCCTTTTTTATACATCCCAGTATTCTGTTGGCTTTGCTTGCAGTCGCTTTGGCATTGCATGCCGCTGCCAAGCCCATTGTCCACCAATACCCCCAGGTCCTTTTCCATCCATGTATGTAAGTGTATATGTCTGTGTTAAGGAAGGCCATACAGTATACATTTTTTTTTGTTCAACCAGCAGGTTATGGGATATAGACAGCTCTGCCAGGGTAGTGTAGGTAGGTAGATGTCAGTCTACTGACTGGAGAAGAAAGATCCTTAGCACACTGAGATCATCAATTTGTCCCTCTTGTGTTCAGAAAGCTTTCAGTATTAAAATGGCAGCACTGTGCAATAAAACAGAGCACTTATAGTAGCTGCATTTACAGATATTTTTCTTACATAATAAGGTGGTGGTCTTTAATTGCTGAATTTGGTGTTTTGTCTAGGGCAATGTACATCTGTACCTGTTTCTGCAACATTTAAAAATACCAGTATCACAGGTTACCATTTTGATGGTCCTATTTAGAGAAGCAGGGTCTTTTCTGTCTGTAAATACTGATGTACTTTGCAAAAGTTGTTCCTGGGAGATTGGTTGCTCATTCAGTGCAGTGCAGAGCATGGCTGCTTTCTTCAAACAGTGGCTTGTAATGGTAGTCAAGAGCCAGCGATGTATAATTTATAGAAATTTTTATTGAAATTCCTTTCCATTCTCAGTGTTAGTTAATGTCCTTAATAAAATACTTTCTTTGAGAATTGCATTGTACCAAAACTTTAACTTTAACAATACTATATGATTGTATTTCTATTGGGTAGAAGAGGGGTGGTTGCTTCATTGCACTTTTTCTGGATTGGGTTTTGGATCCCAGAGGTTTTGTAGAGACTTGGCAGGAATGAAGCCTCAAAACCTGTGTTCACATTTTACTGGAAACTAGCATCCTGATTGTGCAGGTGTGCACAGCCTTTTTAGTATAGGCTTGTCTATGGTTCAGGGTTCCTTTCATGGCTACAAGCTGCTGGCATGAGCAGTGTGCATGACCAGACACTGGGAAAGTCTGGCCTCAAGGAGATGGTGATCTGACCAGGTTATCACCAAAGAGAGGTACTAGGGGACTGTGTGTAATTTGCCTGGAGCCTGTGCAGCCCCAAGTAGGCCAGTTTGTTTGTCGCAACCCTGAATGAGATGACGTGAGTGAGTCTTTGCAGATAAAGGTTCAGGGATTATGCAGATGAGATAGCCATCTGTCAAAATCATTAAAAAGTTGAAATTATCCCAGAAATCCATGTTTCTGAAAAAAATCTTCAAATTACCCCCAGCATATCATAGGCTCAATTTGGGACACCCCTCAGCCCTTCAATTGTTTTTGCCATCCAATGCTTATGTTAAATTAAAGTGGATTTCCAGCCTTAACCTAACTAGTCTTAAAAATGCCCCCTCCTAACACCTATGCTGACTAACCTGTGTAAAAAAGATGTACATATAGTGGGTATAAAAAAAATCACCCCCTTTAAAATAATCACATTTTGTTGCTTTGCAGCCTGAAATGAAGACAGACACAGTTTTTGTTTTATCCAGCTGTCTTTACTAGTGCAACTTATAACATCCAAGTAAATATATAACTCCAACATATCAGAAAAAAAACAGAACCACTGAGTTGGAAAAAAGATCACCCCCAAATGTCAGTATTTTATTGGGCCACATTTTTCTTTAATTACAGCCTTTAGTCTGTTGGGATATGTCTGTACTAACTTTGCAATATTTGCCCACCCTTCTTTGCAGACCTGCTCAAGTTCAGTTAAATGTGATGGTGATCATTTGTGGACTGCAGTCTTCAAATCATTCCACAGATTTTCAATGGGGTTTAAATCTGGGCTCTGACTATGCCATGCAAGGACATTCACCTTTATCTCCTTCAACCACTGTGTGGTAATTTTTGCTGTGTGCTTTGGGTCATTGTTATGTTTGAAGGTAAACCTTCCCATTGACAACTTTCTGGCAGAGGGCAGCAGATTTTCCTTGATGGTATTTTGCCCCATTCATTTTTTCTTCTATCGTGAAAAGTGCTCCAGTCCCTGCTGCAGAGAAACATCCATATAACAGAATATTACCACCTCTATGCTTTACTGTAGGAATGGTATTATTTGGACAGTGAGCTGTATGGGATTTCCACCAGACATATCTTTTGGTGTTGAGGCCAAATAATTCAATTTTAGTCTCATCTGACTATAACACCTTTTTCCATGTGGCCTCAGAACCTTCGAAGGTGTGTTTTAAGGTGGCCAGACGAGACTAAAATTGAAATATTTGACCTCAACACCAAATTATATATCTGGAAGAAATCCAATACAGCTCACCATCCAAATAACACGAATTCTACAATAAAGCATGGAGGTGGTAATATCCCGTTATGGGGGTGTTTCTCTGCAGCAGGGACTGGGGCACTTGTCAGGATAAAAGAAAAATGCCATCAAATTCTTGAGGAAAATTTGCTGCCCTTTGCCAGAAAGTTGTCAATGGAAAGAAGATTTACCTTCCAATATGACAATGACTTAAAGCACACAGCAAAAATGACCACACAGTGGTTGAATGGCTTGGCTTATTCAGAGCCCAGACTTAAATCCCATTGAAAATCTGTAGAATGACTTGAAGACTGCAGTCCACAAACAGTCACCATCAAATTTAATTGAACTTGAGCAGTTCTGCCAAGAAGAGTGAGCAAATGATGGAAAGTCTAGATGTGCAAAGTTAGTAGAGACATATCCCAACAGACTAAAGGCTGTAATTAAAGCAAAATGTGGCCCAACAGAATACTGACCTAAGGGGGTAATCCTTTTTCCAACTCAGTGATTCTCTTTTTTTTCTGACATGTTGGTGTTATATCTTTCACTTGGATGTTATAAGTTGCACAAGTAAATATAGCTAGATAAAACAAAAACTGTGTCTTGTGATTATTTTAAAGGGGGGTGATTCTTTTATATACCCACTGTATTTTTAGGCTAATTCGGTCACGTGATCTGACACCCTTGTTTTAGCCAGCAGCGGCTGCAGGGAAGAGGAGGAAATGCTTGCTGGGACATAGGAGCCTACGGGTGACCTCACTGCTCCCATGCACTCTCTCTTCTAATCTGCTGCCACCACTGGCTGACACAGGGGATAATTTTTCTGGACCAGAGCAGGCTGAAAATAGGTAAGTATATACAGTACATCTTTTTTTACACAGGTTAGCCAGCAAAGGTCCTAGGTATGGGGAGGGGACATTTTTAAGACTAGTAAGGCAGGTTGAACAAAAGAAAATGCTTCAATTCCCCCAGTCGTAAAATAGATGTGGATGGTTGAATCACTACCACTTTGGTATTGTATTCTGACAGCGGGGAGCATTCCCTGCCATTGGAATACAATGATCAGTGTTGCAGGCTATAGCCAGAGGCACTGATCGTTCAGGAAAAACACAACAGACTAGTTGTACACAAGTCAATCTATAGACTTGTGTACAACCAGCCCACCAACACATGGATTGAAATTCAGGCGTTCCCTGAACTGGTCGAATTTCGATCCAAGTATGACTGGCTTTAAGTTGAGGCTGGAATTCTACTTTAATCATAACCATGTTCAGCAAGGTCACACCCACAACTAGTCAAGAATTACTTTTGGGTAGCCAGAATTTTGGACAAATGGGCCTGTAAGTTAACACTGTGCAAAACTGATCATTTAATTTAGGGAGTTAAAGATTGTTGTAACATCTTATATCTACTAACGTATGATTAGGCTGGGAACTCTGGAGGTAGGTATGAGGAAAAATAGATGACAGTGGAGTTGTCCGGGGCATGAGAAGTAATATGTTGGTGTTTATGATTATGATTTGGGGGCAAGTAAAGATATCAAGGGATTAAAGGAAGGCCATGAGAGTAGACGATTTAGAGAATTTTATATACATACTCCATTTGGTAGGAATATGTTCTTGTCTGTCACTAACTTTGTTAAAAAGTCTTCCATTCTCATAACAATATTCAAGGTATCCAGTTGAAAATTCTTCCATTCTCATAACAATATTCATGGTATCCATCCTTGAAATTAGAGAGAAGGTGGTAGCAGTTTTCCAGTACCAAGGAATATACGGCCAAGCAGCTACAATTATTATTTTAATATTGTAAATGAATAGATGAGTATAATTTCAGATGAATTGATCACCAGAACCAGTTACACATTTTCTGGTTACATCTTTCCAGCCTTTAGAAAGCTAGGATTTTCTTTCCTATTCAATTTCTATCTTTTCCTATCCTACATGGCAACCTCCAATCATTCTCCCACATCTGACTGTTATTGAATAGTCTGATGTTAGATGCCAATATCCAAACTTTTGGGTCTAATTTAGATGTTTTTAAACTGTTTTTTACAATAAATTCACTATTTGTTTTACAAATAAACATTCAAAGTGTTACTAAAGGCAAAACGTTTTTAATTTTGGATAGCATAACAATGGGATATAACACGTGTCAGGTTTTTTTTTCCATCTTTTTCCCATTGCGTAGATTTCCCTTTACTTCCTGTCCTGTAGCCAAAAACAAGAAGCGAGAGGAACTCCCTCCAATGTGAGGGAATCTTTGGGTGTCACAGGGTAGCTAGAACTATTCCTATTCTGATGTCAACCCAAAATGTGGGATTTTCTTTTACTTTCAATGATAATGGTAAACTGGACAAAAAGAGAGGTTAAATCTCCCTAACAGGGACACAGACAGCAATAAGAACTTGACAGGTGTTCTAATCCCTCTCCACTCTATCTAAAATAAAAAAATGTTGTCTTTAGTGACGTTTTAATACAGGACAAATGATTCCCAGAGCACTGCAGGCTAAACAACAACAACAGTAACAGTTTGACTTGCAATGGGCTTTGTCTTCTTTCTAAAGCTGGCCATACGTGAACCATTTTTTTTGTTAAGCCAACCGGCTGGATGAAAATAACAACCAATTTCCCTATCCACACAACTGAGTTGAATGGGGGAATCCTCTCTATTTTTCTATTGTAATTTTACATCATTGGGACTCCTCCACTGTCAGAATACACCGACCAGAACTTTAGCCATTGGCTGCAGACACTGATTGAGGGATAGTTGGGTGGTACCCCGGTGTTCCCCCTTCTCATTGACAACCAAGTATGGGTCACATAGGAGGCCTACCCTGGGGTGGGTTCTAATGGGCTATGCTAGTCACCTTGGATAGAGCTACTGCCTTACACATGGGGTACCTTTTGGTTGAACAGACAACTGAACTCTTAGTAAATTTTCTTGATGTTAATAAACACCACTACGGTCACTGATGCATTTAGGAGAGACATGCAGAGCCAATGTCCTCTCCACCTGTCCAGCAGATCTCCACTACCTCACTCCCAATAACAGGATGGGGTCCTGCCGTGAACCTAGTGTGGACTCTATGCATGCACTTCCTTAACTCTTGCTCTTCCATACCCAACGCATGACAGATGTGTCAGCGAGCCCGAGCGGCAAATGTGGCCAGGCGTCTTTTACAGGTGGGACAGATGCCCGAACAACATAGGGCAGACCCATAAACTGGTTGATACTGCTCCCTGGTATTGGTAAGTGGAGGAATCTGCTTCCATGGTAACAGTTGGCTGGCCACTATAGCTGGAGACAGTGCGCGTGGAGTATGTACGCGTCCTTCAGGGTTCAGTTGCTATATAGGACCCTTTTCAGGATATCTGCCATACCAGTGAGAGTACCTTGTGCAGGAGTTAATCAGGAAGCAGGCATGTTTAGTCACATTCACTATTGCTGGGCAAGCCTAGACAAGTTGTAACCAGCTAACTAACGCTATGGTCCCATTTAGACATGATCTTCAGGTGTATGCATTAAGCATAGCCCCACGTTGGGAGCCAAAATGTAGGGAATGGGTGGAACTCCTTCCATGTTCCCCTCTGCATTGGTTGCCAAGTGTGGGTCACATGGAAGGCCTATCCCAAAGTTGGTTCTTCTGGGCTATGCTAGGCACTTGAGATAGGATCACTGCTTTACACATGGGGTACATTTGCGTGATGGGAAGAGTACGCTCTAGTTAATTCTCTTGATGTTAATATATACCACCACGGTCACTGTTGAATTTAGGAGGGTCAAACAGGGTCAATGCCCTCTTCACCTGTCTAGTATATCTCAGCTACCTCACTCCCAGTAACAGAATGGGGTCCCACTGTGCAACTAGTGCGAACTCCATGGGTGCACTGCTATCCCACCTGCCACATGTACACGCTTGTGACAGGCTTTTAAAGAAACCTTCCTTACCCTTGGTAACCACTTGTGTCTTCACACTGTAATAACTCTTGTACTGCTGTCTTCATACCCCAATGTGTTTAACTGACCCGAGCTGTATACTATGTGTGCCAGTTACTTGCATTACACCACTTTAGTAATTTCAGACCAGTCAAAGACAAGCTTTCAAAAGCTTTAATGAAAAACGTAGTCCTCCTAAATATCATTAGCAACCATTTTTCCTAACATCCCTAGTCCCTAACTCGAGCTTGTGGCTGCCCCAGCATACCTGTACAGGATAGAGTCCACTATGACAGAATTCCAGCATTGGTGCCTTTGGGAATTTTGTAGCTCTCTCAGTGGTCCTGTACTCTGTAGAGGTTCCTTATCCATAAGTGCTCTGGATTTGGCAGAAGGCTGTGTGGACAGACCCCAGTAAAGGAGACATGTCAGTTAATATGCTCACCTACTCACTCATCACCTCCACCCCCCCCCCCCACTCCACTTCTGCTTACATGCATCTTGATCTACTAATCACTGTAAACAAAGGGCAGTTAGGAAGTCCATGGTGAAAATTTTTAAATAAGCGTAGACAAGTGCTGGTTAAAAATTTTTTCATATTAACGACTCTGCAGCTAGCGATCCTGCCGCGAACAATTTGTCAAAATTGGCAGCACCAGGATCACCAAAAGACTGCCTGTTTTGTCCCCATGGAATCACTCCCTCTGCAGTTGAAGCAGGGAGATGTTGTTCCTAGTGTTAAGGATCAAGATTTAGCGCATTCAGGCCAGTGACAGAGTGACATCTTGCTGCATGTGAAAACAGAGGGAACTATTCCATAGTGACACCCACGCAGCCATTTTAGTGATCCTGTTGGGAGCGAATAGTCACTAGCAGCAAAATCGCACGTGTATCATCAGCTTAAAAATGTTTTTAATGTTTATTTTTTATTCGTTACTATATAAAGACAGGAATTATGTACAAAACCACTACACATTCCCTTATACCTGGCCATAAACATTTGACCTTGTGACCATTGTGAGAAAGGGTTAGAACCTCCGTCATGTTTCTTTTGCCGTCTGAGTTCCCACAGCACAGATTTCACCTCTCTGTTTGACCTTGTGACCATTGTGGGAAAGGGTTAGAACCTCCGTCATGTTTCTTTTGCCGTCGGAGTTCCCACAGCACAGATTTCACCTCTCTGTTTGACCTTGTGACCATTGTGGGAAAGGGTTAGAACCTCCGTCATGTTTCTTTTGCCGTCGGAGTTCCGACAGCACAGATTTCACCTCTCTGTTTGACCTTGTGACCATTGTCACCAGACAAATAATGATGGCACATTCTCAATTTAATTGCTGTCCCTGGAACTGGAGATGAGGAGAAGTCTTCTACTTTTGGTTACAACTGAGATGGGATTTCCCCTCACTTTGGAAATATTTCCTCTACTGCAATTTCTTGTTGTGTCCCATGAACTGAGAATAACTCTCCCCCATGTTACCCAGCAACCTGAAAGGGCTTTTACCCCTGGTTCACACTAGTGCGGCTTTGAAATTGCGCTACTTCAGTGCAGTTTCAACGCTGCAGATCAGTGCGATTTGCACCTGCGATTACATAGCAGCTTGCCACTTCATTTAACAGAATTCTATGCAAATCCCAAAAAAGTAGTGCAGGGACCTTTTTCAAAGTCGCTGCGACTTTAGGCGCAACGATCTGAACGTTTCCATTGCCAGCAATGGGCTGCAACTTGTCATGAGATTTTGAACTGTCAAATTGAATGACAAATTGCATCAGTGTGAACCAGGGTTCAGTCCAAAACTATAGAAACAATGCTTTAGCTATAGATTTACTTTAGGGCTAAAACATTTTTTTGATTTTGTGTGTTGCAGTACTGCACACATTACACGATAATAGTGTATTGCAACGCCTCTCATTTTGCATGGCACACCAACACACTAAGGCAAGGCAGCTCAAATGCACATAAAGTACAGCTCACACTACAAGGAATGCAAACAGCCCAAAAAAGTAAATGCAGCATGTTTTCAGGCACAACACACCACAATGCACAGTAGGGCACTATTAAGCAGTATGGTGTGTTGCATCAGAAATAACGCGGTATATTTAATTGTTTGGTTCCTTCCTGTGTGTTAATGGAATACATTTGTGGGTTAACACAATGTACAGTAAAAGAAAAGTGTGAACACGCTCTAAAAAAGATAACATGAACTTTAGATACATAACTGATATGATACTTAATTGTGACTATGGGAAAATGTATGTTGCTACAGATTTCAAAGTTTTTTTTCAACAAAGCAAGTAAAGGCTCTTCCACATGGAGCTGAGCAGAAGGGATGTCACATCAATGCCCGTTCCATTTATGCAGAGCAGATATGGGCCAACCCTGCTGAGCTCTTTGGACAGCCAGATGAAAATGGACTTCACTGTCTGGTTACATAAGGCTACTTCCAAACTAGTCTGCCAAAACGGATAAAGGACGCAGTCCTTTATAGCATGTTTACTGGACCTAGTTGGACCTGGAGATAGGCAGGTGTAAATAGACACAGTACGTTTACACCCACCTATCCATAGGGCCCCTTGGAACTTTCGAGCAGATCCACCTAGAAAACTGGTGGATCTACATTTACTGTCCATAGGGCTCCATGAACCTTCCAATCAGGTCCACCTCAAAAACTGAGAGGTGGTTCTGATGGTATTGCATGTGCGAAAGGGGCCATAAGGGACACTACAATTTTGTACAGCTCCTTCTCAGCTTGCAAAGATGAGCATAAACCAACAGGTGACACTCAGTTAATTCTTGCATTAACATTTGATCCCTTGCTGATCCCAAAGCCTAGTGGGATTGCTATCACATCTGTGCCCATTCAGTTAATGCAGAGCGGACACAGGCAGACCCCACTAAGCTCTATGGACAGCCGGGTGTAAACAGACTACCCCCAATCTGGTCTGCCAAAATGGAAAAAGACGCAGTCCTTTTCCTTTTTTTGTTTCTTACCGGACTCGATCAGACCCAAAGAGAGGCGGTGCAAACAGACACAAGTCAATTTACACCCATCTGCCCATAGGACTCCATGAACCTTCCAGTCAGGTCCACCTCAAAAACTGAGAGGTGGTTCTGATGGTATTGCATGTGCGAAAGGGGCCATAAGGGACACTACAATTTTGTACAGCTCCTTCTCAGCTTGCAAAGATGAGCATAAACCAACAGGTGACACTCAGTTAATTCTTGCATTAACATTTGATCCCTTGCTGATCCCAAAGCCTAGTGGGATTGCTATCACATCTGTGCCCATTCAGTTAATGCAGAGCGGACACAGGCAGACCCCACTAAGCTCTATGGACAGCCGGGTGTAAACAGACTACCCCCAATCTGGTCTGCCAAAATGGAAAAAGACGCAGTCCTTTTCCTTTTTTTGTTTCTTACCGGACTCGATCAGACCCAAAGAGAGGCGGTGCAAACAGACACAAGTCAATTTACACCCATCTGCCCATAGGACACCATGAACCTTCCAGTCAGGTCCACCTCAAAAACGGAGAGGTGGTTCTGATGGTAATGCCGATGCGAAAGGGCCTAAGGGACACTAGAGTTTTGTTCAGCCCCTTCTCAGCTTGCAAAGATGAGCATAAACCAACAGGTGACACTCAGTCAATTATTGCACTAACATTTGACTGTATGCTACTGCTGACCAGTTTTAAACTTTCATTCTCTGTCATTGATGGGACACTTTCATACATGAAGCCTGTTGTGCAATAGTTTGAGTTTTCTACATACAGTATGCTGCAGTTTGTTTATATGAATTTGGAAGCGTTATTACAGTACATGAAATAAAAGTGATGATTAGTTATAGTGTTATACAATTTCCCCCAGTGACGAGACAAGGTCATGCAGCTCCCAAGGCAAAGATGCCAACATGCACCCTCCTTCCCTTAGAGTTAGGGTCAAGGTGCCCCCATTTCTGCCATTAACCATTGTGACAAGGCAGCTGTCCCTCCTGTCCACCCCTTTGTCCCGACCCTGATTTCACCTTAAAGTCATTCAATCTGTGAGATTCATTAAGAATAATGAGATTCTTCATCTTTAGTACTGTTGCACTTTAGCCACTTCAGCTTCGGAATGTTTTACCCCCTTCCTGACCAGGCCATTTTTTGCAAATGGCACTGCCTTGCTTTAACTGACAATTGTGCGGCCGTGCGATGCTGTACCCAAATAGAATCCTTTTTACCCCACAAATAGAGCTTTCTTTTGGTGGTATTTGATAACCTCAGCGTTTTTATTTTTTGCGCTATAAACAAAAAAAAAGAGTGACAATTTTGAAAAGAAAAAAATATTTTTTATTTTCGCTATAAAACACCTTGTTTACATAGGCTGACCGCCATTCTGCCTCTCCTCAGAACGATCGGCGGGTCCCGGCGGCCGCCGGACCCACTGATTGGCTCCCACTGTGTCAAATCACAGCGGGAGCAGGGCTCTAAAGGTGTGTTAACAAGGCAGACCTCCGTTCTGCCTCTCCTCGGAATGATCGGCGGGTCCTGGTAACCATCACGGCTGCTGGACCTGCTGATTGGCTTCTGCTGTGTCCAATCACAGCGAGAGCGGGTCTCCTAGATTTTGTACATTTTGCACAGCTGGGTCACCCTGCCATGGTATATATAAATATGCAGCAGTCGGTCCAGAAGTGGTTAAGAATTATGCAAAAATAGGGGCTTCCAGTCAGGTGGGTAAATCAGTGGATGGAGCATCATGAGGGGAAGACTGGCAGCTTTCAGCCCAGGGGGCAAGTACAAACCAGAGGCCCATGGTACAGTGACTCGGCCCCGCTCCCACTCTCCCTCTTCCTGTCCTCCTCTTGTCCCTCTTTCCAGGATGACGCTTCGCTCCTGATACTCTCTACTCACCGGCTGAATCCCAGTTCCCGATCTGGCCAGCAGAGGGCAATTGGAGGAAGCTGGGACAGCTTTGCTGGGGCTGGCCAGGGGGAGGAGAGTCTTCAGTGGGGCAATAAACCGGCCTCTGCGGTTAGGGGAGCTTCAACCTCCCTCAACCTTCCTTTCCTGAATGCAGAAGAATCAGGATAGGAACATTTTGACCGCTGGCTGCCAGAAATCACAAACCACTGCACAATCGCGGCGTGATTTTGCCCCATTTTGCGTTTTCCCGCAGCTGGCGGTCAAAGTAGGCTGTGTGTACATGAAGCCTAAAGCAGTAATGTGCATAGATGACGGTGTATTTGTCATATCAGATATTTAGGTTTCCAGTTTGTTTCTGAGCATTAATTTGTATAGGTGTGCTGCGTACAACAAACAGATTAGATCATTAAGCCCCGTACACACGTACCGATCATCGGCCGAACGATCGGCTGTCTTTTGTCCAGGGCTGTCGTGTCTGTTGAAAACTGCAAAAGACTGCACACGAATTTTGTCGGCCAACAACAACCGACTGCAGAAGTGATGTCATGTGATGGTTAACTTTCCTTGTCTTTTTTCTTTTCTGAGCATGCCCAGTCTTGCAAATCTGCTGATTGTCGGCCGAATTCTGTACTGACTGGCGAACAATCAGCTGTTCTGGTGTTGGCCAACAAAAATTTTAATGCCTACATGACTGATTCTTTTCGGCCGAAAATGCGCTGTCGGCTGTCGGAAGCATCATACTAACAAGCCTACAATCGGCCGATCGGTCGGCGGCCGACAATCGGTACGTGTGTACAGGGCTTTAGAAGTGTCCTGTCTCATGCATCTATTTCAGCTTAAAGTATAGTTAACAGGAAACATTTTTTTTTGATTTGGATAGAGTAGAAAGGGATTAGAACACCTGTCAGGCTTTTAATGCTGTCTGTGCCTCGGTCATCTTCTCTATAAGCCATGTTTACCATTATTACGAGAGTGAAAGTGAAAGAAAACACCACATTTTTGGTTGTCAGCAAATCGGGAGTCGAGTGGAAATCTTCCAGTATGAGGACTGTTTTGGTGACAGCCAGGGGTTCCCCAACTTTGATGAAATTTCCTCTCACTTCTTATTTTGGATAAAAGACAGGAAGTGAAATCTCCCAAATGGACACAGATAGCAAAAAAAGAAGAAAACCCCAACAGGGGCTATAACCTTCATTTTACTCTATCCAAAATGTAAAAAAAATATTTTACCTTTAGTTGCACTTCAATTAAATTTTAGTAGTACTACAAAATCATATACACAAATACACATACAAATACACTTTAAAATGTACACTTATTTACCTATAATGAATTTTAATATGGTTAGAATTTTTTTTAATTTCTGCAAAACACAGGAATTTTGGCATTTTTCTAATACTTCTTTCAGCAGAGTCTATTTTGCCAAATTCATGGTAATGAATGTTGCATTGATGGGGGTATAAAGGAAAAAGTGAGACAAGGGCAATGACATTGATGATGTAGGCTGTAGGGTGACCTGAAAATTCAGAGGGTATCCCAGTATCCCTCTTGTAATGCAGTTCGTGCTTTAAGGCCCGTACACACGTACCGAAACTGTTTGGCCGATTTTCAGCTTGTTAGTATGATGCTTCCGACAGCCGACAGCGCACTTTCGAACAGAATCTGTCGTGCAAGCATTAAAATTTTTGTATGCCGACACCAGAACGGCCGATTGTTCGCCAGTCAGTACAGAATTCGGCCGACAGACAGCAGATTTGCAAGACTGGGCATGCTCAGAAAAGGAAAAACACAGGGAAAGTTAACCATCACATGACATCACTTCTGCAGTCGGCGGACAAAATTCGTGTGCAGTCTTTTGCACTTTTCAGCGGACACGACAGCCCGGGGACAAAAGACGGCCGATCGTTCTGCCGACGATCGGTACGTGTGTATGGGCCTTTAGGGTTGTTATCCCTTTAATAATAAAATAGCTCCAGACAGTAGTTCATAAAACATCAGTATTCATGAGTATCACTTCCCTTTAAAAGTGAGAACCCAGCAGAAACTTACTCATCTGGCAGCCATCTGAATAAAAGAGGAAGAAAAAACAAATCAAGCATACATACCAAATTAGCAGCAGTACATGGAGATCAAAGTTTTCATTTTCCGGCTGACTAATTTGAAAAGTGAACAATAGAGTATATTTATATGTGAACGGCAGCCTGCTGCATAACAATTAATATAAACACTGATACTGAAGCTATAGCTGAAATGTATAGGCTTTTCTTCCATAGTGTCTGCATCAACAGGCTTTCTGTTGATTGGAAAATGCAGCTTGCGTTTAGGTTCATTCTGCTTGCAATTCGAGGGAATTCTGAGATCATTCAGATTTCACCAATAGTTGTACTTTTTTTTTTTTTTACATTTTGTACTTCACCTCCTTCTGATCTGCATTTGACCTCTTCCTAAATGGCATCAACCAATTTCAAGCTTTTGTATTCCAATTGACTGATATGGTGAGAAAAGTAGCTCTAATGCAAAGAAAAGTCCACCTCTATTCCTTTTTTGTTTTTAAAGTGTGGACCCTTAATACATTTAAAGTGGGAGTAAACTCCCACGCATGAATTTTACCTATAGGTTAGCCCAGGGGTCAAGTCCTGGGAAAAAAAAGTGTGGGAACTCACCCACGATTATCACCCCCCCACCTCAAAATTTAACCACTTTAGGACTGCGTTGTTGCTACTGCAGCAAGGTGGCAGCCCTGGGTCTATCGGCGTAGACCTACGTCGCTGGATTCCCTGCTGTCTTGGCGGCGCGTGCGCTGCGCCGGAGGCTCGCTCCCGCTGTGTTTAGACACAGCGGGAGTCGGGCCAGGGAAGGAGAGACGGCGATCGCCGTCTCTCTTCCCCGATCATCGTGGAAAGACTTAGAAAATCCGCCCGCTTGTGCAGAGGCGTAACTAGAGCCTTCAGGGCCCCGATGCAAGAAACCATGAAGGGCCCCCCCAGATCCCTGGCCGGGGCCCTTCCCTTCAAGCCCAGGGCTCTTCCCACTAATCCTGCGGCTCTTTACTCTCGTTGCATGGCCTTTTATTACGGTCCCGCAGCAGGATCCTTTCACAAGTTCTGCAGTGGGCTCCCTTCCTGCAATCTTTGGGCCTCCCCACAGTGGTGCAATGCCAGGGCCCGGTCGCAAGTGTGACTTTTGCAATCCTGGAAGTTCACCCACTGGTTTGCTACTGGGCCCCCTGGAGCATGGGGCCCGGTAGCAATCGCAACCCCTGCAACCCCTGTAGTTACGCCCCTGCGCTTGTGTAAGGGCCGCTGTGACAGGCAGGGACAGATCACAGGATTCAGCATAGCTGAACCTGCGATCTGTGTCTGTGTCACACAACCCCCTCCACCCACACACGTCAGTAAGCATGAGGCCCACATTTAACCCCTTGATCACCAACGGTGTTAACCCCTTTCCTGCCAGTGTCATTATTACAGTAACAGTGCATATTTTTAGCACTGATTACTGTGGTAATGTCACTGGTCCCCCCAAAAGTGTCAAAAATGTCAGTTAGGGGTCCGATCTGTCCGCCGCAATGTCGCAGTCCCGCCAAAAAATCGCAGATCGCCGCCATTACTAGTAAAAAAAATAAAAACAATAAAAATGACAAATCTTTCCCGTAGTTAGTAACTTTTGGGCAAACCAATCAAAATACGCTTATTGCTATTTTTTTTTACCAAAATATGTAGCAGAAAACAAATAGGCCTAAAATGTTAAAAAATTTTGATTTGTAAATTTTTTTGGGGGAATGTTATATATCAGAATGTGAAAAATATTGTTTTTTTTTTTTCAGAATTGTCACTCTTTTTTTCAAAAATTAAAAATCGCACAGGTGATCAAATACCACCAAAAGAAAGCTCTATTTGTGGGGAAAAAAAGGACATACATTTCATTTGGGTACAGCGTCGTACGGCCGTGCAATTGTCCGTTAACCACTTAAGCCCCGGAGGATTTGGCTGCTAAAGGACCAGGGGTTTTTTTGCGATTTTTTACTGCGTGACTTTAACGGACAATTGCGCGGTCGTGCGACGCTGTACCTAAACGAATTTGACGTCCTTTTTTTCCCACAAACAGAGCTTTCTTTTGGTGGTATTTGATCACCTGTGCGAATTTTTGATCACGCGCTATAAACAAAAAAAGAGCGTAAATTTTGCAAAAATAACAATATTTTTCACATTTTTTTATATGAAATTCCCCAAAAAAAAAAGTAAAAATCAAAATTTTTTAACATTTTTCGGCCAATTTGTTTTATGCTACCTATGTTTGGTAAAAAAAATCGCAAAAAGCGTATTTTGATTGGTTTGCGCAAAAGTTATCGCGTTTACTAACAAAGAGAAAGATTTTTGTCATTTTTGGTGTTTTTTTTTTTAACGCGTAATGGCGGCGATCTGCGATTTTTTTTTCGGTACTGCGACATTGCGGCGGACAGATCGGACCCTTGACTGACATTTTTGACACTTTTGGGGTTACCAGTGACATTACTGCAGTAATCAGTGCTATACATATGCACTGTTACTGCAAAAATGACACTGGCAGGGAAGGGGTTAACTTTATTGGACAGGGAGGGGTTAAGTGTGTCCTAGGGGCGTGCTTTCTACTGTGTAGGGACATTCCTATTGGTGTAAAAGCAAAGATCAACCGTTCTACATAGTAGAACGGACAGATCTTTACTTTTACACAGGGAGAACTGACAGGCAGCTTGTTTACACAAGCTGCTCTGTCTTTCTCCCTTCACAGGAGCGATCGCAGTGTGACTGGCGGACATCGAGTCCGCCGGTCACACGCACTGACTTGCCTGTGAACGAGCCGCGGCGGGCGCGCGCCCGCCCGCGATAGGCTCGCAAGTCAGTCACAGGCGAGTGACGTACCGATACGTCACTCTGCCTGGCCGGGGCTGACCGCCGCAGTATATAGTCGTGCGGCGGTCGGCAACCGGTTAAAGTAACGCAGTGCCGAATCGCAAAATATGCCCTGTTTAGGAAGGGGGTGAAATCTTCCAGTCTTTAAGTGGTTAAAAATGCGCTCATTGAGAATTTTTTTTGTCAAAGTCATGTAACTAAATATATGACAAAAATTGAATATATTGGATATTTTTTAACTGCCAAAGTAGAAAATGTAAATTTTTTGCAAAATGTTTGCTCTTTTTTTATTAATATCGCAAAAAATAAAAAGCGCAGAGGTGATCAAATACCACCAAAAGAAAGCTCTGTTTGTGGGAAAAAAGGTCGTAAATTTTGTTTGGGTACAGCATTGCGTGACTGCGTAATTGCGTAATTGTCAGTTAAATTTGCGCAGTGCCAAGTTGAAAAAAGTGGCCTGGTCATTAAGCAGGAAAATCCTCCAGTCTTAAAGTGGTTAAAAAAGTGTGTGTTCATATATATATATATATATATATATATATATATACACCTTATGAGGAACGAGGGCCACTTTAGCGACTTGGTAACCGGTTGCGGGCCACAATGAGCGGAGCTGGCAGACACGGACACAGCCCGTTCTACTCAATGGGCCCTCCAATCTGATCTGCCCAGACAGAAGGGGACGTATCCCCTCCTGTTTTTTTAAGTGGATTGAATTTGGCTCCTGTAGGTATCGCTGGCTACTGTTGTCCCCCAGGTGGGTATGGCTGGTGGCTGCTACCTGGTTGTCCTCCAGGGCTGGTACTACTGGCAGGTACTGCTGGTGGATACTGCTGGTGGGTACTGCTGGTGGATACTGCTGGCTGGTACTGCTGGTGGGAAATGCTGGTGGGTACTGCTAGCTGGGTACTGCTGGTGGCTACTGCTGACTGGTACTGCTGGTGGGTACTGGTGGTGGCCACTGCTGGCTGCCACTGCTGGCAGGTACTGCTGGTGGGTACTGCTGGCGGGTACTGGAGGTGGCTACTGCTGGCTGGTACTGCTGGCTTGTACTGCTGGCAGGTACTGCTGGCTGGTACTGCTGGTGTGTACTATTGACTGGTACTGCTTGTGGGTACTGGTGGTGGCTACTACTGAGTGGTACTGCTGGTGGGTACTGGTGGTGGCTACTGCAGGCTGGCACTGATGGGAGGTACTGCTGACATGTACTGCTGACTGGTACTGCTGGCTGGTACTGTTGGTGTGTACTGGTGGTGGGTACTGCTGGCCGGTACTGCTGGCTGGTACTTCTGGTGGGTACTGCTGGCTGGTAATGCTGGCGGGTACTGCTAGTGGGTACTGCTGGCTTGTACTGCTAGTGGGTACTGCTGGCTGGTACTGGTGGTGGGTACTGGTGGTGGGTACTACTGGAGGGTACTGCTGGCAGGTACTGGTGGTGGCTACTGCTGGCTGGCACTGCTGGCGGGTACTACTGATGAGTACTGCTGGTGGCTACTGCTGGCTGGTACTGCTGGTGGCTACTATGGTGGGTTACCTATACTTTGAGTTGCAAATTTCCCTCTCTGTTTCACCTCTATCTCTCGCCCCTCTCTATTCTTTCTTTCTTCTCTCTCTGTCTTTTCTTTTCTCCCCCATCCCTCTCTCTTTTTCCATCTGTCTCTTTATATCGCTCTATTTCCATCTTTCTCCCTCCCTCCCTCCCTCCCTCCCTCCCTCTCTCTCTCTCTCTCTCTGTCTCTCTCTCTCTCTATATATATATATATATATATATGTATATCTTTCTCATCTCTCTATCTCTCTTCCTACCTCTCTTTCCTTCCTCTCTCTCTCTTTCTCATCTCTCTCTTTCTACCTCTCCTTCCCTCATCTCTCTCTCTCTTTCCTTCTACCTCTATATCTCCTTCCCTCCTCTCTCTCTCTACCTCCCTCTCTCATCTGCAGAGCTGATGCTTCCTGTTTTGCTCCTGTCACAGGAGGAGTGCATTTGGTATCACTCTGCCCATGACAGGAGCCGACACTATACAAGAAGCATCGGCTCCGCTTCCTCTAGTGTGACATTGCCTTGCAGATTTAATTAGTACTGCTTTAAGAAAAAAAAATCAGGCATGGCATAAAGATGAGCAAACCATCTATTTTAAAATTTGATCACATTAGGGTGAATATCTGTAAACATTTGCTAAAGAACACTAAACACTTTGCACTAGTTTAAGATATGTTGATATTACACAGTCTCACATGTGCACCTCACCCAACCGGCATTGTAAATTTCTCATTTGTGTGTGTACTGCAATGTGTCTTTATGGCTTCTTGGTTGTACGCCAGGGATGTCAAATGACCTCTCCTACTCAAAAGAGAAGACATTGTAAATTGTGTCTCCAGTAGCTAAACTATATTACCAAAAGTATTGGGACGCCTGCCTTTACACGTACAGTACATAAAGTTTAATGGCATTCCAGTCTAAGTCCGTAGGGTTAAATATTGAGTTGACCCACCCTTTGCAACTATAACAGCTTAACCACTTGCCGACCGTGCCATAGCCAAATGATGGCTACAGCGCGGTCGGATTATTCTGGGACTGCGTACAATGATGTCCTCCTAGAATTGCGCTTCCAGCGCGTGCCCTGGGGCCCCGGCACATCACGGATGGTGGTAAAGGGCCAATGAAAGCGGCCCTTTACCACATGACCGCTCAGTCCAATGACGGAGCGACCAGTTGTTAACAAACCGGTGCATGTCTGGTTCAGTTCTCTCCTCTCTTTGCATGCTGTACACAGCGATCAGTACAGCATGGGGAGTGTGGAGACCTGCCTCCTCCATGCCTCATTAATGCCTCAATCATGCCTCAGTAATGTCAGTGCTCATCCGTGCCACATCCATGTCACATCAGTGCTCATCCATGCCACATCAGTGCTCATCCCTGCCAGATCCATGCCACATCAGTGCTCATCCATGCCACATCAGTAGCCCACTGTGCCACATTCATGCCATGTCAGTGCTCATCCGTGCCACATCCATGCCACATCAGTGCTCATCTATGCCACATCAGTGCTACTACAGTGCTTATCAGTGCCTTACAGTGCATCACAAAAGTGTAATGGGTAGTCAGGAAATGACTGTGCTCCCTGAATGTTTGCCCTTTGTATGTGGCTAAGCTGTGTAAAAGTCTCACACGTGGTATCGCCATACTCAGGAGGAGTAGCAGAATGCATTTTTGGGTGTCATTTTTGCTATGTACATGCTATGTGTTAGAAATATCTTATAAATGGACAACTTTGTTTTAAAACAAATGCGTTTTTATTTTCTTTCCACATTTTCCAAAAACTTGAAAAAATGACATGCTCAAAAGACTCATTATGCTTCCTAGATTATGTTTTGGGGTGTTTGCTTTCCAAAATGGGGTCATTTTGTGGGTATTTCCATTATCCTGGTGCTCCAGGGACTGGCTTGTTAGTGTCTCAAGAGGCGGTACTTTAGGTGTGATCAATTTTTCAATGATTAGCACCATAGCTTCTAGACTCTATACCCTTCACAAAGATTACATAATATATAATTATTGATTTTTTTTTTTTAACCAAAGATATGTAGCAGTATAACTTTTGGACAAAATTTATGAAAAAAAATGACTAAACTTGCAAAATTTTAAAACTGGTACGAAGAAAAATGCATTTTTTTTTACAAAATTTTCAGTCTTTTTAAATTTATAGCGCAAAAAATAAAAAACCCCGTTATAATTAAATACCACCAAAAGAAAGCTCTATTTGTGTGAAAAAAGGACTGAACATTTCACATGGATAAAGTGTTGCATGACTGAGTAATTATCATTCAAAATGTGAGAGCACTGAAAGCTGAAAATTGGTCTGGTTAGGAAGGGGGTTTAAGTGCCCAGTGGATAAGTGGTTAAACTCTCCTGGGAAGACTGTCCACAAGGTTTAGGAATGTGTCTATTTGAATGTTTGACCATTCCTCCAGAAGCTCATTTATCAGGTCTGGCCTTGATGTTTTATGAGAAGGCCTGGCTCACAATCTCCGCTCTAATTCATCCCAAAAGTGTTCTATCGGGTTGAGGTCAGGACTCAGGCCAGTCAAGTTCCTCCATCCGAAACTCGCTCATCCGTGTCTTTATGGACCTTGCTTTGTGCACAGGTCCAAATCATTTGGTGGAGGAGGGATTATGGTGTGGGGTTGTTTTTCAGGGGTTAGGCCCTTAGTTTCAGTAAAGGGAACACTTAAGGCGCCAGCATACCAAGACATTTTGGACAATTTCATGCTCCCAAATTTGTGGGAACAGTTCAGGGATGGCCCCTTCCTGTTCCAACATGACTGTGCACCAGTGCATAAAGCAAGGTCCATAAAGATATAGATGAGTGAGTTTGGGGTGGATAGGAAAGCATAGGAAAGCTTATAACGATATTAAAGGCAGATTTTTTTTTTTAAACGTATCATACTTACCTGCTTTGTGCAGTGGTTTTGCACAGAGAAACCCCGGTCCTCCTCTTCTCGGGTCCCCCGCTGGCGCTCCTAGGCCCTCCCTCCTGTCAAGTGCCCCCATAGCAAGCAGCTTGCTATGTGGGCTATGTGGGCTTCCAAGCTGCTGCTCTGTGTGTCCATTCACACATTCACACAGCTCTGCCTCGCCCCTGCTCTCTTCTCATAAGCTCACTGGCTGTAATAGATGGCTCCTGATGCTGTCTCAGCCAATGAAGAGGAAGAGACCCGGGATAGCTGCTGCTCTCATGCACATCACTGAATCGAGATGGTGCTCAGTAAGTAATAGGGGGCGCTACTGCACACAGGTTTTTTAGAATGCACGAAGGTAAAAAAAACCTTGAGCCTTTACAAACATTTTATGATGCTGACAGACTGTTTTGGAATTGCATGGACTGATCCAGACTGCATATCATAGGGTTCAGAGCATTCCTATAGGCTTCAAAGTTCGATTGGTTTCAGCTCTATTGTGGCACCTTCCTTTTTTAAAATCCTTCCTTTTTTGGGATCAGTGACTGTTTGCTTTGGTCTGTTGAGAGTTTAACTGCTTCCTCCTACTTCTGGAGGAAGTTTCCAGAATATGGGGCTGGGAGAGTCTTGCCTTAGCCAATCTCTGGAGGGGAGTGTCATGAAGGTGGCTGGGGAGGTAATAAATAGCCTGGAGCCCTGGATAGATTGGTCTTTCCTTGTCACAGTCCCTCCCCCCCCCCCCCCCCCGTGGCAGCCTTTAAACTATGTAGTTGTTCTTTGGAGTCTCAGCTGTGGCAGAGCTGAGATCCTGAAGTAACCTTTCAGAAGAGCTGTCTGTGGGACTTCACCATAGTGGATCTGGTCTGGAGAAGGATTGCCTCCCACAATGGTCTGTGTCTGAAGGAATATGGAAGCTCTGCAGCTGTCCTGGGGACTTGTGAGTACTGACTGCAATTTTTGATCCCTGGTGAATGTGTGCTTTGGGTGTAAGTGCCAGAGGTAGCTATGGGCTGAGACAGTTTTCATGAGGTCCCAGAATACTGGCCACTCACCTGTACTCAGCAAAATCCTGAAGTGGGAGCCTAGATAATAGTGTCCTCTGATTACTGTGCAAGGGTTTTGGAGTACCCCATGCCCTAGCCCCTCTCCCATTTAAAGTTCGGCAAGCCATACATTTCAAAATTACATTCCCTAGACTGAGATATTGGAGGCAGGGTGTATGAACTGGTGCTTGTGGATTTGGACAGCCTTTGTACTATAACTAGCTATTACCAGTGGTCCCTTTGGGGGTAGCACTACACTATTTAATGACTGAGATGAATATAAAACATCAGGTGACAGGTACATAACCCTTTATGCATTATGTATATTTCTAGTGCTACCCCTGAAGGAGCCGCTTAGTAATTTGAGTTTTCTGTTCTGTGCCTCGACTCCAAGAACAACCTCAACCCCTCTGGCACACCTGGTTGAGTGAAAATTACTGCATGCACTAATAGGAACAGAAGTGTGGATACCTTTAACGCTACTGTGAATTAGTATCATGATATAGACACAAGATCGTTTAGTGGTAAATTAACTCAATGAGGTGGATTTACTAAAATTGTTGAGGGCAAAATCTGATACAGCTCTGCATAGAAACCAGCTTCGAATTTTTTTTGTTAAAGCTTAATTGAAACAAACAAAAGTTAGAAGCGGATTGGCTACCATGCACAGCTGCACCAGATTTTGCACTCTCTAGTTTTAGTTAATCAACCCCAATGTAATGGTATGGGTTAGAGTAAATGGTGCTTTGAGCATTAATGAGCACACAAAGGAAAGATTCAGACAGTCTACTCAAAATTGTAATCTCTACGCCAAAGGGACTTAGATTAAAGTTCTGTACCACTAGACTGGAATCAACTCATAAGGATAGGTGAAGATCTCTGTGTAGCAGCTGTAAAGGGAAAGTCTTCAGTAGTCCTAGCTCTTCAGCCTTTGGGTATTGGGGTCCAGTTGTGCAGTTGGTGCACATAAGAATGGTCCCAGTCAAGCCTGCAGGCAGCAATAAGGTTACTGAGCACAGCTAATACTAATACCACAAATACAGGCTATATGGTCAATTCCTAGAGACCTCGGTCTCTCTCTAGCAGCAGATAGTAAATCCCCACAGCAGCAGCTCACAAGTCCCACTGATAATGCAGCTCACCATCCAGTCACACACAGCAATTAGTCTACTCTCTGCTCTGCACTCAGTTGACTCTGGTTTTCAGCACTTCCAACTCAGCACTTCAGATCCTGCACAAGCCGTTCACATGCAACAGTGATGGTGCACAGTGGAGAGCAATGCGCACTCTCCTGTCTCCCTCATGGCAAAAGGAAAGCTGTGTCCTGTGCATCCTGAGAAAATGCTGCTCTTTCCCCTCCCCTTGCAATCTGCCCCTGGGAAATGAGGTTCAAAAGTTGATTACAGCAGAGTCTCTATCCCATTTTGGACTACAGTTTGCACAGTGCTGTGCTGCCTGACTCAATCTAATGAACTCTTCCTGCTCAGCAGCTCCCTTTTCTTGCTGACATAGCTGTTAACCAGTTCAGCACCGCAGGGCAGCAGCCACAGAGAGCAGCTGCAACCAGTGTTTCTCTTACCCTGCATTCTTAGCCAAGCACATGGCTACACATTTTTAAATGTAGCACTGTGGATAGTAACAATTTGTTCCTGATTTTCTGATGTCTATGTCAGTGAATTTCCCTGTATACTTCCTATGTTTTTGAAGATTTTTTTCTGAATTCAAAACATTTGACCCTTTTTTTCTTCTGTAATTGACTTTAATTTTGCATATACTGCAGTTCAGTAATATTGTAGCAGTTTATATGAACATATTGAGTATTTATGAATGAAATTGTTCACTATGTGGGTGATACTGACAATTATAGCTTCTGGTTTCTAGAGTATTTTAACAAGTGCCTTAATTTCTATACTACATTTGTACCTGATGAAGGGCAGGGATGCCGAAACTGTTGCACTGTACACATTTTTCTACCAGATGATGAACTTATATAAAACTGAGAAAGAAATGGTGTATGGTGATTTTTTATGAAATATATAGTTGACAACACATTGAAGCCTGTCTGCCTCCTGCACTAAATATACTGTATATAAAAGTTTAAGGCAGATGTGAAAAAAATGCTGTATATTAAAACAGCTTTTAGAAATAGAAGTGGTTTTTTTTTTTTTTTTTTAAGGATTAACAACATGGAAAATAAATGAACCAAAGAGGAATCAAAATCAAATCAATATATTTGGTGTGACCTCCCTTTGCCTTCAAAACAGCATCAATTCTTCTAGGTACAATTGTTTTAGGTAGGTTGTTCCAAGCATGTGGAAGAACTAACCACAGATCTTATGTGGTTGCAGGCTGACTCTAGTCCTTCTGTCTCTTCATATAATCTCAGACAGACTCTATGATGTTGAGATCAGAGCACTGTGGGAGCCAAACCGTCACTTCCAGGACTCCTTGTTCTTCTTTACAATGAAGATAGTTCTTAATGACATTGGCCGCATGTTTGGGGTTGTTGTCCTGCTGCAAAATACATTTGGGGCCAATCACATGCCTCCCTCATGCTATGGTATGATGGATAAGTATCTGCCTGACCAAATCTTCAACCCCATTTGCATAAATGCAGCCCCAAACTTGCAAAGAAGCGCCATCATGCCTGACTGTTGCCTACAGGCACATTATTGTACTGCTCTCCAGCCCTTCGGCAAACAATCTGCCTCCTGCCACAGCCAAATAGTTCAATTTGTGACTTATCAGTCCAGAGCCATTGCTGCCATTTTTCTGCACCCCAGTTCCTATGTTTTTGTGCAAAGTTGAGTCATTTAGCCTTGTTTCCACGTCGGAGGTATGGCCTTTTGTCCACAATTTATCCATAAAGAGCGCTTCTGGTCAGACTTCTCTGGACAGTAGCTGGGTGCACCTGGGTCCTACTGGTTTCGCACCAATGCTGTGCTGATGGCACTGCTGGACATCTTCCGATGTCAAAGGAAAGTAAGCATGATGTGTCTTTCATCTGCTGCAATAAGATTACTTTGCTGACCACTGCCTCTATGATCCTCATTGTTGTCCATTTCTTTGTGCTTGTTCAAAAAAGCTTGAACAGCACATCTTGAAACCCAGTCTGCTTTGAAATGTTTGCATGGGATAGACCTTGCTGATGCAGTATAGCTACCTTGAGTCTTGTTTCTGTGCTCAGTCTTGCCATGGTGTAGTATCTGTGACATGAAACTGTCTTCCACAATCTTACTTTGGTAGAAGAGTTTGGCTGTCCCTCAATAAGTTTTAAAGTGATTGTAAAGGCAGAAGTTTTTTTTGTTTTTTTTTATCCTAATGCATTCTATGCATTGCGATAAAAAGCCTTCTGTATGCAGCAGTCCCCCAGCCCCCCTAATACTTACCTAAGCGTCTTCACTATCCAGCGATGTCCACAAGTGCCTCAGCCGCCTGGGACTCTCTCTCCTGATTGGCTGAGACACAGAAGTGGTACCATCTGCTCCTGCTGCTGTCAATCAAACTCAGTCAATCAGGAGAGAGAGGGGGCGGACTAAACGGACACACAGAGCTGCACCTCGGTTCGGGTGCTCCCATAGCAAGCTGCTTGCTGTGGGGGCACTCAACAGGAGGAAGGGGCCAGGAGCTCCAGGCAGAGACCCGAGAAAACCATTACGCAAGGCAGATAAATATAACAAGTTTGTTATTTTAAAAGAAAAAAAAAACAACGAGACTTCACAATCACTTTAAGCCTCCTACACAGCTGTTACTGCTAAAGGTAAAGGCTGTTTAACCCTTCATTTTAAATTATTGGTCATTAGCACCTGCTTGGTATAATTGGTTAATTATACACCTGACTCTAATCTGACAAAATTCCTGACTTTGTGCAAAAGTAAAAGTGTGCAAGCGTAAAAATTAAGGTTTGAGGCCAAAGGGTGGTTACACCAAGTTCACTCACTTTGCATTTTGTAAATTGATAAAAAATAATTAAAAAATATATTTTTGAAAGCATTCTTCCTTTACAGTGTTTTTTCACACCTGCCTAAAACCTTTGCAGAGTACTGTAAATCAGGTCAAGCCACAGAAGGTAAAAATTCTTAAGCTGATTCTGTACTTTGCATGTGTTTTGATGCTCAATTATATCATCTTGTCCTTGGCAGTAGCAAACTGCAAGGCTTATTTGATTAGTAATACGCTAAATGAATTAAATGATGAAGATATCTATGTTTGCTGCTAATAATGCAACTTAGGAGGAAAAGGAACATAGAGCCACTCTACTAATTGGTAAAATTACTGCTATACTGTATAAAACTAAACACAGATGTGGTCTGATGCTGGGGAAAATGTAGTCACCACTGGCACTGTTTGCATTGTTTCCTGGCAAGTGTCATTTTTTGTTCAGTGCTTGCTGGGCAGCAGAACCACACACACACACACACACAGCTTAAAAGGGTAGGTAGGATCAGTATTAGTGTGTGTTGGTGACTTTGGACAAGGATAATATTGTATAATAAGTCGTAAAATTCTAAGTTTGATTCTGTTAAGTTTCTATTGTGTGTTGTTGTCTGCAAGCACCAAGCATCCTCATGTAAGTACACACAAGTTTGTTAGTGTTTGGAAGCAGTGGCGACTGGTGTATATGGGGCGCAGGGGCGCCGCCCCCCCTATCCATGCGTCCGGCCCCCTAATCTACATGCGGGGAGCTGGACGCATGGAGTTCAATGGGGCTTTTTTTTTTTTTAACCATGTGATTAGAGCCAGAGGCTCTCACAGGCTAAAAAAAAGGGTGGGCTTGGAGCGCAGAGCAGTGCGCCCCAAGCCCACCCAGTTGTGTGACAATAGCGAATGAAAATTTGCTATTGTCACACAGATCCTCCTCATGGCCAATCAGGAAGCAGGTTTCGAGACCCGTTTCCCAATTGGCTGAAAGGAGAAGCCATGCCATTGGGCATGGAGGAGGAGGGAGGAGACGCAGAAGACAGGGGGAAGAAGCCGCTGCTGCCTGCTGCTGCATCCAGGCAGGGTGAGTGGGGGGGTCCTGTCCTGTGTCCTGTCTCCTGTCCTGTCTCTCCTGTCTCTCCTGTGGTCCGGGGGGGGGGAAACGGTGTCCGGCGGCCTGTTGTGGTCCGGGGTCCCTCTGCCGCCCCCCCCAGCCCATGGAGCACCAGCCGCCACTGTTTGGAAGTGATTACAAGGGTCCAGTTAGGGTCACAAGGGTCTGTCCAACTTGGGACCCCAGAAAAAGAAATATAAAGTATATACTGTACATTTTATGACTTTGCCTCCCTCCTGAAAGCAGTTAACTGGTTTCATACAAGTTGTATTTAGTTTGCATGTGTTGTTTGAGCCTTCATTTTTTTCTAACTAGGGGAATGCTCAATAGCTGCAGATGAGCTGAGTTGATGATATGTCATTGATGAGTGTATTCATCTGTTGCAGCATGGCAATGTATGCATCTGCAATTTGCTTTTGTCTTTGAAAGCAAATGTTTGACAGTTTTAACAGTTTTCTCAATTTGTACATTTGACCATGGTTAGTTAAGCCTAAGGACCAGTTTACCCCGGGACTGTGCGACGATTTCCTGTGCAATTCTTGCTCATTCTCGTGCGGTGCAATTTTGCAGCCTATTCATTTGATTGGGCTAGAAATCGCACTCCAATGCAAAGAAAGTAGTGCATTAACTACTTTTAAAAATGCGCCACACTAAACTGCATGGTACTGCGGTACCATACGATTTGGTGATCACAAATTCACTGTGTTTGCGATCTGTATTTGGGATTACGTTACCAATACATTGGCACAAGTGTGCATATCCCAAGGACAGTGCAATCGCCTGTGGTACGGGAAATGTGTACGGAACACACATTTCCGCCACCGTGTTCTGGTGTGAACTGGCCATAAAAGTTAAGAAATCATTACCTTTAGAAAACCGTTTAAATTCAGATGAAGCAAACTGAAGGCCATTGTCTGCAAACTGTGCAATTGGTTAATTTACACTTTGCCCAATGTTGTAGAATTTGCATGTGGCATAAATTTACTTTCAGTTGGAGTCAGGGGATCATTATGTATTTTGTGATAAGCAAAGAGCTGCTTACTCTACACTGCAGACACATCTCTCTATGTGCTGTAAAAGCTTCTGCTTTGACTGGTGCAGTATCCACCATTCTCCACTCGATAAACTCTTCTCAAAACCACAAACACTTTTTTTTCTTCTGATGGAATGATACTGTATCAGCCAGAGTTTTATCTTTAGAGCAGAACTAAATTTAAAAAAAATTGCTAGGACATAGATTTTCTTTTTGCAGAAGAAACTTTTTACGTCTCTTCTGACAACAATTCTTCCCCTTTTTTCCTAGCAAATTGTTTTTTTTTTTTTGCATGTACACTGCCTGTAGCACATACAAAGTGCAATGTAAGCTTACATAAGGTTCCAGTAACTGAACAGAGCAATGAGAAAGGAGAGAAAAGTATATGCTTCTGGTAAGAGGAACATTAAAGAATATGTTACTTCAACATTTCATATTAATATACAGTGCTGTAAAAAAGTATTTGCCCCCTTCCTGATTTTTTTAATTCTTTTTTTCATATTTGTCACACTTAAATTATTCAGATTATGCAACAGATTTTAATATTATACAAAGATAACCACAGTAAATACAAAATGCAGTTTTGAAATGATGATTTCATTTATTATTATTATTGTTATTATACAGGATTTATATAGCGCCAATAGTTTGCACAGCGCTTTACAATACAATCGGAGACAATAGAGCAACAATACAATTCAATATAAGAGGGTTAGGAAGGTCCTGCTCTTGCGAGCTTACAATCTAATAGTGGAAAAAAGCTGTCCAAACCTGCCTGGCCCTATGTGACTAAGAAATTGCCGCCTAAACTTAATAACTAGTTGTGCCACTCTTGGCGGCAACAACTGCAATCAAGCTACATAGTTACATAGTTAGTCTGGTTGAAAAAAGACACAAGTCCATCTAGTTCAACCAATAAAAGGGGAAAAAATTATACAATCCTATATTCATAATCCTATACCCACAGTTTATCTAGGGAAGGCAAATAAACCCAGCAAAACATGACCCAATTTCCTCCAGCAGGGAACAAAAATTCCTTCCCGATCCCCCAAGAGGCAATTGGATATTCCCTGGACCAACTTTACCTATAAATGTTAGTACCCAGAAGTATGTACATTTAGGGAAGAATCAAGGCCTTTTTTAAAGCAAGTTCCTGAGCCAGACAGAACCAGCTCTTGATGGAGTCTATTCCACATTTTCACAGCACTTATTGTGAAGAAATCTTTCCATATTTGGAGATTAAATCTCTTTTCTTCCAGACACAAAAAGTGCCCCCTTGTCTTCTGTGATGACCTTATAGTGAATAACTCAACAGCGAGTTCAATATATAGATCACTTATGTATTTATATATGTTGAACATATCCCTCCCTAATCTCTTCTCAAGAGAGAATAAATTCAGTTCCTCTAATCTTTCCTCATAACTGAGCTCCTCCATGCCTCTTATCAGTTTGGTTGCCCTTCTCTGCACTTTCTCCAGTTCCCTGATAATCTTTAAGTGAACTGGTGCCCAAAACTGCATATTCCAGATGAGGTCTAATGATTTGGACAGGGGCGAAATTATATCTCTCTCTCTGGAGTCTATACCTCTCTTTACCGCTCTCACTGTGGTTCAATGGAGTCCCAAAGCCTTAGAGATGGCTTTGTAATCCATTCCAGACTGACACATGTAATTTACTTTGTTTCTCATTTGTTCTTAAATTTTTTCAGATTGCGGCAGGATGTGTTGCTTTTCTGAGATCTTTTAGTGTGCTTTACTTTGTCAAACAGCTTCTATTTAAGTGATTTCTTGATTCAACAGGTCTGGCAGTAATCAGGCCTGGGTGTGGCAAGTGAAATTTAACTCCGCTTTGCAAAAAAATGTAGTTAATCACAGTTCATTCATGATGAATTGGGGGGAATTACTTTTTCTCATAGGGCCAGACGGGTTTGGACCGTTCTTTTCCCTTAATAAATTAAATCATGGTTTAAAAACTGTATTTTGTATTTGCTTGGGTTATCCTTGTGTAATATTAAAATTTGGTTGATGATCTGAATCATTTAAGTGCAAAAAATCTGCAAAAAAAGAAAAAATCAGGAAGGGGGCAAATACTTTTTCACAGCCCTGTATGTGTTTGTTGTATTTTGTACTTATGGTAAAAAGTATCCTGTTTTCTTTGTATTGGTTCCTTTATGTGAAATATCTAGTGATTCTGGCAGTCCCCCTACTTTCCTGTTTCAAACTGACCACCCTAGGCGTAGAAGCACATCCTTCTCAGTGTGGTCAGTTTTCTGTTTGTTCAGGGAGAACAGCCTGCCTGTCTCCAATGGTCAGAAGGTCAGAAATGGGCACATATATGTACCCATATATGTGTATATATATATATATATATATATATATGTATATATATATATATACAGTGGGTACGGAAAGTATTCAGACCCCCTTGAATTTTTCACTCTTTGTTATATTGCAGCCATTTGCTAAAATCATTTAAGTTCATTCTTCTTCCTCATGAATGTACACATAGCACCCCATACTGACGGAAAAACACAGAATTGTTGACATTGTTGCAGATTTATTAAAAAAGAAAAACTGAAATATCACATGGTCCTAAGTATTCAGACCCTTTGCTCAGTATTTAGTAGAAGCCCCCTGCTCAGTATTTAGTAGAAGCCCCCTTTTGATCTAATACAGCCAGGAGTCTTTTTGGGAAAGATGCAACAAGTCTTTCACACCTGGATTTGGGGATCCTCTGCCATTCCTCCTTGCAGATCCTCTCCAGTTCTGTCAGGTTGGATGGTAAACGTTGGTGGACAGCCATTTTTAGGTCTCTCCAGAGATGCTCAATTGGGTTTAAGTCAGGGCTCTGGCTGGGCCATTCAAGAACAGTCACGGAGTTGTTGTGAAGCCACTCCTTCGTTATTTTAGCTGTGTGCTTAGGGTCATTGTCTTGTTGGAAGGTAAACCTTCGGCCCAGTCTGAGGTCCAGAGCACTCTGGAGAAGGTTTTTGTCCAGGATATCCCTGTACTTGGCCGCATTCATCTTTCCCTCGATTGCAACCAGTCGTCCTGTCCCTGCAGCTGAAAAACACCCCCACAGCATGATGCTGCCACCACCATGCTTCACTGTTGGGACTGTATTGGACAGGTGATGAGCAGTGCCTGGTTTTCTCCACACATACCGCTTAGAATTAAGGCCAAAAAGTTCTATTTTGGTCTCATCAGACCAGAGAATCTTATTTCTCACCATCTTGGAGTCCTTCAGGTGTTTTTTAGCAAACTCCATGCGGGCTTTCATGTGTCTTACACTGAGGAGAGGCTTCTGTCGGGCCACTCTGCCATAAAGCCCCGACTGGTGGAGGGCTGCAGTGATGGTTGACTTTCTACAACTTTCTCCCATCTCCTGACTGCATCTCTGGAGCTCAGCCACAGTGATCTTTGGGTTCTTCTTTACCTCTCTCACCAAGGCTCTTCTCCCCCGATAGCTCAGTTTGGCCGGATGGCCAGCTCTAGGAAGGGTTCTGGTCGTCCCAAACGTCTTCCATTTGAGGATTATGGAGGCCACTGTGCTCTTAGGAACCTTAAGTGCAGCAGAAATCTTTTTTTAACCTTGGCCAGATCTGTGCCTTGCCACAATTCTGTCTCTGAGCTCTTCAGGCAGTTCCTTTGACCTCATGATTCTCATTTGCTCTGACATGCATTGTGATCTGGAAGGTCTTATATAGACAGGTGTGTGGCTTTCCTAATCAAGTCCAATCAGTATAATCAAACACAGCTGGACTCAAATGAAGGTGTAGAACCATCTCAAGGATGATCAGAAGAAATGGAAAGCACCTGAGTTAAATATATGAGTGTCACAGCAAAGGGTCTGAATACTTAGGACCATGTGATATTTCAGTTTTTCTTTTTTAATAAATCTGCAACAATGTCAACAATTCTGTGTTTTTCTGTCAGTATGGGGTGCTATGTGTACATTCATGAGGAAGAAGAATGAACTTAAATGATTTTAGCAAATGGCTGCAATATAACAAAGAGTGAAAAATATAAGGGAGTCTGAATACTTTCCGTACCCACTGTATATATATATATATATGTACACACACACATATATGTGTGTGTGTGTGTGTATATATATATATATATATATATATATATATATATATACACACACACACACACAATATCTCACAAAAGTGAGTACACTCCTCATGTTTTTGTAAATATATTATATCTTTTCATGTGACAACACTGAAGAAATGACACTTTGCTCCAATGTAAAGTAGTAAGTGTACAGCTTGTATAACAGTGTAACTTTGCTGTCCCTCAAAATAACTCAGCACACAGCCATTAATGTCTAAACTGCTGGCAACAAAAGTGAATACACCCCTAAGTGAACATGTCCAAATTGGGCTCAATTAGCCAGGTTCCTTCCCCGGTGTCATGTGACTCATTAGTGTTACAAGGTCTCGGGTGTGAATGGGGAGCAGGTGTGTTAAATTTGGTGTTATCCCTCTCACTTGCTCATACTGGTTACTGGAAGTTCAACATGTCCCCTTATGGCAAAGAACTCTCTGTGGATCTGAAAAAAAGAAATGTTGCTCTACATAAAGATGTCCTAGGTTACAAGAAGATTACCAAGACCCTGAAACTGAGCTGCAGCACAGTGGTTAAGACCATACAGCGGTTTACCAGGACAGGTTCCACTCAGAACAGGCCTCGCCATGATCGACCAAAGAAGTTGAGTGCACGTGTTCAGCGTCAAATCTAGAAGTGGTTTTTGGGAAATAGGCGTATGAGTGCTGCTGGCATTGCTGCAGAGGTTGAAGGGGTGGTGGGTCAGCCTGTCAGTGCTCAGACCATACACTGCATACTGCATCAAATTGGTCTTCATGGCTGTCATCCCAGAAGGAAGCCTCTTCTAAAGATGATGCACAAGAAAGCCTGCAAACAGTTTGCTGAAGACAAACAAACTAAAGACATGGATTACTGGAATCATGCCCTGTGGTCTGATGAGACCAAGATAAACTTATTTGGTTCAGATGGTGTCAAGCATATGTTGCCGCAACCAGGTGAGGAGTACAAAGACAAGTGTGTCTTGCCTACAGTCAAGCATGGTGGTGAGAGTGTCATGGTCTGGCACTGGGGAGCTACAATTTATTGAGGGAACCATGAATGCCAACATGTACTGTGACATACTGAAGCAGAGCATGATCCCCTTCCCTTTGGAGACTGGCCGCAGGGCAGTTTTCCAACATAACGACCCAAAACACATCTCCAAGATGACCACTGCCTTGTTAAAGAAGTTGAGGATAAAGGTGATGGACTGGCCAAGCATGTTTTCACACCTAAACCCTAGTGAGCATCTGTGGGGCATGCTCAAACGGAATGTGGAGGAGCGCAAGCTCTCTAACATCCACCAGCTCCGTGATGTCCTCATGGATGAGTGGAAGAGGACTCCAATGGCAGCTTGTGAAACTCTGGTGAACTCCATGCCCAAGAGGGTAAAGGCAGTGCTGGAAAATAATGGTGGCCACACAATATATTTACACTTTGGGCCCAATTTGGACATTTCCTCTTAGGGGTGTACTCACTTTTGTTGCCTGCGGTTTAGACATTAATGGCTGTGTGTTGAGTTATTTTTAGGGCACAGCAAATTTACACTGTTATACAAGCTGTACCCTCACTACTTTACATTGTAGCAAAGTGTCATTTCTTTAGTGCAGTCACATGAAAAGATTTAATAAAATATTTAAAAAAATGTGAGGGGTGTACTCACTTTTTTGAGATACTGTATATATACACTGCCTGGCCAAAAAAAAATAAAAAAGTCGCCCACTGGAATTAACTAAGCAACTTACTAAACTAAGCATGCGGTAACTATCCTATTGGATATTTACTGCATATGCCCAAAGAATGAGGTCAGCTTACTACCTGAATATACTGAATGACCAGGTTATTCCATCAATGGATTTTTTTCTTCCCTGATGGCACGGGCATATTCCAAGATGACAATGCCAGGATTCATCGGGCTCAAATTGTGAAAGGGTGGTTCAGGGAGCATGAGATATCATTTTCACACATGGATTGGCCACCACAGAGTCCAGAACTTAACCCCATTAAGAAACTTTGGGATGTGCTGGAGAAGGCTTTGCGCAGTGGTCCCACTCTCCCATCCTCAATACAAGATCTTGGTAAATAATGACGTATATATATATATATATGTGTGTGTGTTTGCTATTAATTTATATTTTAAACTGAAGGTAAGAGAGCACAGGCTTGCCATAATATTGCTTTTAAGAGAAATATAGATACACATAATTTTGCCAGATTTTTAGCTATCTAACCCACCCAAATAATTACCTTTTGCTCCATAAGCAACACTGTGAGCCCACTGGACCAGGAAAAAAATAATGATTATGCAATACCACTTAGCAACCCTACCAAGTAGAATATTTAACAATAAGAAAAAAATGTGTGTGCTACCTCTATGTTTCAATATAGACATTGAACTCTTTGTGGCCCTAAATATAACAGGTAGAAGCAAGACTCCTAGATACCTGTGTGTGGCTCTGCACAGCTTAATGTACAGGAATCTGTGGATGAAAACACAAAGTCCCATCATCCACCACACCAGAGTGACTACTCCATTGATACTCCAGCCCCATAACTAAATGTCTGTAATTTGCCAATGACCTGAGGCTTGAGGAATAGGCGGCAGAAGCCACTGATTGCGGTTGCAAACTTTTGCAGGCAACAGTGCACAAAAATGAGAAGGGCACATTTTGAATTTAATTATTTGGGTTCTTTCAATATTTGCATTAATGGGTGGCAGGGGAGTCATCAGGGGTCTAAATAACCCCTGATTTCTCAATAATGAGAACCTGACACAGCAAAATATTATCAAACAGGGGTACACCTAAGCACCTTAATGGCTCTGATTAAGGGTGGTACTAGGGCAAACTCAAAGCCACCCGCTGCCCCTTCTTCTTCCGAATCACTGTCGGATGATTTTGCTGAAGTAAGGCTCGGTTGAGAGGGGCCCTGATCTTCTGGTGCTTCCGCTGGAGAACTGGATGTGGTGGGACCATGTGCTGGAATCGTACCCAACTCTTTCAGGGACTGTTGCACTACCCTCTTCACCAGGGTTTCCAATCTGTGGTCCTCGGGCTCCCTCTCACCGGCTGCGTGAGCAAAACATGTCTCACATAGGGACTTGTCCTCCGGGACATGCGCCCCACAATCCCAACAAGCTCTCTGATCTGTGCGGTGACCATGATGCTGTGTTCTGGTGTCTGGAGGAGGAAATAGAGCGTCTCCTCTGATGCCTACTCCCTGATGGGGATTCATGGCGTCTCGATCTGGAGGAAGAACTCCTACGGGGTCTCTATCCTGAGGTACTGTAGGCCTGGAAGAGCTGATGGAGAAAGAGAAAGTTGGGGAGACACTGTATTTAGCCATGAAACCAGGAACCAGCTAGCCCCCCCCCCCCTGAAAATCCTAGCACCCACCTGTTATGAGAGGGCTGGCCACAGGAGGGCGGTGACGCGGGATCCATACTTCAGGCCAAATAACCAGACTGATAAAGAAAGGTAACATACATCAGACACAGGAACAATACAGTGGATAGTGTAAGATAACCATACTCCTTCTCCCCCTCTGCAAGTCAGATAGCCATTGCACATACCTGTAGCAAGGAATCCAGAGACACAGGGAAGCGGCCACAATGCCCACAGTACTTCCCAAAGGCACAGGGGAACTGACAGCTGCTTAAATTCCCGCCGGAATGACGTCAGCAGTGACGCGGCCGCGATCGTGAGTGCGCATGCGCAAACCAAGCCTCGGCTTCGATCGCGACGCACTGCGCATGCGTGGGACCAGAAAGCGGCCTTCCGATTGGCCGCGGACAGCAGAGGAGGAAGAGGAAGATATGCTGGAACGCAGGAAGTATTCCAGCGCCATTGGGGCCAAAAGAAAACGCCGCTAGCACCAGGGAAAGAAAACAAACAAGCATACATAAATAACAAATACTGCTGCCATGAAGAGCTGTATCGATAGTCTTCAGACCCTGTCAGAGTATGCCGGCCAAACTTCAGTCAACCGCAGAGAGCTTCAGCTGGGGGATTTCAAGTGTCACTCACCCGCCCGTGGCTGGGCCCTGGACATGCAGACACCATCCAAAGTCAGGATCCATACTTTAATCTTGAGGTGAGCCGGCCATATATAAGACATCCAAAATGTAGGTCCTTGGAGGAGGACAAAAAAGGAACACTGGCTGTACCTGAGAGCTGAAATTTATGGGAGGGGGTCCTATACCCTTGGAGTGGAGGCGGGGTTAACCCACACGTAGATTACCATGGAGACCATCAGGAAAGTATTTGATCCCCTGCTAAATTTGTATGTTTGCCTACTGACAAAGAAATGATCAATCTATCATTTTAATGGTAGGTTTATTTTAACAGTGGGAGACAGAATAGCAACAAAAAAAATCCAAAAAGACACATTTCAAAAAAGTTTTACATCGATTTGCTTTTTAATGAGAGAAACAGGTATTTGGCTAAAACATGACTTTGTACTTGGTGGCAAAACTCTTGTTGGCAATCACAGAGGTCAGACGTTTCTTGTAGTTGGCCGCCAGGTTTGCACACATCTCAGGAGGGATTTTGTCCCACTCTTCTTTGCAGATCCTCTCCAAGTCAGTAAGGTTTCGAGGCTTGGTAACCCAAACCTTCAGCTCCTTCCACATATTTTTTATGGTATTATGGTCTGGAGACTGGCTAGGCCACTCCAAGACCTTAATGTGCTACTTTTTGAGCCACTCATTTATTGCCTTGGCCATGTCATTGTCATGCTAGTATACCCATCCACGACCCATTTTCATTGCCCTAGCTGAGGGAAGGAGGTTCTCATCCAAGATTTGACAGTAAATGGCCCGGTTCATTGTCCCTTTGATGCGGTGAAGTTGCCCAAAGCATAATGTTTCAACCTCCATGTTTGATTGTGGGGTTGGTGTTCTTGGGGTCATAGGCAGCATTCCTCCTTCTCCAAACACAGCGAGTTGAGTTGATGTCAAAGAGCTTGCTTTTGGTCTCATCTGACCACAACACTTTCACCCAGTTCTCCTCTGAATCATTCAGATGTTATATAGTAAACTTCAGACAGGCCTCTACGTGTACTTTCTTGAGCAGGGGGACCTTGCGGGCGCTGCAGGATTTCAGTCCTTCACGGCGTAGTGTGTTACCAATTATTTTCTTGGTGACTATGGTCCCAGCTGCATCAAGATCATTGACAATATTCTCCTGTGTAGTTATGTGCTGATTCCTCACTGTTCTCATGTTCATTGAAACTCCATGAGGTGAGACCTTGCATGGAGCCCTAGACCGAGGGAGATTGATGGTTGTTTTGTGTTTCATCCATTTGCGAAAAATCACCAACTGTTGTCACCCTCTCACCAAGCTGCTTGGCGATGGCCTTGTAGCCCATTCAAGTCTTGTGTAGGTCTACAATCTTGTCCCTGACATCCTTGGACAGCTCCTTGGTCTTGGCCATGGTGGAGAGATTGGAATATGATTGATTGATTGCTTCTGTGGACAGGGTTTTTATACAGGTAACAAACTGAGATTAGGAGCACTCCCTTTAAGAGAGTGCTTCTAATCTCAGCTCGTTACCTGTATAAAAGACACCTGTGGGCCAAAAATTTTGATGATTGATAGCAGATCAAATACTTATTTCACTCATTAAAATGCAAATCAATTTATAACTTTTTTGAAAGGTGGTATTTCTGGATAATTTTGTTATACTGTCTCTCACTGGTAAAATAAAACTACCATTAAAATTATAGACTGATCGTTTCCTTGTCAGTGGGCAGTCGTACAAAATCAGCAGAGGATAAAATACCTTTTTCCCTAATTGTAACCCATACAAACATATAAAAATAACCAACATAAAATATTTCAGAGTGCATCCGTAAGTCATTAGAAATAATAACACCCTGGTCACACCGATCACGAAATTGAAATACACTTGAAGTAGCACAATTTCAAAGTAGCATTTCAATGCTATTTCATGTGGGAATTGGAAGACATCTTTGCTACTTCATGCACAGATGTCTATTCAAGTTGTAACTGAACTTGCAAAAAGTAGTGCAGGAACTACTTTCAAAATCAGTGCGACTCCAGGGGACTAAAGGTGATAAAAATAAATAGCAAAACGCTCAATCCCTAATCCTCAGAATTATGGCCGCCAATTGACGGCTTTTGAAAGATATTGTTCGGAAACAGGAAATCTCTCTCAAGTGTTATCTAAAATATATAACCTGATAAATATACCTAAGGTGCAAAATCAACTACCTTTTTTGATAAATGGGAGAGGGAATTGTCTCGTGCCTTTTCCCCGGAGCAGCGACAGCGTATGATTAACCTTGTCTTTAAATCTTCTATATGTACCAAATATCAAGAAACAAATTTTAAAATTCTGACAAGGTGGTATACTCCATATAAGTTACACAGAATCGCAATTAATAATTCTGATCGTTGTTGGTGCTGTTTGGTGGAAGAAGGCACGTTAATCCATATTTTTTGGTCTTGTCCCAAATTATCAGATTTTTGGAAAAAAAACAGAGAGATTATGCAAAAGTTTACAGAAGTTACAGAAGTTTACAGAAGAAGATCTGGCTTTTTTTCTTTTACAATTAAGCAATTTACCAGTGAAAAGATACAGAAGATCCATACTGTGTCACCATGCGAATGCGGCTAGATCTTGCATTCCTCTTAATTGGAAAAAACAAACACCTTCAACAATAGCGTGTTTTGGATACGTAAAGTAGAGGAAATAAATAAAATGGAGGACTTGCTTCTGACAGCCCAACACAAAAGACATAAGTATACAGAAACGTGGGGTGCATGGAACTCGTTCATTCTCTTGAGTCAAGGTATAGCCCTATTAGAGGATGGTATAACCTACTCTTGTATTACTAGAATGATAACTCGGCAGGAAATGGAAAAGATTACTTCCCTTATCTCTTCCCCTCCCAAACCCCCAAGAAATTTTACTTTTATTGTGAGATCATATGATCATATTGTTTTCTTTCTGTACAGTCTTATGCTAAACCCTTAATAAAAATTTATAATTGAAAAAAATAAATAAAATAAATAAATAGCAATAAGTATGGTAAGTTACATGATGATTTCACACAGTAACAATTCACATTGTGCAAATGGAGGGGAGAGGAGTGTAAATCATGAATTAACTGTAAACTGGGTGACACTCATGGACTGAATGTAAAGATGTAAGGGTCGGACCCCCTGTTCAGAGAATTGCCAAGAGAAATCTTAATAAAGGCCTCCCAGAGGGAAGAAAGTGAAATAGAGGAGCAGAAGGAAGACGGCAGGAATGCCCAGGTCAGAAACTTAGGACTTCAAATCCCTGTAGTAAAGTATACCCAGGATATCTGCTTTCATTAAATATATATAATACAGTATATTGGGGGTTTTTAGTAATCTTTAGATCTAAAGTTATTTTTTTTTTAAATATGGGTGCAAAAACGGCCCTGGCAGTGAAATGCCCACAAAACAGGTGTTTTACTACAAGAGTTAAAGCAGAAATAAATATGTTGTTTTTTTTTTTTTTAAATGGGCCCCCAAGGAAGTGTATGCCATGATGTGCTGGTATGCACAGCACTTTAACACATTATGGCAGACTTACCTGCCAAATGAAGCCCTCCAGCGCTGTGCTGTCAGTGTTCCATCTTGTCCTGGGCGCTTCCATCTTCTCCTGGTCTTCCGTTCAGGTTCTCTCTGTTCATCCCCTTGAATAGCAGAGCCATGATGATGTCACTCCCATGCATGCACATAGGAGTCACTTCATCACTGCACAGTAGTGATGCCGTTAAGCCACTGTGAGCTGCACATGCTCAGCTCAGTGTACTCTACCGTTGACAGGCCAGTAGAAGCATTTATAACAAAAGAGACAACTAGGGTCTCTTTCATCATAAAAACCCTACCTGTCAGCAGTTTATTATTTTTTTTTTTTTTAAAGGAAACATATGGCCATATGTATTTTGGCCCTGTTTCTCTTATGGATCAATGGAATACAATTAGATCTGCTGTGACCTCTTTTCAGCCGTCAGCGGTCCACTGTCGCCTGACATCACTTAGCTGGTCCAGGCTCTGGATCAATCTTGCCTTTATTGTCAGGATCCACCCAGATGCCTGGACCCGCAGCTGGCTTAGCCTTTCAGCTGCTCCTGCCCCTCCACAGCCCAGAGCTCCAGTAAGTGCTGGAGGGGCAGAGCAGAGAGCCGCTGACTGACAGTCATTGCTCATTGCTCAAAACGCAGGGGAGAACTGAGCAATCAGGGGTGTTTGATCACTCAGTTCTCAGTCTTAGAAGCATCAGGGACAGATGCAGCATTGGATTGATGCTGCATCCACCTAGGTGAGTATAAATGTTTCAATATTCCCAAGCCCATACCTCTCTTTTAAATCAGAGATTAATTCCTCTATAAGAGACCATATTTGAAACAGCAGTGTAAAACTGGCCAACAGCATAACAGTTTTAACCATTTATAACAGACCCAACTAGTATAGGCTTTACTTTTATTTTATCTATCCTTTAATGTGAGAGATATAATATCACAGAGGCTGACAAAAAAGTCCATTTAGTTCAATCTTTGTGTTTGTTTGACTTTTTGTTTTACCTATTGTGGTGTTCACATAAATTCCTGGATCTATCCCCTATCAATTTTAAGAATTCCAATAGCCGTGTATATATTATGCTGACTGAGGAAGATATCTAAAAGTGTATTGAATTTATCATCACACTCAGCAAAATACCACTTCCTGGGGAAGAAAGTTCCACATTTCACTGCTCTAAAAGTAAAGAACCCATTACGCAATTTAAAATGAAACCTCCTTTCGTCTGTTCCTGTGTTATCCTCAGGGACTCTTAAGTAAACAGGTTATTACATTTTATAAAATTACCTTTGATGAATTTGTACATTGTGATCACATCCCCTCTTGAGCACATTGAGCACTAACTCCTGTAATCTGAAAGATAAAATTGCAGCTTAAAAAAAGCTCAGTACAGCTTTTTTTTTTTTTTTAGTGAGCTAAAATACAGCCCATGAATTGTAATGTGCATATGCACACGGGCGCGTAAACAAGCGATGTGCATTCTTCAGTAATTTACGCCTCATGTGCGCACATGCAAATACATGCAATTGCGCACAAATGTCCATTTACATATCGTGCAGAACAAGAATGTGAGAATAAGTTTTTACGCACTTGCGCGTAAAAATTGCGCAAATGCGTATACATGAAAATGTGTGTAGATACGTGCAAATACATAAAAAAAAGTCTGAAAAAGTAGATGCTCAAACAAGAGTATCATGTGCAAGAGGCCTTTTCTGGGGTCCTCCAAAACCCTTATTACATTTTTTGCCCTCTTTGAAGTCTTTCTAGTTCAGTAACATTCTCCCAGTGGATTGTTGACCAGACTGAATTGTATATTATAGATGGGGCTGAGCCAGTGTTTTATAAAGGGTTAGAAATTATCGATTTTCAGTATGTCTTGAACATATGTCATTTTTAATGCAAGAGTATTCTGCTAGCTTTGTTAGAAGCACATTGGCATTGCATGCTATTGCTAAAGATGTGATCTACAAAGACCCCCAAATCTTTTTCCATCTCCCAGAGGAGCTCCTCCTAAAGACTATCTTTTTCCCATATTTTAAGCATGCAAAACTTTACATTTCTCAATATTGAACATCATATGTAATTTTCCTGCCCACCTCCCTATTTTGTCTAAGTCTCCTTGTACAAATCCTGCCTCTTGTGCTAAATTTGTTTCCTTTTATAATCTGGTTTCATCAGCAAACACTAAAATTGAGCTTTGACGAGTAGGGCCCTCCTAATCCTATTGTATAGAATTACATTTTAACAGTACTTTCTACCTATACTTTGTAAAGCACTGCATAATCTGTTGGCGCTATATACATCCTGTATATATATCCTGTATAATAATAATTCCGATGTCATTAACCACTTGCCGACTGCCGCAAGTACATATACTGCGGCAGTCTGGCGCTCCTGGGCAAAGCGACGTACCAGTACGCTCCCGCCCCCGATTGTTCCCTGACATCCCCGTGTGAGTGACCAGCGGCTCCGATGTCCGCCGGCCACTCACGATCTCCCGCTGGAGAGGGAGAAAGGCAGGAGGCTAATGTAAACAAAGCCACCTGTCATTCTCCCTGGTGTAACTGCAGAGACTATACGATACTGCTATGTAGGATCGTATGTCTCTGTGGTTACATCACAAGCCACGCCCCTTGACAGTTAGAATCACGCCCCTAGGGGCACACTTAACCCCTTGATCACTAATAAAGTTAACCCCTTCCCTGCCAGTGTCATTTTTACAGTAACAGTGCATATTTATAGCACTGATTACTGTAGTAATGTCACTGGTACCACCAAAAGTGTCAAAAATGTAAGTCAGGGGCCCGATCTGTCCGCCGCAATGTCGCAGTCCTGCTAAAAAAAAATCGCAGATCGCCGCCATTACTAGTTAAAAAAAAACAATAAAAATGACATAAATATTTACCGTATTTAGTAAACGCAATAACTTTTGCGCAAACCAATCAAAATCCGCTTATTGAGATTTTTTTGTACCAAAAATATGTAGCAGAAAACAAATTGACCTAAAATGTTAAATAATTTAGATTTTTTCATATTTTTTGAGAATTTCATATAAAAAAATGTGACAAATATTGTTATTTTTTCAAAATTGTCGCTTTTTTTTTGTTTATAGTGCAAAAAGTAAAAATCACACAGGTGATCAAATACCGCCATAAGAAAGCTCTGATTGTGGGAAAAAAAGGGCGTCAATTTCATTTGGGTACAGCATCGCACGTCCGCACAATTGTCCGTTAAAGTCATGCAGTGCCGAATCGCAAAATAGGCCCTGGTCTTTGAGCAGCCAAATCCTCCGGGGCTTAAGTGGTTAAACATCACTGGCCCCCTAGACAGAGCCTTGGCACACACCACTCACAACCATAGCCTATTTATAGAATGAGTCGCTTCCTTTATCACTGGACACGTGCTTGTGGCGAGTTTTCTATCTTTGTATACACAATATCTTCAATAGTAAAAGAGCGGTTCTAAAGCCTAAGGTCCCTTTCATATGGGGGGGGGGGGGGGGGGTTCTGTTCCGATCACCAAGGGATCTGTGAGCTGATCCCACACCAGTTGGAGCAGACACATTCATGTCGGCTCAGTTTCTGTTCTATGGATGGCTGGGAGTAAACAGACTACCTCCAATCTGCTCCACCTAAATCAAAGGACAAGGTTCTCTTCTTTTTTTTTAGTGGACCCAGAGGTAGGGCGGGTGTAAACAGACACAAGTCTGTTTACACCTACCTGTCATTAAAGCGGAGCTCCGCGCAAAAGGGGAAGTTCCACCCAAAAGGGGAAGCTCCGCTTATCTGCCTCCTCCCCCCCGGTGCCACATTTGGCATCTTTTGGGGGGGGGGTGGGGGTGATTGCCATGTTTTGACAGTGTACTTGCACCTTATTACATGTATTCCATCTTCTATGTACTTTTCATGTCTGCTTTCTTTACAATTGGAAACTGCCATCATGTAGGACCATGACTGTTTTAACAAGTTCAACAATGACTGTTTTAATACATTTGAAATTACATGTATCTGATTTATTATTATTATTATTATTATTATTACTATTATAAATATCATTATTATTACTGTTAACATTCGTGACTAGCCTCTTTTAAGGTCCCACAATCCTTTTTTGCTTGTATATTTTATTAGGGATGGAGACATGTTGCGATGAGTATGACAAGTCACTTTTCCTTGTTCTTCAAGCATTCAATTATTACTGGTTTTAGTAATAACAGGTGATAACTAGTTCTAAAAAATGTATTGCAAAATTTGTTTTGGTAACAGAAAGTATGCACAGAGTGCAGAGTTCAGGAGTCTGCTATGTACAGATTTTAATACAAGTATAATTATTGTACACTTTATTAAAAAATTCATTTTGGTAACATAAAGTATACACAAAGTTCAGAGTTCGCAAGTGCAGTATGTATACCCACTTAAGCCCCGGAAGATTTTACCCCCTTCCTGACCAGGCCCTATTTTGCGATTCGGCACTGTGTGATTTTAACGGACAATTGCGCGGTCGTGTGATGCTGTACCAAAACGAAATTGACGTCCTTTTTTCCCCACAAAAAGAGCTTTCTTTTGGTGGTATTTGATCACCTGTGCGATTTTTACTTTTTGCGCTGTAAACAAAAAAAGAGCGTAAATTTTGCAAAAATAACAATATTTTTCACATTTTTTTATATGAAATTCCCCAAAAAAATGTAAAAATCAAAATTTTTTAACATTTTAGGCCAATTTGTTTTCTGCTACATATGTTTGGTGAAAAAATCACAATAAGCAAATTTTGATTGGTTTGCGCAAAAGTTATTGCGTTTACTAACTAAGGGAAAGATTTTTGTCATTTTTGTTGGTTTTTTTTTTGGAGAAGATTTCACCTCCACTTTCTGTCTCTGTGACAATTGGATGTAGAAAATGTTGGGCTGTCATGGAAACAAGGATTGGTGATAAAGCTTCAGCGGAGACACCTTTTTCCCATCAGAACTCTTACAGGAGTGAATTTCTCTTCCTAGGGGTAGATTTCTTTTCACTTCCTTTTGTCTCCTTCCATTTGTAAGAGGCAGATGTAAGTTGGACTATGTAACATGGGCACTGCCTGTACAGTGATCAAATTATAGTATAATGGTTATGGATGGTGTTAAACTCAACGCGTTTTGCTTTATGCTTCCTCAGGAGTCCTCAGGAGTGGGGTACTTACTGTAAGGCAAACAACAACAAAATCACATAAATAATTTGAGTACACAAAGATATTTAATCACAGCCAAATTATACACTGGAGTGTGAAAAGAGAAAATCATACAGTAAGGTCGTAGGTTGTTACTCCAAGATGATATATAGCAATGTTATACGAGGCATGTATCCCCCAAAAATTGATCAAAAACCCTAAAAATAGGTATTTGAATACTAAATACACATTCCACATGGAATATATCGCTTATCCCGATATTGACCTTTTTTTACAGAGAGGTGAAGGGAAAAGATTAAAGTGTTTGTAAATCTGCTGAAAAAAAAAAAAAAAAAAACCTGCAAGATAAAGGCGTATTGTGCTAGTATGCATTGCACATTATGAAATACTCACCTTAGAACGAAGCCCTCTCAGCGGTGCCCGGTCACTGCTGAGAGGGCTGACATCTTCCCCCGTCCTTTCTTCCGGTATTGCGGGCTGTGAGTGAGCAAAGCCGCGATGACCTCACTCCGGCACATGCGCACAGGAGCCCCCGGTTCCGGCAAGAAGCTCTGAAGTTTCGGCACAGTACGCCGGACCTTCAGAGTGCATGCGCCGCTGACGTCAGTGGCTGCATGCAGGGTGACTATCTCCTAAACCGTGCAGGTTTAGGAAATATTCATTTTACCTACAGGTAAGACTTATTATAGGCTTACCTGTAGGTAAAAATAAGAAAGCAGAGTATACTACCCCTTTAAGGCTCCATTCACACTTGTGTGACTTGTCATGCAACCAGGCCCGGATTGGCCAATCGGGAGCATCGGGAGAATTCCCGGTGGGCTGGTCCAATGCAGGGCCGGTACAAGGGGTGGAACAATTTATTGTAGGAAAGGGGAGGGGGGCGCAGCGGAGGTGAAGTGCTTAGGGCTCGGGTTTACTGTCAGCATCTTCTGTCTGCTTCTGTCCCGACCGTAAGCCCGCCCACCACCTGCATTGCTTTAGTATTCTTAGTTCTGTGTCTAGGTTGAGTCCCGGCATTTTCTGCATCTTCTGTCCCCGCCCACCTCCTATCAGAACTGTAGTTAATGGTCTAGGGAAGTGCTGTACGTGGTGGGCGGGCCAGTGGGCGGGGATAGAGGCCGGCAGAAGAGGAAGAAAATGTCGGGACTACATCCCTGGCATGCAGAGCTAAGAATAGTAAAGCAATTCAGGTGGTGGGCGGGCTGACAGACGGGGACAGAAGCAGACAGAAGATGCCCAGATTAAACCCAAGAACACAGGTACAATGCAGTGATCTACTAATATTAAGAAGCCATGCTTCACTTAGGCACCGCATATCTTGTCTTCCAAAACTGTGCTGAAATGTATGTATTATACTATAGTGATGGACTTTTAAATAATAGCAATCCTTATAAATAATTATTAAAGTGCATAAATGTAAAAAATTTATAAAATATACATAAAGTGCTCTGTGACATTCATGTAAACATCCGTACCCAAAAGAATATAACTGTGTGTATATATTACTGCAATCAATTAAAGTGCTTAGTGCTCACGAAATACCCAATTAAATACAATTATATATATATACATATATATATATATATAATTGTATTTAATTATATATACATATATATATATAACACTTCAAACAAATAAAGATATGCCCTGCCTAATTGAAGCATAGCTTCTTAATATTAGTAGAGTACGCTTTCCCTATTGGTGATTGTAAGGTAGCTGCAGTCTTGTTCACCGCTATATATAATTTAATTAATTTAGTAATCATTTTGGCGCGAATATCTATAGCACTTGCACAATGCAGTGATATTCTGCTCTTTTCAGCTGAGCACTGTGCATATGATTGATAAATAGGGGAGTACTCAGCAGAAATATTTTTTAAAGTGACTTTGTGCTATTACAGTAAAATATGTTGGAGGCACCTTGCTGTATGTAATTTCCATTTAGGTGACTATTATATCAGGTTCACACTAATGCGTTTTCTGTGACTCACATTTGCGCAGGCGCAGCAGCCGATTAATTTAAATGGGCTACTGTACCTGCAGGAAACACAGGAAAAAGGTCCCTACACCTTTATGAAAACGCAGCCGCAGCAAAATCGCATGGTGAAAAAGTACCATGCAATTTCCCGCACCAAAAAATGTGCTGCATTTTCAGATGCGCGGGAGTGCCAAAAGGAATAAATGGCAGCCTTGCGCATCTGTAAAAGAGCAGGGAATTTTTCCTACAGGTGGTTGTGGGAATAGGTGCCATTTACACGCTGTCCCGCACATGCAACCACCTGTAACAGTGTGAACCTAGCCATGGGCTCATTTACACTTGCGGTTGGCGGGCAATAAAACATGCTGCTGAGCCTCATTTTACAGCTCCCTATCACTCCCGCCATTTAAGCTGCAGAGGCAGCATCTAGAGGTTTACAGATGCCACTGCTGCAAGGTGGGGGGCAGTGTAGGTGTCAGTGAAGGGGTCAGTGTAGGGGGGTCAGTGTAGGTGTCAGTGAAGGGGTCAATGTAGGGGGGTCAGTGTAAGGGTTCAGTGAAGGGAAGTGTCAGTGTAGGGGTCAGTGTAGGGGGAGCAGTGTAGGGGGGGGTCAGTCTTTCCCTCTTTCTTTCCACCCCACCTACTTGCTCTCTCTCTCTCCTTCCCTCTTTCTTTCCACCCCTCTCTATCTCTCTCTCTCGCTCCCTGCCTCTCCTTCCCTCTTTATTTCACTCCTCCTTCTCTCTCTCTCACTGAATGAATTACAAGGCTGTAGAGAACAGTGCGCCATTGCAAACTTATATTCAGAGGTTTTAATTACATTATTTTAATATAGGGAGTCGTGAACTAAAGTGGGCCAGTCTAAGGCATGAAACTCCAGGGCTGAAAATGAGTCCCACTCCGGCCCTGCATGCAACTTTGGACATCAAAGTCACATGACAAGTAGTTCCCCATGTTTTCCAATGATAACTATTCACATATGTGTGACTTAACCACTTCAGCTCTTGAAGAATTTACTGATCAAGCTATTTTTTTCAATACGGCACTTCGTTACTTTAACTGACAGTTTGGCGGTCGTGCAACACTGTACCAAAATAAAATTTATGTCCTTTTTTTTCCACAAATATAGCTTTCTTTTGGTGGTATTTGATTACCTCTGTGTTACTTTTTGCTATAAAACACATTCAATAAAAAAATGTAAAAAATCGAATTTCTTCATAAATTTAGGTCAATATGTATTCTGCTACATATTTTTGGTAAAAATAAAATCCCAGTAAGTGTATATTGATTGGATTGCACAAAGGTTATAGCTTCTATAAACTATGGGATAGATTTAGGGACTTTTTTAAATATTTTTTACTAGTAATGGCGGTGATCAGTGCTTTTTTAGTGAGACTGCGGCATTGCGGCAGACAAATTTGACATTAAGTGACATTTTTTGGCAAACAGTGACACCAATACAGTGATCAGTGTTAAAAAAAAAAAAAAAAGCACTGTCACTGTATAAAGGACACTGGCAGGGAAGGGGTTACCATCACAGGCAATCAAAGGATTAACCACTTCTGGACCAGAAGGATTTGCCCCCTTAATGACCAGGCCCTATTTTGCAATTCTGCACTGTGTTATTTTAACTGCCAATTGTGCGGTCTTGCGACGCTGTACCCAATCGAAATTTATGTCCTTTTTTCCCCACAAATAGAGCTTTCTTTTGGTGGTATTTGATCACCTGTGCGATTTTTATTTTTTGCGCTATAAATAAAAAAAGAGCGACAATGTTGCAAAAAAAAAAAAAAAAAAACAATATTTTTCACATTCTGCTATATGACATTCTGAAAAAAAAAATTAAAAATCAAACTTTTTTAACATTTTAGGCAAATTTGTTTTCTGCTACATATTTTTGGTAAAAATAAGCGTATTTTGATTGGTTTGCGCAAAAGTTATTGCGTCTACTAACTACTGGAAAGATTTATGTGATTTTTAATGTTTTTATTTTTTTTACTAGTAATGGGGGACATTGCAGCGGACAGATCGGACTCCTAACTGACATTTTTTACACTTTTGGGGGTACCAGTGACATTACTACAGTCATCAGTGCTAAAAATATGCACGATTACTGTAATAATGACACTGGCAGGGAAGGGGTTAACAGTATAGGTTATCAAGGGGTTAAATGTGACCCTAGGGGAGTGATTCTAACTGTATGGGGGTTGGACTGAAATGAAATGACCATAGAGACATTTGATCCTATATAAAAGGATCACATGAGCTCTGTGATCATTGCAGGGAGGCAATCGGAGCCGCCTGTCACTAGCATCGGCTTCCCCATTGACGATCGGTTGACGTGCCTTCAGGAGAGCGACGTAGACCTACGTTGCTTTGCCTGTCTATGCCACCCTGCTGCAGTAAAAAGACGGCGGGTGGTGCGGAACTAGTTAAATGTGTTCCCTATAAGTGCTTTTTAACTGTGGCGGATGTGCTTTGACTAAAGGAAAACAGAAATCCGTTTTATATAACGTACTATAACCTTAAATATAAGGTACTATGATTACCTTCTTTGGGTACTGTGAATTCTTCTATGCTATATCATTTTTCTTTTATACCTTGCTTTCTTTGTACAGCTAACAGCGCTAACTATGGACTGCAAACCCTCTGGCAGTGTTGTCATCATGCCATCCTTACTTCCGCAATGGGGCTGTTTTCAATCTGTGGCATTTCAGGCTGGGGCACACCCCTGTCCTGCCTTGAAGTGTGGGACTGGCATTGAATCCCGACTAGCATCCTATAGGTAGCGGAATATAATGTTATTTCACTATTCCCTATCAAACATATTATTTACATTTAGGGGATTTCTAGTGTTAGATTGATCTTTATTCAAGTTAAACCATGCCCCCCCCCCCCCTCCCATCCAGATGCACAATCCCCCCAGACATTGCAGTCACGTGACTATTGATAAAAAGATTAAAATCTTATAAGAGGTATTTGTGAATCATTTGGTCCTATTATTGGAGTCTATCATTGCGTGCATTTGATCATCCCTCATTGACAGGCCATGCCTTTATAGCAAATATGTAATTGCCCAAAGTAGTCCTGATAAACTGAATTCTGTTGGTAAAATGCTTATTTTATAGTATCACCACAGCTCCTCAGATTTTTCTTTACTCCTCATCAAATGGGATATTCAGGAATTTGGTAGAACTGTACTTCACAAACTTACTTTAAAGTGTTACTAAACCCAGGACCCTACATTCACTATATCTGGTCTCCCACAGTACACACAACATGGAAATGCAATTATTTTAGTAAATATAAACTGCTGAATACCTTTTCATATCAGCAGTATATAGTAGTCTTGTGACTTCTATCAGTGTCTGCTTAAAGCTTGTAGGAGGAGTTTTAATTCTACTCTGATTTTCCTATGAGGCTGCAGGACCCCTGACCCTCTGTCTGGACAGCGCTGATTGGTCCTGTGCTGGTCACATGCACCCTTCCAGAAAAAAAAAAAAAAAACTCTAGCAATACACACCAAACTGAGCATGTGCAGAGTGCCTCCAAAGGCTCTGTACTATCAGGAGATGGATCGGGGACAGTGTAAGAAGGGAAAGACCAGAGAAGACAGACCTTTTTACACAATGCAGGAGGGGATTAACCCCACAATGAGTATAGCAAGCATGCTTTATTGCATATACAGACTGATTTTACTGTTGTGGGTTTAGTAACACTTTAAGGACATGTATATGTCAGGAGACATTTGCATCAGTAGAATTGGTGTGGAATGGGTAAAATCTGGATTTGCACCAATAGTTTCTCTTTCTATTATCTCTGCATTTTGCCATCAATTGGACATGTAAAGGTATCATTTTTGTGTGTTTGTCTGAACTGAAAACTGAACATTGAGGGCACCAACTGAGCTTTCTTTATAATTTTGCTACATGATTACAAATTTTGCGGCCCCTATATGTTCTAGCAGAATATACACCCATGTAGACTGAGAACTCCACATCTTGCTGTTACTGTGACATTTATTTTCTTGTATATATATAAATATACAGTATACTTCTCTATAATTCTGTTAGGATCGGCATACACAGCTAGCACTAAATAAATACAGCGCATACATACCATTGTAGAAATGTAGTCACGGTAGTATGAAGTATAAAGTGCAAGGCCAACTCTGCAATTTAATATGAAATGCCTTTATTAGAGTCAATATAATGTATTATGTTGAGTGCAATAAAATACACCTGTATTTCTGAGTTCTAAACTAGGAGCATGTGACTAAGTCCACATAATTATTCAAATCAAAAATCATGTTTAAAAAACAAACATTAAATGTTGCTTTACATATCAATCTATTGCACATGGAAAAATGTGTAATGTATTTGAAAAAATAAGAGTATAATTGTATGGTGACATATTGTATATTAGCAGTGTCTGTTAACCTCCCTGGCAGTCTGAATATGTCAGAATTTTTGTGCTAAAAGTGGTACATTGTTTTGCATGGAAATGTGTTTTATATTTTAGGTCTGTAATTCTTAGGAATAACTCACTTACGTAAATCTGTCCAAACAAGAGTCTAGTAGACATCCCGGGTATGATAAATTTTGAAACACGAAGTCATAAATTATAATGTAATAATAATAAATTTCATCAAATTCTTCATTGTTTACGAAGTGGAGATATTTCATTATGAGGGAAAATCTGTACTCTGACATGACTGTGCCAAAGAATGGAGTGGCAAGTAATGTATTGGTTGTCCAATACCATATCTGCAGGGGTTTCCCCACCACCCCCTGAAGAATTATTAGGCCCAGAAATTTCCAAAGATCATCTTTGGTCACTGGTTCCCACTTTCTGCATCTTGCAAACTTCCGTTGCGTAGCGCATTGTTGGTCTTTGCACTGGTTTGTCTCAGTAACTATTTTTTCAATAATCTCATTGGTCAGAAATAATTGCAGGTATGCCAAGGGGTTGTCATGGTCAACATCAACTTTCATACCAGGTGCTCCAGTAAATGGGAATCTTGGGGGCGCTGCCTGTTCCGTACTGCAGTCAATAGAGCACCAATTCCACACATTGCTGAGCTCAGTCGCAGAATCATCGCTGTTGTCACTTTTAGTACCTGATGACGAATTTTCTCACGAATCGCTATCGCTCAGTTCTTCAAATATTTCCGATTCACCGTCACTGTTTTCCAATTCGTCCAAAAGCGTTTTTGAGCTAAAAAAAATGCTTTTTTGGACGCCATAGACGTTATCAATTTCCCAGGCACAAAGTACCGCAAAAAGTACTGGCAGGGCACTGGAAAAGCCACTAGGTGAAATGGCATGATACAAAATTGTAGTCCTAACAAATTACACTGTATCATGTCCTTTTTTTTTTTTTTTATTTTAATCTCCCGTCAGTTCCACCCACCCCTGTGATGCACCGCTCGCAGGGAAGGGAACCGGAAGAAGGTGCCGGCATCGGCCGAACACACAGCAGGAGGATGGCTGAGGACCCCAGGGGATCGCAGGGAAGGTGAGTTTCATTCTGGGGTAATCCCAAATATGTGGCTCAGGGTTACCGCTTTTGGCACTGAATATTAACCCAGAGTCACACTCGGGAATACCGTTAGGGAGGTTAAAGTGATATTAATGGCTCTCTTTTTTTTTTTTTTTGTTCATAAAAAAACAAACATGTCATACTCACCTGCTCTGTGCAGTGATTCTGCACAGAGCACTCCACGTCCTCCTCTTCTCGGGTCCCCCGCTAGCGCTCTTGGCCCTTCCCTCCTGCCGAGTGCCCCCAGAGCAAGCAGCTTGCAATTGGGGCACCCAAGCAAGCTTGCTCCCGAGCCACGACTCTGCGTGTCCATTCACAAACAGAGCCATGGCTAGACCCTACCCCTCTCTCTTTATTGGCTCACTGGCTGTGATTGATAGCAGTGGGAGATAGTGGCTCCCGCTGCTTTTTCAGCAAATAAGGAGAGAGAGTTCCCAGACACCCAAGGCTCTTGTGCATATTGCTGAATCAAGAAGGGGCTCAGGTAAGTATTGGGGGGGGGGCTGAGGGGGGCTGCTGCACAGAGAAGGTTTTTTACCTTCATGAATTGAATGCATGAAGGTAAAAAACCTTAAAAACAAAAAATGTATTGTACTGCAGCCTACCAATCATTAGGTGTGGTGGCTGCTTTTTTTATTAATATTATTTTTTAATGCCCTCTGTTTTCACCTGTTGATCTGGCCAGTAAAACATCTACTGTGTTAATGAGACACAACTCAGGAGGAATGAGCACAGGCTGCACAGCAGACAGCGGCGTTAGCAGTCTAGGGAGAAGGTAGTGTTAAATGTAAAAGTAGATTTAAAAACAAAACAAACTGGAGCCAAACTCTAGCTCACACTTTATAAGCAGTTACAGTAAACAGTTTTTTCTTTCTTTTGCGAAAAAAGGGTTTACATGAATAAATAAAAGCTGATCATGTTAATCACCCCTGCCAGTGTTTGTCTCATCCATGTAAACGGCTGGAACATTTGTGTTATGAAAAAAACAGACTTGCTGGCTGGATCAGCAGATGAAACTAGAAGAAAAAAAGCCTAAAAAAGGAAACAAATGCAGCCATCAGGTGTAAGAATTGGTAAGCTGCAATATAATAAATGTTTGCTTTGGGGTTTAATACTGCTTTCATTGCTGTATTTATAAAGCCATGAACCCCTGCTATATCAAAAGGGAAAAATGGCAAATTCATTTGATAAGGAAGACTTCACTTCCAGGTGCTAAGACAGCATTTCCATTCTAAAAACATCAAACAAGTACAACAAAATGATCAGCATTTCTGATAACCTTATTGACAAATAGCTAAAAAAAAAAAATGGCATCACGATATGTTTGGTAGCATAAGGCTCCATGTACACGGGACGCTGGAAATGGCCGTTTAGGAGCAGTTGGGTGTTTTTTTCAGAAGCCCCTGAACCCATCTACATTTTATCTTATTTGTCCATATACACCAGGTCGTTTACAGTCATTTGCAGGCAGTTGCGTTCAGGGACTTTTTTTAGAATGCAATTATTTGCGTTCGAATGTGTGTTTCCCAGCGTTTCAAACGCACAAACGTGTCTGAACGCGTCCGAACGCGCCTGAACGCGATGACCCGCGTTTAGTGTTCGCGTTTTTCCATTTTAAAGGGGAATCATTTTTTTGACCTCTAGGAACGCTTCTAAACGCAAACGCCCGCAAACGCCGCTAAACGCGGGTACAAACGCGACCGAACGGACGTTTCAAACGTCCTAAAAATTCCAGCATTCCAAGGGACTTTTAATAACGTCCCGTGTACATGGAGCCTAAGTCTTTTTTTAAGCAACTTGTAGCCATATTAGTGCACTTGCAACAAAACTATTGAATACTTTCCATTATCCTTTTTAATTTGCACTAACTTACACATTTTTAGGACAATCACCTCCACCATCTCCTCAAGGAATGCTGACAGTTCCTGTGTGTCCGCATATCTGAGCTGTCTGGGGCCATGTTCCACCTGTTATTGCTCCTTTGACCCCGGGTATCTGAATGGGAACCCATAAACAGTGAGTGAAGCAGGCTCCTCTCCCTCCAAAGTTACAGGCAGCCTTTCAGACATCAGAGACAAAAACAGAAAAAATTCCCAGCTCAATTCACCAATCAGTTTGCTTATCAACCGAATTAACCTGTCTAACAGTATGCATTAAAAAAAGGGGTTTAGTTAGTACACATTTGCAAACGCATGTGTAAGCTGCTGGGCCACTTCACAGCACTCTGTATTACCTGTAGTCCTAACTCCTGTAAATTTATCAGAGTCTCCACAGTAGAAGCACATGCATTCTAATGGATAGATAGGGGGCAGAAAACCCTGGAGGTAGCCCAACCCTCCTTAACCACTTTACCACCGGAGGATTTTGCTGTCCTACGTCCAGGCCACTTTTTGCGATTCGGCACTGTGCGACTTTAACTGACAATTGCGCGGTCATGCGACGCTGTACCCAAGCGAAATTTACGTCCTTTTTTTCCCACAAATAGAGCTTTCTTTTGGTGGTAATAAAAAAAGCGACAATTTTGAAAAAATAACAATTTTTTCTACATTGACAGTTAAAAAATATCCAATATATTCAGGCCAAAATGTATTTAGCTACGTCTTTGACAAAAAAATTCTCAATGAGCATATTTTTAACCGCTTTAAGACCGGAAGATTTTACCCCATTCCTGACCAGGCCATATTTTGCGATTCGGCACTGCGTTATTTTAACGGACAATTGCACGGTCGTGCGATGCTGTACCCAAATTAAATGTATGTTCTTTTTTTGCCCACAAATAGAGCTTTCTTTTGGTGGTATTTGATCACCTGTGCGTTTTTTACTTTTTGCGCTATAAACAAAAAATAGCGACAATTTTGAAAAAATGGTAAAACAAATTTAAAACAGCGCTAGCAATCCATTTAAAAATTAATAAAAGTGATATAAAACGAATTGATAAATATTTGACAAATAAATAATAATAAATCAGTCCTTAACAGTGATATATCCAATAAAGTGCTCAGGTGCAGAAATGGTAATCCAAACGGTGCTCAGGTGATTGGCAAACCCTCTTGGTTCCCTACTCACCACAATAATGAGTCTCAAACGCTTGTAAAATCCATTGGACTATTGCACTCAGGCTCCTGTTGGGGGTAATCCAAGATCGGGATATCTTGCAAGGGATCGCTCCAAGGAAGACCTCCGTATGCCCCAAATATAAAACAAAAGGACCGCAGATGGTGTAGTATGTTTAGGTAATTTATTGGCCCCAAAGCAATAAAAACATACTTACAAGACAATAGTAAAAAAACGCAGAGTAATGGAACACGTAATGGTGGACGCCGCTAGTAGCGTGCGCTCCACAGACAATCCTGGAAGTAAACCGGATGTGACGATGCGTTCCAGGCGTACCGGAAGTGCGTCAACGCATTTCGCCCACCTATTGGGCGTTTTCAAAGAGTCTCAAAAGGGTCTTTGAAAGCGCCCAATAGGCGGGTGAAACACGTTGACGCACTTCCGGTACGGCTGGAACGCATTGTCGCCCCCTATTGGCTCGCGGGCGAGTGACGTACCGATACATCACTTTGCCCAGGGGGGGCTGACCGCCGCAGTATATGTACTTACGGCGGTCGGCAAGTGGTTAATATTGGTTTTTGAAATTTACAAATGCAGTAATTTAAGAAATTGGATGAAAGGTTGAGCTCTATGAAGCATTTTTTGATAGATAAATACCTGTAGTGTATTTTATTTACAACTATATAGATCAGACCAAAATGCGGGACAAATGAGGAGAAACGAGGGAGAGAGAGATTTTGTTCCAAATGAGACGAAGTCTCTTGAAATCAGGGACAGTTGAGAGCTATGCCAACAGAGCTCACTCCATTTTCCCCATCCCCTCAACCCGCGACCTCGGAGCGGCATGCACGGACTTCATATCATTGAAGTCAATGCAGGTCGCTCCAGGTCGCCCCAAAGTAGCTCAGGACCCTTTTTCTAAGTCAGAGCAACTTGTGTCGCTCCTATTAGAACGGGTCCTGTGCTAATCTATGGCAGGCGACCCGCGGCGACTTGTCAGGCGACCAGGTCGCCTGACAAGTCGCCCCAGTGTGAACCGGCTCTTACTCAACAGCACACAAGATACAATTTTACAAGTCTCCTCTCCCAGCTGCTATACAGGCCGGCCCCGGGTTACAAACATCCGACTTACAAACCACTCCTATTTTTAAAGGGCGGGAGACAACAGGAAGTGAGAAAAAATCTCCCCCCAACTAAGGGAAATTTATTCCTGTAAGAGTTATCATGGGAAAAAGGTGTCTCCGCTGAAGCCTTATCACCAATCCTTGTTTCCACAACAACCCAAAACTTTCAAAATGCAGTTTCATAGGGACAGAAAGTGAGGTGAAATCTTCTGAACAGGGGCACAGAGAGCAAAACAAATGGTACAGGGGTGTTAATCCTTCCCTATGCTATCCAAAAAATGTTTGTAACCCAGGGACCACCTGTATAGTAACGTTTGATTTAGAGTCCTCCAGTCTACTTTGAAAAGGCTGCTTAGTCTTTAGGTAAAGCTAGTCTCATGCTGTATTCCAAAGCAACAATCACCCAAATCAACAGGACTCTGAAGGCATACAGTACTAGTTGTGTGAGATTCTGCACAGTGCCTTACCACGGTGGTGCCCGCCCCCCCCCCCCCCCCCCCAACTGTTTCCGGGTCTGCAGGTCCCTTTTCAGCTCCTCACACTGCAGACACACCATCCTCTGTCTTCACATAGTGCTCCCTGCTTGTCATTCCGCTAGTACTTGCACAGGTATCAGCAGGGCTGCTGTTAGAAATCGCGGGGCCCCGTACAGACTACCTGGTAGGGCCCCCCCAAGAAAATATTAAAGATATATTTAGCTAAAATTACAACAAAATCACTATTAGCAGACACAGATATAACATAACTCACATAATTCCTGCAAAATCTAAAAGAAAAAACTATGTTAATAAATAAAAATGAAGATGAGATGAAAATAATATACAGGCTGGGCAGTTGGAGCTCCGGAATCAGAGAGACAGAGAGAGAGAAACAAAGTTACAAATAAACTCCTGAGCAGAGATAACATTAGAGTTTGTGATGGGAGGGGGGCCCACACAGGGAGGGGGATTAGTGAGGGACGACTGTCTCTTTCTCAGCAGATAAAAGCTGATAGCAGGGAGAGGGACAGATCAGATTCAGGTGCTGGAGGAAGATTTCTGTATTTGTTGTCCATCACTAATCTCCCTCCCTGTGTGGGCCCCCCTGTGTGCTCGGGCCCCCTACAAGAGGGCTGGTGGCCCCCCCTATCAGCGGCCCTGGGTATCAGAATCAGGATTTCATTCCCCTTTAACCAATCGCTGCAATAGGGTAAAACAAAAGAAAAACACCCTTCTCCTTGTGTAGTATTTTAAAATCACACCCGATTCTTTTATTAAAAATGCCCCCACAATATACAAATCTGGACTGTCAGGGTATCACACTACCTTCTCACGCTCCTTCTCAGAATCAAATGGCGCTTTTCCACTGCATGGAACCGTACCAGTTCGGCACGTTTTTGTGCTTTTCCACTGCTGGTACCGCATGGTATAAGGTCGGAACGGTTCGGTACGGTACGGTATAGGTTTGCTTTTCCACTGCATGGAACCGAACGGTACGGTACGGTACGGCTCTGAAAAAACAGTACCTACTCGATTGTGGTTCCAACAGGTACCAAACTGGTACCATATCCCACAATCCTTTGCATGCAGTCACTACTAGCCACTGATTGGTCAGAGAATCCCACCCACCCCGTTGTTATCCCACCCACTTAACTTTAGTACTACTTTAGTGGAAAAGCAAACCTATACCGTACCGTTCCGAACCGTTCGGACACTATACCATGCGGTACCAGCAGTGGAAAAGCAAACCGGGCCAAGCAGGGCCGAGTAGAGCCGAGCCGGTACGAGCCGGTACTTGCAGTGGAAAATTGCCAAAAGTGTTGCTTGCATCTCCTGGTACTGCTGGCTCCTAGCAAATGCTGCTGATGGCTTCTCATTTGATCATTTAACTTTAAAAATCAAAAATAAATTAGATATTCCATATAAAAAATATGTATTGAGAATTTTTAAAACAACATTACATAGACCAATAGACCAGTTCGTAACACATTTCTAGAGAGCAGAACAGTGCAGATCACGCTTGAAACCACTTAAGGGATGGTCTATTGTTTTTTCTTTTTTATCAAGGGGGGATTGGAATGAGCACTGTGTTGGGGTTGTATTTTTTGGTGACCGCTGTATACACTCCTGGGAGAGTGTACAAGGACAGATTAGCAGAACTGAATTTATTTTCTCTTGGGAAAAGTCATTTAAAAGGGGGGGGGGGGTCCATATAGTAAACTTGGAGTTATAGAGTTATTATACAAATATAGTGACTCTATTTGTATATGCTAATATTGCGTTGCTTATACTTCCTGTGTCCTGTTACCTTTGACCTGGATGCAGTTGTGCAGTTCAACATGACTCCTGAAACTAACAGCTTACAGTCTCTTTATTTCTGTACATGAAACACTTTTTGCAAAGTTATTCATTTTAAAGACATTACAAAGGACAAGCCAAGAAATGAGTGCACTCCGATGTGAATTCAGTATGTATATACTGTATATGTGCAATCCAAATTTCAGCTCAGTCACTACCTTAACCTGTATCAAAATTATATTACCTTCCCTAAAGATACATCTAAATTATATTCTATATGAAAAGGAAAGAAAATCACCCTTTCCCTTTTATCAGTTCTTATGTGCTACTGACAGGGTCGTTCTCCAGACCCAATGAAATGTACTTTTGCTTTACTGATTTATTAATCACTTTGTTTTTAAACTAGACCGACAGTCAACAACCTGCCTTTCTCTTTTTTTTCAATTATATGACATTTGACTTTGACAGTCTATTTCACAGGTGTCAAACACAAGGCCCTCGGGCCGAATGTGTCCCCCCCAGGCCACTTCATGGGGCCCTTGCACCTCTCCTGCACCTGCGGCACCCCCCTTGTCTCTGCCCCCACCTTGTCTCAGTAGTCGGCAGCAGAGAGGACAGAACTCTTTTACCAGAAAGGCTTGTCTTTGCCCCCCCACCCCTTCTCAGCAGTCCACAGTAGGGCAGAACTCCTCTTATGCCCCGTACACACGTACCGATTGTCGGCCGTAAATATTCGGCCGACGACCAATCGGCCGATTGTAGGCTTGTTAGTATGATGCTTCCGACAGCCGACATCGCACTTTCGGCCGAAAAGAATCTGTCGTGCAGGCATTAAAATTTTTGTTGACAGAATTCGGCCGACAATCAGCAGATTTGCAAGACTGGGCATGCTCAGAGAAGAAAAAAGACAAGGAAAGTTAACCATCACATGACATCACTTCTGCAGTCGGCTGTTGTTGGCCGACAAAATTTGTGTGCAGTCTTTTGCACTTTTCAGCGGACAGGACAGCCCTGGACAAAAGACGGCCGATCGGTCGGCCGACGATCGGTACGTGTGTACGAGGCATTACAGATCCTGCACCTCTCTGTGCAGCCGCAACACCACCTTGCTTCTGCCTCCCCTGGTCTTGGCATTCAGCAGACTCTGCAAGCTGACTCCAGCCCTCCTCTGGTTCTCCTCCAGATTCTGCGCTTTCTTCTTCCTAGATCCACCCACATTTTCTTCTTGGTAGCAGCGCAAGGTAAAGGGATGCATTGTGATATAAGAAAGGGTGAGTAACACTTGACTTCTGATGGTGGGGCGGGATCTTGACATCTCATGTAAGGGGGCATGGGGTGCTCTGGACATCTAATCTTACAGATATAACCGGCCCTTTTAGGGCAACCATAATGCTGATGCAAGAAAAATGAAACTTCCGCGCTATGGACTAAATGGATAGATAGGTGAATAAATGAGTGAAAAAGATGTATATAAATAAATTTTAGATAGATAAAAAATATGTATAAATATATCTAAAAATAGGCTGCAGCCTCCCTGGATGATAGTCCGGAGACTATACACTGGATAAAAGAGAAATAGGGGTGATGGCGCTGCCTATATAAATTTAGATATAATAAAGATATAATAAACTGTGAATTGAAGTGCCTTATGCTAAAAACAATAATGTGTATACTCATACAGTAATATATTCCATAAAACATCAATTGGGTGCAAGTGCAAGGTATAAAGGTGCCTTCAAGAAAATTGGAAAGTGACTGGTGCAATAAATATATAAACAATAAATAATAGCTAATATTGATGTTTATACCAGAAAATGAATAGTGGACATAGCGTAATTCCGTAATGTGCTTTATTGAGCAAAACAATGCAAAGGTACTCACATTAAACAGGAAAAAAACGAGCGTGACTGTATTGACCGAGCGCTTGCGATCCAAGCCTCGTTCCCATGCGGGTTTACCGGAAATGACTTGACACGCCGTACGCGTTTCGTAGCTTGTACGTCATCAGCAGCGTCGACGCTGCTGATGACGTACAAGCTACGAAACGCGTACGGCGTGTCAAGTCATTTCCGGTAAACCCACATGGGAACGAGGCTTGGATCGCAAGCGCTCGGTCAATACAGTCACGCTCGTTTTTTTCCTGTTTAATGTGAGTACCTTTGCATTGTTTTGCTCAATAAAGCACATTACGGAATTACGCTATGTCCACTATTCATTTTCTGGTATAAACATCGGGAGTGGAGCTGAGTGGATCCCTCGGAACACACCTAGGCAGGAAGGCACACAGGGGACTATCCCAGGGTATATCCATACCAGGACCAGCCTGATCCTCGGCACACGCCCTCCATCCAGGGATAGGAGGATATCGCTAGGTTGCCAGACCCATTAAAGCACCCGCTCTATACCCCTGTGTGGGGTGGGTGTCTCTGGTAAGTGTGCAATTTTACCAAAGGAATCCCAGCACCTTACCACCCACCACGGGGTCACCTTTCACCTGAGTGTTGGTTTTTCCGAGTGTTGTCACCTTTATTGTTTTTGAAGTCACCGTATATGACATAGACTTTTTTACTGGATCCCTCCTTACTGGACTTTGCAAGCTGTATTTTTAAAAAACTTTTTTCTATTTGGCTCTGTTGGCACTTTTTATAAACTCCCCATATCAACACGTGGTATGAGTGGAACAGTTCACATCATATAGCACCATATTTTTTAGCACATTAATATTGCATGTTAAATATTATCAATATTAGCTATTATTTATTGTTTATATATTTATTGCACCAGTCACTTTCCAATTTTCTTGAAGGCACCTTTATACCTTGCACTTGCACCCAATTGATGTTTTATGGAATATATTACTGTATGAGTATACACATTATTGTTTTTAGCATAAGGCACTTCAATTCACAGTTTATTATATCTTTATTATATCTAAATTTATATAGGCAGCGCCATCACCCCTATTTCTCTTTTATAATGCTGATGCAGCCCGCAATTAAATTGAGTTTTACACCCCTGGTCTATTTGATGCTTATTATGTGCGATATTGCGTTTGAATTTTTATTTGTCTCTTTCCAATTGTAGTAATTAGTTTATTAACCATTGAATATGTACCACAATCCATGTAAAGTTTAGATTATTCTCCTTTATTTTATTGAAAACAATAAACAAATTTGACAAGGAAAAGGAAAGAAAATCTACCTATGTGCTGGAAAATCTGTACAATAGTTTCTTATTAAATACTACCATGTGCATATAGTGTAATAATAGGAACATTAAAAGTTCAATTCATATTCTCTTGTGCTTGTGTGTTGTGCTCCACAGACTCGGCAGTTTCATATATGTGACTCCTCACATGATCTTCCAACAGTTATATTCTCGCCTCATCGTTTGACACATATATACAATGGGTCCACATGTGCCCTCTCCTTTTAGCCCCCCGTTCACACTGATGCGATTTGTCATGTGATTTTACAGTTCCAAATCGCATGACAAGTCACACCCCATTGTCGGCAATCCAACCGTTTAAATAGCTGCGACATTTTAAAAATATTGCGACTTGAGTAGACTTCACTTGTATAAAGTCGCAAGCCGCAATCAAATTGGCAGTTCAAATCTCACTGATGTGTGACTTTGAAATCGCGCTGAAGTAGCGCGATTTCAAAGCCGTATCGGTGTGAAGGGAGTCTATGGAGCAAATATGTTCCCAATCACACTTTGTAATCTCCTGCTCAGGTCATGTGTTACAACTTCTCCTCCCCTTTATCCTCTTTCTCTATAATCCTTAAGCTGGCCATACACTAGCCGAAAAATCATTCAAACTCATTTTCGAAAAACGAAAAATCGGCCGTGAGAGCAGACGATTGTGCCATCATGTAATGACTGAATTTCTAATGATAAATCGTTCAATGGACATAAATTAATCCGTTTTTCGTTCAGTTTCTCACATATGCCAAGTGCAAACAGTTGGGGCGAGAAACACATTAACCTTCCAATTTATTGTTCGTTCTGCAGAATTTTCCAAACTGTTCCTTCGATTTTTCGGCTCTGAAAAGTTAAAACTGATTTTCTGATTATGCCCATTAACTGGACGAAAAAACTAACGAACGAACCTCCCTCCGTCTCCAAGGTAGCAACGTCCGTGCGTTCTGACGCGTTTCGTCACGTGGGACTTCAACCGAGGACCAATATATAAGTGGACTTAACAGTCTCTGCGGGTGTTGAACTGCTGCAGAGGCTGATTACCCATACTTGCACATACTAAGGGTGTGTGTAGAAGCGCTGCTGAATGTATAATATATTGGACTGAGACACACGGATTGGGCTATATTTATACGTTGTTTTGTAATTTTGCAAAAATAACAATATTTTTCACATTTTTTATATGAAATTCCCCCAAAAAAATGTAAAAATCAATCATTTTAGGCCAATTTGTTTTATGCTACATATGTTTGGTAAAAAAAAATCGCAATAAGCGTATTTTGATTGGTTTGCGCAAAAGTTATTGCGTTTACTAACTAAGGAGAAAGAAGAAGAAAGATTTTTGTCATTTTTATTGTTTTTTTTTAACGAGTAATGGCGGCGATCTGCAATTTTTTTTGCGGGACTGTGACATTGCGGCAGACAGATCGGACCCCTGACTGACATTTTTGACACTTTTGGGGATACCAGTGACATTACTACAGTAATCAGTGCTATACATATGCACTGTTACTGTAAAAATGACACTGGCAGGGAAGGGGTTAACTTTATTGGAGAAGGAGGGGTTAAGTGTGTCCCTAGGGGCGTGCTTCTAACTGTAAAGGGATGTGGCTGTTTGTGTAGCTACAGAGATATACGATCCTACATAGCAGGACCGTATGATCTCTGCACTTACACAGGGGAAAATGACAGGGGGCTTTGTTTACATTAAAAAAAAAAAAAGGGGGTTGTGTACCAGCGCTATGGAGTTTCAGTACAAAATCAATTAGTGGTGTAAACTGCCTCCAACCTACCTCTGAGGTAGTAGATTAGGAAAAATTGCAAGAAATGTTGGACCCGGCGCTACCACTTTCAAGCTGACAGTGAACTCCCCAAACTGTGAGTGGATGCTAAGTTATTTTGCTACATACAACATATGCTACGCAATGGAGGTTTATTCTTTGTTCTAGTGACCAAGAAGTGTCGAGTCAAAGGCTTAAGAGTGCGGTAAGCAGCGGTGCTTTTTTGGTGGATCATCCGCCGGCGCCATATATTGTTTTTAGCACGGATCACAACACGTGGCACTTGGTATTATTAGCACTTGGCACTTTATACAGATGTATGATATATGACACTTTTAATGTGGTACACTGAGCACAGCCCAGGTTAAACCTATTGATGTTTTTAACGGCACGTAGCACTTTCTATGTATTGATTGCACTACATGCACTTTTATAGCACATAAAGCACATATTTGCACAATACTAATTTAAAAGTGGTAGCGCCGGGTCCAACATTTGTTTACATTAGCCGCCTGCCTTTCTCCCTCTGTAACGGACGATCGTGAGTGACCGGCAGACATCGAGTCCGCCGGTCACACGTGCGGGGAAGTTAGGGAGCAGGCGGGGGCGGGAGCGCGCCTCCGGCGGTGCGCGCTCGCCCCCTAGAGCCTCACAGGCTAGTGACGTACCCCTACGTCACTTTGCCTGTGAGGGGCTGACTGCCGCCGTAAATAGTCGTGCGTCAGTTGGCAAGTGGTTAAAATAGAAATAAAATGCAAAATATTTTTGTATAGATATAAAAAAAAACATTATAAATAGTTTTTTTTTTCCTTTTTTAATAAGTGATCACATTCCCTCTGTTGTTCTCAGCTGCATAACAGCGGGGGGAGGAGAAGCAGCAGCACACTGAGATTGGAGGGTGTGTCAGTACAAGTCTGATCATTGGAGGGGAGCAGGCTGAGTTCCCAGCATAGCTGGAGATTTGACCACAGTGTGTTCTCATGCCTAGTGTGGTCAGTTTTTAATAAGAAAGCAGATGGCAGGATCACAAAAAGGAAGCAATACAAAGAGAACAGGATACTTTTTCATACATGTACAGCAGGCACATATCAGGATTATGAAATGTTAGGTTTACATATTATTTACCTTTGGTCTCTACTCTCCTGTATTGGGCCACTAATTGAGTGGTTCCTTCTCTGAAAGAAATAGGTCTGTGCATTATTCAATGCATTGGATGCAAACAACATTTTTTTACCACATTTTTTTTTAGTTGTTTATTTCTTTGTAAGCATGCTGCTGGACTGGAATACACAGAAATGCCATGTTTACAAAAAATAAATAGAAACCTTTTTTTTTTCTTCTTAAGATACATGACCTATTGTCATTTCTGTTTCATTGCTTTCTAACTAATCCAGGGTTCCTGCAAAAACAGTTTTTTTTTTTGAAGATTGTGTGTCTATCCTAACATTGTGGACAATAAACTGCAATTGTTTATTGTAGAATCTGCTCTTACAAAAACGTTGGTTTTGGTTTGTTTTTATATGGTAAAATAAAGCGGTATTACCGTATATACTCGAGTATAAGCCGACCCGAGTATAAGCCGAGGCCCCTACTTTTAGCACAAAAAGATGGGAAAAATTATTGACTCGAGTATAAGCCTAGGGTGAGAATGCAGGGCGGCGGGCATGGTACAGGAGAATGCAGGGTGACTGGCATGGTGCAGGAGAATGCAGGGTACTGGCATGGTGCAGGAGAATGCAGGGTACTGGCATGGTGCAGGAGAATGCAGGGTACTGGCATGGTACAGGAGAATGCAGGGTACTGGCATGGTGCAGGAGAATGCAGGGTACTGGCATGGTGCAGGAGAATGCAGGGTACTGGCATGGTACAGGAGAATTCAGGGTACTGGCATGGTACAGGAGAATGCAGGGTACTGGCATGGTGCAGGAGAATGCAGGGTACTGGCATGGTGCAGGAGAATGCAGGGTACTGGCATGGTGCAGGAGAATGCAGGGTACTGGCATGGTACAGGATAATGCAGGGTACTGGCATGGTGCAGGAGAATGCAGGGTACTGGCATGGTGCAGGAGAATGCAGGGTACTGGCATGGTACAGGAGAATGCAGGGTACTGGCATGGTGCAGGAGAATGCAGGGTACTGGCATGGTGCAGGAGAATGCAGGGTACTGGCATGGTGCAGGAGAATGCAGGGTACTGGCATGGTACAGGAGAATGCAGGGTACTGGCATGGTACAGGAGAATGCAGGGTACTGGCATGGTGCAGGAGAATGCAGGGTACTGGCATGGTGCAGGAGAATGCAGGGTACTGGCATGGTGCAGGAGAATGCAGGGTACTGGCATGGTACAGGAGAATGCAGGGTACTGGCATGGTACAAGAGGATCCGGGGTTGTGGGCATACTACAGGAGATGCAGTGCTGTGGGCATGGTACAGGTGGACCATGCCCGCAGCACTGCATCCCTTGTAGTGTGCCCGCAGCCCTGCATAATGGCAGGTAGTGAAGCTGTTTCACTTACCTGTTCCAGAGGCGCCTTCATTTTAAAAATGGCGTCTCCCGGCGCCGACACGTCATTGCGCACGCGCCGCGACCGCTCGTATAATTTCGGCTATTCCCGGCCTCTCCCGAGCGGCGGCGGCGCGTGCGCGGTGACATGTATGCGACGGGCGGCGCCATTTTTAAAGCTTAAGCCTGTCGGAGCGGACTTTTTTTTCCTTGACTCGAGTATAAGCCGAGGGGGACGTTTTCAGCACAAATAAAAGTGTGCTGGAAAACTCGGCTTATACTCGAGTATATACGGTATACTATAAAATTCATACTCTGTCTATAATCTGAGGTTGTGCTGTATTCAAGTTTATGAGGAATACCACCTTGTCAACATGCTGAGGATTATACAGTATGTATGAAAATAATTCTCTGATTTAATAATAATTTGGAGGTCTACATTTCTTGTGAGTTATCTTCCTACTGGTTGAGGGTCACACTGGTGGTGACTGCAAGGTTTTTTGAACAATGTTAGAATAAGCCTGTCCCAAGTCTGTCATTGACAAACAGCGCAAGAAGCGCAGGCTCTATACCTTTATCCCTTTCTTAGGACAGGGGTGTTCAAATTGAGTTATAATTAAGAATGAAGATCTGCCTGCATAGTACAAACAGGGTTAATTATGGCCGCTGCCCAGCTTCCTTAAAAACAAAGAAAAGTACCAAGGATTTTCTTTTTTCTTGCTGGAGGGTCAATTTTTATTTTTATGTTTTTTTTTTAACCACTTTAAGACCGGAAGGATTTGCCCCCTTCCTGACCAGGCCCTATTTTGCAATTCTGCACTGCGTTAATTTAAGGGACAATTACGCGGTCGTGACCACACAGGCAAAGGAAAGGATCAAAGAACGTGTCCCAGAAGATTGCAGGGAGGGAGGGAGGGGGAGAGGAGAACTTTCGCTCGAGCTGCCTAGGTGGCCTGAGCAGAAGTAGGAGCAGGTACCTGTCAAATCTTTAACCTACAGAATTGACCCTTTGGAATATTTTGTTTCCACTTAGGGTGATGACAACTCGCAAAGTGGAGATATGAGTTTCCAGCTGAGGGCTTAAAATGTGTCTTAGACACAATAGGGCCCTCCGTGTGGGACAACTCAAGATCATATCAATATCGTTGCAAAAATAAACGAGACTAGCACAATTCTGTGATATTGTGATATTTTCCTTTTTTCCCCCTCCTTTTCCCTGTTTTATTCTTCATCCTATTGATTATTTTAGGTGAATGTCCATGCGCGAATTGTTTTTTTTTTTTTATATACATGTAGTGCTGCCCCCTAGAGGGCTGCTGTATATTACATTTTAGGGATTCCCCTTGGTAACCCGTAGCAACTGGTTGCAGAAACATATCACTTTAAGTTCTTGGCTCAGTAAAAGATCAGTCCAGGGGATGTTGTTTTTGTGGTTTTATTGTAACTGGGATGGGAGAAGGGATGAGAGGGATACTCCAACTGTTAACTACCGGTATTCACAATGCTGAGGACTCTAAACTTGAAAGTGCGGCAAGGCCGCTGCTTCATCCTGCCACTTGAATGAAGATGAGATAAGTGCTTCCATTAATATTTATCTTCAGGGCACTCCCCTAGTACCCCCTTTCTCTCTGGGCTAGCTGACACCCGTCCACAGACTCTACACTCCGGAGTGGTCCCCTTCCTAGGCAGACCCCTGGGCAAGTTCCTCTGTATTCACGGACGCTGTTTTTCCAGATTCTGCTGTGCCCCAACTCTTGTAGTCAGCTTCTCCTGGACCTCTGGGTTCAGTCTCATGCCCCTGGTACACCAGGCTGACTCTAAAAAAGAAGGGACAGAGGGCGCACCGGCCTAGCGCATTATCTTTAATACAATTTATTATATATGTGATTGCATACACATTATACTCACAAGGCAAATGTGAAACACGAGCAAATATGTACAATAAAGGACCACCAGGAATCTCCACTGAGCATCCTCCGCGTCAGAGCTCTGAGAAAGGGGGGACCCCCCCGAAACACGTAAGCACTGAAGGAGGATGCTCAGTGGAGATTCCTGGTGGTCCTTTATTGTACATATTTGCTCGTGTTTCACATTTGCCTTGTGAGTATAATGTGTATGCAATCCCATTTATAATAACCTGTTTTAAAGATAATGCGCTAGGCTGGTGCGCCCTCTGTCTGTTCTTTTTTAGAGTCTTGTTTGGGTTACCACTACCTGTTGAGAGTGGCAGCACAGCCGGAACAACGTCCATGAAACCTGAATCGCATTCTTAGGATACTAGTCGTAAGACAACCCCTCAAGCGTGGGAGTCATTTCTTTCTTTTACACCAGGCCGACTGCCTGTGACCACCACCAACTGTTGCAGAAGAGGAGGCAGCCGCGACCCTCCTTCTGGGACCTGGCTTCCCACCCAAAGACCTCTACCTCATGTGCCCATGGCTTTTTATACCCTGTGTTTTCTACATATTGTTTTTTATATATACTTTTTATATATATTTTCGTGTGTTAGACTTAACATAATTTTTATTTTTACTACATGTTCTGTTTAGTATACCATTGCTGTTGGGTAAATGTATGTTAACAGTATTTTGGAGGTCAGGCACAGGTGGATTAAAGGATGATGAGATTGTATTGGTTCAAATTCTCCTTCCTCCTCTCCCTGTCAGCCTTTCCCCATTTGTCCTGTTTCACCATCTAAATGCCCACATCAATAATTTTTCCTAACCTGTTTGTCCTGCCTTTTCCCCTCCTGATTAGCCTTATTGCTAGCATTATAAATTCTCCTTTCCTTGGAGGGGCGGGCCAGCCTGAAAAAGCAGACAGGGCCTTGGCCCGCCCCTTTTACTTTGCCTGTGGGGTTTGTCCCTTGCTGCCTTCCGTAGAGGAGCTTGAGAGCTGGAGGTGAAGCCGCCGGCCAGCCCCCTTTGATACTCTTCTTGAAGGGTCCTGCGCAAGAGACTGCTATCTCCACCGGTGTGCTGACCCACCTGACAGTGAAGCCGGTTTATGCTTTTGGCTCCCTCTAGTGATTCCCTGTGGGTCTGTGTGCTGCTTTTATCTACACTGACCTGGTGCCCTTTTTTTCTTTTTTTTTTTTTCTTGGCTTTGAGGGATCCCATACCTCCATTAGGAGCTGCCGTTCTTTGTTTACATTTGCCTTCATTACCATCTGCTGTCTTTCCCAACTGGCCCTTGCATTTGGCTTCACCTATTCATCTCCCAGGTGACCATGGACTACAGTGCCTTTCGAAAGTATTCGGCCCCCTTGAACTTTTTGACCTTTTGCCACATTTCAGGCTTGAAACATAAAGATATAAAACTGTAATTTTTTGTAAAAAGAATCAACATCAAGTGGGACACAATCATGAAGTGGAACGACATTTATTGGATATTTCAAACTTTTTTAACAAATAAAAAACTGAAAAATTGGGCGTGCAAAATTATTCAGCCCCCTTAAGTTAATACTTTGTAGCGCCACCTTTTGCTGCGATTACAGCTGTAAGTCGCTTGGGGTATGTCTCTATCAGTTTTGCACATCGAGAGACTGAAATTTTTGCCCATTCCTCCTTGCAAAACAGCTGGAGCTCAGTGAGGTTGAATGGAGAGCGTTTGTGAACAGCAGTTTTCAGTTCTTTCCACAGATTCTCGATTGGATTCAGATCTGGACTTTGACTTGGCCATTCTAACACCTGGATATGTTTATTTGTGAAGCTTTCCATTGTAGATTTTGCTTTATGTTTTGGATCATTGTCTTGTTGGAAGACAAATCTCCGTCCCAGTCTCAGGTCTTTTGCAGACTACATCAGGTTTTCTTCCAGAATGGTCCTGTATTTGGCTCCATCCATCTTCCCATCAATTTTAACCATCTTCCCTGTCCCTGCTGAAGAAAAGCAGGCCCAAACCATGATGCTGCCACCACCATGTTTGACAGTGGGGATAGTGTGTTCAGGGTGATGAGCTGTGTTGCTTTTACGCCAAATATAACATTTTGCATTGTTGCCAAAAAGTTTGATTTTGGTTTCATCTGACCAGAGCACCTTCTTCCACATGTTTGGTGTGTCTCCCAGGTGGCTTGTGGCAAACTTTAAACAACTGTTTTTATGGATATCTTTAAGAAATGGCTTTCTTCTTGCCACTCTTCCATAAAGGCCAGATTTGTGCAGTATACGACTGATTGTTGTCCTATGGACAGAGTCTCCCACCTCAGCTGTAGATCTCTGCAGTTCATTCAGAGTGATCATGGGCCTCTTGGCTGCATCTCTGATCAGTCTTCTCCTTGTATGAGCTGAAAGTTTAAAGGGACGGCCAGGTCTTCGTAGATTTGCAGTGGTCTAATACTCCTTCCATTTCAATATTATGGCTTGCACAGTGCTCCTTGGGATGTTTAAATCTTGGGAAATCTTTTTGTATCCAAATCCGGCTTTAAACTTCTCCACAACAGTATCTCGGACCTACCTGGTGTGTTCCTTGTTCTTCATGATGCTCTCTGCGCTTTAAACGGACCTCTGAGACTATCACAGTGCAGGTGCATTTATACGGAGACTTGATTACACACAGGTGGATTCTATTTATCATCATGAGTCATTTAGGTCAACATTGGATCATTCAGAGATCCTCACTGAACTTCTGGAGAGAGTTTGCTGCACTGAAAGTAAAGGGGCTGAATAATTTTGCACGCCCAATTTTTTATTTTTTTATTTTATTTTTTAAATATCCAATAAATTTCGTTCCACTTCATGATTGTGTCCC